>NW_027508721.1:950000-2150000 GCF_051911475.1 Siphateles boraxobius | reverse complement strand
CAATATAGAATATGGGGCTATGTATGCAGTATGATGCACCGGAGTAAGCATGAGGATAGAACATGTCTTAATTCATATGAATTGACATGCACAGTCTTTTAGCATTTGGGTTACAGTTTACATATTGTAGACTGTGGAACCAACTTTACAGGTGGGACATTTTGGCCTATTTACCACTGAAGGAAAGCTGATTCAACTACCAAAACCATATATTTTTTTAAAAGCATATAGCTTGTGTCAATGACTAACCCTAACCCTAACCAGTTCTGTCAATGGCTTGACTTGACTTGCCAAATCAGGTCAGCTTTGAAACTGGATATATTTAGCAAAACACATCTGAATTTATTTAGCCAAAATTGCACATATCCTGTCATTGTTCATGACATGCTCATGAAATTGTACTGTATCTCTGCATATGATATGCCTGGTGTGTGTGTGGCAATAAAATTATATATGATATTTAACCAGATAGAAGGAAGCATCTGAGAAAATGTTACTGCCCCTGGACCCCAGGTTATCTCAGTAGTGACCACCAAAGGTGTAAAAAGTGGCACATTTAAAGGACTTGAATCCTTAAAACACTGTCAGATCTTTTGAAATGTTTTATGCTAATTACTTAAGATATGGTTTATAATTATATCGGTTATTGGTCCATCTCATGTGCAACTGTTATATGAACTACATAATTCAATGACAAACGATTAAAAGTGTAATTATACAAAATATATCAAAAATGTGTACTTCTGACCCCTTTTGCTAGGCAACACCCTGTACAGCTTGGCTAAAGAACAATAAACAGGCTGCATGAAACTACAGAACCTTATAATATGCATTGAATTATAATGCATAAGAATCATGAGATTGTTATCACCCAATTACGCACTGAGTCATTGTTAGAAGGAAATATTTTGTATTGTTACTTATGCTATGGATTATCAATACATGAACATTCAATCAGAGGAAGAGTGTCCACTCCACACACATTGGGGGCACACCCGGAGAAGTGGGAATAATCTATTTGCCAGTAAACATCAACAACCATCAAATAAACTCAGATCACAAACTGCACAACTACCTTTAACAATAAAACACTGTTAACATACTAACTTTAAAAACTATTCCATATTTATAAATATAATGCACACTACTTTCATTTACAGACATTGCTTCTTTTTGTTGTCTATTTGAAAGTGACAAAAGTATCTCACAATTATTGTCTTCTCTATGCATGTATGTATGAAAGTGACAAAAATATCTCAATATTTAGCAATAATTGAATTTAATATACATTTAATGGAAACTACAGGGATGCAAGCAGATGACAGGTGGACAGGTGTGTGGAGTTGTGTAAATATGTATTTGTGTAAATATGCAAATATGTAATGCTCAGCTGACATTTTCCAGTGGGTGTACAGAAGTTGGTAAAGTAAAAAATTGAGGATGTCCAAAACAGTACAACACTTACTTATCTACCTTACCAGAGACCACTGATGGAACTGAAACCAAATAATGGAGTGGGACCACATCAGCCTATCAGGAGCAGTGACTTGTAAAACATCAGTAAAGCGACAGATATAAGGTCATTTAAACCGCCAAGAATATAAAATTTCAGCTAAATCAATCACACACACAACCCCCGAAAACAATCACAAATGATCAAATATTGTAAATAATCACACTACATCACCTTCTATTGTATGAATGTTGGAAACTGCCAGGATGGAAACGTGTTTGTGATGACCATTATGGATATTGCACAATCATTTTACATAATCTGTAAGGTTTTTTTTTTTTTTTACAATAAATTGCATCTGACTTACAGCATGTACTGAAGAGTATTCGTAGAGAGAATGAAGAGTCCTGCTTCCATTTGTGCACACATTTTGCTCGGTTTAATAATTTACTAACCTCTTGATAAACCACATATCAAAAGAAGAACCTGTTTCTGTATTGAGTTAGACATTCTTGAATTATCCAGTTCTGAAATGGCAGAAAATGTTGAACATCTACCATCTTCAACTCAGGGCTTGTAAACAACACTTTATTTTGAATAGAAATATAACAAAATTACTATAAAAAAACGTTATCGAATATGGAATGTACAATACAAATAAATAAAACAACATATATTACAAAATGAAAAAACTTGTAAAACAAATGACTCCTTGGGCTCCCAAGTAGGAGTCCACTGTTTCCCACTGAAAACAGAAGGGAAAGAATGACGTTACATGTGACATTTCAATTATTAGATTGGGAATGTTACCAAACACATTTGCATATTCTTCAAAACAGGTCTAGGTAAAAGCGTATGACTTCAAAACATGTGTAAGAGTGAGAGTGAAATAGAGAGTCAGAGCAATCTTATTTCTGTATTTGTCATATAGTAGAACACATACCATGATGCACAAGGCTCCCAGTCAATAAGTACTTCTGTTTGGCCCTATCACAGGAACAACAATTCATGCTTACACATTTTTTGCATCAGGCTTTGGTAATAGCCACCATGTTTCCTGTTTTACCATGATATTTAAAGTATTTTAGTCAGGAGACTGTAGATTATACTTTATACAATATTTACATTATTTGACTATTTGCCATCTTTACTTCTGTGATTGACGGGTATTTTAACTTAAGACTTTATTTTGACATAAATAGAACAAATAAAGAGTAGTATTGTGTTCAGTTATGCATGTCTTACCTTTCTCACTCTTTCTTTCAGAGCCCTCCTAATTGGATAAATAGCCAGGCCAGTGTGGTAGGAGCAATCTGAAGGCATCAAAACTCAGATTAGGAACACAACAACATCATTAACATATCCAGGTCAAGCATTCACATCAAAGTGATCAAATATCAAGTCTGTATTAAGTCATTTAAACTTACTTTTTTTTTTTTTTTTGCTTTTATCCATTTCTGCCTCTGTGGGATAGAAAAATACATATATCCACTCAAAAAAAGAAAACAATTCAGAAATAGTCTTGCTCATCATAGAATTTATTACAAATAACAATATCATTTAAAAAACCTGACAAATGCAAAACATGCCTGACTTCCGCTTTCTCTTCCCTGTTGACCCTGTGGTTTTGAAGAAATCAGATGTCAAACTAAGTATGGAGTGGCAAACAATTAAGGACTATCTAGGTATGTCTTTATATACATGTTCATTAAAACACACACACACACACACACACACACACACACACACACACACACACACACACACACACACACACACACACACACACACACACACACACACACACACACACACACACACACACACACACACACACACACACGCACGCACACACACACACGCACACACACACACACACACACGTAACCTATGTCCAACCACAAAAATGACCATGAACACCCAATCAGAACTAAATCAATCGGTTGAGAAGTTGCCCAGCAAAATTGCTGAAAAAGTTGTTGGATACAGTACATACCATACTCTTTCTTATGTGTGCAATAAACTCCATTGTAACAACTGACATTATTAGCTTAGCTTGGCCAAATCACAGAAGTACTTGGGCCAATCTAAGATAATGATTTCAGTTGGAGACAACTAGCCTTTAGCTTACATGCTAGTCGGCCCCTCCAACTTCAGTGGAATTAGGCTAATAGGGGGATATGTCAAACTGGAATGTTGCATGCAAATATAAAAAAATGATTTGTCCCTGCCTAATCTAACTCTCTGGTAGACAGCAAGTAGTTAACTAAAACACAGTGGAATGTAGCTTTAAGAGCTTTGTAGTTAGCTGTAAGAGTTACCTTTTTTAGGTAGATGTATTTCACCCACCTTCTCCACAAGGCCTTCTGCTTCCACAGCAGGGCTTTCCAGCCCCACTTTCTCCAAAAGGCCTGCCGTCACCACAGCGGGGCCTTCCAGCCCCGCCTCCTCCACGAGACCTTCCGGCCCCGCCTCCTCCATGAGACCTTCAAGCCCCGCCTCCTTCATCGGGGCCTTCTGGCCCCGCCTCCAGCACAAGACCTTCCAGCCCCACCTCCTCCACTTGACCTTCCGGCCCCGCCTCCTCCACTTGACCTTCCAGCCCCACCTCCTCCACTTGACCTTCCGGCCCCGCCTCCTCCACTTGACCTTCCGGCCCGCCTCCTCCACGAGGCCTTCCGGCCCCGCCTCCTCCACAAGGCTTTCTGGCCCCGCCTCTGCTGAGGTGCCCTGCTCGTCACAGGGGGTGAGGGTCAGGGTGAGGACAGTGTCCTCACTCGCCTTCCAACCTGTTCAAATTTGATTAGAAAAAAAAAAGTAGGAATGAGGCTGAAATATAATGTATTTTAAAAATTCAGACAGGCATATTATTTGACATACCCGCACAAAAGAATTTTAAGAATATATTTCTTATCTTGTATGCATTTACATATTTCTGAAACACATGCCAAAAATGGTCTATAGGCTACTTTTCACACTGGATGCAAGTTTAAATGATTTTGGTTAAGGCGTGAATAGCTAAAGGCAAAACAATGGGGAAAACAGGGAAACTTGGTGCAACATACACCAAACATCGAACTGCCATCTAAAGAAAACCCAACTATGTTTTACCAAATTTACAGACTACACTTGTTAACCTATATTAACAGGGCTATGTATTGAACATGGCTGGAATTATAACCTTAAAACATCAGATTATTGTTTATTTATTTATTTTTGACTTTGTTTCTCTGCAACAAAAAGTAGTTCTACCTTCAGTGGACAGTGTCTTGTTTTCCACGCTTGTCTTGCCATGTAACCAACATTTCACAACGTTGAAATGTAATAAGGTTGTCATTTGTTTTATAAACTATAAATATTTGATATTTGATAAGTGCTGAAAAAATAGGGAAGGATTGACAATCAACTGTACACTGTATGGCGACTGAAAAAAATATACTGTACATCTCACCTGCACAAACCAACTCATAAAATGCTGTCATTTTGCTGAGGTGTTGTGTAGCCAGCGGGTCCAGCTCACATCTTGGGGTGAGGGAAGTTATTTTGGGTTTCTTCCCATTGCCTTCTTTCTGAAGGAGGAGGAGTGGCTTGTAGTCCATGGCATGTAGCTTCTCAAGCTGCAAAGACATTTATTTGTAAAGGATAAAAATGCATGTTATCAAAAAATATAGTGTTTAAATTCAGTTTGAAGCAAGACTCGAAATTTGTTGTAAGGCCAAAACATTGACAAAAAACTGCACACATTATTACATTGTCATATTATACTAAGTTCCTCTGATCATATTGACATGTTTCGAATGCACTTATGACCAGCAAAATCAAAATAACTGAGTCATACTCAAAAGTGAAGTTTCTATTTAATCAGAAAAATAATCTCTGGCTTGAATTGGATGTTAGAATTATTAACAGCTCAACGTTAAAATTTAAAAGTGGTTAAAAGTCAAAATCTGTTTGCCACTTGTATGAATTTGGTAGCCAAGGGCAAACATTAATGTTCAGCCCTGTATATGATTTTTCATGTTTAACACCCCAAATGAATAGGTTTACACTGAAAATCTATGCATTTCAATGCATTGCAAATACATTACAGGAATAGTTCTACGAGGAGGAAGGTAAGACATCTAGGATCCAGGATTTAGTAAAATACACAATATTGCTTTGTTCTTTACTTTGGTGAACGTATTCATACTGTATGTTTTTGTTTTTTTACGGTTAAGTGCTCACGAAATAAATGAATTTTCGGTTGTCTTTTGAATGCTGCCAGGGATTCTGCATTCTGGATGACGGGCATGGAACCGTGAATGAGAATATTCTGGAGAGTGATTTTTTGGCAAAGGTTACTTAGTCCATTAATGCCTTTCAAGTTAACAGTCAGTGACCTTAATGGTTAAATCTGCTGGCCTGTTCCCAAAAGCCATAACCAATTTGAACACACACAGGCACTTTCTTCTACCCACCTACTACTGTGCAATATTTAACATATAATACTTTTGATAACACTGATATCATGTGCAATTTCCTTACTGTTCAATATTTAATACTTAATATTTAATACTTCTGATACAATCAAAATCACACAGATTACAAACCATATTTATCTTTCTATTTTAATGTATATAGCATCTTAGAACTGTGCACCTTAGAGGTCGGTAAATCCTATATTTCAGAAATCTGGCTTAAATCGCTCTTTTCAAAAATAAAATTAAAATAATTTGAAAAATATATTATGATCTTCTGTTATAAATGTCACTCAGTCAGGACTGGTAAATTTGGCGACCCTATTAAAAAGGGTAGTGTTGATTGTACACACCAAAATGATGGCTTCATCCCGCATGGCTGCCTCATTGTGGGTTTTTTTAAGATTGCCAAGCCACTCCCCCTTCTTCATATCAAGGGCCTGCAGCCTCTTCATCAAACGAGCCTTCTTGGGCTGCTCTGCCCCACAGGCCTTGCAAAACTTAGTGGCACAGGGCATGACCTGGGGGCAGTTGGGACATTTCTTTTCATTAGAAACCATGTTGTCTGAGAAAAAAAAGAAAGAAAAAAGACAAAGTTATTTATGTATAATATAGGCTACCCATAGAAACATTCTGAATTATTATCACACTATATGATTTAAAATCACACTATGCAAGGGATGATATGTGCTTTCTTAATTTAAATGATCAAATTGTAACCAGTCATTCTTCTAAGTTTTGAACTTTTGTTCGTGATGACATTGTTATAAGGGTAAACATTTATCTGATTTTTAACTGCCATTTACACAATAATACAGTTGTGTGTCTGTGTGTGTGTTACACAGGTGAGAGACAGAACATATATCAAAATATTGATAAAGGAAAAATGTGACAATTTCATGTAGGCCTATACTGCATGTCAAATGTTAATATCACATTATTAAACGAAAAGCGAAAAGGAAGAGAAATGTTTGTGAAGTAGTAGGCTAATGTTACACTAGCATGTGACATGCTAGGACATGCAGTTTTATAGGGTTTTACATCAGACAAATGGAAACACCAAAGCAATGTAACAAAAAGTTAAATAGGACATAAGGCACAAAATATCCCAGCAACATGACACATACTTGACTACACTTTTGCATGTATATTTAATCAAATTATATAGGCTACTTGTTCATGATAATTTTGACCTACCTTAATCAACGAGTCCAGAGAGGAAAGCAATTGGCGCGAGCGAGCTCCGTCATCCGGATATTGTGAAAAAAAAGAAAAAAAGAATTCAGTGAGTTTTAACTAAAAAAAAATTATAATTAAACGAATTAAAAAATATTTTTATAACAGTTAACAGGGCATCAAAAGAAACTCCCTAGAGCTTTTAAAAAATATATTTCGGAGCTTAACTTACTCTAAACAAAAATTAAATTGAAATTACAGTTCAATTATATTCACTATCAAGTCCTTGACACATTACTTTTACACATTTTCACATTTCGTAACAATATAGTTTAAATAAAAAGAACCACAAAAAAAAGAAACTTAAAATAAGGGCATCACAAACTTATGTTAAATTCATTTAGCAGAGATAGGCCAACAGATCTTTGGGCTTTAAATCTTTTTTAAAAACTTTAGACTCTAAATATATTGTAAAGATAGATGTAAATATATTGTTATAAGATCTGAATAAATGTTGAATAAACAGCTTCTGTGCTGTAGTCCGATTGGTAGAAAGAATCAGCGTTATTAATTAGAAGATTTAATAATAATAAAAAATACAAATGAAACTGATTAATTGAACACAATCGTAGCATAAGATATATATTTATTAAAATCAGCAAACCTCCGATAAAAATACGTTATGCAGGTGCATGCTGCAAAGCAGTCAGCTTACCTATGACAAGAAAATGCTTTACTGCTTATATTAACGTTAACGTTTAACGTTACTTGCACGCGCCTTGGAACGTTGTTAAACTCACCTTAATGCCGTTTTACCTGCAGTTGAACGTTGGTTAGGTCAAACTCACCTCTGATTTAAGGTTTACCTGCATTTGAGTGTTGTTAAACTCACCGCTGAATGCGCTTGCACATCGTGTTCGTTGTTAAA
This sequence comes from Siphateles boraxobius, assembly GCF_051911475.1. Taxonomy (NCBI): domain Eukaryota; kingdom Metazoa; phylum Chordata; class Actinopteri; order Cypriniformes; family Leuciscidae; genus Siphateles; species Siphateles boraxobius. The sequence goes on along the minus strand of NW_027508721.1, from coordinate 2,141,986 downwards.
CTCACCGTTGATGAACGCGCTAAACCTTTGCGCAGAGGGCACTTTGTAATCAGATTGCGGGGGTTTTTAAGGAGGTTTTTATTTTTTTAACAGTTAACAGGGCATCAAAAGAAACTCCCTAGAGCTTTTAAAAAATGTTTCTGTTGCACGAAAGATGCACCCAATTGAAATGCATTAGTTTAAAAAACGTGCTGGAGTTACGAAAATAAGTAAAATTTCGTGGCCCTGCCACGAATTAATAGATTAAATTACGTGACCACATCACGAACTGCTGTGAGACTGGGTTGATGAGCCATGGCTGCGTAGTTAAGCGCTCTGCCTCTTTAGTTGAAATGAGATCAAATTCTGCTTGCACATCAAGATTCTGCTTAAGTAGTTCTGGAGAAGGGTTGAGTGCATATCTTTGATCAAGGTTACTAATCACAGATGAAAGTGCATTAAGCCTAGCATTAACCTTTTGATTAGAAAGAGCAGAGTAAGAAATAATTTGACCTCACAGGTAACATTTAAGTGTCTCCCACAGCAATGAATATGAAGAGTCATTGTGATTGAAAGACAAGAACTAATCAAGAGAGAGAGTTAAATCTCCAAAGTGGTGTGCTACGTTTATAGGTAGAAAGTTGAATATCTAATAATAAAGGTGAATGGTCAGATATTACAAAACCTAAATAGTCTGAAGAATTAACACATGAATTATACATACTGTCAATACAAAAGTAATCAATCCTAGAATATGAATGGTGCACCTGGGAAAAGAAAGAATTTTTTTTAATAGAGGGGTTATGAGATCTCCATGGATCAATCAGACCATTCTGTTTCATAAAATCAGAGAATGTTTTAGACATAGCAGATTGAGTCCGATTTTGAGGATTAGATCGATCTAAGATTGGGTCAAAAACACAATTTAGATCCCCACCGAGGATCAGCAGGTGTGTATTCAAAAAGGGGATGTTACTCAGCAATCTGTTAGCGAATTCAACATCATCGAAGTTTGGGGCATATACATTTACCAACAAAACCTTTTTTTGCATCAGGGTACCAGCAACCATGGGGTATCTGCCATTCCTATCAGCAATAACATCAGTTGATGAAAACTGAACTTTTTTGTTAAAATAGTGACTCCCCTTGCTTTTGAATTAAAGTTTGAGTGGAAGACTTGACCTGCCCAAGGGCAATGTAACCTACAATAATCTTTAACACGAAGGTTGGTCTCCTGCAAAAATACTAAATCAGAGTTTAAACGTTTCAACTGCGCAAAAACCTTAGATCTCTTAACAGGATTACCCATACCTCTGATATACCAACTGATGAATCTGAGAGGTGTGCCTGACCCAGCAATGCTGGGATCTATATTGCCATTAAAAAAAATAAATAAGAAAGAAATTGACAATGGTCATAAAGAGCCGAGGATAGTCACGCCTCTGACTTTAATCTGTCGGAGCTCTCTAGCGCGGTGCAGAATGTCAACACAGTCACTGTAATAATGAAATCTGCACACAATGTGTAAGTTTATTCATATGTCTCTCCTATCTTACTCATGCCACTCCCTTTTCATAATCAACACAGATGAAAAAAAAATAACATTAATATTTTAACAAATATGAAACTAAATGTGCTTATTTAATGGCTACAGCACGTAAGTAGGGCTTACTCTCTATATGTACAAATTTCTGCACATTAATTTAATTCATTAATTCTAAGACTCTGAATTTTGCAAGTTGAAAGGCATTTGTTTGTACATAAACACATATTTGTTAAGTTCACGGATAATTGTGTGTGTATTTATTAATCATTATGATACTAAAATCATAATAAAGTAGGCTATATGTGCAATAAGAAAATCAGATAAGCCCAGAATATGAACGCAATGCGTTTAATTACACGTCAAGCATTTTCCTCCCATAGAAAACCATCATAAGAACGCACAATGTGTCTTAATTCAGATTAGAATGTCCCCTTATTGTGTCAAAATAACGAGATATTATGTTGAAATAACGAGATATTATGTCGAAATAATGACTTATTACGTCAAAATAACGATATATTATGTTGAAATAACGTCTTAATGTCTCGAAATAACAAGTTTTCTTTTTTTTTATTCTTCACCATGCGGTTCAGGGCTTCCATAGAATACAGCCTGAACGTAATTGCTTCCATAAATTATTTTTGGGGGTGCTATCGGGGTGCTTTAGGGGGTGCTATCGGGGTGCTTTAGGGTGCTGAAGCACTGCTAGCCCCTTCTATAGCACTTCCGCTAAAGAGAGTGGGATGGTGAGTAAAACATGTTTATAATTAAAAGGCAGCTGCCTGCTTGGTTGTGGTAGGCTACATCTTGTTGAAAACATCATACATTCATGCATTCATGAATTCATGCTCCTGCATTCATGCTCCTGCCACAGTTCAATTAAATTTTTGCTCCATTTCTTGTGTCCAATGCCTATAACCTATGCCTTGCTCTCTCATTGGCTGTTGCTCGTCGCGACACGTGACACCACAGCTATCCAGTCGGCAGACAGCTCCGGTTTCCTTTCAGTCGCTCACGTTCGACGTGACGACGTAATTGGGATCACTTTAGGGAGCCCTATCAACTTCGAGTGTCTACAGAACGAGCCAATAAACGTTGGCGTGCGTGAGAAGCGTCCCACGCCCTGCCCCGCAGCGCAGGTATAAACAGGAAGCGGGCGCACGCACTCATTGTCTTTCGCCTCGGAGCCGAGCTTTCGTTTCGACTCTGAGTTTCTGCAGACTGCTGCATCGTTGAAGACTGCTTCAAAAGAATATACTCTGTTCCAGTGCTGGTGTGAAGGCGCGTTCAGTGGTGGCCGCGAGCATTACAGCTCACAACTGCTGTTTTCACAGTATTGCTTGTGTGCGTGTGTGTGTCTGTGTGTGTCTGTATGTGTCGGCCTCGGTGGGCGTTCCTCTCTTGAGTGTGTACCCCGATTACACCGCGGCTCTGAGAGAGTTATTTTTTCTTTTCTATATTTTTTGTTTTCAACACAAGCGTGACCCTGCTTCCTTTTCAGGATGTCATTCCGCTTGTGCGTTTCTGGAATGCGGTCGGTCCCTGGCGCCAGCAGACGGCCACAAAAGTTTCCTCTCATGTTTGGGAGTTCAGCACGCTGAGGCAGCTTTTGTGAATAGTTCATGTTCCCATTGCGGGAATATAACCATGACAGCGCTGAGATCGAGACTCGCTTACCTCAAGGAAGGTGCAGTTCCCTCGCCTATGCCCCGATCTAGCGTCTATTCTGGACCTCAGAATAGACCTACTTTTGTGCATGGTCAGGGTGATCTGAGGATTACCGTGAGGGCTTCCCCGCCGAGGCAATCTCCGTGGGTCCCTCACGCCTCACAAGCGCTGCCGCCGTTGGAGCCTCCAAAGGAACGCTCTGGTCCTTCTCATGGATGACCAGCCATGTCCTTTGGAGCTCCACCTGATAACCAGATGTCTATCGCAGCATTGTAGGGGGAGCTTCAGTCCTCTGGATCCTGAGGATTTGGCTGCGTCACCCCCTTTCGGGGAGTGTAGCGTTGCCCGAGTCTGATCCAGAATGGGCGGCTATGCTTTCCCGGGCCGCCGAGAAGGTCGGGCTTGCGTGGAAACCTCCACCACGTCCTGAATCTTCTCGGTTGGACGATTGGTTTCTCGGGGCAGGCCGTGCTGGTTCTCAGCGTGTGGCCCCGGTACCATTCTTTCCGGAAGTGCATGAGGAGCTTACTAGGATGTGGACGGCGCCGTATAGTGCCAGAAGCCGTCCTAGTAGCTCCTCCCTTCTCACCACCCTCGACGGCGGAGCGGCTAAGGGGTATGTGGATGACCCGCCGGTGGAGCGTGCCATCGCGATGCAACTGTGTCTGGCGTCCGCTGCCTCCTGGGGTGGCAATCCACACCTCCCATCCAAGGCATGTAGGTTTTCGTCCGGTCTCGCGGCGAAGGCTTACAGAGCCTGTGGACAGGCTGCTTCTGCCCTCCGTGCCATGGCGCTTCTGCAGGTCCACCAGGCCCAGACGCTCATGGACATGAACGAGGGTGGTTCTGACCCAGAGCTCCTCCGGGTGCTCCGTGTGGCAAATAACCTCACTCTCCGAGTGACGAAAGAAACCGCACGTTCAGTTGGTCAGGCGATGTCCACCTTGGTGGTCCAGGAGCGCCACCTTTGGCTCAACCTGGCAGACATGAGGGACACGATAAATATCGGCTCATGGATGCCCCTCTCTCCCAGGTTGGGTTATTCGGCGATGCGGTCGAGAGCTTCGCCCAACAGTTCTTGGCCGCCCAGAAGCAGACAGAAGCCATCCGACACATCCTGCCCCGGTGGACCGCTGCTGCTCCCACCCGTCCACCGGCCGCAGACCATCCATCAGATCATCCCCGTGGTCGACCTCCGGCGGCATCCTCCGCTCCCGCTAAGACGCAGCAGCCACCAACCAGGCCTCAGTGTGGAGCAGGCCGCAGGAAGTCGACCACACCCGTCCAGGCCGCTGCCAAACCAGGAGGCAAGCGCAGGTGTAAACAACCCTGAGACGGGCGACCCAGAGGTGGATCAAGTTGCTGTTCAGGAGGGGGTGAAGGCACCGCTCCTTTCCCCGGTGGAGGGCCGGGCGTAGAATCCTTTATTTCCCTTTCTTTTTGTTCCGCCACTGACCCACGGGCCAGTGGTCCCACATTTTCAACAAAAGAGCAATTTCTGAAACCACTGTGTCCCAAGAGGGCACGCTTGGCGGTCGACGACGCTATGCCTTGTCACCCTCAAGCCCCTCTTTCATCGCCAGCAAGCAGCAGTGGCTGTGTTCCGGATGCACTGACGCCTCCGCACACTCACTCTGCCCTTCGACGGAAGCAGGTACATGTTGCACCACACACTCAGACCCCACTCCGGGCTGCTATGTCGTCCGAGACAGGTCCCTGCATTCCACCATGCTGCCCCACCCCAGGTACGTCTGTGGTGCCGTTGGTCCCGCTTGCATGGTGTCTGGGAGCCTGGCTAGCGCTTCCCAGCCCGTCTCGCTGGCTCATCCGTACAGTCGGACTTGGCTATGTGATTCAGTTCGCCCGGCGTCCCCCTGTGTTCAAGGGCATTTTTTTCACCCATGTTCTGACGGACAATGCCCCTGTGCTCAGGGCAGAGATCGCAGTCCTACTGACGAAGGACACGATCGAGCCGGTCCCTCCAGCCGTTTTGAAGACCGGCTTCTACAGCCCGTACTTCAGTGTACCCAAGAAAGGTGGTGGGTTACGGCCAATCGTGTCCTGAACCGGTCCCTTCACAGGCTGCCGTTCAGGATGCTTACCCGGAAACGCATTTTCAAATGCATCCGTCCCCAAGATTGGTTTGCAGCGATCAACCTGAAGGACATGTACGTTCATATCTCGATTCTCCCTCGACACAGACCATTTCTTCGCTTTGCATTCGAGGGAAGGGCATATCAGTACAAAGTCTTACCCTTCGGACTAGCCCTGTCGCCCCGTGTCTTCACGAAAGTCGCGGAGGTGGCCATTGCTCCCATGTGCAAGCATGGTGTTCGCATTCTCAACTACCTCAACGACTGGCTTATTCTCGCCCAGTCGAGAGAGCAGTTGTGCAAACACAGGGACATGGTGCTCAGTCACCTCAGCCACCTAGGGCTCCGGGTCAACTGGGAAAAGAGCAAACTCACCCCTGGGCAGAGGATCTCTTTTATCGGTATGGAGTTGGACTCGATCAACATGACAGCACGCCTCACCGAGGCCCGCGTCCAGTCAGTGTTGAACTGCATGAGCACGCTCAGTGGCACAAGAGCGGCACCACTGAAACTGTTTCAGAGGCTCCTGGGGCATTTGGCATCTGCAGCCACGGTAACGCCGCTCGGATTGCTTCATATGAGGCCACTCCAACACTGGCTCCACGATCGAGTCCCGAGATGGGCGTGGCAGAGCGGCTCGTGCCGGGTCCAAGTGACTCCGCACTGTCGCCAAACTCTCAGCTTGTGGTCGGACCCTTCGTTCCTGCGGGCAGGTGTTCCCCTAGAACAAGTGTTCAGGCACTCTGTGGTCACCACAGATGCCTCTGCCACCAGCTGGGGGGCCATGTACAATGGGCATGCAGCTTCAGATCTGTGGGCGGGGCCTCAACTGCATTGGCACATCAACTGCCTCGAGTTGTTAGCAGTACATCTTGCACTGGGCCGCTTCAAAACGCCGTTACTAGGCAAGCATGTACTGGTCCGTACGGATAGCACTGCGACCGTTGCGTACATCAACCGTCAGGGTGGTATATGCTCCCGCCGCATGTCACAACTCGCCCGCCATCTCCTCCTTGGAGTCAGAAGCATCTGAGGTCGCTTCGTGCCATTTATATTCCGGGCCTGCTCAACCGTGCAGCCGACGAGATCTCACGGCAGTGGGTGCTACCGGGGAATGGTGACTCCACCCCCAGGTGGTCAAGCTGATTTTCAGGCGCTTCGGGACCGCACAGGTAGATCTGTTTGACACCCCGGACACGTCTCACTGCCAGTTGTTCTATTCCCTGACCGGGGAGACCCTCGGCACGGATGCCCTGGCACACAGCAGGCCCCCGGGCCTACGCAAGTATGCGTTTCCCCCAGTGAGCCTTCTTGCACAGACCTTCTGCAAGGTCAGGGAGGACGAGGAGCAGGTCTTGTTAGTTGCTCCGTATTGGCCCAACCGGACCTGGTTCCTTCTCCCCTGGAAAGGCACGCGTTCCAAGTGTTATCCAAGAGTTCCACTGTGTGGGGTATAACGGAACAGCAGTGAACTCCCTCTACGCAGGTCTTCCGCTTTCCATGGGATCCCAATTATGTCGTCACGTCAAACGTGAGCGACTGAAAGGGAACGTCTCGGTTACGAATGTAACCCTCGTTCCCTGAAGGAGGGAACAGGAGACGTGACGTCCTGTCGTCACGATTGCTGACCATCGCTGTACAGCCGTCACAATCTCGGCTCCTCAGCGAAAAACAATGAGTGTGTGCGCCCGCTTCCTGTTTATACCCGCGCAGTGGGGCGGGGCACGTGACGCGTCTCACGCACGGCAACGTTCATTGGCTCGTTCTGTAGACACTCGAAGTTGATAGGGCTCCCTGAAGTGATCCCAATTACGTTGTCACGTCGACGTCACGTCTCCCGTTCCCTCCTTCAGGGAATGAGGGTTACATTAGTAACCGAGACGATATTTAGCATGCTAGATATCTGTCTGGCGTCGGCAAGGTGTCAGCAAGCATTTTTGATGCATCGTTTAGTATTTCACACCCAAAGATCGGCGAACGCGGATCACCCGCAGATTTGCACGCGATTACAGCCCTACATGTCGGCGAGCTCGTTAACTTGCAAATCGGGCTTAAAATCCTGTAGTGTGAACTCGCCCTAAGTGGAGGAGTCTGTAGCAGCACTCTCTCGCTTGCTGGACTCGGGGCCCGTCTTTCTGTGGTCGTCTTCTGCTAATTTCCTCTCAGTGGTCTCCTCTGTCTGTGTGCGGAGCGCAAGGGGAACCACCATACTGAGAACCATTTGTTTTTGCATTTATTTTCTGTTACAAAGTTTACTAATAAACTTTTCACATTTGTCAACGCTATTGAATCCTCCAATTATCAGAGTTACCTGACAGAAATGTACTTTTTCTATGGTTAAATAAATGTTCAGTGATATCTTCCAAAGATTTTTTTCTCTATAAAGCCTAGTATTGATATGGAAACTAGTAAATACACTAAGTTTCCTCATGCTGGCAATAATAGCCCAGACAGCTGAAACCACCGCATACTGAAAAGACGCAGAACACAGAAGGTTGTGCTATAAATGCATTAGTCGTCTAGGTAGTCCAGAACGTGCTCCCTACTGAGTCTCAAGGGGGAATGCTCTGTGTAGGCTACTTTTCTTGAACGGACGAGGAGAGTGAAACCCTTCGAACATGAATCTCAGTGAGGACACATTCGAGCTGCATTCGGTGCTGTTGGAGCTGGAGTCCCTGGAGAAGCAGATCCGTGGTCAGCTAGAGAGGCAAGCCGAGCTACGAGATCGGTGATCAGCGATTGAAACATCACGCGCCGATGCTCACAAGTCAGTGGTTAGTAACTTTTTGACTCCGACCTCGTCTACTCCGTGTGCTTCTCTGCACAGGACGCAAGCACCCAGGACGCGATCATCCCTGGGTTCATTCACTCCGGCACCGACACAACACCATGGACCCTGGGTGATCCCAGAGCGGAAGACACGAGCCAGGACCAGAGCAAGAACCTCTCCGACCCTCCCGGTCTTCGAGATCTCCACCCGGAACCGCTTCTCCCCTCTTCGCGAGTCGGAACGCGACGACGCCGTGATCATCGGCAGTTCCATCGTCCGTCATGTCCGTGCTACCTCAGGTAAGGGTAAGGTGCGCACTCACTGCTTACCTGGTGCTCGTGTCCTAGATGTTGCTGCACATGTTCCCAAGATTCTGAACGGTGACGAGCGCATCGGAGCTGTTGTGCTGCACACGGCAGTGAACGACATCAGGCTGCGGCAGACGGAGGTTCTGAAGAAGGATTACAGGAGCCTGATCGAGACGGTACGCAGCACATCGCCTGAAGCAACAATCATCGTGTCTGGACAGCTTCCCACGTACCGACAAGGACAGGAAAGGTTCAGTAGATTATTTGCACTAAATGAATGGTTAATGTCATTGTGTAATGAACAGAAACTGCTCTTTGTAAATAATTGGAATCTGTTCTGGGAGCGACCTAGGCTCTACCGTGCCTGCACCCCAGCAGAATCGGAGCGGCTGTTCTGTCGGACGACATCTCCAAGACGTTACACACCATCTGACTAGTAAGTCAAAGTCCATATCACAATCTTTGCTGTCCCAACTTAATTGATATAAGTAGTGTAGAACATTATATAGAAACTGTGTCTATTCCTCGTTTAGTGAGGCCAAACAATAAATCTACTGTAGGATCTAGGAAAAATCTTATTGTAATTAAACCAGAAAATCTCAATATCAGTGAACAAAAACAATTTCTAAAGCTAGGTCTTCTAAACTTTAGATCGCTCACACCTAAGGCGGTTATTGTAAATGAAATAGTCACAGTTAATAGTTTTGATGTATTTTGCCTTACTGAAACCTGGCCTAAACCAAATGAGTATTTCGGTCTAAATGAGTCTACTCCACCAGGATACTGTTATAGGCATGAGCCCCGTCTGATCGGTCGTGGCGGTGGTGTTGCAACAATCTATAGAGATATTCTAAATGTTACCCAGAAAACAGGTCACAGGTTTAATTCGTTTGAAGTACTTGTGCTAAATGATACGCTCTTAGATGTAAGAAAGAAATCCCTGTTATCTCTAGCCTTGGCTACTGTATATAGACCTCCAGGGCCCTATGCTCATTTCCTAAAAGAGTTTGCAGACTTTCTGTCAGATCTATTGGTCAATGTCGATAAAGCAATAATTGTTGGAGATTTTAACATACACGTAGATAACATTAAACTCCTTTGGGGTCAAGCAAAACGTCAGTGGTCCCACTCATCGTCTAAATCATACACTATATGGAACCAATCCAACCAATATAGATATTGTACCGCAAAGTAATGATGTCCCTGATCATTACATGGTAACTTTTATAATACGTACTTCTGAAATTTGTCATGTTGCGCCACGTTATCGACCAGGCAGAAAAATCCTTCCAACCACTATAGATAGATTCTCAAATAGCTTACCTGATCTATCTCAGCTGCGCAGTGCACCCAAACAAACAGATGAACTAGAGGAAATGACTAGCAGTTTGAGCACCATTTTCTCTAGTACATTAGAAATTGTTGCACCAATTAGACTAAAAAAGGTTAGAGAGAAAACTAAAGCACCATGGTACAACAGTGCTACGCATGTTATCAAGAGAGAAACTCGTAACTTAGAGCGTAAATGGAAACAAACTAATTTAGAGGTCTTTAGAATCGTGTGGAAAGACAGTATGTCACGTTATAAAAAGGCTCTAAAAGCAGCCAGGGCTGAGCATCTCCGCAAAGTAATAGAAAATAACCAAAATAATCCAAGGTTTTTATTTAACACCGTGGCTAGACTAACAAATAAACAGAGCAAAATATTCCATTACAGTATAGTAGTAATGATTTTATAAATTTCTTCACTGAGAAAATGGAAAGCATCAGAAACACAATTGTAAATGTACAATCTTTTATGGTGTCTTATGATTCAGCCTCAATTATCGCTCCTCAAGAACAACTACACCGCTTTACAACAATAGGACAGGAAGAGCTAAATAAACTTATCATTGCATATAAACCAGCAACATGTTTATTAGATCCAATACCCACTAAACTACTGAAAGAAGTGTTACCTGTAGTGGAAGAGCCTCTTCTCAATATTATTAACTCGTCTTTATCTTTAGGTCACGTTCCAAGAATATTCAAACTGGCTGTAATAAAACCTCTCATTAAGAAACCACAATTAGTTCCAAATAACCTAGCAAATTACAGACCCATTTCAAATCTTCCATTTATGTCTAAAATACTAGAAAAAGTTGTGTCCGCTCAATTGTGCTCTTTCTTGCAAGAAAATGATATCTATGAAAAATTTCAGTCAGGATTCAGACCGCATCATAGCACAGAAACTGCGCTAGTTAAAATTACAAATGATTTACTTTTAGCTTCTGACCAAGGCTGTATCTCAATACTAGTTCTACTCGATCTTAGCGCTGCGTTCGACACTATAGATCATAAAATACTCTTGGATCGACTACAAAACTACACTGGTGTTCAGGGACAGGCATTGAGCTGGTTTAGATCTTACTTATCAGACTGTTATCATTTTGTCTGTTTAAATGGGGAAAAATCGAAGATAACGTCAGTAGACTATGGAGTGCCGCAAGGATCGGTGTTAGGCCTTCTGCTATTCTCAATATATATGCTGCCACTTGGTAATATTATAAGAAAACATGGAATTCATTTCCACTGTTATGCTGATGACACTCAATTATATATTTCATCACGAACAAATGAAAACACTAACTCATCTAAATTGATCTAACTCTTTCTAAATTGTCTCAAAGATATAAAATGCTGGATGACGTGTAATTTCCTGCTATTAAATTCAGATAAAACGGAGGTATTACTTATTGGTCATGAAAATGTAATTTGGTGTTTGTTGTGTATGTATTTGTTGTGATTTGGCTGCTACCTTGGCCAGGTCTCTCTTGTAAAAGAGATTCTGAATCTCAATGGGACCTCCTGGTTAAATAAAGGTATAAAAAAAAATAATAATAATAATAATAATACAAATTAAAAAAAATTTGGTCCAAAAAACTACCCACAAAACCTTGTACAATACAACTTTAATTTAGATGGATGTCCTGTTACTTTATCCACTACAGTAAAATACCTGGGTGTTATACTAGACCGCAACTTGTCTTTCGAAAATCATATTTCATATGTTACAAGAACAGCCTTTTTCCACCTTAGAAACAATGCTAAGCTACGTAACTTAATAGGTAACCAGTGTAGAGATGATAAAATTGGTGTTATATGATCATATTTTCTTGATCTGTTTCTGATGCAGAAAAGTTAGTTCATGCATTCATGACCTCAAGACTAGATTACTGTAATGCTTTATTAGCTGGCTGTCCTGCATCCTCAATAAACAATCTACAGTTAGTGCAAAATGCAGCTGCTAGAGTTCTTACTAGGTCAAGAAAATAAGATCATATAACACCAATTTTATCATCTCTACACTGGTTACCTATTAGGTTCCATATCAATTACAAAGTACTACTACTGACCTATAAAGCCCTAAATGGTCTTGCTTCTGTGCATTTAATGGACCTTCTATCGCCCTACAATCCATCGCGTTCTTTAAGATCACTAAATTCGAGGCTTCTGGTCATTCCTAGGATATCTAAGTCCACTAAAGGAGGGAGGGCTTTCTCGCATTTAGCTCCTAAACTCTGGAATAGCCTTCCTGATATTGTTCGAGGCTCAGACTCTCTGTCCCAGTTTAAAACTAGATTAAAGACGCATCTCTTTAGCCAAGCATTCACATAATGCTTAACTTTTATACCACTGTTGAATCAGATCGAATGTATTAATATTATGAACAGCAGCTATGCTAATTATTTCCCATTTGCTTTTCTGGTGTTATCTCGGGACGCTAGTCCCGAGGTAAATGGCGTTCGTCAGCTCCGGTTTGTATCCTGCCTCTCACGGAGACTTCAGATCCCCCAACGCCTGCAATGAGAAGACTAAACGCCTGTGAAGAGACGACTCGACGTCTGTGAAGAGACGACTCAACGCCAGAGATATGTTATGCCCTAAATTAATACATGATTAACTAACTGTATTTTTCTATGTACCTTTCTGAAATGCACTTTCTGTAAAGCTGCTTTGAAACAATATGTATTGTGAAAAGCACTATACAAATAAATGTGAATTGAATTGAATTGAATAATGTGTGGAAAGTTTTAAACTATGTGTGTTACAACTAACCCCGCGTCAAGTTGTGCTCACCCCTAAATGAATTTTAAGTTATCCCCCTGGAGGATCACTGAGGCCCCCTAGGGCGATATTACGCAACATCTGAAAGAGAATCTCCAATCAAAACATGGGAAAAAGCAGAAACAAGCAGGAAAATGCATTGCTTATGTTGTAGCCTTTGAAACAAAAAAATATTCTTTCAGCTTTTAGTTCAAAATGTTGCTGTTTTTATAAATCTTTCCCACATTCAAGTGTTGATGAAAAAATAATCTATGATGCAAGAATAAAAAAAAAAAAAAAAAAAAAAAAATATATATATAGGCTATATATATATTTTTTTTATAAAGGCTCCGTTCTTTCTTTTGATATATTGCATGTTCAGATATTCATGCAGCAAAATATTCTGGGGGCCATTAAAATTGTTTGAAAATTAGCAAATTTACTGGCGGTGGTTGGTAACTTTAAAAAAAAAGATCAGCATCCCACATAACTTCACACTTAAATCTGAAATGTATTCTGGCTCCTCTTCCTACTGCATTGTTACCCAGCACAAGCAGTGAGAGACGTCACCGCAACCAGACTGCTCACTCGACTATGTGGAACATAAAGATTGCCTCTTTTCAGAGACCTTGGCATTGTTGTATATTATCATTATATGATTTTTTTATTCATATTAGTTCTTATTCATCTTATTCAAATTCCTTAGCTGGTTCACTGAGGTAAAAGGAGTAAGAGGTCATCTGGCACTCTCACAGTCACCTCAAAGGACATGACGAAAATTCATAATATTAATTTGGTGTCACCTGTTAAACTCCTACATAACTGGTCTAATCACTGGTCTAACATACCTTTTACAAGCACTAATCATTCACAGTGGTCATTAGTGCTTAGTTGCGTCTATATTTATGGTGTGTGTTACAAAAATATGGTCCACAGTTATAAACCCACAAGTCTCATTTAATGCTCCGCGCAGCATTTAAACATCAGCATGCAGCTGGTCTCTATAAATGGAGTTTTGTTCATATTTTACTGTTTTAGAGCACTGATAAGACAGAATGAGGACATTAGAGATATATACCCACAGCCTAGATGTTTTTGTTTGGATAGAGATACAGGTATGTACATACTATTTTCAATTTTAGGGAATTTGGGTTTAGGGGGTTTAAATCTTTTAAACAGTGACTGTTGTGTTGTAAAGAGAAGACTATACCTTCTGAAAAGCAGAGTTACAGTCATTCCACAGCATGATGCAGTTTTTGTTTATTCACCCCTAACTTTTTCTAATGCCAGTTTCTCTTCAGAAAATTATTGGAATTATTATTCTACCTTCTATTAAATCTTTATTTTTTGCTGTTCTGATTTCTTCTTCACTAATATTTTAGTCTAAATCAGCTTTTAAAGACATTTTTCTTCTAACTATTATGTGACAGGTTTGTAGCCTATCTCTGTACCATTGTCAAGTTCTCAAACTCCTGCCTGATGACTGCAGCATTGACTAATATTGACAGAACAAAACTATGGCTCTTTACACCTGCTTTAAAAAGAAAGCTTTATTAAAATGCCAATCACATGCACAATAGTCACATAAAAGTCTGACCTGCAGTGCAGTCATGAAATAAATCACAAGGGATGCTCTGTCTCACACCACAGGTTATTCAGACAGACACAACTCAGTAAGTTTACAGCCCTATAATCATAAAGGCGCACCGCTGAGCCTTGGTCACTGTAAATGGAATTTAAAATGCTGTTAGTCTGTTAGAGTGGTTGCAAGGGGCATGTGACTCTGCATAAACGTGCTGCTAATGAACAAAGTGCTCAATTGCCAGATCAAAGCACTCTGACTGTGAGAGAGTAATGAGTATAAAAGCTGAGCTGCACTGGTTTATCAGCACGGGGAGGACTAGATAAAACTGAGACTGACAGAGAGAGAAATACAGACCCTCTCTCTAATGGAGCACAGGAGAGTTGTACGGTAGGCTGTGAAATCATTTTTGTGCATTTTTACTTCCAGGTCAAGTGTGAGCTGACTGATTAATAGCTTTTCACATCAAATATATGTGTGATTTTCATTATTTTTACAAATAGCTGATATATGAGTATGCAAGGACTAAACGCCCATTAAGGAATCTTTTTTTCTGTTCTCAAAATGCATAATGAAATCATATTAATTTGTATTAAACATTAGTGAAGCAACATGTAAAAAGAAGTTTGTTTTGATTAAAAAAAATGTAAACATGAAAGCAACTATATTTTATAATACAATATAAATATATTATAATAAAACATTATTTATATCATATTTATTTGTAGAAAACATTGGTAAAGCTACATGTAAAAAGGTAGTAAAAAGTTTGTTTTGATAAAACAATTCCGTAAATTTGAAGGCAGCTAGAGACAAAATGGCTAAAATATATAATATAATAAAACATAAATTATATTATATTTCTTTGTATTAAATATTGGTAAAGCTATGTGTAAAATAAAAAAAGTGGTAAATTGTTTGTTTTAATAAAAACGCATGTAAATTTAAAGGCAGCTATGGCAAGAGGCCTAAAATAAAAACTAGAATAAAACATAAATTAAAATGTATAATAAAATTCATACATTTTATAAACTCTTCAATTTATATGTATTAAATATTGGTGAAGCAATTGGCCTTTGTCTTTTGTGTCAAAATATCTTATAGTTTCAGCGGTTCTGATTTGCTATATACATGTAACCTTTACATTTGCTAGTTCATTATTTTATTTTATTTCACTATTTGTAGATTGATTATTGTATTTGGGGGAAAAAGAAACAGATATTAAACAATAATAATTTATTTAAGAAAATGTTTTTCATACATTTTTATTTGTCTTATACAAAGTTTTATATATATTGGTGTAGAGATTATTTTGTGCTCCTGCCTCTTTAAGGCAGGGCATGCTGGAAAAAAAGAAAAAGAGAAGTGAAGTGAGTTGTATGTGAGTTAGGCGACTGTTCATGCTGTTATGCCTATGCTTCTGATAAAAGAAGAAACGTGAATTATCACCTTTGTAACCCGTGTTTCATTTATGTTACCCACGATGAATAGAATAGATGGAGTAATCGCCGATACGGTATCAAGAAATAAGGGTTACAAAAATTAAAAAAAATATATTTAATGTTAATCAAATTACTTCAAATTCGACCTCTTGAATCATGACAGTTCAACAGTGTATAATAACAAAGAGGCAGTTTAGAAAGTAAGGGCATTTAATGTAAGTGCCCTCAAGTAAAGGACATTATGGTCCTTTAGATCTCTCTGTAATTTAAACAAAAACATAAATGTAACAACTCCAGCATCACAGCTGTTTAAATGCTCTGTAAATAGCAGGATAACACCATAATTAAAGAGCTTTGTGATGATAAAGGACAGGTTTATGAGAGGTTTTCATGCTAGTAAAACAAAAGTTGCTGTGTGGCTTGGACAAGCATAATCTAACAGAAGCTCTGCACACTAATGAATTATTGAGTGATAGGCTCTTCTCTTTACTTCCAGTCGACTTGACTGAGATGCGTGTGAGTGAATGTGCACACAAGTTTGCATGAGCATTTACTCTCTTCCTCATGTATTTTGGTGACCATCGTCAGATATGTATGGCACTATGATATGTATGTTTTAGGTTTCCAATCTAACCTGAATAGAGACAGGGGTGGCATATTTAGTAGAATGAATGACATCTGTATGTGACTGTGCCTCTGATTTGTGCTTGTGTGTGTTGGACTGTGAACTCTTTACACTAAACACACTAGAGGCTTAAGCAGATGAACCATCCAAAAATCACACCTGGGGCCCTTTTATACTTCATGTGTGCCAATAGCTAATATTCTCTTACTGTGTAATTTTTCGGAAATTACTTCAGTGATGAGCACACTGCTTTTAGAAAGAGTGCTCACATTGATTTATCTATAAAACATTTCCTTGTTAAAGCCTTCTGAGAGATCCATTAGACATTTAAAAGCTCTTTATCCCTCCATTGTGTCTCTATGTGTGTGTGGAAACCAACAAACATTCATCAGCTTTGCTTTATATCCCTGTTAGAAAAAGAAGAAAGAAAATAATAGTATAAACACAAAAGACAGTGGGGGTACAAGGAGGGTAAAAAGTTTGAGTTTTCATTTATTTCCACTGTTTGAGAACGACCATACACAAAGGCAAATACATAGATCAGTGCAGCATTTAGTGTTCTGTGAGTTAAAATGAGGTGATGTCCTTGAAAGACCAGCAGTGACAAGATAATAACCAAGCTAGTCAGTCAAGCTTAGGAAATGATTCTGCATGCCTGATCAAAACAGGACAGAGAGAGGATTTTATAATGTAGTTTGAAGAGAAAGAGAGACAGAGTGAGTGAAACGCCTCAATGCTAATGTAAATGACAGGCTGTCCTTAGAGATCCCCGAAACTCTACTGACTTATCATGTGCCACCTCTTGAGAATATAACAGATAAAAACAAAAGTTTTAAAATTGGGATTATCAAATAAACTACAGTTCCTTGGGCAGACACATGCTACAAATAGGTCAGTCCACCATGAACCAACTAGACAGCAGAAAAATCTGTGTTTGAGTTATGAAGGTATGTTGTTGCTGTAGGAAGCACTATGATTGGGGTCTCTGGTGTAGAATGTCATACTATGATCACTAGCCTTGAGTTTGGCATTAATAAGAATCCCTGGCCTCTTACTATGAGATGGTACAATTTAATCATCTAGACCGAGGACTATGTAAAAACACAGCAGAGGCAAAGCAGGTGGTCAGTCATATAGGTAACTTTTTCTTCATATTGGGATACTCATATACTATTTAAGTCTCTAGGTGTTTTGCCAGCCATGTCCTGTTCTGCTATTTATCTTTATGGTCATGTGCTAGTGATTAGTGGCCGCTGTCCTTGGTTCTGAATGGCTGCCTTCAAAAAAGTGACTCAAGTGTTTGCTTGTTTGCTTCACTATAAAGCAGACAAGGTCAATCTCTCCTGCAAACATCACCTTCACCATGCCCTAATATTTGAGCTCTCAAAAAAATAACACAAACTACAGGATCCTCAGTTCCTGCTGGCTCAGCCCATCAGCGGGTGTGTGTGTGTGTGTGTGTGTGTGTGTGTGTGTGTGTGTGTGTGTGTGTGCGTGCGTGCGTGCGTGCGTGCGTGCGTCCGTGCGTGCGTGCGTGTGTGTTTTGTGTGTTCTTTAGAACACATAAACAATACGCTTGGAGAAGGAGGCTTTGCTATTGGATTATTGGCTATGGTTGCAGTGACAAAAGCTTCAGATTCCATATATAGTGACTAGCCTGGACCATGGAGACCAAGGCACACCACAACAAAGAGCTCAAAAACAACTACTAAAAAAAAAAGGGTAACAATAATATGACAACAGCACAATGTTGCCTGACTAATCCAGGAAAGACGGAAATGCAGTATTTTGAGGCAATCATGACCTCAGAATTTAAGCACTGCAAAAAAAAAAAAAAAAAAAAAAAAAAAAATCTTCTAAGAGAGAGGATTGCAGGAAGGTAAACATGATTTTTATTTAAAGATCTTATGTGCTCTCATGCTGAGCCACAAACATCCAGCTTGGTAAGCAACCAAAGGAATAAATGACAAAAGAAGAGTAATACAAATGCAAAAACATGCAAATGCACAAACAAATGTTAATTTTAGATATGGCTTCACATCCACAGTAATCTTTATAATGATTCAGATGAGAACACAGAAATGAAGAGGGTGAGAGAGAAATGGGGTTTTGATGAGCACTCTTATTTTCAAACTATCAAAAAAATTAACTTGATGTTCATCCACTTGAGTAAACAATTTTCTAATTGCCCATGTCACGTGTTCATCAAAAGACATCTAAATGAATAAAAACATTTATTATGATCACTGAATGAAAACACAGATCTTGGACTATTATGTGTCCCAAATTCTACTCTAGACCTATGTGAAGGACAACAATTGTGCTTTTTTATTCTGTGACTGTGTAAAGTGTATTGCATTTTGTTTTGTGTGGTAGCAAGTGCCAGACAAAGCACTTCACTTATACCCCAAATGTTATTTGTATTATGCATTAAAGTGTGTCCGCAAGGTATGATTTTCCTTTTCCACACACATACACAGGGGCAGATATGGTGCATTTTCCCCTTGACAGCCCTCTAATGCTCAAACAAACAAACCCGAAGACATTTTCCTGCATTAGTCTGTGATTTTCATAAAACCTATGATAAAGTGCATCTGCTCCCTGAAGCCATATATCAATAATGAGCAGTTTTATGGTCTTTAGCGTAATGCTAATTCCAGCCAAATTTGGGTAATTAGCTATTTTCCCTGCATCAATGTGAAAGCATATTTTTCTTTGGAATGAATGCATTACATAAGCTTTTGGAGCCACGGCCAGATGTTGGCACATATCAAAGATGCTGTTCCAGTCTGTATGCTTGAGTCGATATTGATTCAAGACAATTCTGCTGATATTAAGAAAAGAAGAAAATAGACATTCCTGAACATAAAAAACCCAAAGCAGTCTTATAGTGTTTCTACCCTATTACATTTGCCATATCTTTGTTCTCTCTCAAAAGATAGCCCTGTAGGAACACATACCATTTTTAAAAATCATTCTCTTGCAGTAATTTAAACATGGAATTATGAATGAATTGCTGATTAGGATAGCTACATTAAATACAATTTTTGAATAATTAAAGTAATATGATTCATCTAATGCTATATTTTCACAATTTGTTTAGAGCTTCTCTACTGCTCTAAAGTCATATGCGTACATTCCATTTAAATTGCAAAAATTTTAATTTCCACACACCATAAACAGTGGTATAGTACAGGATTATATTGTGCTAGAATTAAGTCAGATATTCTGAAGCTGCTTTTACACTTAGGAAATGATTATAAAAATCTGCTACTTCAAAAGGCCTAATACTACTAAAACCAATCATAAAACCAGAGGCACTTTCAACTTCTGCTATAGCAGCCAAACCAAGATAAGCATGTGCGTTTCACAGACATACGCTACGTTTCCCAGTCATACACCACATCACACTCATTGCTTGCTGAGTTCAACACACAGGCAGTAAGACAGAGAGATGATAGTGTGAACAAACAAAAAAAATAACTTATTTTTATTTGAAAGACATCTTTCTAAAAAAATGTTTTACAAAAGTGTCAGAAGCTGACAAGTGGAAGTGGAAAAAAAAACATTGAAATGTTGGTATTAAAGAGGGGATTATGTCTCTGATGGAGCAAGAGAGAGAGAGAGAGAGTAAGATAAGGGATAAGCAGTCACAGCACTAAAAACAGTAATGGATTTAGACATTATGGTCAATACATCTGCTTCAAATGAAAAAAATTAAAAACTTCATGCAGTATCATAGGGATGAAATACACTTAGAAAAAAAAGATTCATAAATCTCATTCTAAACACAAATAATTTGGCATAAATGGGGCTAAGTAGTCATTTTTATTCTGGAATGCAGCCATGCTACGACTCACAGCTATTTAGAGATAACTCATATTCTTGACGAATTTCATCCCATAATCACACAGCTCACTGTTTATCCTCAGATATTTTGGTGAACTAATCTACACAACACATTTTTTTGTGTTTAAACTAGATTTCCGCTATTCCCCCAGGCAAGTAAAACATCACTGTCTGTTGCAGATTTTCCTGAGTGACTGTTGAGTAGTTGGTTGAGAGAAGATGGACTTGTTGTTTGGTATAAAACACCACATATAATGTGTGTGTAATCAGAAATTGTAAGTGGAATGTGAAATTGTGAGTAGTGGACACAGAGCACCAATCAGTCCGATTAGTCTTCTTATGGGCATTGCAGTGCTTCAAGATGGAAGGTGATTAGAAAGGCAAGCAGTCTTTAAGTCTTCAATTGATTAGTGGCAGAGAGAAAAACAGAACACCTTATTAGCTATTTTCTTTTTGCGTAAGGAAACCAATATATAGTTTTAAAAGAGCTTTGTTGTAGTTACGGAAAACAATTAAATATGGAGCATGTCAGTGACTCAGATAACTGTTGGTTAAAACAGATAAGCTGGCATCTGTGTTTCATAGTTAATTATGAGAAGAAGCCAATTAGAGGTTGTAGGAAAAGCCCCAGAGTTCCCAGCACACACACCAGCACAAAGACCCAAAGGAAGATGCGGTCAATCACCATGGCAACATACTTCCAATCATCCTCCACCTAAGAGAGAAAGGGCACACAATAAATAGTGAAAAAAGAAAGATTCGGATTTTTAATAAATGAAAGAAAAGAGAGGTCAGAGGTAACAAGGAAAGAAAATGAGAGAAAGAAGGAAAAGGAGAACACGTGATGTGAAATGTGATTCAGTAGTGAGGCTCTGAGCCAAGAGTGAAGATGAAGGATTAAGTGGTGAGACTTTCCGTATCAAAGTGTGATGTCTCTGTTGAGGGATCTAAAGCACTTATTGTCAGTGAAGCACTCAGTAAACATTTCCACTGAGAGTAGAGGAGTCTGTAAGCTTATGCTTGATGTCTGTGATGTATAACCTGTCCTTCTGAGGATATTACAACCAAAACATGGTATGATATTGGAATTCGAGTCAGACACTAAGTGGGAACCTTCCTCCAATGGCCAATGAGGATCTTTATTATAAATACATTATGATATCTGAATGGACAAGTGGATGGAACAATGGCACTGCATGCATTATCATGTGAGTAAAGGTACAGTTAAGCATACAATTACTGTTCCCAGAGGGAAACAAAGTACAACACATTGACTATTAGAAATTACACTTGAAATGCATGCTTGAAAAGCCTCCAACACACAGTGACACCAGGTAGCTACACTGTTACAAATTGCTGTAGTTTTTACAGCCAAATTGTTCAGAATATTACCGTTTAAACATTTTAGAAGATGTAGCCGTATAGGTTGCAATGGGTCAAACACCATTTTACAGTTTTATGAAGCGACGCAAGCGCTTTGTGCAAAAAAACAGAATTTGATGTAAGAGCAGACATTGATGCGTGAACGCATGTCAGAGATTAATATTTCGTAAATAAAGTGGTAAGTTTTGTTTTTGTAAATTATGTTAAGCACTAGTGTTGCTTCATAAAACTGAGGTTAAACCCCTGGAGTCACTGGATTACTTTTACTTTAAGTCTTTGCTAACTTTTTAGGGGTTTGAAAGTAGTAGTTGCGTAGGTGGTCAATGGAGGGTCAGAAAGCTCATCAAAAAGATCTTCATTTGTGTACTGAATTTGAACGTCTTCTGAAAGTTTTATGGGTTTGGAACAACATGATGGTGAGTAATTAATGACAGAATTTTCATTTTTGGGTGAACGACCCCTTTAATAGAAGATAAGCTCAAACAACATATTTTGTGGCATACTATTGATTAAAGCATTTTATTTTAATCCTTTTCTTTAAGAAAAATCTGTGCTACAGTGAGTTTCAACAGGAGTCAAATTTATTTTTGGGTACCAAAATGGCCCAAATTCTGTATTTGACCTTAATTTCTATTGAAAGTTAATGTTCTATTCAGAATATGACTTAAAATGGCTTTTTAAAAATAGATCGATTTTTTGATACTATGTAATTTTTATAATAAGGTTTTAACAGTTTAACAGACTGAAAATGTTATTTTAGCAGTAAAAGCCTTGCAACGCCTTGCTGCCAGTTTTAATAAATATTTACTTCCAACACCCTTGATTTGGTTTTTATTCATTTTTAAATTTATATTCAGATAGTGTTCATCCTAATGCATTTAAATCAATGTATTACAGTTTTCTGTTAAATTTATTCTTTACAGCATTTTCTATCTTAACATCATCTTGGATTTTGAGATATTTACAGGATTTTATTGGCAAATTTAGTTGACAAGTAAATACTGTACTTTAGTGAAATTATAAAATATTGCTGTAAAGTAAACTACAAGTTTAATTCAATGTTACTTTAAAAACGAATTACTGTATTTTACATACAACAATGAACTGTAAATTGCTTTGCAGTATTATACTGTAATCTATTTTACAGCAAATAACAACATTGTACAGGACTTTATAGGCAACTTTTTTGCCAGTAAATTTCTGTCAATTCTACAGTACATTTTTTTCACAGTCTACATCCACCTGGCAGGAATACAAATACTGCTGTGTACATCATTCCCACCGTTCGTAGAGGCTCTTCACTTAGAGTGGGGATGTGATGTCTTGAATATCGTCCCCCTGCTTCTAGGACAGTCATTATGTATTCATAGTTATAAATAGTTGATCTACTCTGTTCAATACATTGACTAAAGGACAAATATCTAGCAAATATAGAACAGGAATAAACACGACAGCTTGGAAACAGCCATCCCACGAGTTGAATGACTGTGCAAACCCTCAGGCTGTTACAAGCCAAGAGATATCTTCCATAATTCAGTGAGAAAGACGTTACTTAGACTGCGCTGTACAATGAGCCAGATTGGCAAAAGAGACAAAGATTTGATCTAACAATTGAAAAGGTCTTTAGTTTAAGGCACCTCACATTTCTCAAGGGGAACCCCACAGATTTCCATATGGCATGCTGGAAGTTAAATAAAAGGGGAAAATGAATAACAAATAAAGGTATTTATATTATATTCGCCATTATGAACTCTAGAGACAACACTGAGCCCACAACACTGACTTCAAAGCCCACAGCTCTGGATAGGGATGCAGAACTTCCCCCTTTGCTTGGGTGAGCAGAAGTGCATTAAATAGGAAACACTAAGGGGCAGATCTACTAAGAGCTTGTCCAAGCGCAAACCCTCTTTTGGCCTTAAAAAACTGATGACAGGATTTACTAAAGACATGCGGTGAAAAATTATCGCTGAAAAGGCTTGGACAGTTATTTTGCGGCTGACCTTATTGCATATGCATTTGTAGAAGTTTCCTTTTCAGGCGCCTCCAATTTATGGGAGGAGAGTATTTAAATGAATCTCGCAAGGAGATTTACTAAGGTTTGCGCTCATCAATGTACTGGTGTTTATGCCATTATTTACCGCCCCAAAAAAAGCATGTCTTAACCAAGACTCTACCTGATAGATAGCGTGGGTCATTATGTAAATGATCTGGCTGCATCTGTGTTCTTTAATTTGCGCGTCGTCAGTAGATCACGCGCAGAGCTTTGAACTCCCATCGGTGCTGTTTTGGAATTGCGCTGTTATGCTAATTTTCCCTGTTTAGTCAATCTGCCACTAAGGCAGACCTACTAGAAGGTTAATGATGTCAGCATACCATGTTTTCCCTCCATGTGACTATGTCACTCCCACCATCCTGTCAGCAGGATATACACAGACGCCTGGACAAAATAGAGCACTAAACAGGAAGCCTAACTACTACTATCATAGAGGTCATCAGCCCAAGCAGGCGCAAAAGTCTAGTTTGCTGCCCAGCTTTCACTAATGTGATAGTTGTGAAACACAACTCTCTGTTGTGACAGAAAAGCTCTATTGCAAGTGGAGTCAAGTTACATGACAAGGAATCTTATATGTTGGCAGGGGAATACAATTTTGGCAGTATGTTTATCCAAAAGAACAGTTTTTTCATAGTCAATGTGTTATACAGAGTGTATTGACTGAATAGGAACCTCTTTACCTCTTTGGCTTTGTTGCGGCTCCTCATGTTCTCAGCAATATACTTCACACTCTCAATAGCCTGTTTGATCTCTGGTGACACCACAGAGAAAGCCACGACTGTGTTAATAGCCTGTGGACTCAACTGACGACTCACTTTCCCACAATCCCCCTCGGTTGCCTCTTTCATTGGGTGACAAGGGCATCCCCCTTTCTTTCCTTCTAATGCTGCTTTCCCTTCTCCAAATTCCAAAGAGTTCATCGCTCCCTGTTGGGGGCCACTATTTTTCCTCTTCTTTCCCTCTCCACCTCGTCCAGCTGCAGTCCCAGACGAGCTCCCGCTTTCTAGTCCTCCTTTTCCAGGGGACTCTGATAGATCGAGAGGCCGGCGCATGAGCATGATGCGGGGTAATGCTCGGAGGAAGACAGTACGTACCCAGCTAGGCATAGTATGGGTCATAGGGGTGCGATAGTGCACATTCAATACAAAGACGGTGATGACAATAGAGAGGGTGACGAAAATCATGGTGAAGAGAAGATACTCGCCTATCAGAGGGATCACAAGTGAGGTGGAGGGGATGGTTTCTGTTATGACAAGAAGGAACACAGTGAGAGAGAGGAGTACAGAGATGCACAATGTCACTTTCTCCCCACAGTCTGATGGAAGGTAGAAGACGAGTACTGTCAGAAATGAGATGAGGAGGCAGGGGATGATAAGGTTAATAGTGTAGAAGAGGGGTAGTCGGCGTATGTAAAAACTGTAGGTTATGTCTGGGTAGATCTCTTCACAGCAGTTGTACTTGATGTCATGCTTATAACCGGGTGCATCAATGATCTCCCACTCTCCACTCTCCCAAAAGTCTTTAAGGTTGACCTTTGAGCCAATGAGAACCAGGTCAATCTTTGCCTTGTCATAGGTCCAGGAACCAAACTTCATTGAGCAGTTCTGATAGTCAAAGGGGAAGTAAGTGATGTCCATAGGGCAGGATGATTTGAAGATTGCAGGAGGGACCCAGGTGATGGTTCCATCATATTTCAATAGAGCTTTGGTTTTGTCTTCCACCAAGAAGTCCCCAACAGCACTGTGTTAGAAAATTTTTATTTTAATGTTATGACATTATGAAATTTACCCCTTAGACTATTAGCTCAGTTGATGCTCATTTCGCTCCAAAAGAAATTAAGAATTTGAAAATATCCCCCAAATTACTACATTTCTAATATTTTAATATTCAATTTATACAAGTTGCATGTTAAGTTTGAATACTTGACTCACTTGTTGTAAAGTACAATGTCAGGCCTCCAGATTTTATTTGATGGAACTCTGATGAACTCAATTCCATCAAACTCTGCTGGTAACCACTTCAGCTTGTAGTCATTCCATATCTATGACAAAATCACAAAAGATGAAATCTGCCATTTACACTGGTATGTGCTCCTCAGTCATCTGTGCCCTGTCATAGTCTTTAAAAGTCTTTAAGTGTGTTTTTGCGTGTGGACATCGCTCCATCTGCAAGGGGAAAAAATGCTTTTTCTGTTCAAGCAGGTATATTGTCCAATACCGTTTACTATCAGATGTGTATACAGAGCTGTAAATGTTTATAGTGGTTTATTTGCATAGTTGGGAATCTGTGCTCATTTTGGGTGCACATCAATGTTTTCTGGCATGCCTGTGTAGATATATCTTATTAAGACTGCTTATATCTATGTGTTGATACTGAGATACTGCTATCAGGCGTTGTACAATACTAAAGGATTTTAACACAAGCACACACATTCTTAGAAAAAATTGCAATAATCCAAAAATGCTAATTTAAGCAGTAAATTCAGCAGTCATGCAGGAGCATCTTGTATTTTTGTAGAATTTAAATATAACCAGACATTTCCAAAGAAACCCTATTACTAATAAGGTGCAATATTATTTTCATTATAAAATAATAAAAAACTGCAGCACTTTAGACATATAAAGCTATTTTTATTAATTCATATGATTCATCATATGTAGATGGTAAAAATAGGTTGACTAAATTAATAAGTTCTAAACTAAATAATTAACAAAACTAATTAAAAAAACTTTGCTGACTGTGAAATTACCTTTCAGAACAGTAGTTTATAATTATTCAGCTGATTATTAAAAACAAAGTGAATTGTTTGATCTAGTTAGACTAAACCCTTTCTGCACATATTTTACCATCTTTTTAACCTCTTTCTTTCCGTTGGTTTTGGAGATAACAACTGTGCTAAAGTACCTCTCAGTTTTCAATTATTTACATAACAGATACCTTCTCATCTGTTCCATCTATATATCTACTTTATTCTTCTTTCCCTGCATTACTCAATTCCATCCTATTGAATGTTTATGCTACACAGATTTTCTTGTCACAGTACATTCTTACCGTCAATGAGACAACAACGAGATGCACAAGGTGCAACGATACATGCTGCACACATACATCACTTACATGTCTCAGCCAAAGGTTTGTTTCCATAATCTGATTGACTTCATCCTTTAGAGAGAAAGACACAAGCAAAGACAAAGACGAAGAAGAAAGACAGCCATGCTCTATTATTTAGAACGGAACATGTTCTAGCAACTGTTAATTAATGGGAAAGGGAAATCTGACAAGATCTTAGAAAAGGTTTGGAGGGCTACTTTCATTAGTTATTAGTTATCTTAAAGTGCATACTGTATGCCATTCATCACAGAACCCTCAAAAGTGATAATAGCTTCCGCATATTCACTAGAAAACATCTGATAAAAAAATAAAAAAAAAACCTTGTTCAGCAGAAATCCTTAATCCTGTGAGTGAGTATATTCCAGGATATAATATAATATATTCCAGTATAATCCAGGATTTTGCTCCATATAGTGATGGGTTATGGCTTGTTAATCTCTCAGGTGTGTGAAGCAAGAATAAAGGTGTGATGATTATCTTGGCCGCTTTCCCCTGGTGAAGTGGAAATTTAATCCAGGAGTTACAAGAGGCATAATGATTTTGTATGACGCCAGGGAAAGCACAGAGTCTGCACTACTTCCTGTAACAGCCGGGCACAAAGGCTTTTAACTCAATTGCACTTTCTGACCACAGTAAATGAAACAAAAAGCCCTCACAACAACTGAAAACAGCACAGAATTCCACTCATAGAAAGCAACCTGTGCAGAAAACAACCTTGCACTATATCCAAGCAAAAAAATCCTATATTGAGCTTTATTAAGAGGTCAAAAGTGCTTGCATTTGATTGAGCTTTTGTTTAAACAACTAATTTATTTGGACAAGAACCTTCTAGTGTTTAGATGCTATGTCTCAGCTTTGCTTGATTCTCTTTTTTCTATAATGCTTAACAATATGATGATTTTTAATTGGATGTCTTAGAGGGTTCCTTCTTTAGATAAATATTAACTAAATATGCACAAATATATAAAAAGTCTGTCCAGTCCAATACTGATCAGGTGCTCTTACATACCAAAATACTGAAATTGTACACTATTTTGTCACCATAAAAAAAAACCCAAAACAAAACAATTAATTGTTGTAAATTCTACAAGTTATTGTAGGCATCACAACATTATAATGGATAGTATGAAGAATGGATATTCATATTAAGATTGGCTAAAGATAACATTTGAATGTTATTAAATGTATGTTATTTATTCAATTATTGTTTTTAAAGATTTTAAGTAAATGGGTGTTCAATGATTGCAGACATAATAATTTTTTTTTTTTTTTTTGAAAACGTTAATACTGACTAATAACCAATATATTACGTAGTGCTAGTAATACTGACCACAGTTCAGGTGAGAGTTCCATCTTATCACAAATGTCTGAACAAAAATCAGGTTAAATGTTTTGAGGCCATGGACACTTTTTCTTACCACTTTAACAAGCTGTGAGATGGAGACCTCAAACTCCACAGTGACAGGGTCAGACACATTTTCGACTGGCCGAATGAATTGATTATACCTCCTGAATAAACGACGAAACAGCCTGTCTTCTCCTTTAGATGATAAACAATCTGCACAAACACACACATACAGAGATAAACACATACAGGAACAGAAATCTATTTTAGTATGCAGTCCACTGGGTGGGACCCAGGGACAGACTTCATTCATTATACAGTGGATGGCGAAATAGAAGAGAATGAGGCACATACCGTATAACATTCGGAATCGGGAAAGAAATGTATACGTAAAAGTGGTTGACTGATATGAGTTACAACCAAAGAAAATCAAGAGAACACGGTCGATATCTTTATTTCAATGAAAGCAAGTAAGCCAAATTTGCGGAAGTTATATGATTATTTTACAAAATATCTACTTAATTCACACACACACACACACACACACACACACACACACACACACACACACACACACACACACACACACACACACACACACACACACACACACACACAGACACACACACACAAAAAAAACTTAAAGGGGTGGTTCAGGATTTTGGACATCGGACCTCATTTCCAAGTTGGCCTAGGTGTTATTTATCAGTGGAGACATTTTTCGAAAATTTTCATCCAATCCTTCCAGTTGCATAGTTCGCCGGTGCTAGGCTAGCACGAGTCAACGGTATCTGCTAGACTGCCATTAAAACAGTTTTACCCACTCCACAGTACACCAAAAGCAAATAAATTATAACGCCACACTATCGACGTAAATGTCTGTTAAGAGAATAATGTTAGAAATCAAACTACCCTTTCATTGCATTGCAATAGTTATACTTTGTTCCCTGTATTTATTAGCACAGTCTACAGCAGCAGCGGAGTGTTCTCTTACGAGAGTATCTCTCGTACTGCGTAATATCTTACACTATGGGGAAAACCTCTTTTCCACGAGATATTGAAACCAAAAATGATCCTTAATTTTGAATCAATGTAAAGCGCGTTGCGACAGCATGCAGACATAGGCAAGGCGGCTCACGTGCCTATTGGCTGACCTGTGGCAACAGCAGCAGTCTATCGAGAGAGGCCCTGCGTGACGTGATACCCAATGGGGACGCTTCACGCCCATTTACGTCAAGTCCCGCCAGAATAGGCGTGGCCTTGGCCTATAAATATAGCTCGACAGGCTGATACACACTGATTTTCATCTCTTCAGTGAAGCACTGCTGCATCGCTGGATCCGTAGTGAGAAGCCGCGCCGTCTGAGAAAAAGCCTTCTGCGGGCCGAGCCTTCGAGTCTGAAGCCGCTGGCCTTCACCTCGCCGCCTTCAGCCGCCGTACCTGCTACGCTTTACGGCGTTTATATCCTTTCACTGCTAAGAGTGTGTGTTCGCCGCTGCGACTCACACTCTCTCTCTGTCTATATCCCTCTCCTAAAAGAGCTGTTCTTTTTAAAGATGCAAAGATCCTGCGGCTCGTGCCGAGCCACAATCTGCGACGGGGACCGCCATGTCATCTGCGCCTCCTGCCTGGGTAAGGACTACGCGGCTCTCGATTTCGCTGACGGCGGATGCCCTTCATTGCGAGCTGATGCCCATGGTGACTCTGAGGACTCGCCTGGCATCCTTCTCAGAGCCTGCTCTTCCGCCTACTGTAGTGCCGCACCGTAAAAGCGCCGTACTCAGCGGGTCCCCGAGCCTTCTCCAGCCAGTGAAAGCTTGCCGGTTCGCCCGCCAGCTTCACCAGCTTCACTCGAGTCGCTCACTGACGGACACGGCCGCCGCCGCTTCCACCGTTAATGACGACGAGATAGCTGCATCTGTAGAGAAGGCCACCTGCTATATCCTGGCGTCGGACAGTGAGGATTGGGCGAGCTCTGTGGACCTCCCCCCTTCTGCTCGCGAGTCGTCACGGAAACGTGCCAGTATCAAAACCGTGGCTAGCTTTCTTTACTTTATAAGAAAGCTACCCTGCCCCCCGTGGGCATGCGTCACCGGCGAAATGAGGAAAGAGTGTGTTTTAGTCCCGCCGAGGCCGGACCAATCTCCATTTCTCAGCTCTTCGTAGTTTGAGCGGCTGAAAATGTCAATATTGCAGCAATGAGCCTGTTTTATAACACGCACGCCTGCAAACAAACGACGACACACACAAAACTGTGATGACGCTCTCTTAACCCGTGGGCATGCGTCACTGGCGAAATGAGGAAAGGGTGTGTCTTTAGTCCCGCCGAGGCCGGACACACAAAACTGTGATGACGCTCTCTTATCTGGTCAAGCTAATTTAAGCTTTTGTTGTTCCCCCCTGTGGCTCAGTGGCGAAACCCAATGCCTTCGCAGGGGAGACCCGTGTTCAATCCCAGCTCTCGCAGCAGATAAAAATTTTGTCTCACCGCAGCCAGACTTCCGCCAAAACTTTTCGCTCGTTCAGTTCCAGAAAATGCGACTGTTCCAGTGTATTTTGCAGTAAACAAGCCGGTACCATGCCCCGCTTGCCTGCACACAA
The DNA here is from genome assembly GCF_051911475.1 of Siphateles boraxobius. Lineage (NCBI taxonomy): Eukaryota > Metazoa > Chordata > Actinopteri > Cypriniformes > Leuciscidae > Siphateles > Siphateles boraxobius. Next base: position 2,111,545 of record NW_027508721.1, on the reverse strand, counting down.
ATGCCGTTTCCTGGTATTCCGGCCACAGCCGATGGTGTTATGAGTGTAATAAAAATGCCCACAGCCCAGTGTTCATTTCTACTCACAAACACAGCCTGCCACAGTGCAGGGCTCGCACAAATGAGATTGAATGTGCACGCTGACGACGGTGTTTAAGTTTCGCCGCGGCCAGACTCCACCGAAACTTCTCACTCGTTCAGTTCCAAACAATGTGACTGTTCCAGTGTATTTCGCAGTAAACGGTACCACAGCCCGCTTGCCTGCACACAAATGCCGTTTTCACGGATACCCAGATAAATCCCAAAAAGAGTGTACTTTCTGGTGTTCCTGCCACGGCCGATGGTGTTATGAGTGTTGTAAGAATGCCCACGTCTCAGTGCCCATTCCCACACACAGACACAGCCCGCCACAGTACAGGGCTAGCACAAATAAAATCGACTCACGTCGATTGTGCATTGTGGCAAGGGGGGTGAGGTTTTGCAAAATCTGTAATGAGAGAGGAGCCAGTGTCAGCTGTGCGGTGAGTAAGTAGGTCAAGTGCAGATGATGAACACCTGTGTCTGATTGCAGTGATTAGCGTGGAGAGACCGCATATAAGCCAGTAGGAATGAGAGAGCGGGTGAGAGAGAGCAGGACTCGGGACTCGCACGCTGCACACGGACTGAGAGCTGGAGACACAGTTGAGCTGGAGAAGAGTTTGTTCTGTGAACGTTGCTGTAGCTAAGTCTACGGTGGAGGCGCATGTGGCGCAACTTTTGTTTTATTTACTTGTTACGAGTCAATTAAGTGCGAGTCCCAGTCAAGCCGACCCTGTCTTCTTCCTTCCACACACATTGAACCTCACTACATGCATTAAATGTAGTGAATGTGCCCACGACGCAGTGCCCACAAACCCTACACGAAGCATGTCCCACGGTTTCTGTAAAAACGAAACCAGCACACATTCAGTCAGCTCAGGCCGACGGTGCTCTCAGTGCAGTGAGTGTGCCGCCCACATTCCCTCACAGACATGCTAAACCCCACGGGGTTCGTCCCGCTCACCCTCTCTCCACAAACTGTCATAGAGAAGTTGAGCGCGGCCAGGCTGCCCGCTGTGATCAGCGCGCCCCCCGCCTCGTACACTGCATCACAGTGTTTATTTCTCAGCACAGCGGAGCTCTCGGGCCGCCGCTATGCCGCGGCGAGAGCCCAGATTTCATTCTACCTCTAGCCATTCATGCAGATGCGTGGGCAAAGGTTCCCGGAGTATCAGAATGGGTGCTGAACACTATAAAAAGAGGCTATTCGCTGCAGTTCGCATGACGTCCCCGCCGTTACACGACGAGATTCGAAACTATGGTAAAAAACGAAGTAACTCATTTACTTTGAGCCTTTATCTCAGGCTCAGAGCGAAGGGGGTGTATACAGCAGATATTTTTTGGTACCGAAAAAAGACGGGGTTCTGAGACCCATTCTAGATCTGCGACAGCTGAACAGAGTGCTTGTGAAGCACCAGTTCAGAATGCTTACAACCAGGAAAATCCTCGAGCAAGTTCGCCAGGAGGACTGGTTTATGTCAATAGATCTGAAAGACGCCTATTTCCAAATACATATAGCGTCACGTCACAGGCGATTCTTGAGATTCGCCTTCGAGGGCCAGGCATATCAATACACAGTCCTGCCGTTCGGCCTGTCCCTGGCACCCCGTACGTTTACGATGTGCATGGATGTGGCTCTCGCACCCGGGAGACTTTGGGGCATGCGAGTTTTGAAATACTTGGACGATTGGCTGATTCTAGATCGATCACACTCAGAGCTAATAGAACACAGGACCACATTACTCGAGCATCTCGAGAATCTGGGTCTCACAGTCAATTGGGCGAAGAGTTCGCTGTCTCCCAGTCTGAAAATTTCTTTTCTGGGAACAGTGCTGGACTCGCTCTCCATGACAGCACGTCTGTCGCCAGAGCGCGGACTAGACATTCAGCGCGCCGCGAAATCCTTCCGCCGTGGCTCTATAGTCCCGCTCAAAAGGTTTCAGAAAATGCTGGGCCTCATGGCCTCAGCGTCTTCGGTACTCCAGCTGGGTCTGCTTCGCATGCGCCCACTGCAGTTATGGCTGAAAGCGCGAGTTCCACTCCGGGCATGGACCTCTGGTCTGTTTTGCCTCTAGGTCGATCTAAAATGCGTCTCAGCTCTGGAACCTTGGAAAGCAACCGACTGGTATCAGTCAGGTGTGAGTCTGGGGACTTCCTCGAGTGTGAAGGTGGTGTCCACCGACAGGGCAGACCGTTCTTTGGCCGGTGGTCAGAACGGGAAAAGTTTCTACATTTAAACTGTCTAGAAATGATGGCAGTCGACAACGCGCTACGGCGCTTCTGTCCCCAGATAAAAGGTCACCACGTCTTGGTCCGGTCGGACAACATGTCAGTGGTGGCATACATAAATCACCAGGGTGGCATCAGGTCCCGAAACCTTTACAGGCTGATAGAATGCCTCCTGGTCTGGGCTCAGCAAAACCTGCTTTCACTGAAAGCAGCGCATGTGCCTGGTCGCCTGAATCTGGGACCAGACAGACTGTCCAGAAACAATGTTCCAGCAGGAGAATGGTCGCTGCACCCGCAGACGATCTGTCTGCTGTGGGAGACATTCGGCAGAGCGCAGGTGGACCTGTTCGCGTCCCAAGAAAACGCTCACTGTCCGAACTTTTTCTCCAAGAGCAGGGATGCGCTGGCCCACTTATGGCTCTCGCTTCAGTGAAGCGCATAGGGGACTTACAGGCGCTTTCAGTAAGTGCGTCATGTATGGAGTTTGGGCCCAATGACTCAAAAGTCTTACTCAAACCAAGGCACGGGTATGTGCCCAAATCCCTCAACACACCATTCAGGGCCCAAGTTATTTCCCTGTGCGCCCTCCCGGTTCATGATGAGGAGGAGGATGCGAGTCTCCTTAGCCCTGTCAGGGCACTGAGAGCTTATGTGTCCCGCTCGTCTGTCTTCAGACAGACCGAGCAGCTCTTCGTTTTGTTTGGCGGACGCTCCAAGGGACTGGCCGCATCAAAACAGAGCCTATCCAGATGGATAGTCGATGCTATAGCGCTGGCTTACACTTCTAAGGGCCTGCAGTGTCTTTTGGGTGTCAGAGCGCACTCCACGAGAGGCGTGACCTCGTTGCGCGCGTTGTCTAGCGGGATTTCCTTGCAAGATATCTGTATGGCGGCAGGCTGGGCCTCGCCATTTACATTTATAAGGTTTTATAACCTAGAGGTTCGCGCCTTACAGGGCAAGCTGCTGTCGGTCTAGAATTCAGTACTATCTGCCCCACTGCTCCGGCGCAGAATGCTGAGTTTTGCTTGTGCATCGCTCAACTGATCGATAGAACAGCTCGATGGGTGTTGAATAACCCGTACTGTTACCCAGTTCAGGCTGAACACGTTCACCCTGTCTGTTTGAAACACTGTTAACATAACTAGCTCCTGTAGGATGCTATTTCATGGGGAATGATGCTTGCAGCCTCTCTTCTCCGACTCTCTGTGAGTCTATGGTGATTATGCACTATATGAGCCCCGGGTTTCTGCCCTTGGGACTTTGGTGTCGGATCCCAGTACGCACGGCGTGTTGCATTGTGTTCCCCATAGCATAAGATGTTACGCAGTACGAGAGATACTTTCGTAAGAGAACGTACTCGGTTACTAACGTAACCTCGGTTCTCTCTAGAGTGGGAACGAGTACTGCGTATCTTGCCGTGCATACAACAGCTCTGGTTCGCTTCAGCGATGAAAACCAGTTTGTATCAGCCTGTCGAGCTGTATTTATAGGCCAAGGCCACGCCTATTCTGGCGGCACGTGACGTAAATGGGCGTGAAGCGCCCCCATTGGGTATCACGTCACGCAGGGCCTCTCTCGATAGGCTGCTGCTGTTGCCACAGGTCAGCCAATAGGCACACGAGCCACCTTGCCTATGTCTGCATGCTGTCGCAACGCGATTTACATTGATTCAAAATTAAGGATAATTTTTGGCTTCAATATCTCGTGGAAAAGAGGTTTTCCCCATAGCGTAAGATATTACGCAGTACTCGTTCCCTCTCTAGAGAGAACCGAGGTTATGTTAGTAACCGAGTACGATATTACAGTTTTTTTCGATTGCTAAACGACAGTGAGCACAACTGGAGCTACATGTGCAAAACTCTAACTACAGTCTGCACAGCAGCGGTTCATGTGGACCAAACTTTAGTTCGTTTTGCATTGCTTGAACACAGTTTTCAAAACTCTACACACTTATCCCATGACTTTAACCACAACTTGCACAACACTGTGGTTTTACAGCACTTTGTCCAAATGCTAACACACTGCTGTCAAAACTGTGAACCACACATTCAAAACAGAATAGATTTCAGCCTTGTGCCTTTCAAACACTGCTGATTGCAATTTCAGCTAAAAGGCTAAGCAGGTGTCTTGTTTGTTATTTGTTCGAATTACAGTGTGTACTTTTAGATTCTACCTTTTTTTTCTCATTACTGTATTCCGTAAATTACTACAGACTATTGAAGCAAACTGCTAATTTTAATTTACCTTAAAGAATTGTTATGTTCTAAAAATTTAAATAAATCATGTGAAAGAATGTCACTCTTTTATTTGAAGAAAATATTACTTTGTATGAAGTCACTGAAATTGTTCAAACTGTAAAGATGAAAAGTTTGTATTTTCTGTATTGGTGTTTGATGCTAGTGTTTTTACTCTTAGTGTGTTCTGAGTGACAGTGTGTGTTATCTCAGTGAGGGTTGTGCATAGTGTTTGGCTGCACTGAGCCTGTTTTGAGCCATGTGTTAAGAGTTGTGTTGCTTGGAATGAGTTTAGCAGGTGATGTGAACTGTTTAGCTCAGGTGACTGTTGGTAGTGCAGACTGTAGTTAGAGTTTTGCACATGTAGCTCCAGTTGTGCTCACTGTTGTTTAACAATTGAAAAAAACTGCAAGTTACCTAGGCAACTGAGAGAGCCGGTCCACATGACAATCACGCAAGTGTATTTACCTGCCTCTGTATTTAAAATTTCGAAATGCACACCGAATCCCCATGTTGCCAATTCCTTCGTTTACAATCGAATGTTTCAAATTCGTTGTTCAAGGCTAGTACTAGTTAGCTAGACGTCCCGACTGTAGTGCGCTTCTGTTCTGTGTTAACTTTTCGGCACAGTACTACTAACCGGAGCGAAGTAAAATTCAGCCGCTGCTGAGAAACTAGTTCCTGTAAATGTAATGCGATCATTGAGATGCAAGAGTAGTTTGATTTCTAACATTATTCTCTTGACAGACACTTACGTAGATAGTGTGTCGTTATAATTTATTTGCTTTTGGTGTACTGTGGTGTGGGTAAAACTGTTTTTAATGGCAGGCTAGGAGATACTGTTGACTAGCCTAGCACCGGCGAACCTTGCAACTGGAAGGACAGGATGAAATAGGCTAACTTGGAAATGAGGTCCGTTGTTCAAAATCCTGAACCACCCCTTTAAGGTGGAATTACCACTTATGTTAATAGCCCAAGGCCCCAAGCACAGTTGTCAGCTACTGTCAGTAATCCAAAACGGGCAAATAATTTTGTACTTGTATATGCCTGTGAAAATGTAGTTTTTTTTTTTTAATGTCCCCTCACTCTATTTCTGGTTTTTTATTTCGAATGCGTGTTTTTTTGTAAGAATGTGAGTGTGTTTACTCTGGTTGCTTTTAGCATATTCCTTGGGGTCAGAGTCAAAGTCCTAACACCAGACACTATAGGGTCCAAATATAGCTCTCAAGGTTAGAGGTCATCATCAGCTATCACCAAAGAGACCAGGTGTAATCAAGTGGAAAATGGAACCACTTTAAAATAGTGCACTCTGATGGACCTAGACAAGTCTGAAGTAACACTGAATAACAGACGACGAGTCAAGAACAGGGTAGGGTCGCACTTGAATGTAGGTATTTACTTAAAATGGGATGTACAACTTAACACTATATAGGATTAGTTTTTAACTTTGAACTTAACTTGTTTGCACCGTTTCTTCTTATTCAATCTAGACAGTCTAGTAGGATACTGGTCGTAAGCGTAGTCACATAATGAGGTTTGCCTGTACTAATGCAAAAAGTGGCTTTCAAATTTTTAAACAGATGCAATGTCCAGAAGCTTACATTTCAGTGTATCTTGATACTTGTCGGTGTACTTTTGTTTCTTTTGCCTCAACTTTTTCCTTTTCTATTGAAAGATGATATATATATATATATATATATATAAATTATTAAACAATTATATTTAAATATATAAATAAGATATAGGAATTATTTTATCAAATGATAATAGGAAATAAATAAATATTTAAAATATTTGTAAAATAAATAAATGTATAAATAAATACATTTATAAATAATAATTTTATAATACACATTTATTTAATTCGCTTTTTGTCGACAGGGCGAAATGCAATGTTTAGAGACACTTAAACTAATTATTAACATCTTTCTTAAAATATAAATGAGTGTGAAGGTCAATATTATAATATACAGTATGTCTATGAATGTTCTGTCCAATATCTGTTGTAATTCAATCACCATTTTATTCTTACTGTTATAGCTTCTGTTATAACTATTTAGTAAATATAGTAAATATTTAGTCCATACATAGGGTTACATTTCAGCTAAACTTAATGATGCAATGTTCAAATATTCAATAGTGTGTAAATTGTAACTTGGTGCTAAAAAAGGTCTGAAAGAAGCTCAAGTTTCAATAAAACCATAAAGCTGCTTTCTTAAAACAGTGGCTTCCATGTATTGTTGCAACAAATTAACTTTTTAGATTTATATTAAATAATGGATTAGCAGTGATATAACATACATTGACTTTGCATTTTGCAAACACTCCTTTGCAGTAATCGTTTCTGTAAACCTAGCAAAAATGGAATAGGACTGAATGCAGTGAGCCTTATAGAAAAGCCATATGCTGTGAACTTTAAACACCCAAACACACTCATGGACACTCAGAGATTTCAGTGCTGCTGTCTCATGCGTATAGCTCTTGTTTTAGTTTCCTTCTCTAATTACTTCAACTAGTTAACTCTCCAATGGCACCCTCTGTTAATGGGGTTATCCAAGGATAGCAAGGCCTTGCTTCCATTAATTAAATGGACTTAACCCTCACTGAAATGCATAAGATATAAAGTAGGGTCTTGAAGTTTATAGTTAGTTTTCTGAACCCCATCAAGCTTAAGATAACCCTTTTAAATTAAAGTAGAGCAGTGTCTGCATGGACCATAAAACCTTTTAAAGTTGAACTCTTATGTAGACCCCGGTGGGAAACTTAAAAGGATAGTTCAGCAGTAAATTAAATTTCTGTCATGATTTACTCGCCCTCATGCCATACCAAACCTGTATGAGTTTATTCTGAAGAACACAAAGTAGAAGATTGTAATCAAAGAATGTTCGTTACCACTGACATCCAATGTATTCTTTTTTTTTTTTTTTTTTGACAAATATCTCCTTTGTTCCACGAAAAAGTCATACAGGTTTGGAAAAAATGAGGATGTGAAAAGATGTTCACTTTTTATAACTTTTCCAGTGCCATTGGTGAATTTTGAGGATTCTGTGTATTTACTAAAACTGGCAAATCATGAAAATATTTGCCAATTGATAATATTTTATATTAACACTGTCAGTTAAATAAATAAATACACACACACACACACACACACACACACACATATATATATATATATATATATATACATATACAGGTGCTGGTCATATAATTAGAATATCATCACAAAAGTTGATTTATTTCAGTAATTCCATTCAAAAAGTGAAATTTGGATATGATATTCATTCATTACACACAGACTGATATATTTCAAATGTTTATTTAATTTACTTGTGATGATTAAAACTGACAACTAATGAAAATCCCAAATTCAGTATCTCCGAAAATTAGAATATTACTTAAGACCAATACAAAAAAAGGATTTTTAGAAATGTTGGCCAACTGAAAATAATGAACATGAAAAGTATGAGCATGTACAGCACTCAATACTTGTTGGGGCTCCTTATGCCTGAATTACTGCAGCAATGCGGCGTGTCATGGAGTCGATCAGTCTGTGGCACTGCTCAGGTGTTATGAGAGCCCAGGTTGCTCTGATAGTGGCCTTCAGCTCTTCATTGTTGGGTCTGGCGTATCGCATCTTCCTCTTCACAATACCCCATAGATTTTCTATAGGGTTAAGGTCAGGCGAGTTTGCTGGCCAATTAAGAACAGGGATACCATGGTCCTTAAACCAGGTACTGGTAGCTATGGCACTGTGTGCAGGTGCCAAGTCCTGTTGGAAAATGAAATCTGCATCTCCATAAAGTTGGTCAGCAGCAGGAAGCATGAAGTGCTCTAAAATTTCCTGGTAGACGGCTGTGTTGACTTTGGACCTCAGAAAACACAGTGGACCAACACCAGCAGATGACATAGCACCCCAAACCATCACTGACTGTGGAAACTTTACACTGGACTTCAAGCAACGTGGATTCTGTGCCTCTCCTCTCTCCCTCCAGACTCTGGGACCTTGATTTCCAAAAGAAATGCAAAATGTACTTTCATCAGAGAACATAACTTTGGACCATTCAGCAGCAGTCCAGTCCTTTTTGTCTTTAGCCCAGGCGAGACGCTTCTGACGCTGTGTCTTGTTCAAGAGTGGCTTGACACAAAGAATGCGACAGCTGAAACACATGTCATGCATACGCTGTGCGTGGTGGTTCTTGAAGCACTGACTCCAGCTGCAGTCCACTCTTTGTGAATCTCCCCCACATTTTTGAATGGGTTTTGTTTTACAATCCTCTCCAGGGTGCGGTTATCCCTATTGCTTGTACACTTTTTTCTACCACATATTTTCCTTCCCTTCGCCTCTCTATTAATGTGCTTGGACACAGAGCTCTGTGAACAGCCAGCCTTTTTAGCAATGACCTTTTGTGTCTCTCCTTCCTTGTGCAAGATGTCAATGGTCGTCTTTAGGACAGCTGTCAAGTCAGCAGTCTTCCCCATGATTGTGTAGCCTACAGTATTAGACTATGAGACCATTTAAAGGCCTTTGCAGTTGTTTTGAGTTAATTAGCTGATTAGAGTGTGGCCCTAGGTGTCTTCAATATTGAACCTTTTCACAATATTCTAGTTTTCTGAGATAGTGATTTTGGGGTTTTCATTAGTTGTCAGTTATAATCATCAAAATTAAAAGGAATAAACACTTGAAATATATCAGTCTGTGTGTAATGAATGAATATAATATCCAAATTTCACTTTTTAAATGGACTTCAAAAAATCAACTTCAGAAATAAATCAACTTTTTGATGATATTCTAATTATATGACCAGCACCTGTAAATGTGTGTGTGTGTGTGTGTGTGTGTGTGTGTGTGTGTGTGTGTGCGCGCATCTCTATTTTATGTCCAAGAGACTATTTACAAAATCTGCCAATTATATCACATTTATTCCATTTCAGAGCCTTAAGAATAGAGCAGAAATGACATACTTTATCATACTTGCAAGAAAGCCATCAGTGGCCACAATTAGGATGGAGGCTGATCAAAAATAGCTGCGGTACGTACGTTAAAATTACAGTTCATAACAGTTAAGCCCAACATTTGACTTGGTCCACTGGATTCAGCACTGAAGCCCTTAAAAATTGCAATTACATTAGAAAAAGCCACAGGTATGAGTCTCCGTTGAATTTATCCCCCCTTTACTGAAATTAGTTAATTGTATTATTTTTTTCGCAAACAGATATTTTATATATTGGATTCTTTTTTTTTTGTTTTTTGTTTTTTTGAAGTCCCTATATGGAATTTTACATGTATTAAAATGTTTTAGTAAAACATGTTGTAAACACTGCTTTTGTTTTGTTTTGTTTTCTATTGGTGCAATATAAATAAAAACAAAATCAAAATTAAATTACATAAAAAAGATAGATTTATAGAAACATTTTAGAAAAACATGGCAAAAACGGCTGTTTGGTCAAAATTAATCTAAAGCCATTTTCGAGCAAATACGTGTATTTCAAGATATCTTGAATATCATAAAAACGCTAAAAAATATATTGATATGATTTTAACCATATTGCCAAATCAATCTACCTGAATTTTCCAGAAACTGGTTTGATGGAGATCAAAGAGACACACAAACAGCGGTAATGAAGAGTGTTCATTTGGTTGGAAAGACTAAAGAGTAATCTGTAATAATACAAAGCCATGTCACTCCTGAACTGCTGCTGAGCACATATTCCTCATTTAGAAGTAATGAGTGAGAGAAAGTGAAAGAGAGAAACACTCCTCTCTGCTCTTTCCCTCAACGTGAGTAGGACACTAAGTGTGTTTCTCTGTCAGTGGAGGAAAAGCCTTACAGATAGAATCAGACAGGTGAGCTGTCCTTGTTGCCCAGAGACTTGAGCCTGCAGTAGCGTACACATGCCTGTTCCCCACAGCAGACTGTGTGTTTCTGTATGTGTGTGTGAGGTGCTGTCAGGGCATGCGTCACTATCTGTGGTGCGCGTGTGTGTATGTGTGTGTGTACGCGCTGTATAGCTTCTATCTGGAACAAAGAGTATGTGAGTTTGTGACTAATTCTGAATGCAGGAGGTTTGACACTAAGCCATCTGGAAATATTCACATTTCAAGCACTGTCATCCATTCTTTAAAAAGTGAAATTTTCTGCTGGTCTCAAAGACAAACTTGGGGCGATCATTTTCTATTATAATTTCTTCTTCTCTCAGTTCACCCTACATATGAATTGAAGCGTTACCTCTGATCACACTGAAACATATAGAATTGTGCAAGTGCAGGTTCCTGGGGCTCCAAGACCCCTGACACCATATATAAATAAACCAGCCTCAGGAAGGCAGAGGAAACTGAGGTGGCAAAGCTGGTATGAGAAAGAAGGAAAGAAAAAGAAAGATAAATGATTCAAAATGTATTTACACCTATCCTCGAGGTGAGGTGATTTTCTCTTTTCTTTTGTTTACTTTCTTTTGCCTTTTTCTCCTCGTTTGGAGCAGAGGGGTTTACCTCCTACAATTTCTCTCCCTGCTGGAACCTCATTGATTTCTCTCTTCAGTACCAAAACACAGATGTGAAGCTATAGAAAAAGAGCATTTGAGTGGATAAAAAAGCAATCCTCCCCCAAGGATGTTCCTCCTCAGCAGTGGCGGAGCCAGAATTTTTTCATAGGGGTGGCCAGGCAGGGGCCATCAACGAATCTGGGATGGCACAGAAATTTTCATTATTTCAACATAAAAATGAGTTAGACTATAATGTACTGGACTGTTTTATGGTATACAACATTTTTACTATTACTACTGATTGTAATTGAGATAGCAGTGAATTGAAATAGTGACCAGATGTGTCGCACAATTTTCATCAAGGTTAACATTTTTAAACTTGAGCTGCATAACTGACCTGGTTCAGCTGACTTAGATCCAAAATAGGCCCCCCATCCTTCTTTGTAATGATGAAATAACGGATGTAGAAACCTTTTTCTCTGTCGAGGGGTGGTACACGCTCTATTTCCCCATTCCCCAACAATGCTTTCACCTCTTGTTCCATGGACAGATCCTGCTCTGGGCCTACCACAGTGGGCAGGACCCCATGAATCTGGGCGGGCGAGACCCAAACTGAATACTGAAACTCTTTTCGACAGTGTTTAGGACCCAACATGATATATTTGGCAAAAGCTTCCAGGCTTTCAAAATATCTACTAAGGGAACCAGTCTCTCAAGACTGGCCTCTGGTGTTGGTTGAGTAACCAATTAGGTGCCCTTAAGTGGCAAACCCGTAGGGAACAACGGAACTGGTCGCTCTGGGACCCTCCACAGAGGTGGAAAGCATCCAAGCACTGCTACATTTCTGGGCAGACACTGAAATGTGAGCTCACTGAAGACTGCTGCGCCCCGAAGCACACAAGGTGGCAGGGTTGTCAGAATGGCCCCCTGGGGGCACAGAAGGGAAATGGGCACCATATAATCAGATGTTGACCACTGCCCACCGGAGAGGACAGGCCTCTTTCCCACAGCCTTCTTGGAAATAATAACGGTCCTCAGATCCATTTTACCCCGTGAAGGCAGCGTTTAAGAGCGTCAACCTGACCCCCATTCTTTCTGTGGTGAGGGGGCTGCTCGGGTGGCAATGCTCTGTTTTTGTGTGGCACAGTGTGAGGAGCTAGCAGATGTTTGGGGCTGCTCCCGTCCAACAGCCCCTGAAACATGAGAGCGGCGGGGGAGAAGTTTTTGGAATGCCCCTACCTGTTTGCCAGCCTCCTGAAACCTCTCGAAGACTGTGTTGACAGCGTAGCTGAAGAGGCTAGGAGGTGACAACGGAGCATCCATAAGAAAACTCTTATCTTTCTCTTTAATGCTGCTAAGGTTTAGCAAAAGATGTTTGCCATTTCCTTGATTGCCCAGAGAGAAAGATCTGTGGCCCAGCACAACTCTCTCACTGCGTCCAGACTCATACTCTTAGGATGAACGCTGAACTATGAACTCATCCTCTCTGCTGGACATTCAATGTTCAACCTGGCAATAGAGTCACAACCTCCATAAGCTCCTCATATACAGGAGCGTGAGGTGGCGAGTCCTCAGCATCTCCTGCATCCATGCTTACAACATCCAATTCCTCAGAGCTGTATAATTGTAACACCGGTGTCTCACTCGGGGCAGAAGAAACCGCAGCGGGTGCTTCCAAACCCTGAGATAAAGCACTGCTTCATCCATTTGTGATCCCCACGACCTGAATAGCCACCGCGAGGAATGCAAACCTGAGTGCCCTCCTCAAAGAGTGCCAGGCGGCAGCAGAGCATCCGTAATGGAAGAAAATCACAATGCTCACATTTATATATATTCTTGAGTGACAAAAATAGCAAATAAGACATATGATTTTACAGATAGTGATTACTGAAGACACAGAAGCTAGTGTTGCACTGTTTGGGTATGCTTTAGGGTGCTTTTACACTGGGCTCGTTTGCTGCGGTCCGAGGCCGAGCGCGATTGTTCCCGACGCCCCCCGCAACGTTGGTCTGGTTTCACACTCAACTTGATTCTATCGAACTCTGGTGCGTTTGCGTGCATCTTACGTCATTGGAAACGTGCACGGCGCATGATAGAAAACACGACGTGGGTCAATATATTGTGTTTTTTATTAATTTGGTGCTATTATGCATAGCTGAGTAAACAACACAGGTTTACTGTGTGTGTGTGTCGCATAAGCTGTCTTTCCGCTGCTTGCAAATGGACTCTTTTGAGTAGACAGTGAATTTCCATTAATTTGTTGCCCTGATTGCATGCACTATGCGCGAATACCCTGCAGACTCACTCTTGCTCGTATGCAAGGTAAATCTACATCCCTTACGTGTGTTTTATTTAACTAAATACATCATAATCGGCTAAAACGCATTCGCAGGTTACTTTACTTCCTGAACCAGTGCGCACCCGAGTCCGTGTTGCTTTCACATACACGGGAGCAACCGAACTCAGACCACCTCCTCCAGGTAGTCTCGGGTTCGGTACCCCAGTGCGCACCCGGGTCCCATTACAACGTTCACATTAGCGATTTTTCATGCGAACCGTGCCCCGTTCCGAACTAAACTGCCAGTCTGAAAGCCCCCTTATAGTTTCTTAGTCAAACTGTAAGAACCGATTTTCCTGCTAAGACAAAAGCTGAGATAAAACTCACCATAAAGCAATAAAACGCACCCTGGACAGAAGATCGCAAAGACAGAGCACAGGACATTGTCTTGTCCAAACGTTTCTCCTATCTTATCTCTGCATCCCCCTCTGCCTCTCCCCCTGAGTCAAGTCACCAAAAGTTCACTAAGAATGCTTATATATCATATATGATGTATCTTGGGAATCTATTGTTTTTCCTTTTCGTGTTTGGTATCATTTTAAGTGTCTCGGTGCGATTGGTAAAATGGTCTTAATTTCATTGCAGTCATTGGTAATATGAGAAGGATTGAGGACTTAGGAGAATCCTGTGTTCCTCTTTGGGTGGTGTTTCTTCAAGACATCTCCCCTCTCCCCCGAGACCAGGTGCTACCCCCTGGGGTACAGGAACTGACCCAAAACACACTGGGAAAATATTGGTACAACCCTTTTTCTGGTCTGGGTATTTAAGGCTAGGTAACAGAGCAATCTGTGGGACCTGTAACCAGGAAAACCCCCATGCAGTAATGTGTCAGTGTTATCCCCTTGGAAAGCTCTCACACACTACTGTGTGTCTCTGTCAGGAATGCATTGCTTACTTTTAGAATCATCTTTGAGTAATTGATGTCATGCATTTATTATTTCTGAATTGGATTTTAATCATTTACTTGTGAAATTGGCACGGTACATTTTTCCTGACAAAAATAAATGTTAACCTTGATTATTCTGAAGTTTTCTGGAATCATTATTTCTAGTAGATTATGTGTAGTCTGTTGTTCCCGCAAATCTCTGTCCAGGATAGATCACACCTAAGGCACTAATGAATGGAGCATGGGGCACATCATTAGACCTTCTGATTCCTGACTATCTCCTAACTTAGCATGTTGTACGCTGCAACTATTGAGAAAAATTACACCTATGAGTCAGCAGTGAGCGGCCGCGTAGGGTAAGATAGTTTGCACTGCACCCTCTGACTATTTTAGGACTGGCTAGTTTGTGATCGTGAGCGCACACTCGCGACGTGACGTCTCAAAGCGACACCAGGTCCTTAATGAACGAATATTTGAAATTATGAAATGGCCAGAATAATCAAAGATCTAAATTAACTCATAATCAGTATTTATGACTGTTTTCTAATAAGAAACACAATCTAAATTTGATTAACATTTGAAATTGGAGTCAGATTAAGCGTAGAGCTAAAGTATTATTTAAACTAAATTCCAATAAATTAAGTGAACTTCACTGGAGCGCTGAAAAGACATACACGCATTATTCCTTCGACCATACCATTGGATTCCGGTGTTGGGCCAATGGGTGGACCTTACAAAACTAATCAGCCATGATCATATCCACCTGTATGTCATTACCTTGTTTAGCTCACCCCATATAAGCCAGAGCCTCGGCCGTCATGGCCGCCCTTCCAGAGTCCTTGAACAAGATGGCTGCTGTGCCTGAGTCAGCTCCGGATGATACAGCTTTGATTATCATAGCAGCAACTATTTTGTGTGTGTGGCCAGCAGACACATCAACTCCATTCCCGTGACCCCTCAGCCAAGATGACTGCCCTTCCAGAGTCCTCAAACTGGCCGCCCTTCCAGAGTCCTCGAACATGATGGCCGCCCTTCCAGTGTCCTCGAAGAAGATGGCCGTCGTGCCTGAGTCAGCTCCAGATGATACAGTGCTGATCATGGCTACGGCTATTTTGTGTGTGGGCAGCACACACATCAGCTCCATCCTGTGACCCCTCAGACAAGATGGCCACCCCCGTTCCAGAGCCCTCGAACAAGATGGCCGCCTCTATGCCTGTGTCTTCAAGATGGCCGCCTCTATGCCTGTGTCTTCGTACAAGATGGCTGCCTCTACGCCTTTGTCTTCGTACAAGATGGCAGCCTCTACGCCTGTGTCTTCGTACAAGACGGCAGCCTCTACGCCTGTGTCTTCGTAATAGATGGAAGTCTTTACACCTCTGTCTTCGGATAAGATGGCCGACTCTAGGCCTGTGTCTTCAGACAAGATGGCCGACTCTATGTGTGTGTTTTTGGACAAGATGGCCGACTCTACGCCGGTGTCTTTGGACCGCCTCTGCGCCTGACCAGACGGCGCCTCCCTGGCCCCCTGAACCGTCGGTGCCTTCTCCGCCCTGACCCCCTGCACAATCTCCGTCTCCAGTCTTTCCCCCTCTCCACGGACCTGGCCCTGCATCCCGCCCCTTTGTCCATCTCCGCTCTGCCTCCCTTCTGGACTTCTCTATGTTAGGAGCATCTGGAAGCCACTCCTTAGGAGGGGGGCAATGTAACGGTCACCAGCTGGAGTGCCCTTGAGAGCCACCAGAGGGCACTCCACATCAGACTATTGTCATTCCCTCACAAACTCTATTCCCCATAATACTTTGCCCAGACTAATCAGTCATGATCACATCTACCTGTAAGTCATTACCTTGTTTAGCTCACCCCATATAAGCCTGGTTTTCTCATTCATTCTCTGAAAGTCTTGCATGTGTCTCCCTGCATTTCAGAGCATGTTTGCATCCTGTTTCTCCTGTGTCCTGGTTCTCTTGATTCTCTGCCTGTTTCCTCTTTGCCTCAGCCCTGATCTGTTATTGTTTGGATTGTTTGTTTGAGTATGACCCTTGCCTGTTATCTGGATTACATATTTGGATTACCTTGTTCAATAAATACTGCATTTGGATCCTCAACCTTTGTGTCTCAGGGCAGTATGTGACAGATAATAAGGAGGTACCCGGTAGAGCCAAAGGGATGGAGGGCTGAGTTACAGCCAGAGGCCCGGAAGTCCACTACAGAACCAGGGTGAAGAGTGATCAAGGTGGAGCAAGAGGGATGAGGGTGTCCGGTGAAGCCTAAGCAATGTCACACCATGGCGAGGCTGAGGGAGCACAGAGCCAAGGTGAAACCGATGGGCTCACAGGCCAAGGTGGAGTCATGGGCCTGGAGGCCTGAGGCCAAGGGATCCGTCTCATAGAGCTTAGCTGTTGGAGAGGAGACCTGAGGCGGAGCTGGAGAGGTAGTGGGAGTCTTTGGCGGAGTGGAGGCAAGGCGAGGAGCTGCATGACACCAGCGGAGCCGGTGAGTCCTGGGCACTGGACAGAGCCAGTGGTGATGGCGGGGACAATGGGGTGGGCAGGTGACAGGGTGGGAGTGAAAAATCTAAAAGATTCAGGGGACTAGACAGAACCAGCCATGATGATGAGGACAGCAGAACAGGTAGGAGACAGGATGGGACTGGGTCATCTAATATCGTCACAAGGCAATGCTAAGTTGTATTTAAATTTAAAATCAGTGCTGTCATAAGTCAAGCAGATGGTAAAGAGAATTCTCGTAAAACTAAGGACTTAAGGACCTCTTTTCAAAACAAACTGCCAATGAGGTATGTTTCACTTGTTTAATGTATTTTGTAATGTACAATGTATCATTTTGTATCTCATTTACTTTCAGACTACACATTGTTTAATCTGCTGATGTGCTTATACTACAGGTCCTTCTCAAAAAATTAGCATATTGTGATAAAGTTCATTATTTTCCATAATGTAAAGATAAAAATTAAAATTCATTGCACACCAACTGAAATATTTCAGGTCTTTTATTGATTTAATACTGATGATTTTGGCATACAGCTCATGAAAAACCAAAATTCCTATCTCAAAAAAATAGCATATTTCCTCCGACCAATAAAAGAAGTGTTTTTAATACAAAAAAAGTCAACCTTCAAATAATTATGTTCAGTTATGCACTCAATACTTGGTCGGGAATCCTTTTGCAGAAATGACTACTTCAATGCGGCGTGGCATGGAGGCAATCAGCCTGTGGCACTGCTGAGGTGTTATGGAGGCCCAGGATGCTTTGATAGCGGCCTTAAGCTCATCCAGAGTGTTGGGTCTTGCGTCTCTCAACTTTCTCTTCACAATATCCCACAGATTCTCTATGGGATTCAGATCAGGAGAGTTGGCAGGCCAATTGAGCACAGTAATACCATGGTCAGTAAACCATTTACCAGTGGTTTTGGCACTGTGAGCAGGTGCCAGGTCGTGCTGAAAAATGAAATCATCTCCATAAATCTTTTCAGCAGATGGAAGCATGAAGTGCTCCAAAATCTCCTGATAGCTAGCTGCATTGACCTTGCCCTTGAACCTTTGATAGACGCTGATGGCGTTCACATGCGCATTAAGAATTGATTCTGTAGTTATGTGCGTTTGAATATATGTGCGCAGGTTTGTAATTCCTTACAAACCATGCCTAAACAAACTACTTGTCTTGTCTATACATTTTTATGCAGAATTTTATTTTATCTTATCACTTCGGGTAGGTACGCGAACCAAAAAAATCCACAACGCTTTATCTGTAGAGTGGTATAGGGATCCTCCATAGGGAGAGGCTAGTTGGCACTTCAGCACTGCATTGTCATCGGGTCCAGGCGAAAGTCCTTCGTCAGATCTGGAAACGGGCTGGATCCGGCAGGCTGCGGGAAAACCTCGGGATAAACAAAGACACTAAAATTAGCGTAGATGCCATTCTTCTTATGATGTAACGAGTACATCAGGATTTAAGAGAAGTGTTCCCATTTCCGGCTGACCTAACCTAAGCAGCCTAATATTGAATTACAGAAGTCTATAGAGTGTTATGTGAATGCTAGTTCAAAGAGATGTGTTTTTAGTCTAGCTTTGAACTGACAGACTGTGTCTGCTTCCCGGACAATGTTAGGAAGATTGTTCCAAAGTTTTGGTGCTAAATA
The DNA here is from genome assembly GCF_051911475.1 of Siphateles boraxobius. Taxonomy (NCBI): domain Eukaryota; kingdom Metazoa; phylum Chordata; class Actinopteri; order Cypriniformes; family Leuciscidae; genus Siphateles; species Siphateles boraxobius. The sequence goes on along the minus strand of NW_027508721.1, from coordinate 2,093,139 downwards.
GGAAAAGGATCTACCGCCAGCAGTCGATTTAGACATTCTAGGTATTATCAACTGGCCACAACTTTGAGATCGCAATAGACGTGAAGGACTATAATGCGTTAAGAGCTCGCTCAAGTACTGGGGAGCTAAACCATTTAGTGCTTTGCAAGTAATCAGCAATATTTTAAAATTTATACGATGTTTAATAGGGAGCCAATGCAGTGTTGACAAAACCGGGCTAATATGGTCATACTTCCTGATTCTGGTAAGAACTCTAGCGGCTGCGTTTTGAACTAGCTGTAGTTTGTTTATTAAGCGTGCAGGGCAACCACCCAGTAGAGCATTACAATAATCTAGCCTTGATGTCATGAACGCATGAACTAGTTGTTCCGCATTTGTCATTGAGAGCATATGACGTAATTTAGATATATTTTTAAGATGGAAAAATGGAGTTTTACAGACACTAGACATAGGGTTGCCACCTTCAATACAAAAAAATAAGGGACTCCTGCCACTGCAGGGGCCAAAGCCCTCAGGGCCACAGGCCCGACGGTATGCCAATGGGTGGTATATCATAACTCAAAACATATTTTCAGGAAAGTAATAAGATCAGTACCAATGGCCATTATAATAAGCTATCTGCTATTGAAATCAGTGTGAATAGATGCAATCACTCTCTTTCACAAACAACGTTAACAAAGTGACAATGAGACCACAAAAATTTTTAATTATAACACTTTTTATTATTGGTAAGAAAAACTATTTATGTATTTATTTATTTATGTATTCAGACCTATTGTTAATTCTGTAGTATTAAAGGATGAAATTCTCAAGATTTGTTAAGCATAAGTTATTTTCTTCACACATGCAAATTTTTATTATTAAATATGTATTGAATATATCTCTCTCTTATTTCTTATTTAAAACATGCATGTGTTTGACTGTAGCCTACCTTAACCATAATAAACAAATCATAATATATGGATATAATTCATTTACATTGCAACATTATTTCTTAACAAATGGACATAGGCAGCATATGAAAACGTAATCAATCAGAACATTATTGAGCTGATTAAAAAACTGTCATTACACTATCTGATTCGGGAGATGCTTGAGGTATGAAGAACTGTGAGACGGTGCTTTGATTTCTCTGAGGCGATCTCTCTTGCTATCAACTCTCTGCCAAAAGACCCGCCCTCCTCTGAGTCTGATTGGCCCTGAACCTGATGGTATTATACAAACCAATCAAACCAACAATGGCAGCGAGTATTACCCAATCAAGGGTAGAATAGGACGAGTCTCCACAGAATGCGGGTGGAATGATTTGCATGGGATGATGCGTTTAAGACAACTCGGAAATACGGGACAAACCGTGTCAAAACGGTACGCGCTGTTTACAAATACGGGACAATTTCGTATTTTAAGGGACGGGTGGCAACCCTAACTAGACACGTGACTTTCAAATGAAGGATTGGTATCAAAGAGCACACCCAGTTTCCTAACTGGCGACGAAGACTTTACAGAGCAGCCATCAAGTGTTAAACAGTATTCGAGGTTATTACGTGTGGAAGTTTGTCAAATAATTAGAATCTCTGTTTTTTCAGAATTTAGTAGTAGGAAATTACTAGTCATCCAATTTTTGATATCAACTATGCATTCTGATAATTTTGTGAATTGGTGAGTTTCGTTAGGTTTGGAAGAAATATAGAGCTGAGTATCATCAGCATAACAGTGAAAGCTAATTCCATGTTTCCTAATGATATCTCCCAAAGCTAGCATGAACAGAGTGAAAAGCAGTGGTCCGTGAACTGAGCCTTGTGGTACGCCATACTGAACTTGTGATCGATAAGACATCTCTTCATTTACTGCTACAAACTGATAGCGGTCAGATAAATATGATTTAAACCATGCTAATGCAATTCCACTAATGTCAACATAGTTTTTTAGTCTTTTTTAGAGAATGTTGTGGTCAATGGTGTCAAATGCAGCACTAAGATCAAGTAACACTAATAGAGAGATACAACCACGATCGGATGATAAGAGCAAATCATTTGTGACTCTAATGAGAGCTGTCTCAGTGCTATAGTGCGGTCTAAATCCTGACTGGAAATCCTCGCAGATATCATTTCCTTCAAGAAAGGAACACAGTTGTGAGGATACTGCTTTTTCTAATATCTTTGATAGAAAAGGTAGATTTGAGATCGGCCTGTAATTGACTAATTCTGTAGGATCAAGTTGCGTTTTTTTAACAAGTGGTTTAATCATAGCCAGCTAAAAGGTTTTTGGTACGTATTCTAGAGACAAAGACGAATTAATGATGTTAAGAAGAGGATCTATGACTTCTGGAAGCATCTCTTTCAATAGTTTAGTCGGTATAGGGTCTAACATACATGTTGTCGATTTAGATGAATTAAAGAGTTTACAAAATTCTTCTTCTCCTATGGCAATGAATGAATCAAATTTTACCTCAGGGAGACTATAATGCACTCCCTGATGTGATGCTGTAGTAGACGGTTGCATAGTTATAATTTTGTCCCTAATATTATCAATCTTATAAGTGAAGAAGTTCATAAAGTCATTACTGCTGTGTTTCTTGGAAACTTCTGGGCTTGGAGCTTTCTTTTTCGTTAGTGTAGCCACTTTTTTAAATAAATACCTAGAATTATGTTTATTTTCTTCTGATAGGGTTAGGGTGAGTTGCGCTCCATTTTTCTGGCTGCTCTCTTAAGGGCCCGGGTGTGCTCGTTGTACCACGGCGTTGGACTATTTTCTCTAATCTTCTTTAAGCGCAACGGAGCAACTGTGTCGAAAGTGCTGGAAAGGAGAGAGTTAAAAGTTTCTGTTGCAATATCAAGTTCTTCTAAGCTATCTGGGATGCTGAGATGATGAAACTGATTAGGAAGATTATTGATAAAGCAATCTTTAGTGGCAGAAGTGATAGGTCTAACATACTTGAAACACGGAGTTGGCTTTGCAGCCTTGGCTAAATGTAATTTACATGAGACTATTTATCGTTTACATTATATATTTTTACATTAAGCACCAACACTTCAAAATATGTATATTTAAAACTAGATTTTTTAGTGGTTTTGAAATATTACTATAAATTGCAGCAACACCTCCCCCTTTACCTTTCAGGCGAGGTTCATGTTTATAACAGTAATCTTGGGGGGTGGACTTATTTAAAGTAATGTAATCGTTTGGTTTTAGCCAGGTTTCTGTCATACACAGCACATCTAGGTTATAATCTGAAATCATATCATTAACTATGAGCGCTTTTGAAGTAAGGGATCGGATATTCAGCAACCCAAGCTTTATCGTTTGTTCATCTGTATTATATCTATTTTTTTATTTGTTGAATATCAATTACATTTTTAACCTTAGATCGGTTTGGAAGTTTTTTTGGATTTCCAAATTCGGGGAACAGACACAGTATCTATATGATGATATGTAGGTGAAAGAGGCTCTATGTGATGGGATTTATCTGACCTTGGTGACGCGAGGCCGCTAGCAGACGGTCGGTTTAGCCAGTTTGTCTGCTTCCTGACCTGAGCCCCAAATTGTCATGTTTTGTCTGTAAGACTATGAGCCAAATTACTAGAGAGAAGAGCAGCACCATCCCAGGAGGGATGAATACCATCTCTTTTCAACAGGTCAGGTTTGCCCCAAAAACCTTTCCAATTGTCTATGAATTCTATATTATTTTGCGGACACCACTTAGACAGCCAGCCATTGAGTGATGACAATCTGCTAAACTATCTCATCACTCCTTCGAACAGGAAGGGGGCCAGAGCAAATTACAGTGCCTGACATCGTACTTGCGACTTCAAACACCTCTTTAATATTAATTTTGGTGATCTCCGACTGGCGGAGTTGAACATCATTAGTGCCGACGTGAATAACAATCTTAGAGAATTTACGATTAGCATTAGCCAGCACTTTTAAATTTGCTTTGATGTCAGGCGCTCTGGCTCCCAGCAAACATGTGACTATGTAGGCTGGTGTCCCTATTTTCACGTTCCGTGTGATCGAATCACCAATTACCAGGGCACAATCAACAGAATTCTCAGTGGGTGTTTCACTGAGCGGGGCAAATCGATTTGCTATGGTAATCGGAACGGAAGAGTGGTTTTTTGATTCGCAACTAGAGCGATCCCTCACCGTCACCCATTTGCCTTGCTGCACAGGCAATAATTCAGCCGGAACCGAATCATGTAAAGAGTTCACTATGCTAGGCGCATCCAAAATAGTATCTAAAGCTCTAGCACATTTACTATCCTCAATTAAAGTTTGGATGCGTGTTTCTAATTCTGAAATCTTCTCCGTCAACCTGACTGTCTCCTTGCATTTATCACATATAAACCCTATATTGCAGACGGGGAAGGCTATGCTAAACATGTAACATGAAGTACAGGTGACAATAACAGGACAAGACATTACTCATTGTGTTTGTTGACGGATTCTTACTCACCTGGGCTTTTTATGAACTCAGAGGCGTGGGCGCGCGAGAGAAAAAAAAATAGATAACTGAGCGCACGGGTGGCGCGTTAACAGGCTAGCGAGTTACTAGCGTGTTGTGCTAACAATAACGGAAGCTAGCGATGTCAGGTTAATCTGAGATGTTGTCCAAGCTGTATTTAGTAGTATAAACAACTAGAAATGGTAGTAAATGATGGTTCAAAACAGAAAGAAATACAAAGCTAATACGAGGCTTAGACGGAGCTAAAACTCAGCAGGTAGCTAGGCAGACAGGAGCAATCGATCAGGATCAGCAATCGATCAGAAGCAGACCACTGAGCAACAGTCCAGTGCTGCTTCTCTGTACCCCAGGTCAGGCGCTTCTGCCGCTGTTTCTGGTTCAAAAGTGGCTTGACCTGGGGAATGCGGCACCTGTAGCCCATTTCCTGCACACGCCTGTGCACGGTGGCTCTTGGATGTTTCTACTCCAGACTCAGTCCACTGCTTCCGCAGGTCCCCCAAGGTCTGGAATCGGTCCTTCTCCACAATCTTCCTCAGGGTCCGGTCACCTCTTCTCGTTGTGCAGCGTTTTTTTACCACACTTTTTCCTTCCCACAGACGTGCCTTGATACAGCACTCTGGGAACAGCCTATTTGTTCAGAAATTTCTTTCTGTATCTTACCCTCTTGCTTGAGGGTGTCAATGATGGCCTTCTGGACAGCAATCAGGTCGGCAGTCTTACCCATGATTGTGGTTTTGAGTAATGAAACAGGCGTGGCGTTTTTAAAAGCCTCAGGAATCTTTTGCAGGTGTTTAGAGTTAATTAGTTGATTCAGATGATTAGGTTAATAGCTCGTTTAGAGACCCTTTTCATGATATGCTACTTTTTTGAGATAGGAATTTTGGGTTTTCATGAGCTGTATGCCAAAATCATCAGTATTAAAACAATAAAAGACCTGAAATATTTCAGTTGGTGTGCAATGAATCTAAAATATATGAAAGTTTAATTTGTATCATTACATTAAGGAAAAAAATGAACTTTATCACAATATGCTAATTTTTTTAGAAGGACCTGTATGATCATTTACATATGTTCTCATGGCGAAAACAAGACGAGCCTAAAAATTAAACGCCCATTTGAAGGAACCATGTGTCTATGTTGTTGTGAAGCGAGCTACAAGTTGAGAACCACTGAATTAAAAGGTATTTGTTCATTGGGCATTTTAATGGAATTTTCTTTACTGCATTTAAAATAAAACAAATTATACAATTTTCACATGAATATTTACAAACATTGTATGCATAATTATAAGATTTATTGTACATTTCAACATTTATATTTTGTATAAATGGAACAATATGGATACAGTGTGTGTGTGTGTGTGTGTGTGTGTGTGTGTGTGTGTGTGTGTGTGTGTGTGTGTGTGTGTGTGTGTGTGTGTGTGTGTTTAATAAACATTAATTATTTTAGTTCTTTAAATGCCCCAGTTACTCAGATCATGATTTACTAGAGTACATTATTTTACAAGTTTATAACTATTGTAAGTTAATAAAAAAAAAACATTTAAAATGGCATTATTTGCTTATACCTAAATATCCTTTGGCTTAATTTGCTAAACTATTTGCATTGACCTTGCCCGACTCTGAAACATGTAATAAAAGAATATAATAAAAAAAATATATACTCATTGATGATAATAAATAAGTTCATGACTATTCCAAAGAAAATCTTTGTCATACAGTGATATGTACTATTAGTAACTCACTGCAGCAATCTCCACAACTTTATATGTGTGGATATCTCCAGAGAAACCTTTCCTATAACCACTCGTGTGCCTTTCTCCAAACTCAATCTCTCTGTCTGACTCTTCCCTCCTTCTCACTAAATACAGTGGCCTTGTAGTCCAGCATGGAGGGAACGCTTGCAGTGAGAATGACATACAGCTGGAGTTGAACAGAAGTTCATCCTCAGACAGCTCTTCTTCTACGCTAAAAACAGCAAAAGGAATTTAACGATGTGAAAACTCAACTGGATGAAAGAACAAAGCAGTGTTTCCTCTGAGTCTTTGCCTGTTTCTAAGTTTATCCCCTCAGTGTGTGACTCACTCTTGAGTGACATGGATGCATGGCAGTGACAAAAAGTAAAGCCTCTTGTTTCTTATTTACAGTAGATACAGATTTACCACCTAAACCAAACAAGATTGGAAGGAAACTAACAGCAGACACTTAATCCAGTGAAAAAAAAACTGGTGAACAAGACCAAACGTGGACATGTTGCAAATTTAAGGTAGGCTAAACAGCTTTCTCTGAGCCGAGAAGACAAAATATTTCAAAGCTCTGATGTTGACGAAAGTGGAAAGCGAACTGATTAAGCCGCATTTCATTATAAAAATGCCACTGGGCTCACCTACCGGTTTCATTCAGCCGATAAAAGGCTTTAAAGCGATTAAACAAAATTGTGCTATGTTGTCTAAAATAGCCGTGGGATCCCGCAGTTACTGTCTCCCGAGCCAGACGAATATGCGCCCGAAACTCCGCGTTCCGCGCGCACGCCAGCAGCGTGAAGAATGAATTTGACTATATTAATGTTACGCTTTGGCAAACATCTATAAGATTACTATCAAATCCACCTTTTGATAAATACTAATTAAGTACCACTGCCTCGCTGATTACTAATTAACATGCATAAACGACTTTAGCACCTGGTCATTTTTTGCATTAACGAAACCATGTTAAAGGGATGAATTACCCAAAATTTCTGTCATAACTTATTCACCACAATGCTGATTAAACCCTTTCTGACTTACTTTCTTCCACGGGATACAAAAGGCAGAATATTAGGCTAGTGACTAAGCGAGCAGTTGTCATTCACTTTCGTTGCACCAATGCACCTTTTTCCACATAATAAAAGTAGTAAATGATGACGGAGTTTGTCCTCTTTTTTCCACGGAAAAAATTCAGTCATACAGGTTTAGAAAAAAAAACTGGGTAAACGATTCAAGATTTTTCCTTTTGGGCAAACCATTCTTTAAAAAAAAAATACATCATAGAACTGAGAAAATGTTCTACATTCTCACCAAGTTTGGGCATTGTTTAGGCTAGGCTACTATAGTTCACGACTGACAGCATATAGGCTAATACTTTTTTCGCTTGTTCACAATACCATGAGGTCAGTGGGCACAAAAGAAGCAGAGCAAGTATACTTTTTCAAAGTTATTGCAATCATAAAATGTATTAATAAACTGAATACAGTGGAACTTACCTTGCGTGATCAGGGCAATTAAAAGAAAAAACAAAGTCACTCCCCCCGCAGAATTCATCGAGCTTAGCAGTTAGGGAGTCCGTCTCCCTTTCCAAAAGAAATCAACAAATTCGTGAACGAATCGAGAAGGAACAAACCGTAAAAAGGATGTTTGCGGATCCCGGTTGTGTGGCTGAGCTGTGCTTTTCTCTAGCAGAACGCGCGTGAGGTGGATTTGATTTCGTCCCTCCCCCTGGGCGCGTGCATCCTTCCCCACGTCTTCAAGCAAGTGTCATCAATGAGACGCACAATCACAGAGTCGTTTATTCAGCCATTTAAAGCGGTAATTCATGCAAATATTGTAATTATGTCATAATATACTCATCGCGACGTCGTTCACGTCCTACAAGATTGTCTGTAGAAAACAAAAGGACACATTTTGGAAAAATATGGGCCTTCGTTTGCATTGCCAATGCTGACTCACAGGCAGCCTTAAAAAAGGATGCAAAATCACCATAAAAGTAGGTAGTCCATGAACAATAATTGTCTTCTAAATCCATACGATAGCTTTGTGTGATAAAAAGCAAGTCGAATAAGTTAGATCGGTTTTGTGAACTCCATTTAAGCCATTCATTGATAAATTCCGAAACAAGAACCATTCCATAAACTTTCTTATCATCGCGCCAAATTTTTCACGACTTAAATTTGAGCTATTATGGCTACAGGGAAGAGACTGTAGTCAAGACAGAATTACTTTAAAGGTTGTTTTACTTCATGATATAGCCTATGTGAAATGTACTCACACATAGGCTACATTGTAGGCTTCTACTTATATAGAACTCTTCCAACATATTGTCATACCACCTAGGCAGAACATTTGAGAGAAACATGTCCGAGGTTTATTTAATTTAATTGCAAAATGGAAGAGGCTCTCTGAGTTGCATAAAGTTTTGTGTAAAAAAAAAAAAGCAGTCGATAAAGAGTTCGTGGCTGGTGGAACTCAGCAGGTGACTAACAACGTTGTGGGGAAAGCCTCTATATTGATTTAGCCCTGCTCATAAAAGCCTTGAGTGTTTATGAAAAGGTGTTTTAAATCTCACTTTTATTATACAGAGCAAACAAAAACACATCCTAGGGAGCTGAAAGATCAAGGTCTTTCATCTGTTCTGATTTCATATTTAACTTTTAAACGTAGGCCTGTACACGCATGCATAGGCCAAAGGGACGCACATGGCTCAGCAGCTGTTGTTGTGCTATTATTGTTTTCCCAACAAACGGCTGTGTTTATCTGTGCATGTTTGCTGTGATGATAATGGGAGAGGGACACTCTGATGTTTCACTGATGTGCACGAGCAAAGAGACCGTAAAACTATAAGCATCATGTGCAAATGGCTAGAAAATATACAGAGAGTTATTTGACCTTATTTAAAGCCTTTGTATAATGACAGGATAAACAGAAATATGTTAATTTCATCCATTTCATCAAGTGCTAATAGCAGCATACATTTTCACCAATTATATGAGAATGTTACTGTCTTTATTTTATTGCTTGTTGGTGGATGTTTCAGTTTATTGGGCTATATGCTCTCTCTATTTCAATTTCAGATTTAAAAGTTTAATTGGCGTAATTTTAATAACATTGCCAAATGTTAATAATTATAATAGATACATTCACATATAGACACGTCCCTCTCCTAGTATCTTTATCTGTTCTACCTCAGTCATGGCTGTGAAGTTCTTTATTAAGTTTGTGAATTTGTTTAAGTAGAGCTCTCTGATTGAACCGTATTTTCTCTCTCTCTCTCTCTCTCTCTCTCTCTCTCTCTCTCTCTCTCTCTCTCTCTCTCTCTCTCTCTCTCTCTCTCTCTCTCTCTCTCTATCTCTCTCTCTCTCTCTCTCTCTCTCTCTCTCTCTGTATGCATACACTAGAGGGAGCAGGTGCTGCAATTTAGAGCCCGAGCCCTGTTACAATCTTTACATAATTAGTTAAATCAAGGGTTTTTGTTTTTTCCTTCACACACGTATTTTTAGTTCATTTAAATAAATCAGTTAAAATTCAGTTTAATTATTTCAGCAAAATGTATAGAACTAATAAACTGAAAATGACACAATCATAGGTGGCATTTACAAAACATACAATGCATTATTTTATTTTATAAATTGTTGCATTCTAATCATTATACACATCTTCATGTTAGCACAATACAGAGCATATGCTTTAAAAAATGTTATCAGTAGGCCTATACACTCTTAAAAATAAAGGCTCTAAAAAAATGTTTGCAACAATTTTTTTTCTTAGTGTGAGGAAAAATGTAAAAATCTAAAGAACCATTTTTCCAATATGAAGAACTTTTTGTGGAATGCTTAGATTTCCATGAATGTTAAAGGTTTTGTTTTATGAAACCATTAATGCCAATAAAGAACCTTTATAGTAGATAGATAGATAGATAGATAGATAGATAGATAGATAGATGTTATGATTTAAATGAGCTAATATCATTATATCAAAATTGACATAAAATGCAGTATAAACTAGAGTCTGTCTGTCGATTTCTACTCATTTGACCGCTGTAACCCCATATTTAGTTCCTAATTTAACAGCAGTTGCAGCAGCTGCAGTATATATTTTTTTATACTATATGGGGGGATTAGACCATTTTATGGCCACAGCACTGCCACTGTCCATGGTGCTAAACACTGATTTGTGGTCGAAGCAGTGTCTATTAAGCTTTCCCTGTTTTTGAAGGAAAATGCAGTTGTCTGTAAACATAAATTGACTTATCATTGGGTTGATACTTTGAGGTGGCAGATACTATTGATATTTTGTAGCTTTTTACCTTTATGATTCTTACAATATTTGTAGCTCTTTGCCTTTAATTAAACAAGAAAGTGAGTGGTAAAAATGACAGCACAAATCTAATTTCATATGCAGAAGTGTTTAAATAAGAAACTTTTAATCCACCTAGGGCTTTGTGCCTTAAATAGATGTCCTGAGGCTTTTTGCCACTAAAGGGCAAACTTTCAATGTACTGATGTTACTGTTAAAGGGAAAATCCACCCGGAAATAAAAATTCTGTCATCATTTACTCTCGTAAATGAAACTCTAATGTCAATCCAAACCTCTTGGTAACCAAACTGTATTGGTTCTCACTGACTTCCATTATGGACAAAAAAAAAAACAATGGAAGTCAATGGAACCAAAACTGTTTTACCAAAATCTTCAAAATATATTATTTTGTGTTCCACAGAAGTAAGAAAGTCATACAGTTCCCTTTTGACGGGGAAACTCAACACTGCGTCGAGAACTCGACACTTTGGGGACGCTCCCTTAGCGTGCGCCTCTGAAGTAAGAATGAAACTAATCCAATCCTGATTGGCGTTGCGTCCTGACGTAACATGTGACGGCATAACCGGAAGTATAAAGGTTATGCTGAAACACACACATACCAGCTATCACTCTTCAGCAAGCGCTCTATGTTGAAACTGTCTGTCCTATTTATTGTTGTCTGTCCTTGAAAGTATGGCGAGTGAACAATTTACGAGATGTGTGCACCCCTGTCCTAGATTTATTACGGGTAGAGACACGCATCCGTTATGTGTAAATTGTTTTGGAGTGCAGCACGCACAGGCAGCTCTCGAGGGAGCCGCTTGTGAGCCCTGTGAACACTGTGAAGCACTCCTAAGAGTGCTGCGCTCCCGCTTGGCTATTTTTTTTCTAAAGATGGCCAAGCTCGCAATCCTTGCGGTTCAGGTCCTGCGTCTGTTGAGGTGGCGCGGAGGCTTAGATCGTGGGGATCGCAGAAGGATCTAGCAGATGAGAACGAGACTGCCGAGGCACTTTCTCTTTCGTCATCTGCGGATTCTATAACGCTCGCTCATGGTGCAGAAGCCCGCGCTGCAGCTTCTTCTGCCCGTGACGAGTGCCCGGTGCTTGAGCTGTCTGCTTCCGAGGAAGTGGATGTGCTCAGCATCGGGAGCGCGGAACATGAGTCACACTCGCCAGCTCAGGTTCCCGCTTATGAGGAACTGGTGGAGGACGCGTGCTGTGGCCAGACTCAACATCAGCTGGCCACAAGATAAGCAGGAGGAATCTCGTCAGATTAAATTAGACGAGAGATTCCTGCAGCACCGTTTACAATATCAGTGCCGGGGCTTGCCTTTTTTCCCAGATCTCCATAAAGAGATAGTTAGATCCTGGGAAAAAAGGCCCACTTGTCTTGCTTCTCACATAATACATTGTGTGATTATAGTAATGTTGTGAGTGCGAGAGAGGCGGGGTATGGCAGGATGCCGCGTGTGGAGGAAGCTTTAGCGAGCTATCTTTCTCCCGAAGCGGCATCCTCGCTTAAAGCCCCGGCGCTGCCCAGCAAACCATGTAGGGACACCTCTGCATTGGTGAGCAGGGCGTATATGGCGGCTGGTCGAGCTGGTGCGTCCCTGCACTCGATGGCTATTTTGCAGCCGTACCAAGCCGATATTCTCAAAGATCTAGATGAGGGGGAGGGACCAACACCTGCTGATATTGCTGAGCTAAGAAGAGCCGCAGATTTATCTCTCCGTGCCACTAAGGAGATGGCCCGTGCTATTGGCCGCTCCATGTCAGCTTTGGTGGCCACGGAGAGGCATTTGTGGTTAAATTTTGCGGGCATGAAAGATAAAGATCGTTCCTTTTTGTTAGATGCTCCGATATCGCTCTCTGGCCTGTTCGGCGACGCAGTATCTAATGGCGTCGACAGGTTTCAGGAGGCGAAAAAACAGTCGGCAGCTTTTCAGCAGTACCTCCCCCGCCGTTCTAGATCTGGGAGGGGTGGTCCAAGTGGCCAGCCTCAGCCATCAGCCAGCTCCTCTCATCGCCTGGAGCAAAAGGAGAGCGTTTCCTCTCGAGCCCCTCCTACGGGAACTTGGCAACAGAGAAAACTATCTCATTCTAAATGCGCTGGCCAGAAGGGCGACTTGAGGGCCGTCATTCAGGCTAAGAGGGCTTCAGGAAAGAGGTCCAAGCCAGAATAATAGGACCTCTAAGGGCTGTCCCCCCCCCCCCCCCCCCCCCTCCGCTGTGAGGCAACCGAGGTTGTTTTCCCAGCGGAGCCCTTTGGAAAAAGATGTTGTCCCGCCGTCACTGACGCTTCGGGTCGCATCAATTTCCAGCGAACGCACACCGTGGCGCTCGACCCAAGAGCTTGCAAAAGAGCACCACCTATGGTCGAAAAATCATTCTCGTCCGCTTCCTGCCAGTTCGCTGCTTCAGAAGGTCGAGAACAGTGCTCGAGAAACACCCGAGGCCAGCCTCGAGAGGCTGGTTCCCTTAGTAAATTTTTTGGAGTGGTGGCGCCTTCTTCCAAATAGTTCTATATGGGTCCTGAATATAATAGAAAAAGGGTACAGACTGCAGTTCGGTCACCAACCTCCCAGGTTTGCAGGGGTGTTACCAACTACAGTGGTTCCAGAACAGGCTCGGGTTATGGAACAAGAAGTACAGGCTCTTCTGGTCAAAGGGGCCATAGATTGTGTTCCCCTACCAGACAGAGAGTCAGGGTTTTACAGCTGATACTTTATAGTTTCAAAGGAGGATGGTGAGCTCAGGCTGATTTTGGACTTGAGGTACTCAGGCTGATTTTGGACTTGAGGTACTTGAATCAGTCTCTGAGGAGGTTCAGGTTCAAGATGATGACGATTCCCATCATTGTGAACCAAATCAGGTCCGAGGACTGCTTTGTCACAATAGACCTAAAAGACGCCTATTTTCATGTCTCCATCCTTCCATGTCACAGGAGGTACCTAAGGTTTGCTTTCGGGGGCGAAGCATATCAATATCGGGTTCTTCCGTTCGGCCTAGCACTCTCTCTCCGCACGTTCACGAAGTGTATGGATGCAGCTCTGGCTCCTCTCAAACTCCAGGGCATTCGTATACTGAATTATATCGACGACTGGCTTATATTGGCTCAGTCTCGGGAAATGGCAGTTCGGCATCGAGATGTCGTCCTTGGCCACATTCAGAATTTGGGGTTGAGACTCAACACGAAAAAGAGCGTGTTGGAACCAGCTCAGGAAACAACATTTCTGGGTGTGGTATGGAATTCGATTACGATGCGGGCACACATGTCTCCCGCACGTGTCCAGTCCATCCTAAATATGGTTTCAGGAGTACAGCTAGGTCAGGCCATCACTGTGAAGCAAGTTCAAAGAATGCTGGGCCTCATGGCAGCGGCATCCAACATTTTACCTTTGGGCCTTCTACATATGAGGCCCCTTCAGTGGTGGCTAAAAGCCAAGGGGTTTTCTCCCAAGGGGAATCCGTTTCGTATGATCAGAGTAACGCGCAGATGCCTTCGTTCTCTACAAATATGGAAGAAACCTTGGTTCCTGTCCCAAGGGGCAGTGTTGGGAGCGTCATGTCGCCGGAAAGCCGTTTCGACAGACTCCTCCCTCACTGGCTGGGGCGCGGTCATGGACAGCCGCTTTGCCAGGGGTCTGTGGCAGGACCATCATCATTCTTGGCACATAAACTGTCTAGAGATGAAGGCTGTGTTCAGGGCTTTGAGGAGCTTCCTTCCAGACATCAGAGGTTACCACGTCTTAGTACGATCAGAGAATACATCAGTGGTAGCTTATCTGAACCGACAAGGGGGACTCAGATCGCGCCCTCTGTGCAGACTGGCGCATCAGATTATTCTTTGGTCTCAGGGGAAAATACTGTCTATCAGAGCAATGTATATTCCGGGGGTTCAGAATCAGGGAGCAGACATCCTGTCGAGGCAGGGGCTGAGGCCTAGGGAATGGAGACTTCATCCAGATGTGGTGAAGTTGATATGGGAGAGGTTTGGACCAATGGAAGTGGATCTATTTGCGTCTCGAGAGACGTCCCACTGCCCACTTTGGTTCTCCCTCTCACATCCAGCCCCAATGGGGTTGGATGCTATGGTACAGGCCTGGCCGAGGCTTCGCCTGTACGCATTTCCCCCGATCGCTCTGCTTCCGGAAGTCCTGGAGAGGGTCTGTCAAGAGGGCATCAGTCTACTTCTGGTTGCCCCAATGTGGCCGACCCGAGTGTGGTTTTCAGACATGATATCACTCCTGATAGCCATGGCAGATTGCTCTGAGGAGGGATCTGTTGTCTCAGGCGGAGGGCACTATCTTCCACCCTAACCCGGAGCTGTGGAAACTGTGGGTCTGGCCTCTGAGGGGGTTCAGTACCTAAATGCTGGTCTATCAGCTGGGGTGGTTGAAACCATACTTAGTTCTAGGGCTCCGTCTACTAGGAGATTATATGGCCTCAAGTGGAATGTATTTGTCACTTGGTGTAGAGAACAGGAGTTAGATCCAGTAAACTGCCCGGTGGCTTCAGCTCTGGAGTTTTTGCAAGATCGTTTCTCTGCGGGTCTCTCCCCTTCCACGCTTAAAGTGTACGTGGCTGCCATTGCGGCTTTCCACGCACCATTATGTGATGGGCTTCTGGGGAGGCACCAGTTGGTCATACGTTTTCTCCGTGGTACTTGGAGGATGAGACCGACAACCAGGTCCAGGGTTCCTGTCTGGGACCTGGCGGTGGTTCTCGAAGGGTTATCCCTGGCCCCCTTCGAACCTCTGCAGTCGGCTTCGCCTTGGGATCTTACGCTAAAAATGGTATTTCTCTTAGCTATTACCTCTCTTAAGAGGGTGGGAGATCTCCAAGCCCTGGCAGTGACACCAGCTTGCTTGGAGTTTGCCCCTGGCAGAGTTAAAGCCTTTTTGCACCCGAGTCTGGGCTACGTGCCTAAGGTTTCTACGAATACGGCTCGGTCCACGGTCCTTCAGGCATTCCATCCTCCACCTCATGTGTCGGCAGAAGAAGAGAAGCTTCATTTGCTCTGCCCCGTCAGAGCTTTGAGCGTGTACCTCGAGAGGTCCTCTTCTTGGAGGAGGTCGGACCAATTATTGGTGTCTTTTGGGTCACCTAAGAAGGGTCTCCCGGCATCCAAGCAAACAATTAGTAATTAGATTGTTCAGGCTATTACCTCGGCTTACAAGGTGCGCGACTTGCCTTCACCTTTAGCTGTTAGGGCTCATTCGACTAGAGGCGTGGCTTCCTCTAGGGCCCTCCTTTCGGGAGTGCCCCTCCAGGAGATCTGTGAGGCAGCCGGCTGGGCTACCCCACACACTTTTATTAGGTTTTACAGTTTACACCTCCTTAGTACACCTGGCGCACACGTGCTTTCGTCCTAGTTGAGTTCGTGAATCAGTTTCACTCTGGGACAGGCCTTTTCGGTGCGTGGCCTAGTGGGCATTCGCTCCCCAAAGTGTCGAGTTCTCGACGCAGTGTTAGGTTCCCTCGAAAGGGAACGTCTCGGGTTGTGACTATAACTCTGGTTCCCTGAGAAGGGAACGAGACACTGCGTCGATCTGCCACGCCCGTTCTCGACGCAGTGTCTCGTTCCCTTCTCAGGGAACAAGGGTTATAGGCATAACATGAGACGTTTTGTAAGGACATGAGGGGTTTTCTTCTTTTCTTTTTTGTGGTGGTATCCAAACTAAAACTGAAACTAAGAGTATAAAAAATGTTCATTAATTAAAATAAAAAACTGAAATAAAAAAATGATGTTAGATTAAAAACTAACTGAAAGCAATTAATTGAAAGTTGAAATTTGAGTACTAAAATTACTAAAACTAAAACTGACCTAAAAATAAAATTAAAGCTAAAAATAAATGTAAAAATAAACTACAAAATAAAAAATGTAAACTAAACTTAAAATCAAGCTGAAAATATAAAAATAAAAGCTAATTCAAAATAATAAGTACATACTATAATAATTTATAATAAATAATACTATATTAACATTGGAGTTTAAGAAGTTGGTTTACAATCTGTATGAAATCTTTACAATCCATATCAAATTGAACTAAAACTACAACATTTTCATCCTTCGCCATTAGGATTTAGAAGTGGATTCATGGGTGATGTGTCCATCATAAATCAGCCGTGGAACTAGTATCGCACTATGATTTTTTTCTCTCTTTTCCTCCTTTTCTTTAATTCATGGCTTCCTAAAAGCAACACTTGGTGATTCGCAGAGCCATTAATGTCTCACTCTTTTCTCGTCTCTCCCTATCCTGCTCTCTCGAATCTGCGTGTTTGCTTTTCCTGTCTCTCCAGTCCCAACCCACCATGCCATATCCCAAACACTCCTTTAAAAGCTTCTTCTATCTTTGGAACAGAATTGCCATCTTCTAGTGCATATTAAAAATAGAAAAAATAAAGTTGCATTCCTCAATAGGACTTTTATGGCCTTGTAAATTATTCACCTCACACATCTACAATACCTAGACGATTATACCTGAGTGCTTTTATTCTTCACTACTAACAGGAATATCTGGAATCACGATTATCCATTATGGGTGCATCGCTGGCCTGGTGTTGGGTAGAAATCCAGACAAAGCAGAGACCATCATCACAGCCTCAGACAACCATTATCAAAACTCATTAGGATATTAGGGTCAGGATTAAGGATTAAGAATTAGGGTCATGTTCCATGAAGATATTTTGTAAATTTCCTACTGTAAATATATATAAAAAATTTATTTTATTTATATGGATGCGGCAAAATCGCAAACATAAATGGACAACTTTAAAAGCGATTTTCTCATTGTTTAGATTTTTTTGCACCCTCAGATTCCAGATTTTCAAATAGTTGTATATCGGTCAAATATTGCCTTATCCTAAACCATACATCAGTGGAAAGCTTATTTAATCAGCTTCAAAAAATTGACCCTTGTAACTGGTTTTGTGGTCCAGGGTCACATACGTATTATAACAGTGGACTCTTAAACAGTGTTGGGCAGTGCGTCACGTTTTACCATTGTAACTATCAATGTAACTAATTACTAATAAGATTTCAGTAATAATATTACATTAGCTCATTACAGCATTACTGTCAGGCGTGGCTGTATTGAAAGCACACGACGAATGAGTAGAGAAACAAAATAGGCTTTATTATAATCCAACAACTAAAACACAGGAAACCGCTAGAGAATAAAGTAACACAACAACTTAACATCAAAGACACTGGACAATGAAACACAGGAAATTGCTAGAGAATAACGTAACACAACCACTTAACATCAAAGAGACTGGAGAATGAAACACAGGAAACTGAGAGCTTAAATACATTGGGTATTGTTGACTGAAATAGAGCAGGTGTGTAAGACTAATTAACAAATGAGGAAACTAACAAGCAAATCATGCAGACAAAATGAGAACAGAACACAGAGAAACAAAACCAAAACCGATTACACGTGACTACACCCCGCGCTGTGCGGTAACAAGTCCAATTGAGCAGGGAGGGAGGGGGCTCTGGAGGAGGGCAAGCGAATACATACACGTGATATCACCATTGCAGATACCCACACTTGCCATTGCAGCAAGCTAGCTTGGAATATGGAAAAGCTTACATTCAGTGGATGGAAATATTGCCTTTACTTTGACTTTGTCGCGAGAAAGATGAAAAGAACACTGTTGTCAAATGTAAGTTTTAGCATTCTTTACTCTGGCATTTCATGGCTCACATCCCTTTGATCCCGATATACATTGTGCCTACCTATTACCTAAAAGTCTTTATAGAAAACAAAGCAAAACATTTTCTTACAACCTTACGTGAATTCTTTTGACAACATACATCATGAAGTATAATCGTACCTGGATAACTAGTGAATTATAGCTACAATTAGCATCAAGCTACACATGAAAATGTATACGCTTTTACCCAAAACTCACTGTAAACCACCATCGAGTGTTTGTAATATGATGAACTTCGTCATCGGAAGAGACAGAGCGGTCTTATCAACATGTAGAGTACTTCTTAAATGAAAGGCTGCATCCTAGTAAGGCTACATATCTCAGCTGCCACGTCATCAAGCATCGCTGAAGGCCATCTCAATTCGAAGAATCCTTCGAAGACAGCATTCATTTCGTGCCCTTCATTCAGCTAATTTTAAAGGACGCATCAAGTGTATCCTCCGTGTCCTTAGATCACACACAATCCTTTCCACACATTCCAATTCATGAAAAAGAGCTGATGGAAAATTAGTAGGCACTGAGCTTGTCTGAGTTCATTATGAAATGTAAGACACAAATAATGCTTTCGGAAATGAAGGCATACATGTTATCTTTTGTTTTGTAAATTAATCACTTAACATTAAACTGCCAATAATGTAGGACACTGGGAGACCACATAAAGTTATCATTCATTGTATTGCATTAATAGAAAGCCAGTTAATAGTATTCTTCCAAAATTAAGTTTAGTGACCGAGGGGGCAGGAACATGTGTGTTGCAGCCAGCCATGCGAACATACTAAACAGTCTCATTCTGTCATTAAATGCTGAGGAGGACTCTAGCCTACAAGCCTCCGAAGAACTGGGCCAAGAATGAAACAGCCTCAATAGGATGCAGCCTTCTGTTTGAGAAGCATCCCTAGTGAGGCTGTGTCCAGTCCAGTACAGTCCTATTTTTATCATTGATAACATCTCCACGGTGATTACATTTTTTCTAAAGCTTCTTATATTAAGTATAAAGCTAATTTATATTACATATTATCTGTATATATTTATATTCCTTATTCATTCATTAATTGTGACTGAAAATATAATTATACAATTAATATATAAATAATATAAAGTTGCATCATTTGAACATCCATTCTGATTGGTTTAGTCCTGAGAGCCATGCTGTTATTCTCCTTTTGTCGGTTCAGGGTGTTTCCCCTGTCTGAGTCTGTTGGCGTCTGTCTGAGCTTGTTTTCGCCAACTGAACATGCTGAAAACTTAGAACATCTTTACACTACCAACACAGACTGAGGCACACAAAGACAAATACAATATTGCAGCTATACAGTACATAACACAGTGACTCAGAGTCTATTGCCCCAAGTATTGCCAGTCTTTAACCAGCTTACAGGAAGCACAGAGGCCACCATGACTTTTACTGGCTGTGACAGTCAAGGGAGGAAATAGATTTCCTCTTTCTGTCCCCTTTTTCTACCTCTCACTCACTTTTTTTCTTGGCATGGGCTACCAGAGTGAACCTAATCACCTTAAAGGGTTTATGGATGGTGAAGGTTATGTAAAGAGATGTGTTGGCAGTTATATGATTGGTTGTAACCTGAGACTATCTTTTCTGAAATAATATATCAATGACAGGTCATTCCAGGATCTTTAGGAATAGTTGGGATACTTCATGCCAAAAAGAAAATTCTGTCATCATTTGCACCCTCATGATCTTCCTGTCACAAATCAGAACGACACAAACAGGTAAAGTAAGCAAAAGGTTTATTTATATGCACTCGGGGACAGATACGGCAAGTGAGAAGCAAGTTTGAAGTCAGAGGAATATATGGATGGTAGCGTAATGGTTGATGGTCTCTTATCTGATGCAGGGTGATGAAGATATGGAGGAACCAGACAACTGGGAAGATGAACTGGTGTGGCTTTTAAGCAGTGGTGAAGTGAATGCGGATTGCAGACAGGTGGTGATGACAGGTGCGGATGATTAGAATTCGGGTGAGGCTGAACGAGTGGGCGGAGTGTAGAAGTCTGGCGCTGAAACTGGTGTATCCGTGACAGTAACCCCCCCCCCCATCAAGTTTTGTGAAGACGCGAGCACCACGGAGTTGTTCCAAAGCGGCTGGGCCCAGAGGAAGGGGATCGTGTAATCAATACAGGGGCGCAAGCCTCCGTCCTTTTTTCCAACGAAGAAGAAGCTGGAAGCGGCAGGGGACGTGGATGGCTGGATGTAATCCTGACGGAGTGCCTCCTCGATGTACTCCTCCATGGCCTTCTGCTCCGGGATGGACAGTGGATAAATTTTACCACGCGGGAGCACCGCCCCAGGCAGCAGGTCGATCGCACAGTCCCATGGCCGATGAGGTGGAAGCTTGGTCGCCAGTTGCTTGTCGAAGACATCCTGGAACGCCCGGTAAGGGACTGGTACCTCAGTGAGTTCGTCGGTAGGTGGACTTTCGATAGAAGTGGAGCCAATGGAGATATCAGGAACCAAAGTGGATGATGAACGAGGAACCTTTTTAACGGAGTGCAGGCAGCGATTGAAGCAGTCATCTCCCCATTGCAATATCTCACCTGAGGACCAGTGGATGTTGGGAGAGTGGAGTTCCAGCCACGGGCGTCCCAGGATGATCTCTGCAGTATAGCCCTCCAGCACCAGAAACGGAATGTCCTCCTCATGTAGACAGCCGATCTTCATGGGAACGAGGGGACTGCTATGTCCGATCCGCCCACGACCGAGTGGTTTCCCCAGGATGGATTGCACATGGAGAGTCTGAGGAATGGGTCTCTTGGCAGAGTCGATAGAGAAATGAAGTTGCCCGCGGAATCAATTAGCGCTTGCGCTGGATGAGATCGTTGTTGGCAAGTAAGGATAACTGTAGTGTATTTCATTGGTGAAATGGAACACTGGAGACGGACTGTACTCACCGCCGGTCGTGGGGGACGAACAGGGCAGGAAATGAGTTGATGACCGGAGGATCCACAGTACAGACACAGACTGCTGGTGATGCGACGTTGGCGTTCAGCGGCAGACAGATGGGTGGAACCGACGTCCATGGGTTCTGGTGCTGAAGGGCTGAGCGTAGACGTAGGACGAGAATGAGGCAGTGCAGGGCTGTCGAGCTGGCAGGCAGTGCAGCGTTGATCCACGCGAATGGAGCGCTGGATGAGATTCTCAACCCCGATGACATCGTCATAAATGGCCAGCTGTAAACGAATCTCCGGATTTAATCCATGGCGGTAAGCTGTTATAAGCACCGACTCATTCCATCCGCTGGACTTTACCTTGTCTTAACCGGAGCAGTTGATCCTGCACTGAGATAGTGTTGGTGGCTTGGGAAAACACTTCCCGGAAGTGTCCTGTGAAGGTGGGGAAGATCGCGTAACGGAGGCCGTGATCCTCCCATAGAGCATGTGCCCAGAGAAGGGCTCGACCAGTGAGGAGGGAAATGACAAACGCCACTTTAGCTCTTTCGGTGGGGAATTGAGATGGATTTATTTCCATAAACAGCTCGCACTGCAACAGGAGTCCGCTGCACTTCCCTCCTCGCCTGAGAAGGGCGCGGGACGGGCCATGCGACATACAGAGGCAGATGAAGAAGAACGGATGACGGATGGTGATGGGTTGTGATGAACGTCCCGCAAAGTATCAGGGATTGTTACCGGGGGGGAATCTTCCTCTCCAGCGTGATCTGCCGGTTCGTGCATGAGAGGAAGACGGGATCAGACGGGTAAGAATCACAGCAGGTAGGTAAACAGCAGGTTGGAAGGGTCTCTTGATCGTGAGTCAGGTTGTCGTATGGATAGACGAGACCAAATAACTGGGAAGGTCAACTGTTGTGGCTTTTAAGCAGTGGTGAAGTGAATGCGGATTGCAGACAGGTGGTGATGACAGGTGCGGATGATTAGAATTCGGGTGAGGCTGAACGAGTGGGTGGAGTGTAGAAGTCTGGCGCTGAAACTGGTGTATCCGTGACACTTCCTACCTATGGATTTTTTTTTCTGTGAAATGTAAAATAAGATATTTTGAGAAATATCTGTGTTTTTTCATCCATACAATAGAGGTCAATGGAATCCAAAAATGTTTGGTTACCAACAGTTCAAAGTAAGATCATACAGATGATGAAAATACAATGAAATAATTTTGGGGTGAATTATAGATTTAGAAGATTTAGAAGAATTGAGAGATTATATTGTACAGGTGGTGGTCATATAATTAGAATATCATCAAAAAGTTGATTTATTTCAGTAATTCCATTCAAAAAGTTAAATTTGGATATTATATTCATTCATTACACACAGACTGATATATTTCAAATGTTTATTTCATTTAATTGTGATGATTAAAACTGACAACTAATGAAAATCCCAAATTTAGTGTCTCTGAAAATTAGAATATTACTTAAGACCAATACAAAAAAAAGGATTTTTAGAAATGTTGGCCAACTGAAAAGAATGAACATGAAAAGTATGAGCATGTACAGCACTCAATACTTAGTTGGGGCTCCTTTTGCCTGAATTACTGCAGCAATGCGGCGTGGCATGGAGTCGATCAGTCTGTGGCACTGTTCAGGTGTTATGAGAGCCCAGGTTGCTCTGAAAGTGGCCTTCAGCTTTACTGCATTGTTGGGTCTGGCGTATCGCATCTTCCTCTTCACAATACCCCATCGATTTTCTATAGGGTTAAGGTCAGGCGAGTTTGCTGGCCAATTAAGAACAGGGATACCATGGTCCTTAAAGCAGGTACTGGTAGCTTTGGCACTGTGTGCAGGTGCCAAGTCCTGTTGGAAAATGAAATCTGCATCTCCATAAAGTTGGTCAGCAGCAGGAAGCAGGAAGTGCTCTAAATCTTCCTGGTAGACGGCTGCGTTGACCTTGGACCTCAGAAAACACAGTGGACCAACACAAGCAGATGACATGGCACCTCAAACCATCACTGACTGTGGAAACTTTGCACTGGACTTCAAGCAACGTGGATTCTGTGCCTCTCCTCTCTTCCTCCAGCCCAGGCGAGACGCTTTCGACGCTGTGTCTTGTTCAAGAGTGGCTTGACACAAGGAATGCGACAGCTGAAACCCATGACTTGCATACATCTGTGATGTATGAGTAGAAAGAGTAGGTGAGCGCAAAAGTATGTACGAATCCAAAAGAGTAGGCGAGAATTACCTGGGTGACGTACTAATTATCGCGAGATTCGGACTTAAGTGCGTTCGAACATGCCTACTTTCCTACTATATAGTAGGCGAAAACAGTACGTGAAGGAAGCAGTACGTTCGAAACATCAGTATTCATAAAAGAGTAGGCGAGAAGTTCCCAGATGGCTTACTAGTTCTGGACAGATTTTCGAGTGCTCAACCGATGGATACTCTTCTTTCCCAGGAGGCCACGCGAGAGGACACGTCATTATCAAACATCGTAGAGATCGGCGACGCGGGTGCTTTCAAATGTGAGTAAACATGGTTCCTTGTGTTAAAATTGCATGTGTTGAACTACTGTAGAGTAAACTGTGGAATTGTTGAAGGTGTAAAGACGTTACACAGTAAAGTATAGTTGTGATTTTGCTGTAAAAACACGTTTTATTATGTATAACATTAGCTAACAGGGGAACTTCAGTAAGGACACATAAGTTACTTCTCTAACGTGGATTTACATAAACCACATACATTTTAAAGACTTTTATTTTAAATGTCTATTTACATCTGACAGGAAAATCTTCAGTAAGTATTGCAGAAAAGCACATCACAACATGAAATTGACTTCTGAGTGATAGATGTATGTGTGCACTTTCCTATGTAGAACAAATCTGTAAAGTAACTAAACATAAGTTATCTATTTTATTTGTCCATTACTGTTGACAAATTGAGGAACATTTATGTTGGATAAAAAGTAAAAAAAACCTCAACAAGTAAATGTAGTGTTGAGCTCATAAATCACAGAGGTAATGTGAATCTTGTCTGGATGTTACAGGGACAGATGAACAGATGTGTGTTTATCCGGTGGAGAGATCATGAAGCAGAATTCTGCCATCAAAGTCTTTGAGTGACACTACAGAAATGAATAACAACAACTATTTCAATATTAAGTTGTAGTTTATTTTAATTATTGTAATTTCAAACAGAGCTATTACAGCACTTTTCTGATTCTTGATTTCTGTGCATTTGCTGCAGATCTTTTGTGGTGGAGCAGGACCTGCAAGGAAAGATGATGTAGGTGAAAAAAAGAAAGCTTTTTTGTCTTCTAAATAATACTGAAATCAAATGACATGTATGTGGTTAAAATGACTGCTTTTGTGTTATGTTTGTGCATTTTTGTAGGATCTGAAATGTCAGCAGGCTGGTGTGAGCACTGAGGAAGAGGAGTCCAGAGCTGAATCCTGGAGATGGTGCCATGGATGAGACCCTCCATCACTCCACCTGCCCTTACAAGACCCTCCATCACTTCAACGGCCCTTACGAGTCCCTCCAGTCCCTCCATCACTCCATCTGCCCTTACGAGTCCATTCATCACTCCACCTACTCGTATGGCCTCAGATTGTGAAGCACAACACATCACGCAACAACCTCAGGCACGAAGGCACGTCTTACCTCTGGCAGTCAGCTGATTCATCAGAATAAAGCCTCAGAATGGGATCCGCTGTGTTGAGACGGTAGAAGGATGTGGTTCAGCGCCTGTAGTCTACATACATGATTGTAGTTTGAATAAACCTTTGTTTCATGTGTTGACTTATGCATTTGTTTATTGTGTGATGGTGACTTTCATTCATTCTTTTACTAATTTATTAATATTTCTCATTGTTGTCAGTAAATAAAATATAATTATTTAATTAATGCTTTATTTAATTGTTTGTATGAAAATGTACATATGTTCACTATGTACACATCTAGAGTGTATTCAATCATAGCTATGTCATATGACATTACATTTTGTTTGTTTTATTGAATTATATTTTCAGTAAAAAGTAATATAACTAAGAATTGGTCAGCATTTATCATTGTTATTATTGTATGTTTTGGGGGTGGGATAGCAATGCAATTCATTCTGGGGTAATATTAATTTTTAATATTAATGATACTTAATTTTTTTTGAGTATAAAATCAACAGTTTTCTCTAAAGGTGAATCTTCACACAGCTGCCCTTTGTGTAGACATTACAAACGCTGAGGAAACCCGTTCTAGGTAGTGCTGTCGAATTACTGATGTTATAACTTGTGAGGTATACTGTATATATATATATATATATATATCATGGGTTTTTACATACATCATATGATATTTTATAGACAGGAAAAAAGAACCTACAGGGTTGAATATCTTAAAATATATTTTCTTAAATAATTAATTATAATACATTTAAAAAATTATTTTTTTTGTAATGTATAGGCCTAGGGATGAAACGAGAGTTAAATTCAACAAGAAAAAGCAAAACAAAGCAGTAAGCACTTTTGCTTGTGGATGAAAATGTTTGGATATAAAATAAAAAAATTAATAACATATTCAAGGGATTTTTGGGGATTTCGTAATAAAAATAAATAATATCGATAAGTATAAAACGGTGGGTCACATTAGTAGGGTTAAATATAAGAACTTAAATCAACCCTAAATGTATTTACAAAATAAATGGGCAGCAGTTTCTTCAAAAAGACCACAAAATGAGCAAGTTTAATCAATATAAAGATATTTACAGATAGATGAATTAAACGTGTCTTTCAAATATTTTAAGTTGTTGCGCGTGTGATAACGCGTCGTAGGTCACATGATAACATCAACATGGCAGATGTCCGGTTCGCATTCATACTCAACGAGATAAAGTACCTACTCTTTTAGCGCTCGTGCTCGTTACCTACTCATTGAGTATTCGGTTTCGGACGCAGCCTATGATTGTGTAGCCTCCAGAACTAGACTGAGAGACGATTTAAAGGCCTTTGCATGTGTTTTGAGTTAATTAGCTGATTAAAGCGTGGCACCAGGTGTCTTTAAATTCTGATTTTGGGGTTTTCATTAGTTGTCAGTTATCAAAATTAAAAGGAATGAACATTTGAAATATATCAGTCTGTGTGTAATGAATGAATATAACATCCAAATTTCACTTTTTGAATGGAATTACTGAAATAAATCAACTTTTTAATGATATTCTAATTATATGACCAGCACATGTATGTGCAAAACACTACATGGGCATTTGTTAAACTTCAAGCATTTATATTTTACATAACTTTTTTTTTTATTGAAACTTAATTTTTTTGTTATATAATAATTCATGGCAAATATATCAAATTTATTTATGCACCATAGAAAGTTATGCATGATTTCCAGTCAATGTGTGGTTGTCGAAAAATGCAACAAGTGTGACAATTATGAAACATGTATTATAAATACATATGTATTTATGATACCTCAAATTCTAGATATGAAGTTAGCGTCATCAAGACAAAGTCAGCCACAGAGTCAGCCATTTTATTGCATTTTTAAAAAATGTCATACCCATCACAAGATGACATTAAAAAAAACAATACATCATTCGAGATGATTTTTCTAAAAGTCACAAGGAACATGTGTCATGACATTTAAATGGAGACAGGAGTCATTTTGAAATCAATTATGTAATTCTTCCTGAAATAAAATAACATTCCTTTTAATCAAGCAAAAATACAGCAAAAAGGGAGCAATTATCTAATCAAAGCATGCCCGTAAATTTGACCTTGTGTAGGCCTATAGACTAGAGTACTAACAGAGTGTTAAGGAGTCATTATGTGCTTGTTTCAGCTGTGTATGGTTAGTGTTGGCAATAAACGTCACTGCACTCTCTTATTTTTAATCTTCAATGACAGCAAGAGTGATCAAACGCAAGCACAGCTAGTCTCTCCATAAGCCTCTGGGGATGTGCGACCTTAAGACAATATTTAATGAGAGATATCTTGGAGAGGTTCACAAACTAATGAAATTATGTGTATATTTGTGTGTGTGTGTGTGTGTGTGTGTGTGTGTGTGTGTGTGTGTGTGTGTGTGTGTGTGTGTGTGTGTGTGTGTGTGTGTGTGTGTGTGTGGCAGTCACTCCTCGGATTACCCCATTCTAATGGTATTTATATTTGCTTTGTCATATGTTTTCTTCATTTTTCCTCTCTTTCTCATTCTCTCTCTCACTCCATCAACATTTTAAGATGGGCTGTTTTCCAAACAACAGGCAAAGAGCCGTCTGGCAATGCTGCAGAAGACTGGTTTGGCTGAAGGGCCAAGCAGTTTGCACTGATAATTCTGGTAAAACAAGCCACAATATTAACCAAAGCAAACATTCTAGAATAATCTGAAGAGCTCTGGAGGCTTTGTGAACTTTTATACACTAAAAATATTTTCAATTAATCAATCAAATTAGGAGTGCTAAAATCTAATGGGGCAATAAAACAATTTAATAAATAATTTGAGAATAAAATAAAAATAAAACAAAAAAATAAAAGTTTTCCCTAAAAAAATACAACCTCACTCAAAGGTCATCTCCCCATCTCCCCAACAACACATGCACAATTCCTACTATGTTTGGATTATAAACTCACTCCATCTGAGTATAAATCTGTATAATTATTATTATTATTATTATTATTAATGTCGCTCATGGTTTATATTTAATTCAAGATTTACTGGGACCAACAAACACATCCCTCCTTTCTCCAGACTTCAGAATGCACCAGTGCATGTGTGAGAATCTGACAGTAAATATGAGAGACGTCGATATCTCAGCACACTAAGCAATGGATGGGCATTTTTGCTGATCAGCAGCATTGCAGACAATAACGGCTGTCTCTGCTGAGGCAATGAAGTTTTCACCATGTTAAATCTTCCCCCCGACATCATCGCTATGGGCAGCTGAAAATATATGTGCAAATAAAAAAAATATATATATATAAATAGACCAGACAGGCCATACAGATTATGGTCCCTCGACAAATAATATAATGGATATTTTTCCGTTCTTTTTACTTTACAGCCACAATATTCTTATGTAGCTCTAATTGTCTCCTTATTTAAAAATAATTTAGAGAATTAGAATTATAGAATTATATGAGTACAGATGAGTCGAGAAAAGGACATTCCATTAGGTCTTATATGTTTTATGTTATCATTCAACCACTCACAATGAGATAAGCCATGAAAAGATGAATGCAGACATCCGAACAGACCGTAAATGAAGACAGTGTGTCTCTTTTATGTGCAGACACACAACATAGTATTGTACAAAAAGGCTTCCTCGTGCTCATTTACACACTGGAGATGAATACTTTGTGGATTTTACAGATGGAAAAAGATGTGTAAACAACTGAAGTCATTCACGCGCACACACATTGCAAGATTGACAAAAGAAGAGAATAGATCGAACAGCCCCCCCCCCCCCCCCCCCCCCCCCATATTGATAATTACTTATTAATCTGAGTTAAAATGGATGTGACATTTTTGATGCATTCCAGTTTTGGAGTTTGTCTCATTGGATCAAATGCTGGTACCAATTTTCACTTAGATGGTTAATTTGTCGAGCATGCTGCCTGATGGCAGGGATCCCAGTTTCGCATTCCCGCAAATTCAATGATCATTAGAAATACATTTTGGTCGTTTCTCCTAGTACAGTAAGACAGTTTTCGGTAACAAAGGTTACATTCCAGATAGCATCACTTCTCAGGGCACACTGAGTAGCTCATCAACCTCAATTTGTAGTTGCATTTCAGTTAGAAACATCCACTTTTCCAGGAAGTCAGACCTTGAAAATATCCCATAAATCCATTCGTATTCTAAGTGCTTTAATCCAGTAAAGCCTATTGTTTCCTTACTGATATGCAAAATTAAAAATAAATGGCCTCTAAATTATATCAACATGATCACTTTGCTGAAAAAAACGAGGTCATGGTACATGTGTCTTTTTGCTGTGAAATCTTTTATGTTTTTCATAAAGTAACCAAGCATTTTAATATAATCTTAATAAGACATTGTTATTGGTCAAGGTTATGGACTCTTATTTCGATATTCTTTTTTTCCCCTTAGTTCCCGTTCCTCTGCTCTGTTTAGTTTTGGTTTCCTTGGTTTCTGATTATGTCCCTGTTTGTTTCTATGGTTACTTATAATTATCAGCTGTGTCTTATTTAGTTAATTGTTATCTCCTGAGTTATCTCTTAAGTCCTGAGTCTTGAGTTTGGTATTTTCTTGTGTTTATTCATACAAGCCGTTACACTGCCTTTGTTTACTCCTGTGATTCCTGGATAATTGTGTTTCATCTAATTAACAGACTATAGTTAATTCCCTCTTCTGCTCATCCTTGCTTTGTAAGTATGTTACAGAATACCGGGCCCTCAAAATGAGTGTAGTTAAGTGATGGACTCACCAGCAGTGCGTCTCATTCTCCTTGAATGGAAGACATTAGTGGAGTACTTGTGGTGGGTATATGGCACAGCGGTTCCTCTCTCATCTGCGAGAGGAGAAGCCTGTTAGTGCCGTGTATCCCACACATCATGAGCCTGAGCCTGCCACTTGGGTTGTCCCGGAGTTGAACTGCATTCCCCAATCCCTCCCAGAGCCAGGAGCAGGTGCCTTATAGACCTGTGGTCTGCGGATCCAGTTACCTCCCGAGTCCCGACCCTCAAAGTGATGCCCTTTCTCTCTGTCCTGTCAGGTTGTCTAGTTGCTCTGGTTCCATCCGGAGACCTTCCTCCTCCGATGTTCCCTCCCAACAGCCTGGTCCCATCTCCTTGGCTGGTTACGTCCAGCCTCCTGGATCCGTCGGCTCCACTGGTGTCGTTCTGTTTCTCGTCTCTGCCCCCGCCGCTAACACTGTGCAGCTCTTCGTCTCCGTCTCGGGCTTCCACGTCTCTTCCTTCTTCTGCTCATACTTACCGAATATGTTACAATATTATTGGGAGATATAGGCCCTGTTTACACCTGATATTAAGATGCGTTTTGGGCGATCGAAAACACAAGTACATAACGTTTAGAATTTGTCCACTTTTGACCACTTCCAGAGGTAGTGGAAAACGTATTCGGCGTTGCATGTGGTCGAATGTGTTCGAAGAACCAGAGCCGGCCCGAGGCATAAGCGAACTAAGCGGCTGCTTAGGGCCCCCTGGCCAACAGGGGGCCCCCCAATCGAGTTTAATTTTTTTTAGATGACTTAAACAAGTGACAAATGAATGAATGAATATGAATGAATAATTCAAGACAAGAAAATTCTGATTTCATGATCAATATAACTGCCAACAACTGCTGCTGTGTCTGCCAGCGTTTAAGTCATGCGCATAATCTAGACACCTCGCGAGTGTATAGACAATTCGTGCGCAACTGCCCATAGTAACGGTATCGGTTTAAGTTGGAGAAAATAGTCGCAGGGGAACTTAACCTTCTAGGTGTAAGGGTAGTAGTTTGAATAAATAATAAACATAGCAGTTTGAACTCTTCTCCACTTTATTATAACACACATCAGATCACTAACTCCAAAAACCCGCGACACTCCAGTACCAAATGTGCACGACCCATTCCTATCTATGGCAAGCCCCGAGGGGAAAAATAGATTGCATACATATACAATGAGCGCCAGTACATCATTACCGGTATTAAAGTAACAGACTTTGTTGGATTCTGTCATGTACAATCCAACAAAGTCTGTTACAATAATAATAATAATAATAAAAAAGATTTTGAGGACAGTTACAGTGTATTGAGACAATTGAGAAATAATAATATTTTTACAGTTTTCAACAATAATTGTCATTGTTGAACCCTTGCTCTTATAATGTTTCTGATTTCTCAGTTTTCTTTCATTTTTTTTAGCAAATAATTTATTTTATGTTTAGAGACAGTTTGTTTTAAGAAGTTTCAAGGAGTTAGCAAAAGAGTAAAGTAAAAGTTAAAACTTTTTTTATTTAAGTAGGCATCTATTTTTTATTAAGTATTTATTTTGTATTAATACAGCATTCATTTATAATGTATCATTATTGCGTGACATATGTGTCAATAATCGTCAAGCACAGGTGACTTGGGAGGGGGCCCCCAAATCAAATTCTGCTTAGGGCCCCCAAAAGGCTCGGACTGGCTCTGCGAACAACCACAAAAGACCGCTTGCTCTCCGCCTTCTGACTTAATGCATAAACATTATTGGAAGTGCGCTAGCCTGACGAGATTTACACTTTGTTGGCTGGAGACCAAAGTTTTGTTTGAAGACGAAAAACCTTCCAAGCAAAATGTTCTCTCATCATTCCTGATTTCTAACATGCACTCACAGCGTTTGGCATGGTCTTGTGGCTATCAGAGCAGAAACGAAAGCTGATGCTCTCCGTATGTTTTCCCGTCGTCTCCGTGCTTGTTCATATGTTAATTGTGCAAGCTTATTGTGTCCATTAGATCGAAATAGACCTGCCCATAGACCCTCTCCTCAAAGAAATCAGGACAGAATAGGTTGAAAGTGGACAAAAGAGATGGATTAAAACACCAGGTGTAAACGGGTATGTCTCTCCCTTGTTTACTTCCGATCCGATCGACCAAAACGCATCTTAATACTTGGTTTAAACAGGGCCATAGAGTGACAAGTTCTGATATTTATTTTCATTCATGTAAGCTGTCTGCTAAACTGTTTTAAAGATCTCATTAATTTGCACTGTAAGCTATGAGAATTTAATCTTACTTTTTGGCCATATAAATATCAACAACTGCAGCAAATTGCATATTTTTGCTTAGTTTGGGCCTCTAAATAAAACTTTTCCCTCCTCGAGTATGATCTTCATTTTCTCTTCATATTTCATTTTTAAAAATTCAATTCTTCTGACTATTATGTCATATGTCAGGCTTTACAGGGTTAAACTGATTTTTATTTTATTTTTTAGGAATATTGTTTACATATAATTATAAACTGTATATGAAGGTGCTGAAATTAAACAAATATTAATAATATTAAAAGCAATTCTAATAATGTCATCATACATTCATGGTAATATTTGAAATGATTAAGTTGTTGCTAGGGTTTACCCCTTTACAGGGAATATTAATGACATAGGGAAGACTACTTTAAAATGGACAACACACCCATGTCTCAGTGGTTTCCGTGGCAATGGAATACTTTCCATGCTAATGTTAAAGAAAAGATTAGCAAGATCATTCTATGCACCTGCCACCTGCATTTTATTGAAGTATCAGTGAAAAGGTTACAAGTTTGTCTCTGTATTAGTAACTGCGAGGACACATTGAAAAAAATACCCACCGGTGTATGTATGATATAATTTATAACCCATATGTCAATAATGGTGGGTTGTCTGCTAGGGATTTAAAGTTTATGTACTCTGTAAATGGACTCTCTCGAATCAAAGATGGGATATAAAAGTTGAATGTGCATTAAGAGAATTAACAGAACAGAAAAGGCGAGATAAAGAAACTGCTTTCACATAAAAAGTAACACTGAAAGAAATGAAGGAAAAAAATGTTTTATTGTATTATTTTTATAATTACAATGCTTAGTTTGAAAAGTCTATTGATCATAATGTTGTGGTGGTGAAGTACTTTTCGATCACAGCATGAAACTTTATTTTAAGGCCATTAAAATGTGATTCATTTCCAGAATACCACTCACAGCCATTAAATGTTCATATCAAACAATATTGAGTGAACTACAGTTTGTGTGTCAATGCATTTGTGTGTCAAGCAAGAATGAGAAAAACATCTTAGAAAATTAGTCCTTGTATCAAGGTCTCTGATAATCATCCTGCTCTTGAAACCCTGTAAACCTTCTTTGATAGAAGTGAATGTGTGTCTTGAAAAAATATAAAAGTGAACACTACATAAAACATATAATATTATAGTTATACAACAATTTGGCTGCAAAGATTTCGACTGAGTGGCACTGACAGTTGTCATAAGATGCTATTATTGTTCAAATGAGAAATTCTTAATTAAAGAGACAGGATCATTGGTTTATGCTTTGAGAGTGTAGTGGGCAGAGTTTGTCATGTGACACATGGGAGGAATTCACTAACAAGGAACTGAACTAGCTGATGGGTTCATTTTCATCAAGGAATTATTCAAATCAGGTAATGGCTGATTTTCTGGCTTATTATAGCACTCTTCTCCAATTAATCATCATTTGATAATTTACTTGCTTTCTAAGGTCGATAATAGCACAACGTTAATTGTACCAGGCACACAGCGCTCATTTTTAATACATATTCTATAAGAAGCCTAATAATTTGCATAGAAAGGTGGTTAGCAGAGAAAACAATGAATTTGAATGCAAAATGTTATTTTGTTCTAGCTAAAACTGGATTGCAGGTGGTTTGTGAATAAGATTCATGTTTGCGCTGAAACACCATAGCTAAAGTGGTGCAAAAAGTTTAGTGAATTCACCCCACAATGGTTATGTTCTGCTGAACAATAATGTGGATTTTTGTGTTTGTGATATGTCAAAACTCGGTCAACAGTTCTGTCCAAAAGTCACAGGATCGTTCAGAAGATATTTTAGAAATCCCCATATCTGCAAAAGGAAGACAAAGGAAAGAGAAGAACACCATGGGAAAATGAAGCGAGGAAAAAATAGAAGCAGATGCATCAGTAAACGTCAGAAAACTTTTCCACATTGAAGGTGACCCTATCTTTAAATGTATATGAAGTTTACAAAACTCTGAAAGGCATTGGCCTCCAAATACTCCTCTATCATGAATTAAAGAGAAGGAGTAGAGAAAGAAATAAGTGACTCACACTTCCTCTGCCACGGGGGTGTTGTAGCTCTGAAAGAGAGGCTGAACAAAGAGTCCAAGTGTGCCGACGACACACACCAGGATAAAAATCCAGAGGAAGAGCCGGTCGATCACCATGGCTACATATTTCCAGTCCTCAATGATCTGCATGACACATACAAGCAAAAACACATTAATTACAACTACATATATGCATAGTCATGGAGGGAATTAGGGATGAGCTTAACCCTGAGTGGTTTAGTAAGCTTTGAACGTGTTTTAGCACAATATTTTCATGCCTGGTATTTTGTTCCACACTTCAGATGTAGTGTCTAGGGATGGGAATTGTAAAGAATTAACTTTTTTAATGGTTAATGATTCTTTTGGTAATTTTAAATAGTTCATTAATTAATTTCATTAATAAATATTTATAAACACGTTATTGTACAAGATGTTTACACAGACTTTTTTTACTTTTGGGAGGAAGCATAAATGCTGTCTAACAATTGGCATATTAAACAACAATACTAAAGAAACAACATGTGATAACAGATTTCATTCATTCATTCATTATTATTATTATAAACAGCAATAGTCAAGAGAATAATCTAAAAATGTACAGCAATAATCTGACATTAATTTGACCTCAGACAGATTAATTAGAGGAAGTTATTTAAGTAATATAAGCAGAAGTTACTATTACCTGTGTGACATCATTAACAAAAGTAATAATTAACATGGTTTGAACAACTAATTTGAGTAAATGTAGATTATTTACTGTAAGTGTCGTTTTGGCTAATTTGTAGTTTGAGTAGCTATCAAAGATATTAACTTTTACTTTCTACCTGACTAAATCTTTTAATAAGTGGGCCCTGTTATGTACTCTTTACTCCAGTACATTTGTTATAAGTAATTCAATTACTCGAAACATTTAGCAAGGCACCTACATTTTTCTGCAACAGTTTATTACTGTATTAAAGAAGCGATATCACCATATACAGGGCATTGAAAGTACTATACCTTGTGCATTTTGCCCTTACTCACCCAAACTTGTTAACAAGGCTACTTTACGCAAATGTGAGTTCATTAGCACTTAGTTGTAAATCGCAGGTGTTTCATACATGAGATGCATGGAGATACGTTGTTTGCAGCTGCAGCTGGTTATGAGGCCGAAACCAGCACATCTAGTGCATCTGGCTTTGACAATTTTTGATAATTAAATTTTACTTAATGTTTTATTTATCCATTATATTGAAGAAACCTTTTAAATATTGGTGTACTTATGCCCTTTTTAAGCACTCAAGCTTAACTGAGACTTGAGTGTTTGTAGACTTTTAAGAGGCTGTTGTGTAAATTGCAATATTGAAGTGTTCCGTTTTATTTCGACTTTAGACAATAAACATGTGATTACTCTCCTTACAAATCAACTGTTTCTTGTCTTTCATTGGCATGTGTTTTAGGTGTTGACTAGTGCGTCTTTGAGCCTACATTCAGTATGAGTAAAAATACTTAAAGCACTGTTAAAATCAGAACCTCTAAGACTTTTACTCAAGTCATATTAGAACTTATAATGGAGTCATTTTTGCTGTAAGGTAGGCTATCTGTACTCTTACTCAAGTATGTTTTTTAGGTACTCTTTACACCTCTGAGGAAAGTACACATGGTTGTTATATCTAATTAAATTTGCAAACTACTAGCAATCAATTATTTTAGGGGGCTTTCACACTGGCGCGTTTGCAGTGGCCTGACTCTGAATACGAGTGTGATTGCCGTGGACGGCATATAATAGAAGACAGAAAGCAGGTTAATACCTATATAGTTTTTTTATTAATTTGGTGCTATTATGCACAAAACAGTGAATGAAACTTGCTGCTGTATGTGCGTCGCACAACCAGACGCGATGCGATAAGATTTCAGCGACAAGCAATTTGCCTGTCCACACCAGATGTGACGCGACTACGAGATTCGTCAAAATCAATCAAAACCCACAGCTAATCAAAACAGCGTGTAGGCGGGCTCTCGCGGCAAGTGCACAGCACCAGAGGGTAATCTTGACGGCTTTCGCAAGAAAATGGATAAGTAGTCTACATAAACAAATTCACAAATATTACACAATTTAAACATTATTAAAAATGCATACTGAGTTACTTAATCCTTGTCAAAGAATACACTTGTTTGTTTACAGTTTTAACGTTCTTGTTCTCATTTGTTTAATTTCTCATTTGTTTAACAAGATCTGAGGTGAATCATCCATTGTTGCTTTTACGGCTACAAAGCTGGGAGCACTAAATGATATTCAAAGTCACATTACATGCTTTTAACCTTAAATAAAGCACATAAACAGTACCTGAGATTATCATTGCCACACTATGTGTTCGTTGTTCCAGCGCGATGTCGCAGAAAAATAGAAACCGTTTCTAAAATAGAATCGTCCCGTGTTGTTGTTGCGGGTGGTAAGCACAAAAACTCTGATTAACATGGAAAAGAGATCTTTTATTGTGTGTTGCGGCATCGAGTCACTTGTAGTTAGGACACGGTGTTACAGTGCACGCTCAAGGTAAATCATCATCACTGTCATCCCCTACATATGCTTTGTTGAACTAAGGATACAGATAGTCTTGGGTTCGATACTCCAGTGCACTCCTGGGTCCGCAAGACAGCATTCCCATAACGAATATTTCATGCGAACAGTGCCCTGATTTGAACTAAACTGCCAGTGTGAAAACACCCTCAATAAGTCAATAAATCAATAATCTCAAAACCCTTCTCACCCCTTCATCATCATCCTCAATCTTCATATGTTCAGCAACGAACCTCACACCTTCAATCGCCTCATCCACATCTGGGTCGTGTCTGACTTTAACTCTCTGCCTGAAGCTTGACCCCTCAGGAAGGTCGCCGACCCTCCATGCCCCGCACACACGTCCAGGGTCATCACTTAAGAAGAATGAGTCTCCATCCAACCTTATGCTCTTTGCATCAGTGGAAAACGATTTCTGCTGGTGTTTCCTTCTAAACCTCTCCCGTACATTAGACCTTCCCGGTCGTCGCATTAGAAGGAAAGCAGGAAGCTTATGCAGGAACACACGCTTGACCCACTCGGGCATATGGTGGGTTGATGGAGAACGGTGGTGCACGTTGAGCACACACACACTCGTCACGATAGAAAATGTGACCAGCACCATCGTAAACATCAGATACTTCCCTATTAATGGAACAGCCAGTGATGTTGGCGGAACGATCTTCGAAATCAGGAGCAGAAACACAGTAAGAGCCAGAAGAACTGAAATACAAAGTGTCATCTTCTCCCCACAGTCTGAAGGAAGGTAGAAAACCAGAATTGCAAGAGAAGTGATGAGGATGCATGGAATGATGAGGTTAATCGTGTAGAAAAG
The DNA here is from genome assembly GCF_051911475.1 of Siphateles boraxobius. Taxonomy (NCBI): domain Eukaryota; kingdom Metazoa; phylum Chordata; class Actinopteri; order Cypriniformes; family Leuciscidae; genus Siphateles; species Siphateles boraxobius. The sequence goes on along the minus strand of NW_027508721.1, from coordinate 2,055,844 downwards.
AGGCTTGCGCCTGATCACAAAGTCATATGTGACATCCAGGTATGTGAGGTCATTGGGGTCTTCGTTTTTTCTGCCAGGGAGCGACACAATATCCCATTCGCCGCTGGGTGTGTAGTCATCACGACTGGCAAAATCAGACGTCAAGACAAGATCGAGTTCTGTGCGGTCGTAGGTCCAGGAACGAAATTTAAGCGTGCAGTTCTGTTGATCAAAGGGGAAGTTACGGACTTCAATCGCACAGGCACTCTTGTAGATGGCAGGAGGGAGCCAGAAAATGTCACCGGTGTTGGAGACAACTGCATTGCAGTAAAATGATACTTCATACACGCCATCTGCACTGCAAAAGAACAGATACATTCTAAATATAGATCAAGTGTATACTGTGTAAAAAGCATTAATTGTGTTACAGTGGCAAAATGCATTCACTAGCAGAGGGGTTTTCAAACTTTTTGATGCCAACCATTGCCAAATATGAATATTCCCTTGCGAGGGACCACCTTCTTAAAAACAAACAAACAATGGCAGCAATTTATTTTTTATAAATAAAGACCTTTTATACTGTGTGAAAAATATTTGATCTAAATAGGCTATTGTTTAATTTCTAAATTAAGTTAATCTCTTAAAAGTTGTACTAAAGCCAAAGCAAATTATTAAATATTATTTGGAGAATATTTATATGGTATTAAGTTAGCGCATGATTTTATGCCCACTATTAGACAAGTAGTGTCTAAAATAACAAGTTAACTTTGTTTGCCCTAATCATTTTATTAGCATCTTTATATTTTTGCTCTCAAATTTTCCCATGCACTTCCTTGCAGCCCCTAGTTTGAAAACCCCATGCATATGAGACGTTGAGAACGCCTCCTCGTCACACACAGTTCCTGATTAATATGCATAAATTAACAGATATTTAATCCAGGATCTCTCTTTTTCTCAGTGCCCTTTGAAAATGATTAGTGTACAGCTTTTTAATTAAAATTAGCATAGAAACACAATGCTTATTTTAGCAAAGGATTACATGCACCAGTGTCTCTTTACATGAGGAAATGCCTCTTAAGCAAATTAGTCTCATCCCACCCAATTTACCCATTTAAGAAATGAACATGTGCAAGTGCATCCTCCATTTTTATCCGCTAAAATGGGGATTAAATAACACACAATGCTTCCACTAGAAACAAACATCTGACCTAGATCAAACAGTTTCAACATTTTTGCTTGCCATTCATCTTATTTTTTTCCTTCATTCTTTTGAGCTTTGTCAAGAGCGAAGACGTGAACGACCTGAAAGAACAGCAACAAGGGAGGCAACTGCTTTTGCTTTTGGCAACTCTTTAGCATAATTAGCCAGTCTTTTGGAACAGTGACAGCTTGCTTGTTGTATCGAGTTTGTCATTAAACAGTGACTGCATCAAAGCCTCAAAACATCCCAAAAGTTTACATGGCTTATGGCCGGGAACAACTGTGAACACACATTAGTGAGGTACTAATAACTCTTTTCAAATCTACTGCTCCAAGCTATTACTAATCAAACATCAATTCATCAGATGTTGTGATATGCATTAGAGAATTGATTATTACAGTATACAGTGCTTAGCATAAGTGAACACACCCATGCTAAAGTTGACTAAAAAGAGGAATAAAAAATCATGCCTTAATGCCTTAATTAAAAAAATGAGGAAAAATCCAACCTTTAAGGACAACAATTTTCTTTGTGAATGAATAATGTATCGTAAATAAATAAACGTTCTTCCTTAAAATACAGGTTGCATAAGTCAGGACACCCCTATGTTAAATTCCCATAGAGGCAGGCAGATTTTTATTTTTAAAGGCCAGTTGTTTTATGGATCCAGGATACTATGCATCCTGATAAAGTTCCCTTCGCCTTTGTAATTAAAATAGCCCCACATCATCACCTAGAGATTGGCATGGTTTTATTTCAGTTAGCCTAATAGCTCGTTTGATTTGCATTGAGAGATGATCTTATGGAAAGTACCCCATGCCAATATCTAGGTATGGTGAAGGGTATGTGGTGATGTGGGGCTATTTTAATTCCAAAGGCCAAGGGAACTTTATCAGGATGCATAATATCCTGGATCCATGAAACAACTGGCCTTTAAAAAAAAATCTGCCTGCCTCTATGGGAATTTAACATAGGGTTGTCCTGACTTATGCAACCTGTATTTTAAGGAAGAACATTTATTAATCTACGATACATTATTCATTCACAAAGAAAATTGGTGTCCTTAAAGGTTGGATTTTTCCTCATGTTTTTAATCAAGGCATTAAGATAAATTTCCAAAATATGAGTTTTATTCCTCTTCTTAATCAACTTTAGCATGGGTTTGTTCACTTATGCTAAGCACTGTATAACTATACTGAATGTAAGTATATACAGTATATCAGAAATATAGTATGAAATTAATATATAAATAATTTAATAAATAATATATAAATAATTATATATAATTTATAATAATATCAATATTCATATCAAATATAAATAAACTAAACTGCAAAAAAAATCTTCTGAACTAGTCATCCAACAGAAAGAATCCTTAATGTTGTGCTCATACTATTGTTCAAAAAGTTTGGGGTCAGTAAGTTTTGTTTTCTCTTTATTGAGCAAGGATGCATTACATTAAATTGATAAAAAGTGACAGTAAAGACTTTTACATTGTTACTATTTATATATACATCACAGGAATAAATTACACTTTAAAATATATTAAATACAGTCAATTAAAAATGTAATAATATTTCACAAAATTACTTTTAATAATAACTATTTTTTACTAATATTATTATTTTACTGTAATTATAATGCAGCCTTGGAGAGCATAAGAGACTTTCAAAAACATTAAATAATATTATCGACCCCAATCGTTTGAATGGAAGTCTATATACAGTACACAGTATGCTACTGGTCAAGTTATGGCATACTTGTTATAGAGTACTATATCAGGGAGCCAGATGTGCTGCGATGGTATTCGTAGTTTTTTGATGCCATCGTACTCATTCGGATCCCACACCAGTCTGTAGTCATTCCACTCCTACAGAAAAAGTAGAATGTGGTTGGAAATGCTGTTGAAAAAAAAAGACGATGCACCAAATTCATTTAAAACAGAACAGCTAAATGCATTCGCTCGGTTAAACAGGATTTTCCATCATGCAACAGAAATGACCTTAAAGTGAACTATAATTTAATTTCAACTCTAATCTGCTACGTGCTGTGTTTGTACTCATGTATAGGACAGCTCATTTGACTGTGTTTTATAACACTGTTCAGATGAGTGCACAAACATACAGAGTGAGCTTACCTGCGTCAGCCACACATTCGTTGTCATGATTTGTTCCCTCTCATTCTGTAAAAAGAACAGAACATTGAATGTGTTTGTATTAGGGCTGTCACCTTCATACAGTTGATTCGTGACAAACATGATGCAGGGCAACAGCTCACTGCTTGATGTAGCCTATACTACAGAATGCAGTTAGAATGCCCCTAAAATTCAAGATATTGGGGCAACCCCTGTAGAAGTTTTTGTCTCATTTTATATCAAATTAAATAGTTAAGCAGTATAACATGGCATGATTAACAAGCATCACACGAGTGCTGTCTCTGTCCCAAATAGCACGTGCAAATGTGATATTGATTTTATATAAGTTAATATTGTGTTAGATTTTAGACTGTTTTTGTTAAATTTTGCTAATGAAGTATGAAGAGGACTACTTACCTTACCCTGCAACGACCTACCTGACTTCTCCAGCGATCTATCTCCAACCTTTACTCCAGCGTCATTCTCCAGCATCTTGTTTCCATTCTCCTCCGTGTGATTGAGTACCTCTGGTCTGGCGAAAGTTTGCAACTGATTTCTCCTGCAATGTTCGTTGACCCTGGAGATGCATCTCTTTACCAATGACCGGGATAAGATCGCGTTCATCATTTCCCTGCTGAGGGGGCGAGCGCTACAATGGGCAAACCTGTGGGAGAGTCATCAATAGTTGAGCAACTTTATCATCTCTGTCAAGGCAATCTGTCAAACACCATCTATCTTCCTCCGCCAGCAAGAGCACCTCAGCACTCCAGAACCAGGCAACGCGCCATGGACTGCGCTATCGACCTGATTTCGGGTGAGCCAGTGCCCCACGTTGTGTACCAAGTTGGACCACCGCGGCGCATAAAACCTCATCCGGATAAGTTAGGGGGACGAGTGAAAGACCACCTTCGTGACCCCTACTGGACACTATGAGTATTTGGTTATGCCATATGATCTAGTAAACGCCCCCTCCGTATTCTTCATGCATGTGGTGCTCCAGGAGTTTCTTCACCGATACGTCTTTGTCTACATAGATGAAATCCTCATTTACTCCCGGAGCATGGCCGACCATTGCCATCATGTTGCGGAGGTCCTGAAACGCCTGAAGGAATTACATCTCTTTCTCAAATCTGAGAAGTGTTCCTTCGACTAACCCTCAGTGCAGTTCCTTGGCTATACCATAAGTGACAAGGAATCCAGATGGATAAGGGGAAGGTGGAAGCCATCCAGAACTGGCCCACACCATCCACCATTAAATAACTCCAATGCTTCATTGGCTTCGCAAACTTTTACAAACGATTCATCTTTGGCTACAGTTCCATCACCAGCCCAATCACCAATCTCCTGCAGAATAAGCCCAAGTCTCTGTCCTGGCCCCCAGCTGCCAACGAAGCCTTCCAACAACTGAAGAAGACATTCACCAGTTCACCGCTCCTCATCTGTCCAGACCCCAAGCAACATTTTGTTGTGGAAGTGGATGCATCCACCACCGGGGTAGGAGCGGTGCTGTCTCAGCAGCAGGGGATACCAGCCAAACTCCATCCATGCGCTTTCTACTCCAAAAAAACACAGCCTGGCGGAGAGGAACTAAGATGTCGGCAACCGAGAACTCCTTGCCATCAAACTAGCCCTAGAGGAGTGGAGGCATTGGTTGGAGGGTGCTCAATACCCCTTCACAGTCATCATTGATCATAAGAACCTCCGAACCTTAAAATAAGCCAAGAGACTCAATTCCCGCCAGCCCCATTGGGCATTGTTCTTTACCTGATTTTAATTTATCCATTTCCTATCTTCCAAGTTCAAAGAATGTGAAGGCTGGCACTCTTTCCCGTCTGTATGCTCCAGAAGAGTTCAGCGAAGAACCCGAGCTCATCCTGCCACCCGAGCTTATTGTGAGTCCCATCCAGTGGTCTTCAGACTCCATCACCTCCTCCAATGCCTCCAACACCGCTCCACCGGGCTGTCCCTCCGGACATCAATATGTCACCAGAGCACAACACGCACCCCTGATTCCCTCTGCACATAAATCCTTGGGCACTGGCCACCCAGGGGCCAATAACACCCTCTCGCTGCTAAGAGATCGCTTTTGGTGGCCTAACATGGCTAGGAATGTGAGAAGGTTCATCCAAGGATGTGCAGACTGTGCCATGGCCAAGAGTCCTCACCACCTACCATCTGGCAAGTTTCTACCACTGCCCGTTCCTAACCGGCCATGGTTGCACCTCTGACCTCCCACCTTCTGACGGTAACACATGCATCCTGGTGATAATTGACCGATTCTCCAAATCCTGTCGTCTCCCCCTCAAAGGACTACCCACAGCAATGGAAGCAGCAGAAGTCCTCTTCAATAACGTCTTCAGATACTATGGACTCACAGAAGACATCGTTTCAGACCGTGGACCGTAGATTATATCCAGGGTATGGAAAGTGTTTTTCTCTCTCCTAGGTGTGACCGTAAGCCTATCGTCCGGGAACCACCTGCAGTCGAACGGGCAGAACGAGAGGAAGATTCAGGAAATTGTCAGTTTCTTACGAACCTTCTGCCAGGGCCACCAGAACCCAGAACACCAGCTCACCACCAGCTCCAACAGGCAGTGCGCAGGTGCAGGACGACAGACGACCTCAGACGTGCTGAGACTCCCTCCTATCAACCAGGTCAGAATGTCTGGCTGTCAACCCGGGACATCAGGATGCGCCTACCCTGCAAGAAGCTCAGTCACAGATTTATGGGTCCCTTCAAAATCATCAGGTGGATCAACCTGGTCAAGTACCTCCTCCAAATCTCAGCACATTTCAGAATTCATCCTGCCTTTCTTGTCTCACTCCATAAACCCCATCACCCGCTTGTTTCCGTTTCCCCAGAGCCTGGCCAAGCAGTGGAACCCCCCCTTCCATCAATCCTTGAGGATGGCGCAACCTACCAGGTCCAGGAGATCTTGGACTCCCAGTGCCGTGGTGGTATCCTCGAGTACCTGATAGATTGGGAAAGCTATGGACCTCAAGAACGATCATGGGTTCCCAGAGCCGACATCCTCAATCCCACTCTACTGGAAGCATTCCATGCTGCTCATCCCGATTGTCCAGCACCCTGAGGTAGCGGTCGGCCACCACGACGTCGGGCCCTCAGGAGCGGGCCGTGGAGGGGGGGTACTTTTACAGATATGCCAGGCTCTCTCTCTCATTGTCCTCCGTGTGATTCTCCCAGCGTCTCGTCCTTCCTCCGTGTCTCCAAAGTCGCCAGCAATCCTGCATTCCACGCCTTCATTGACCCATCAACATTCCTGTAAGAAGATACATTCCATTCACTGCCAGCATCCCACTCTTCGATTCATCATTGCACTTCTTACTCACCTGCTTCTAGTTCACCCGCTCAGTTGTCCAAATAAACGTCTGATTCCGAAACGTCTGATTCTGTCACTTACTCACCCTCAGGTGTTTCAAACCTCTATGACTTTCTTTCTTTTCTGGAACATAAAAGCTACTTTTTGTAATGTCTATTTGATGCTTTTCTCATTTAACACAATAACAACTTTAAATGATCTTTTGGGGGTAATTTCTAAGCTGAATACAAATTTGAAAATCGGCACGCACATCATGTAGTTAATATGAATAAAAAATTGAATCACTTGACAGTCCTAGTTTGTATGCAACAGTGAAAAAGGAAGAGAAAATAATTTCTGGCATGACAACTCTCGGAGTGTTTGGCATGGTAATGGGTATGGCAATGTTGAAATGTTTGGTCTTGGCAGAATAGATCTTAAAATACAGCACTTGGTTAGCATTTTTGCCTTAGCAGTGCAGCACACTATTCAGCACGCTCCACCTTCCCAGGCTCCACCGTGCTGAATAGCGTGCAGCACTGCTAAGACAAAAATGCTAACCAAGTGCTGTCTTTTAAGGTTGATACAGCAGGCCACTGATACAGTTGTATACTGATACAGCAGGAACCAATCAGCTGTGCACTTTAGATAATGATTTGATTGCAAGCAGGTTGAGCTATTGGCCTGTGCCATCTAGAGTTTCATGACAGAAATTTGTTTGGATATAATGAGGATATGACACAATCCAGACTCAAACCTGTATCACCCATGTGGCAGGGTTCCAGCGTCCTCACAAAGAGTGGAAGTCAGTCTGAATATATATATACTGTTTAATATACAGCTGTCTGAAGCACAGAGTTGGACAAATGAGCGGAACAAATTTTGCAGTGGGCGGAGATACAGAATGTAACCGGACAAATATAGAAACAAATTGTTGTGTTGCTTGTCACTTTGTGGCATTATGCCTGGTTAGAGCACAGTGTCAAAGTTAATTTACCTCTCACTGTGAATGTACCTTAAGTCTCTAATGTGTCAAGGGCATTCTTCTGTTGCACCATGGATGTAATGCAATTGTGTGCTTGAACATCAAATGCTTTAAACTTTTTAAAGCAAGAATATTTTATAATATTTATTTAAATTTGTAATACATTTTTCATATTTAAATTCATATTTATATAAACTTTCTTTAAGTTGCTCTGGATACTACTGTATGCTAAATGCCTAAAATATAAACTACATACACTACCATTCAAATGTTTGGGGTCAGAATTTTTTTTTATTTAAATAAATATATACTTATATAAAATAAATATATACTCATATAAAATTATATACACTACCGTTTAAAAGTTTGAAGTCTGTAGTTTTTTGCTCTAATATTTTGGGCGTGAGAGAGAGAGAGAGAGAGAGAGAGAGAGAGAGAGAGAGAGAGAGAGAGAGAGAGAGAGAGCGCGCGCGAGCGCGAGAGAGAGAGAAACACTTACCACACTAATGAGCTGTGCAAGAGATACTTTGATGCCAATAGTGACCTGCTGACTCTTATTGACTGCAGGCCGGATAAGTTTGTTGTAACGCTCAGGACCAAGCAGAAAATCTACCAGCCTTTCCTCTGCATCAGCAGCAAGAGACACTAACAGAAACACAAACACACACACACACACACACACACACACACACACACACACACACACACACACACACACAGATCCACATGGGGAGAAAAAGAAATGTTTGAAGATCAATAAATGGCAAATGGGTCATCAAACTAATCAAACTTTCCTTGATCAAAGATTGTAAGACCATTTACTGAAAACAAACAGCAAAAACAGATCATTCTGAAATCCTTGGATTTCTGACATCTGACTTCACCAGTCTGAGCAGCATATTGTGTTAAATTGACTATTTATAAATTACTATAAATAAACTAAATGATGACTGTTTTGCCTAAAAGAATTATAAATGGATCACTAATAATTAAATTGATATATGATATCGCACATTCAATGCTGTTCTAGCTTTGAATCTATCTAATGTTTGTTTGCCAAAACCTAAGATATTCATCGAAAGACATTAAAGTCACACAGCAGTGATACATCTCTACAGTTTCATTTTAAAATATAGTTATTGGGTTTTTTAGAATATCATGAAAAAGTAAAAAATGTCTGCTAAACTGCATGTAATCTGCTTTCACTGCAGAGCAAAAAACACAAACATGTCAGAATAATTTTACTATGCATCTTATCCCATCATAACTCATAAGCCCACCAATGCGCTGAAGGGAGTATGCCAATGACATGGCAAAACAATGACTTGCCAAGACTGTAGCAAAAAAACACACACACACAGACACATGCCATTTCCTCCCCACTGCATGTGGGATAAGATCTCCAGTGACTCTACTCCTACTCCCAAAACAGAACACTGACACACAAACACACCACACACACACACACACACACACACACACACACACACACACACACACACACACACACACACACACACACACACACACACACACACACACACACACACACACACACCCCTAGTTCCCGTCATGAATCCAAGATTGTGTCAGACTCAATTGGTATGATCCATTCCACACCAGAAGAGATACACACACACACACACACGCACCTTTGAGCTTTTGAGGCTATGCTGAGCCTTAGTAATTTTGGATGGCTTGTCTCCTTAAGCAACACAAAGTCCAGATTCCCATGGTTTCCCATGCAAAAGTCATAGACGATTCTGGAAGGACAATCAATGAATGAGTGTATGTGTGTCTGACCTATTAGCTCTAATCTTAGACCCATCTGTGAACACCATTTCCAGGCGTTGGCCAATGCGTCATAAGACAGAAAAAACATCTGCAGCAGCATCTGATTCAAAGTCTAATATCCATTTTATAGATTCTATTTGTCAGTATTTCAATGTTTATGAACTGCAGTGGATCAAATGCAGTAATCAGTACAGTACCCAAAACCACTTATAAAAATATGAGCACGTTTATAAATAAACAGGACTTTAATATTTCACAATTTACATTACATTTTAGACACAATATTGTCTGTTCCGAACAAAGCCAAGGTAGATACAAACTATTCCATGTATTTGGTCAGTAAGTTTTTTTCTAATGAATTTAATACTTTTTATTCATAATATTTTTATTCAGCAAGGATGAACATAAATTCAATAAAAGTGTCAATAAAGACATTTATAATTACACAAAATATTTCTATTTTAAATAAATCTTAACTTTCTATTCGTCAGAAAATCCAAAAATGTATCATGGTTTCCACAAAAATATTAAGCTGCACAACCATTTTCAATGTATAATAAACTCTTGTCATCTGATTAAATCTTGTTTAAATTGAAGTACAGATGAACACAACCCGCTGCAGGGATTTCACACTCAGTGCTGCAAGGAAGGATCCAATTGGCTGCTCCTGCCACTCATTCTAAAACCGCAGGGCTTTTCCAGGTTTTGAAGCCGAGACCTCTTGCACACAAAGGGAGAATCATACCCTTAGACCAACGAGCCCGGTCCTTTGTGATGTCACTGTAAATGTAATGAAGCTCATCTGACGTCAAGATAACTGAAGTCTTATTGCTTATAGAAAAGTTATTTTAAATTGTGTTTATTTTTTTTTCATTCAGCCCATTTCACCACCAACTAGCGTAACAATAAAAACTGTAGAAGGAGTAACAAAACAATCTCCACCTCTAATTCACAGACGAAGGCAAGCAGACTGATACAAACAGAGAAAACTCCCAGTGTTGTTGGACTGTACATCAAAACTCTTGGAACGCCACTCAGCTAATGAAATTCAAAGACTGAAACTAAATGTTGTTAATATTGTGTCACCAACTTCTAATAGTGTTTGAGAAACACACACACACACACACACACACACACACACACACACACACACACACACACACACACACACACACACACACACACACACACTTGGGGGTGCTGATATATTTTTGTAATATTAATTGCTAAGTATTGTAGTGTACTTATTGTGTTTAAGTTGTTTTACAAAACACTTTTGCTGCTATTGAGGTGAGACATGGGTAAGGTTATGGATATGTTTCATGGTATGGTTAGGTTTAAGGATGTGTTAAGGGATAAGCTCAACAGTGTAATTAAAGATGTAATTACAGAAATTAAATACAGCTGTAATTACAAGCAGGTATTTTTTAAACAGAATGTAAAAACATGTATACTAGTGCTGTCAATCGATTTTAAAAAAGAACTAATTAATAGCACATTTTCTGTAATTAATTGTGTTTAATCGCACATTTTTATGTAAATAATTGTGTTAAATCGCACATAACATTAAAGTTTTTAATATATTTTTTATATTGTAATACTTTCACATTGAATTTCCAAAATAATGTAGCATGTCATATATTTCCCCATGTCTTGTCTGGACTTTTGTTGTATTTCCTGTCCTAGAGCCATGTTTGTCATTGTAGTTTTTCATGTTGATTAGGATCCCCTGGTGTGTCTCGTTTCCTCATTACCCGGTTAAGCCTGTTTGCCTGTGTATATATAGCCCTATTATGCTTTGCATGTTTCTATTGTCCTTTGCTTGTTTCATGGTGGATCGTGTTTGTGTTTTGGGTCAGATGTTCCTGCCTATTCATGTTGAGTTTTGTTATAAAAAAAAAACGTGCATGCAAGTGGATTCTCTCTCTACCTAATCTCTTAGCATTTGAAACATAGACACAACATATATATTTTAAATATTTGTTTAGTGGCATCGGTTTACTAAGCACTAATGAGCACTGACCCTGGAGCAGCCTTTACCATCATACTACAGACAGTAGAGTGATGATCTTTACTGCCTTGATGTCATCAGTGATCTCATATTTACTTATGAGCCCTATATAGATCATTTTATTTTCACAAATTGAGCTACTCTTATATTTGTAAGATTGCCCTCTTTCATTGTCTTTCTTTTGCTACCTATAGCTTCAGGTAAACATTTTAAATGCACGCTCTTGGTACAGCTAATTTAGTTAATTTCATGTATCCATAACATGGTTCTAGTTTAGAACCCAAGTGTAAAGCTAAAGGTAGATTTATACTTTAAACTGTAGACTTACAGAAAGGATGTGTAAAAGAGATACATCAACATAAGCAACAACTTGTGAAAGAGATGATAATTAAAGGTGAAATGAATCATATAGATGTAATTTACACTATATATGTGTTTTTGTGGCTATATTCGTTGAGCTGTAATTTATGTGAACTGCCTGTGAAGAGGTTGTGTGCTTTTGTCATGATTGCTCTTGTGTTAATGGATGTTAGTGGGGGTTAAGTGCTCTCATCCCTCACATTATGGGTCTTCTCCTACAGTATAGTAATAATTTTACACAGGCATAACCATAACTACTACACAAACACACACAAAAATATATAGTATGTTCTTTGCATCTTAGAAATTGATTTGACATACTGTTTACTCAAAGTCTTGACAGTAATTCCATGACAAATTTCTTGATATTATGGTTACTGTTCTGTACCTTTGCTTATTACATATTCATTTTATCTTATGTTTTTTTTTTCAATCTGCAGATGTAATTGAATGACGATAGCAAATAAATCCAAATCACATGCTATCTTTATTAAGTTATATATGCACATCGATCTTAATCCTGTATCTTCGGAACTGCTACATATAACAGTAACATACGGTTGATCATTTGAAAATACGGATGTTGTACAGAAGTTTTTCTGTCTTGCTATGGGCACAAACTGTCACAAAGACTTGGACCATAATTTTTTTATGTAAAATAAACTGAATGCTTGTTATAAATTGAATCTAAATCCATGCCTCTACAGAACTACAGTGGAAAAATCTATGAACTCTTTTAAAAGTTTATTGATGTTTGATTTAATTTACCCAAAATAAAACTATTTCTTTCTTATTGTATTATTTATTGTACATGTAAACTCTACTTTGTGTTATATAACCCATGGGATTCTTTTTTTTTTAAAGCTACTGAAGTTTGGGAAAGGAAATTCTGTGATAACATATCTCTTCCATGTACCTCTATTTTTACTTAATTTACTTCAACTTATAAGGGTCTATGGACATATGGACTACAGAAAAATAAATAGTTTAGCTCAAAAAATATCTTAACTTCAAAAACTTTCACAATAATATCTACACATGCAGGTTTCTTAAATGTTTGTATATAATGATGTATTACTATTTGTATATATAAATATACATATATATATATATATATATATATATAGTGTGTGTGTGTGTGTGTGTGTGTGTGTGTGTGTGTGTGTGTGTGTGTGTGTGTGTGTGTGTGTGTGTGTGTGTGTGTGTATTTGACTAAATCAGACTCATTCTGTATGTGGTTGAAAGGTTAAATATAAAAAATACAACCTATATGGTTTTCTTTCTTGCATGGAATACAAAAAGAGAAGTAAAATTGTGTTCATTCTGCTCTCTTCAATGAAAGTGAATCGGGACCAGGGGCCTTCAAGCTCCAAAAATTACAAAAAGCCCTGTATCAAAAGCCTATACAACTCAAGCACTATATCTAAGGTCTTCTGAAGTAGTGTAAAAAACTACTTATCAACTCTGTTAAGTTTCAGTAACATGGAAACAAAAAGAATAGTATTTGACCTACTTAATGAACAAATACATAAACTTAATCAACAAGTCTCTCACTATGCACGTGTCCCACATGAACTCATGCATCCATTAGGACAGAGAGAGAGAGAGAGAGAGAGAGAGAGAGAGAGAGAGAGAGAGAAGAGGAGATGGAGAGGAGGAGGGGGGGTACAAAGGATAAAGAAAAACACCTTGTTACCAATGTCTGTAATAAAAAGTATTGCATGCTGAGTTCATGTGTCATTACTAATATTCTGAATATATAAGACAAACCATAGCCCTATATAAAAATAAGTGTTATTGAAAAACAAGTAGCCTATGCCAAAGCTTCTTACTTGTCACGCACAGCCAAAATAGACAGGGACATAAAAACCACTTTGATGCCATCACGGAGCCCTTTACTCGCGCTCTCTCTCTTCCTCTCTTCTGTCCCGGGTGAAGGTTCACAGTGATGTCCAGTCCACGGTCACTATCACCCTCCAGAGCCCTCCGTCCTTTCCAGGACAGGTGTGTTTAACACTACACGAGACTTATTCTCTGTGCTCCAGGCTTTGCTCTTCCTCTCTCAGTTTTCAGCAGCCGTCTCCCAATCATCGACAGATGTTTTGCTCGCGTTAATACAATGTATTCCAGTTCGCGAGCCCGTCCACAGACTCCAGTCAGATTACGCGCGCTTACATTTGAAGCACGCTTGAGCCATTCATCAAGTCAGCACGCATGTCTTAACAAGAAAGAAACATAGTTATTGCATTTGTAAACATGTTTCCCGAAAACACGAAAATAACCGACAGTAAGACACCGGCTCCAACTTTTAAGCGATGAAGTGCAGGAACAATGATGGGACGGACTGTTTCAATCTCCCAGATACGTCTGCTTTTATCCTTTTCTGCATTTTTAGCTCACAAACTTCGGTACCGTCAATATTTTATACTATTGTACCAGGCTATTGTGTATTCCTGGCTGAGTGATCTTCGGATGCAGTGCAAGGATCTGAGAACAGATACATTCTCAAATGGGGCATCGCTCCGGGAGAACCACGTGATGGACCGCGCCGTTTCCCGTGCGAAGTGCTGGAAACGGTTGATAACAGGTAATTTATTAAACAGTTAATATATTAATTTAAATATGTTTCACTTTACCCTATCTATCTATCTATCTATCTATCTATCTATCTATCTATCTATCAAAATGTCTTTCTTTTCTTACATTTATTACTGTTACATACGGCCAAGTGTCTTTTTTAAGGGATACCACAACATGTTTTTAGACAGTATTTAGAGGTCATCTTCCATCTCAGGCCAACAAAAATCAACAAAAAATCAACTGTATCAGCACAACTATCTCCATTGTTTGTCATTAGTTCACCCAAAATTTTAAATGGTAATTTGTGTTATTCCAAACCCAAGACTTTTGTTCATCTTTGAACCACAAATTAACATATTTTAATGAAACCTGCAAGATTTGTGTCCCTCTATTGAAAGCCATTCTACTAAAACATTCTTAAAAACGTTCACAAAGCCATTGTGAACTAAATCCATATGAATCAATTATTAGTAGCTGCAATATGCTATATTAGAACAATTCACTCGGAATTCTAGCTTAATCAGTATTAATATGATTATATTATAATTTAAGTTGTTTCAAACCAATAAGACTTTCATTTACCTTTCAAACACAAATTAACATAGGCCGATTTTTAATGAAACCTGTGAGATGTCACGGTTATGGACTTTTTATATTCTGTTTTGTTTACCTTTGTTCCTGTTTCTCTGCTCCATTTAGTTTTGGTTTCATTGATTACTTATTATCTCCTCGTTTGTTTCTATGGTTAATTATCATCTGTCAGTCATTGTGTTCATCTTGTATTTATATTTATGTTCAGTCCCTTGTCGGTTCTCGGCTAGTGGTTTGTGATTTCTTCCCCGAGTGTTATGAAGTTTAAATAAATATTCTGAGTTCTTATTCCTTCTCATGATGAGTGCTGCAGACCAGACTGTTACTAGAGACTTCTGTCCCACCTTTAAAAGTCCTTTCCACCAAAACTTTACTGCTTCAAAACATTCAAAAGTCAAAATCATTGTAAACATAATCAATATGAATCAAACGTTCTAATTCAAATCTTTAATTTTTTGGGTGAACTAAAGAATTTAATTTATTTCAGAAAATTGTAAGTATTCCTTATCCTTCCATTAGCTGCTGTCTAACACATACCTGTCACAAAAAAAAGTGCTCCCTTTCTCTTTGACCTTTGTTCCAGAGAAATCGCAAAAAGGGCTTAAACCAAATCTTCCATTATCTTCTGAAAGATTCTACTTCTTTCTGTGACACCAATTATGGTTCTGGCTCACTTCTCTGAGAGATAACATGACCTGTGGTCTAGTGGTCTAGTTTTCAATTATCATACAAGGACATAAGGGTTCAAATCCCTTTCTATATTGTTTAGTTACAACATGCTCACGAGTCACAAAGAACTGTGAAAGAGCAACATTTTGATAACTTGTTTTGCATACCAGAAAAAAAGTTTCACATCACATTAGGGTTGATAGATGTCAGAATATTCATTTTAAATATGATCTGAGGAATGTGCAACTCGATTTGACTGCATGTATACATGTGAATGGTGATTTCTGCCTCAACATTTTACAAATATATCTTTCTTTTATGTATACTGTATAAATTCAAAATCTACTTGACTTAGCGGCATGTCTCAGATATCTTCCGTTTGAATGGGCATGGCTGCAGATTTCTGCAGATGCCAGCTCTTTCTCTCTCACACGCACACAAATACTAGAAGAGACAGTAGGCTATAAAAGGCTAGCTTCTGCTTTACACAACTGCAGTAGGTTACCTGCCAACTGTTAAAAGCAGAATCATGTTCACAGCATAGAAAAGAAACACACTGCACACACACACACTTTCACATATCTTGTACAATAAATTCAGATTATTATGTTTCATTGGGTCACTGAACACTCAAATTTGAGACACTCATTTGAGTGGGACATCTACTAACATCATGTTAGGGTTGAGAAAGCAAACATATATAATGCTGTGAAACTGCACAGGAACTGACATTTTTGAGATCCAGGGGATATAATCCATAAACATGCATGGGATCATAGCCTGATTTAAAATTGGCATCCTTCAAGAGGATTTATATGACGCTTTTTCTTTAAGAGAAGTATGATGCTATTTTGAGAGTAGTTAATACTATTGAGTTATTTAAAACAAAAAATAAAAACAGCTAAAGTACACAGAGATTCATCAGTTTATTAACACACTCAAATAATTGTGTGACATAAAAACAAACGTGATAATGTCTGTTGACATTTTAACAATACCATAACTCTTTATGATAAAGTTAAATTTGTTAGCATTAATTATTACTCTGTGGAATACTTGATTCTGATTGGTCAATCTCACCATCCAGTGGTAGGCCTATGTTATTCCCTGCTAGCAACCGCTAGAAACAAGTTTTGCATTTGGTGAGCTAATAAAATATTAAAACTCAGTCAAATCAATATTTTGTGTACAGTTATTGAATTAGGCCTATGTCATCCAGTATCGCAGCCTCACTCTCTTGTTTCATACAAACGCAACATGCTGCCATTTTGCGACTATTGTTTTTTGCACTGTAATGGATTATAACATAACAAACAGATACTTTTTTAAACAGTTTAATGTCAGATCAAAATCTCTTAACCCCATAATTATTTATGTGGCGAAATATGTGCCGTGTAATAAGTGGCATGACTGTACCTATCCCTTAAATGTCTGTCTAGTGTGAAATTGCTACTTGCTAGCAACTGCTTTCTCTGCGGAAGCTTTGCGTTTAAAGAGCTAATAAAATATTTCAAGATCAATATTTCATGTCTAATCATTTACTTATGTGGCAAATAGCCATGTAATAAGCTGGATAATGTACATCCAGCCGGTTGTTATTACAGTATAAACCCCTTCAGGCTGATACAAGATCGACCTGTCAAGGTTTATTCTGCAATAACAGCTTGCTGGATGTACATTATCCCTTACTTAATAGTGCATGAATTAAAAATGAATTTTTACAAAATTTATTGATACATATTCTATGTTTCATTGTTAATTCATGTTTGTTTATGATATATGTCAATGTGTTAATGTATCAATATGTTACTTGTCATGTAAAATGCATATGTATAAATTAACATTAATAATAATTGATACATGCTGTGAAAGTAATGTGGGTGTGCTTGATTTGCCAGAATTCTGTCACGGGTGAGAGACGAGAGACGTGGATTCAGTTGCAGAGTGATTTATTTGGATGACAGAAAGGTAAGGCACAAACTCCAAAGCTCAGAACAAACGGGAAGGTACACACGAAACACGTAACATGTACAACGAATCAGCCCAGGACTGCAGACACAGGGAGATTAAATAGGCCAACAAACGAAAGAGGTAACAAGGTGGGCAGGTGGGGGAAATTAACCAATAATGAGATAACAAGATGGGCGCTGTTAGACAATAGACATGAGAGCACATAGCACAAGAAATAACAAGACAGTCATGTGCTCACAACAGACCAGAATAACACAAACACATGACAACGTGACATAAACCCCCCTCTACGGAGCGGCTACCAGACGCTCCAAGACCCACAAAAAACAAACAAAACAAGAGTCCAGGAGGGAGGTGGAACGGAGGAGGATCAGGGGGAGGTATGGGAGGCCAGGTCCATGGAAGGGAACAGAAACAGCGGGTGATTGTTTAGCCGGCAGCCAGGGCGAAGCAGACAGTCCATCGGGCAGGCCAGTGCGAAGCAGACGGTCCAATTGGGCGGCCAGGGCGAAGCAGTTGACCCATCGGGCGGCCAGGGCGAAGCAGTTGACCCATCGGGCGGCCAGGGCGAAGCAGACGACCCATCTGGCGGCCAGGGCGAAGCAGACGGTCCATCGGGCGGCCAGGGCGAAGCAGACGGTCCATCGGGCTGCCAGGGCGAAGCAGACGACCCATCGGGCGGCCAGGGCAAAGCAGACGACCTCTCTGCCGGTCAGGGCGGTCACGACACCGGCTCAGGAACAGACACCGGCTCAGGAACAGACACCGGCTCAGGAACAGACACCGGCTCAGGAACAGACACCAGGATAGTAACAGCCACAAGGACAGACACAAACACAGAAACAAACATTGGCTCAGGAACAGCAGACACTGGCTCCGGCTCAGGAACAGAAACAGACACCGGCTCAGGAACAGACACCGGCTCAGGAACAGACACCAGGATAGTAACAGCCACAAGGACAGACACAAACACAGAAATAAACATTGGCTCAGGAACAGCAGACACTGGCTCCGGCTCAGGAACAGAAACAGACACCGGCTCAGAAACAGACACCGTCTCAGGAACAGACACCAGGATAGTAACAGCCACAAGGACAGACACAAACACAGAAACAAACATTGGCTCAGGAACAGCAGACACTGGCTCCGGCTCAGGAACAGCAGACACTGGCTCCGGCTCAGGAACAGCAGACACTGGCTCCGGCTCAGGAACAGCAGACACTGGCTCCGGCTCAGGAACAGCAGACACTGGCTCCGGCTCAGGAACAGCAGACACTGGCTCCGGCTCAGGAACAGCAGACACTGGCTCCGGCTCAGGAACAGCAGACACTGGCTCCGGCTCAGGAACAGCAGACACTGGCTCCGGCTCAGGAACAGCAGACACTGGCTCCGGCTCAGGAACAGCAGACACTGGCTCCGGCTCAGGAACAGCAGACACTGGCTCCGGCTCAGGAACAGCAGACACTGGCTCCGGCTCAGGAACAGCAGACACTGGCTCCGGCTCAGGAACAGCAGACACTGGCTCCGGCTCAGGAACAGCAGACACTGGCTCCGGCTCAGGAACAGCAGACACTGGCTCCGGCTCAGGAACAGCAGACACTGGCTCCGGCTCAGGAACAGCAGACACTGGCTCCGGCTCAGGAACAGACACTGGCTCCGGCTCAGGAACAGACACTGGCTCCGGCTCAGGAACAGACACTGGGTCCGGCTCAGGAATAGCCGATCAGTGCCGCTCCGGCCACGAGAATGGGCATCTCCCGATCTGTCTCCTACTGGGCAGACGTGACGTGAGCCGTGACTGTATGGGCAGATGTGACGTGAACCATCTCTGGCTGGGCAGACATGACCTGAACAGTCTCTGACTGGGCAGACGGGACGTGAACAGTCTCTGACTCGGCAGACGTGATGTGAGCGATCTCTGGTACAACCTCCGGAAAAACGGCGGGCTGCTTCGGCACGGCCTCCGGGTTCTCAAGGCGGCTGGAGGTTTTCCTCCTCCACCGTCTCTGACGGCAATGTGCAGACTCTGGGCTGGACGGAAGCATAGTGAAGGCCCTACGCTGGACGGAACCATTGGCGAAGGCTTCATGCTGGACGAAACCGGCGGTGAGGGCTTTGTGCTGGATGGGACCCGTGGTGATGTCCTCATGCTTGACGAAACCAGCGGTGATGGAACTCAGGGTCGAGGAGAGATCAATGTGAAGAGAGATGCTGGGACTCACCTCTATCACCTCCTCTCCTACGACCTCCGCGGGTCCCAGAGAACCTGGCCAACCGGGTTACCTCAAACCCCTGAGAGTCAGCAGGGGTCTTAATATGGTTGCCAGTCGCAGTCCTGGTCTCACCTCTTCCCGACTGACCGCCGGCTGCCCTGATCTCCTCATTCCTCTGAGCGCACATGGCGAAGTATTTGAATAAGGAGATCCCGTTCTCCCTCTCTGCAGAACAAAGTTCGCTCCGCTGAATCCACATGTTAGCTGATTCGTTCTGTCACGGGTGAGGGAAGACAGACGTGGATTCAGTTGCAGAGTGGTTTATTTGGATGACAGACAGGTAAGGCACGAACTCCAAAGCTCAGAACAAACGGGAAGGTACACCCGAAACACGTTACATGTACAACGAATCAGCCCAGGACTGCAGACACAGGGAGATTAAATAGGCCAACAAAC
This sequence comes from Siphateles boraxobius, assembly GCF_051911475.1. Lineage (NCBI taxonomy): Eukaryota > Metazoa > Chordata > Actinopteri > Cypriniformes > Leuciscidae > Siphateles > Siphateles boraxobius. The sequence goes on along the minus strand of NW_027508721.1, from coordinate 2,035,580 downwards.
GAAAGAGGTAACAAGGCGGGCAGGTGGGGGAAATTAACCAATAATGAGATAACAAGATGGGCGGGGTTAGACAATAGACAGGAGAGCACATGGCACAAGAAATAACAAGACCGTCATGTGCTCACAACAGACCAGAATAACACAAACACATGACAACGTGACAAATGTGCTCTTACAGTGTAGCTATTCAAGTACTAAGACTTAATATGGGTTGTGTTAGGTTCAGTTTTATTCTTACTGTCCCAGAAATTTTCTTGAAGAAAATTCCTACAAAAGCTGTTAACATTATCAGTTTACCAAACATCCTCATTCCACTGCACCTCATGTACTATAATTATTCATTGATATTTTCTTACTTTAAAAACACACACACATATGTTTTGCATTGACTCAAATCAAAGGCTTGGATGCCATATTAGGTGCAGGGTGGTTTATAACAGAGAAGTGTTGTGTAAATTGTACTCACCTCTCATTTACAGGATGATGGAGATTCCAATCTGTCATTATGGACTTGGATCACCTCTCGCCTTGTGTAGCCCGCAGTAAAAGAGATTGATGGGCATTATAAAGGTGTGTGAGAGACAGATTTCTGTAATATCCTGGGGAGGGGTACAGATTTTGAAACAGGACAGGGATAATTCATTAGATGTGCCATTTTTATTCTATTTCTGGAAGACAAACACCTGGTACCTAAGAGAGGTGAGATTACAGTTCTGATCCATGATCATCCATATCCAACCCCTCTGGCAACCACTTTTCACAACATTTAACTGCCATTGATATAAGTGTGTATTGTGTTCAAGATCATTTCAGTATTGATTCAATTTCATTCAATAACTGTGTAAAGATCCTCAAATATAGAATGAGTTCAATTCACCAATAAGCATCTCTGTAGAAAATGGTGATGTCATCGCCTAGCTCAGTTCAGTTCAGTGGCAAGGAACCCAAACACTATTGATGACAATGGAGAAAAAAATCTTAGGTGAAACTTCAGGTTCAGAGGACTTGTCTGGTTCTTGTGGTCTTTGCTGTGGCGATCTGTGCTGATGGATTTCATGTCGACGACATCTAGTTGTCATGGTCTCCGCTGTTATTCAGGGCTGTAATTGCGGTCATCACTAGGTGCAGGTCCACCATTTGATCTGGACGGCTCCGGCGGACACCGATAATCTTTGGAATAAGGATGAATTAGAGAGACTAATATAAGCATAGATGGCAATCTTCTTATGATGTAACACCATTGGGTGTTATGGGAAGTGTTCCTGGTTCCGGTTGATCTAATTTATGCAGCCTAAAAATCCTTTAACAGATTTGAATTATAGAAATGTGATAGTGTGTTATGTGTTTGCTAGGTTAAAGAGATGGGGTCTTTAGCCTAGATTTAAACTGACAGAGTGTGTCTGCCTTCCAGACAATGCTACAAAGACTGTTCCAAAGTTTAGGTGCGAAATAGGAAAATGACCTACCGCCTTTAGTTGATTTTGATATTCGAGGTATTATTAATTTTGAATTTTGAGACAGCAATAAACATGAAGGAATATGATGCAATAGGAGCTCGCTCAAGTTATAACGGGGTTGCCTTAGGTGGGGATCGAACCCGGGTCTGCTGTGCTCAAGTGCAAGGTGTCTTCCACTGAGCTATCTCCCCAACAGTTGAACCCAAAAGCAGAAGAGTCTGTGTTCCTTTCCAAAAATATAATCTTTACTTGAAGAAAAAATACAAAGTACAAATAAACAAGGAAAGCAGAGCTTCCATTAAACAGAGAAACAAAATAGACACGATGGTCAAAAAGGCTTAATAAAGAACAAACTTAACTTGAGAACTGATCACAAAGCACTGAGACACAGAGTACATAGTCTCAAGACTGAACACAAAGGCAGGGAACAAACAGACTTATAAAGGGCTAGACACAGGTGATGGGAATGAGGGTTAACGAGCAGAGTGCTGAACAAGGCTAGGGACGTTGGCACCATCTGCAGGAGTGGAGAGAACAGGACCCAGAGTATAAGTGCCATCTGTAGGCCTGGAGTGAGCATGGCATAGAAGACTCAAGGAGAGCACCCCCTGCTGGTCAGGAAGGGAACAGCAACCCAAAGATGAGATCTTTACAGGAGCCCCTCCCCTAGGAACGGCTCCCGACGTTCGTCTGGCAGTTCCCTCGGGCCCGGTGAAACTCTGAGATTAGAGTCGGATCCAGGATGTCTCGAGCAGGAACCCAGGTCCGCTCCTCCGGACCATAGCCCTCCCAGTCCACCAGATATTGAGTTCTCCCGCGGACCTAGCGAGAATCAAGCAGTCTGCGGACCGTGTAAGCTGGCTTGCCATCAATGATGCGAGGTACTGGGGCAGGCTTCCTAACTGGGGACAGAGTAGAGCAAACAACAGGCTTCAACCGGGAAAAATGAAAAGTGGGGTGAACCTTCATGGACCTGGGCAGATGGAGTCGATAGTAAACTGGATTAATCCTCCGGAGGACCTTGAATGGACCGATGTATCGTGGGGCCAGCTTGCGGGATTCCACCCGCAGAGGAAGATCTCGGGTTGACAGCCATACTCTTTGCCCTGAGCGAAGCGTGGGTCCCACCCTCCGGTGTCGGTTAGCCTGCCTATGTTGTTGTCGGGTGGCTCTCAATAAGGCAACACGTGCTCTTTGCCAGGAACGTCGGCACCGGCGGACCAGCTGAGTAGCAGCAGGGACGTCAACCTCTGGCTCCTGTCCAGGAAACAGAGGGGGATAGAAACCATACTGACATTCAAAGGGAGACATGTCTAGGGAGGAATGGTAAAGGGTGTTATGTGCAAATTCAGCCCAAATTAATCGAGAGCTCCATGTGGATTGATTGTCGGCAACCAGGCATCTTAATGTCCTTTCAATGTCTTGATTTACCCTCTCTGTCTGGCCGTTGGACTGGGGGTGGAAGCCAGAAGACAGACTGATGGAAGATCCGATGAGCCGGCTGAATGCCTTCCAGAACCGGGAAGTAAACTGTGGACCCCGGTCGGAAACCATATCCTGCGGGAAGCCGTGGATCCTGAACACATGCCTCATCAATAGTTCTGCTGTTTGGTTTGCTGTGGGGAGCTTGGGCAAAGGTAAGAGACGGCAAGTCTTTGAAAATCTATCCACCACCACCAGAATTACCGTATTTCCTTGAGACTGTGGTAGGCCTGTGATGAAGTCCAAGGAAATGTGGGACCAAGGGCGTCTGGGAATAGGAAGTGGGTGTAGCAAGCCTTGAGGGTGGGTTCTAGGCTCCTTATTCTGGGCACAAACGGAGCATGCAGCGACAAAGGCCCGGACATCTTTGTGCAGTTTAGGCCACCAGAACCTCCTCTGGACAAGCTTGCATGTTCTGGTTGTACCCGGGTGTCCAGAAGGGAGGGAAGCATGAGCCCACTGCCATACCTTAGAACGCAGACCTTTAGGGACAAAGAGGCGACCAGGAGGGCCATTACCTGGTCTAGGCTGCTGCAGTTGAGCCATCTTGACAGCCGTCTCAATATCCCACTGGATAGGGGCCATCACCCTGGAAGTGGGGATAATGGGTTCTGGAACGGACTCCTCCTCTTGTGGCTCAAACTGTCTCGAGAGTGCATCTGGTTTGAGATTCTTGGAACCTGGGCGATAGGAAAGAGTGAAGTTAAATCGGTTAAAAAAGAGAGCCCAACGAGCTTGTCGAGAGTTCAAACTCTTCGCCTCCCGGATGTAAATGAGGTTTCTATGGTCCGTCCATATGAGGAAATGGTGTTTGGTCCCCTCCAGCCAATGCCTCCACTCTTCCAATGCCATCTTAATGGCTAGCAGCTCCCTGTTCCCAATATCATAATTCTTCTGAGTTGGGGTGAGTCGACGAGAGAAAAATGCACATGGGTGAAGCTTGTTATCACTCCTACTCCTCTGTGATACTTTGTCAGTGCAGAGAGAGGTTCTGCAACAGAACTGAAGTTTCTAATGAACCTCCTATAAAAATTGGAAATGCCTAGAAATCGCTGTACCTGCTTCACAGAAGTTGGATGGGTCCATCCCAGGACTGCCTGAATCTTCCCAGGATCAATATGGAGGCTGCCCTTGGACACATGGAAGCCTAGAAATGAGACTGCTGGAACATGAAACTCACTCTTTTCCAACTTCACAAAGAGTTTGTGTTTCAGCAGCTGGACCAGAACCTGCCGAACATGCTGAAAATGTTCCTTGTAGTTGCGGGAAAATATGAGTATGTCATCAAGATACACAAACACAGATGTATTCAGCATTTCTCTAAGAGCATCATTAATAAAGGCCTGGAAGACGGATGGGGCATTAACCAGGCCGAATGGCATTACCTGGTATTCGTAGTGGCCCGTTGGAGTGTTGAATGCAGTCTTCCACTCGTCTCCCTCACGGATTCTCGCTAGATGGTAAGCATTACGAAGGTCCAGTTTAGTAAATATGGTGGCACCCTGCAAGATCTCAAAAGCCGTGGTCATGAGGGGAAGAGGGTACCGGTTCTTGATGGTAATATGGTTTAAGCCTCGGTAGTCTATGCAGGGTCGGAGGCTGCCATCCTTCTTTTCAACAAAGAAAAAACCAGCTCCTGCCGGTGAGGTGGAAGGACGGATGAATCCACTGTCCAGAGCTTCTTTGAGGTATTTGTCCATGGCTAATCTTTCAGGACCAGAGAGAGAGTAGAGCCTCCCACGAGGTGGGCAGGTACCAGGAACCAGTTCAATAGGGCAATCATAAGGCCTATGAGGCGGCAGTGAGGCAGCTCTGTCCTTACTGAAGACTTCATAAAGGTCTGCATACTCCGGGGGAACTCGGGATAACTCGGGAAGCTGAGCTAGAGACTTGGTTTTAACTGGCTCCATCTTGGGAACAGCCATGACCTCCGTGGACAGTGTCTCGGAAACAGAGGCAGATCTCCACATGGAGATATCGGGCAAAGGTTCTGGGAGTGATTCTAGTGGATTGAGGGAACAGCAGAAGGCAATGTCTGAGACTCGACAGTTAGTTCCCCAGTTTCTAACAATCCCTCTGGACCAGTCAATGTGAGGGTTGTGAGCGGTCAGCCATGGAACGCCAAGGATTAGAGGGAGTTTAGGAGAATAAATTAAAAAAAAACTGTATCTGTTCCTGGTGTTGCCCCACTCTAAGCTGGAGAGGTGGGGTACAATGATTAACCTGTCCTGAACCCAGAGGGCTGCCATCAACTGCCGTAATGTTAAGGGCTTTCTGAAGCATCACAGGCTGAATAGAAAGTCTCTTGGCCATCTCAAAGTCCATAAAACTCCCAACGGCCCCGGAGTCTACAAAGGCACTAACTTGATGATGTTGAATGCCCTGGGTGATGGTGGCATGGATGGTCAAACCAGAGGTCGCAGAGCAGGGGATAATTTCTTTTCTCGCCCTGGCCCCCCTCCTCCTGGACGAGAGTTGGCTTTTCCCGACAACTCAGGACATGCCGAGCGAAAGTGGCCTGGCTTGCCACAATAGAAACAGCATCTCTCTCTCATCCGTTTGTTGCGTTCAGCTTGGGATATCCTGGTTCCACCCAGCTGCATGGGTTCCTCGGGGTCACTAAGAGAGGAAGGCATTTTAATAGGAACAGCAGACTCATGCAATCTGTTCTCCAGCTGTCGCTCCTGTCTGCGTTCCTTGAGTCGAAGGTCTACCCGGATGGCCACGTCAATGAGGGATTCGAGATCAGGAACAGGATCTCGGAATGCTAACTCATCCTTGAGCTCAGGTGACAAGGCATGGTGAAAGGTAGCTCTCAGGGCTCGTTGATCCCATCCACTCTCTGTAGCGAGAGTGCGAAACTCTATAGCAAACTCCGCTACACTCCGGGTACCTTGAGAGAGATTGAGCAAGCGGTGATCCACATCTCCCGTACTAGCTGGATGATGGAAAACTCTCTTCATCTCAGAAATGAAGTCTTGACTGTTGGCAGTAAGTAAAGATCTCTGATCCCACAAGGCTGAGGCCCAGTCCAGTGCATTGCCAGAGAGAAGGGTAATGATGTAAGCCACTCTACTACTTTCAGTGGGAAAACTGCTGGGCTGGAGCTGGAAGGCCAGTGTACACTGGGTAATGAAACCTCTGCATCTCTCAGGACTGCCATCGAATCGCTCAGGGGCTGGTAGTCTGGGCTCTGATGGTAAAGCAGCCATGGATCTGGGGGGAGGATCAGGAGGTTGGTCTTGGGATGAAGAGGCTTGAGACTGGTGACTCAAAAGGTGAAGGATCTCTGCCAGAGCCTGATCATGCTTCTGAACGGTAGCAGCTTGATCCGAAAGGACTGACAGAATCCGTTCTACGTTTGAGGGTGGTGAAGACTCTTCCGCTGGGCTTGATTCCATGGTTCAGTCTTGCTATAACAGGGTTGCCTTAGGTGGGGATCGAACCCGGGTCTGCTGTGCTCAAGTGCAAGGTGTCTTCCACTGAGCTATCTCCCCAACAGTTGAAAAGCAGAAGAGAAATGATCCACAAAGTCTGTGTTCCTTTCCAAAAATATAATCTTTACTTGAAGAAAAAATACAAAGTACAAATAAACAAGGAAAGCAGAGCTTCCATTAAACAGAGAAACAAAATAGACACGAGGGTCAAAAAGGCTTAATAAAGAACAAACTTAACTTGAGAACTGATCACTGAGAACTGATCACAAAGCACTGAGACACAGAGTACATAGTCTCAAGACTGAACACAAAGGCAGGGAACAAACAGACTTATAAAGGGCTAGACACAGGTGATGGGAATGAGGGTTAACGAGCAGAGTGCTGAACAAGGTTAGGGACGTTGGCACCATCTGCAGGAGTGGAGAGAACAGGACCCAGAGTATAAGTGCCATCTGTAGGCCTGGAGTGAGCATGGCATAGAAGACTCAAGGAGAGCACCCCCTGCTGGTCAGGAAGGGAACAGCAACCCAAAGATGAGATCTTTACACAAGTACTGAGGAGTTAAACCATTTAGAGCTTTGTAATCAGTAATCAGCAGGATTTTAAATTGTATGCAATGTTTAATAGGAAGCCAATGCAGTGTTGCCAGAACCAGGCTAATATGGTCACACTGCATTTTGGACCAGCTGGACTTTGTTTATTGAGCATGAGCAATGACCCTGTAAAGCATTACAATAATCTAGCCTTGAGGTTATGAACACATGAATGAAATTTTTTGCATCTGACATCGGGTCTCATTCACTAATAATTGCGTGGATTATTTCGTATTTATATGCACAGGAGAACTTCGTAACTTCGACATCATAGTTGCGAGTTTACACGGAAGACCGGTGTTTTGTTCTGCGACTATTTCGTATTTATACGCACAGGAGAACTTCGTAACTTCGACATCGTAGTTGCGAGTTTACACGGAAGACCGGTGTTTTGTCCTGCGACTATTCTGTCCTACACTCACCCAGCTGCCCCGCTGCAGTGGGCTCCTTAACCGGAACCGAACAATGTACAAGGCTCGCATTCAAAGCAGTTTCTAAAGCCCTTGCATTCCTATTACCCTCGATTAAAGTTTGGATGCGTGTCTCTAATTTTGAAATCTTCTCTGTCTGATTAACTATTTCCCTACACTTATCACAATTGAATCCCTCAGCACTGACAGAGAAGGCTAAACATATGCTAAACATGTGGCAAACTGTTTATAATTGTTGATTGATATCGACTTAGCGCAGTTGTTTGATGGACTCTTAAAAGATGGGGCACAAGAGAGACAAGAAAGGGGGAAAAAACGAATTCCAAGTTAACTGGCTAACGAAATGCTAATGGATTGTCTTAGCGATAACAATTTAAAATAAACACTATTTTAAAAAGATAGCAATGTCAGATGAATGTGATATTATATAATATTGTATCATATCAGATATGTGGTGATGATTAAGTTATACTTAGCTATTTAAACCACAAAGAATGGTAGTAAAATAGAGGTTTAAAACAAGGTCTACATACTGTAGCTACAAACGCAAACCACTCAGCAAGAGGCAGAGAGGTTGGCGCAATGCAATAGGACTTCAGTATTCTGGAAGAAGGGTTTCCCCATAGCATCAGCTACTGACACAGTAACCGCGTTTCCATTACAGATTTGTGAAAAACTTTTGTGATATTTTTGCAATGTCAATAAAAAACCTTTGCGAAATGATGACGTTTCCATTAACTGATGTTATGCGACTGAAACGTAATTTTTTTCTCTTGCAATAAGTCATTCCAACAATTATGCCAACGAAAGTTGGTAGGTTTGTGTATATCCCAGCCACCTCACGAGCCATTATTTTTTGCATGTTATCCAAGCATTAATGGCATGGAAAGCCCCTTATATGTCTGCGTATGAGGTGTTTCTGGGTGTTTCTCCCTCATATCTGCTTTCAGGTCTTGATTGTGGCATTCCAGTATTCCCTAATTCTTTTTTCTTTTATGAGTTTAATAAAGAACGTCTCGGTTACGTATGAAACCCTAGTTCCCTGATAGGGAACGAGACGCTGCGTCAAGCTGTGGGAACGCCTCTGCGTGTGTGCGTCATGAAGCACGTATGGAATCAGTCCAATGGAGAGACGGAACGTCATAGGCGGGTGACGTCATCGACCAGGAAACTATAAAGCACCCCCAAAACACAAGCGCGACATCTTCTGATAGGCCTGAAGGAAGCGCTAACGGGCATGCTGGGAGTATGGCAAAACGACGCAGCGTCTCGTTCCCTATCAGGGAACTAGGGTTACATACGTAACCGAGACGTTCCCTTTCAAGGGTACTCGAGCTGCGTCGAGCTGTGGGAACGCCAATACCCACGTCGCCATAGGAGCAAATGACCGTCATGTGGGAACTAGCGCACAGAGGACGAGAGCACCTGCGCCCCAGGAGTGGAACTTAAGTCCAATTCATAGAACTTAACAAATGTATGCGGTGAGGACCACCCAGCCGCATCACAAACATCACTTAGCGATACTCCTGACAACAATGCTTTAGAAGCAGCCATACTCCTAGTAGAGTGGGCTCGTACAGCCAAAGGTGAAGTCTGACCAGCCGACTCATAAGCAAGTGAGATGGCCTCAACCACCCACTTGCTCATTCTCTGTTTAGACGCGGGACACCCTTTCCTGGGTGGACCAAAGCACACAAATAACTGTTCTGATTTCCTCCACAGGGCAGCTCTGTGGACATAAGCGTCTAACGCCCTAACCGGGCAGAGAAGGTTAAGTTTCTCCTGATCTGATGACACAAAAGGAGGAGGATAGAAAGCCTGCAGCACTGTAGGTCTGACAGCATTAGTAGGGACCTTAGGGACATAACCTGGTCTAGGGTATAGAAAAGCCCTAACCATACCAGGCGAAAACTCCAGGCACGAGGGTGCAACCGACAGGGCCTGCAAATCTCCGATTCTCTTAAGTGAGGAGATTGCAAGCAGAAAAAGAGTTTTATACGTGAGAAATTTCTCAGAAACTTCCTCAATAGGTTCAAAGGGGGCCAAAGAAAGGCCCTTTAGTACAATGGCCAAATTCCAAGTCGGCACCCTTGTACGAACTGCAGGCCTCAGCCTCAAAGTGCCACGAAGGAAGCGAGTTATAAGTGGGTGTCTCCCAAGAGAAACTCCACTGAAAGGGACATGGTAAGCAGCTAGTGCCGGCACATACACCTTTAGTGTGGAGGGGGATAACCCTGCAGAGAAACGCTCCTGCAGAAACTCCAGCACTGCACCCACTGGGCCGTTAACTGGGTCCTGCCGGTGTTCTGCACACCAAGAAGTGAAAAGTTTCCACTTCAGGGCATATAACTTCCTCGTGGACGGAGCTCTGGAGTGAAGGATGGTCTCAACAACCTCAGTTGAGAGACCAGATTCTATGAGCTGGGCCCCCTCAGAGGCCAAGCCCACAGTTTCCACAACTCTGGGCGGGGGTGAAATATCGTACCGCCCTCCTGAGAGAGTAGATCCCTCCTGATCGGAATCTCCAAGGGAGAGCCGTCCAGAAGAGATATTAGGTCCACGAACCATACTCGGGCCGGCCAGAACGGGGCTACTAGAAGTAGGCTGACCCCGTCCCAGCGAACCCTCTCCAGAACTCCTGGTAGCAGAGCCGCAACAGGCCGCATGTACAACAGGCCGCAAGGTATAACGTTGGACGCTGCTGCCATCAGACCCAACAGTCTATGAAACTGTTTTACAGTGAGTAGCTGGCCTAGCTTTACTTGTTTCATAGCTGAAAGAATCGAAGTGATGCGGGTCGGAGAAAGTCGCGCCCGCATAGAGATCGAATCCCAAACAACACCCAGAAAAGTGGTCTTCTGAGAAGGAGATAATACACTTTTCTTTGCGTTCAGCCTCAACCCCAACTTTCTCATATGAGCGAGAATAACATCTCGATGCTGAACCGCCATCTGCTCTGTCTGAGCTAAAATCAACCAATCGTCGATGTAATTGAGGATACGAATGCCCTGAAACCTCAGGGGCGCTAAAGCTGCATCCATGCATTTCGTGAAAGTGCGGGGAGATAAAGCTAGGCCAAATGGAAGAACCTTGTATTGGTACGCCTCGCCCCCGAAGGCGAACCTCAGGAACTTCCTGTCTTGTGGAAGGATGGAAATATGGAAGTACGCGTCCTTCAGATCTATCGTGACAAACCAGTCCTCGGATCTGATTTGTGACACGATCTGCTTGATAGTGAGCATCTTGAATTTTAGCTTCCCTACCGAGCGATTCAACAGGCGCAGATCTAAAATTGGACGCAACCCCCCATCCTTCTTTGGAACGATGAAATATCGGCTGTAAAAACCTGACTCCAACCTGGGAGGAGGAACCCGTTCTATAGCCCCCTTTTGAAGGAGCGCTTTCACCTCTGGAAGGGGGAGCGCGAGACGCGACACTCTGCTTCTGTTGCGCCCTATGTGAGGAGCTGACTGACGGCCTGGACTGCTCCCGCCCAGCAGTACCGGGGACATGAATTTTAAGAGGCATACATTTCTGAAACGCTGCCGACTGTTTCTTCTCTTCCTGAAATCTATCTATGACAGTATTTACAGAATCACCAAAAAGACCATGAGGAGAGAGCGGAGCGTCCAAAAGAAAAGCTTTGTCTTTTTCTTTCATACCAGAGAGATTTAACCATAGATGCCTCTCTGCGGCCACCAGGGCTGCCATAGTACGGCCCATTAGCTTGGCCGACTCCTTGGTGGCGCGCAGAGATAAATCTGCAGCCTGACGCAGTTCGCGAACTACGTCAGTGCTGACCTCTTGAGTGTCACTCACATCCTTTAATAAGTCAGCCTGGTATGCCTGCAAGATGGACATCGTGTGCAGGCACGCCGAGGCTTGACCGGCCGCCGAATACGCCTTACCCACTAAAGCTGACGTACTTCTAAGAGGCTTAGAGGGTAAAAGTGGTGCTTTAAAAGAAGATGCAGCTTCAGCAGAAAGATGACTAGCAAGCGCCGCTTCTGCTTTGGGCATCGCCCCATAACCATGAGATTTAGCCCCCCCAAAATGTTTGAATAAGTGGAAGTTTGAGGGCTAAAAACACGATAAGAGACCGGCCTTTTCCACAATCTCGAAACCTCTGTGTGGAGATCAGGGAAGAGGGGCAAGCACCGGTGTGGAGGTTGAGAACGGGAAGGCAAGAATCTTTCATCTAATTTAGATTTTTCTCTAGACTCCTGCCTAACAGCTGGCCACTCGATGCTTAATTTAGAAACAGCACGAGTGAGCACCTCCATAAGCTCCTCACTTTCGGGAGAGCGAGATGGCGAATCATCGACTTCTCCCGCATCCAGACTAACAACATCCAGATCCTCAGAACTGGATAGTTGCAGTACTGGGGCCTCAGTTCGGGGGGAAGAAACCGCAGAGTGTGCTTCCGAACCCGAGACTGAGGCACTGGATCTAACAGGTAAGGGCTGAGATAGGGCAGAGCCCGTCTCAAGCCCCGGTGTTAGATCCATCTGCGATCCCCACGAATGACGTCGCCGCTCAGCCTCGGCATAAGCGTGACCCGATCTGGGGGGATCGCGAAACCGAACCACTCTCCTCAAAGAGTGATCGGCGGGAGCGGCGCGTTCTAAGAGGCAAACGCTCGCAATGCTCACAATCAGCCCCCTCGAGAGCTGACTGGGCAAGCTGCACTCCCAAACAAACAACACATAAGCTGTGTGTATCCCCGCTCGTTAAATAGCGCGAGCAGGGAGGAACACACTTCTTAAATTGTTGTTCGCTCGCCATTGTCTCTCAATATAATATATATATATATATATATATATATATATATATATATACATATAGTTTTTTGAAATAGTGAAACTCCTGCTTAGTGACAGACAAAAACACTTGAGACAGATCCACATATAGCGCTTACTGAAGGCAAAGAAGCTGTCGCGCTTGTGTTTTGGGGGTGCTTTATAGTTTCCTGGTCGATGAAGTCACCCGCCTATGACGTTCCGTCTCTCCATTGGACTGATTCCATACGTGCTTCATGACGCACACACGCAGAGGCGTTCCCACAGCTTGACGCTAGGGCTCGTCCGAATACCATTTTTTGAGCTTCGAAGCTTCGGTAGTAATGAACATCGAATATTCGAAGCTTCGGCGAGAGGGGGCTGAACATATTCTTTTCACTAATAAAGGCAGGAATCTCTGTGTTGGTCTGTCTTTTTGCATTTTGATTATTTTGAGAACCGTTCATCCAACCGACTTCACAAGGGAGTGCAGTGTTGCATTTGGTGCAATACAGATGGACACGCGAGACGCGACACATTCAGAATTAATAAACTTTTAGTCAGCTACAGAACAGCGCGAGCGGGAAGCAGCGCACCTCACGCGGGCAGGGTTTATATGCTCCGAGAACGGACACACCACTATGATATAAAACGCACACACACAGGTCTGTTAAATTAAGCAATACTTTTAAGGTAGTCTAATATTTTTCTGACTAACAAATTACTGACACAGTAAAGGGTAGATTTAAATAAAGAAAAACGAAATTTAAATAAAGAAAAAAAATAATTTAAATAAGGAAAAACTAAATTTAAATAAAGAAAAAAATAAATTTAAATAAAGAAAAACGAAACTTAAATAAAGAAAAACGAAACTTAAATAAAGAAAAACGAAATTTAAATAAAGAAAAATGAAACTTAAATAAAGAAAAAACGAAATTTAAATAAAGAAAAATGAAACTTAAATAAAGAAAAAACAAAATTTAAATAAAGAAAATCGAAATTAAGTTAAATTAAAAACGAGATTAATTTAGATTGATAATAACGGGTAAAAGGCTAATACATTTTGTTTCTATTATTCTATTTTCCACAATGTCAAAGCAACGCAGCTTAACCCAAAACACAAGCTCAGGCATGCACTTCGGTCCATACAAACTCCGCTGTTCTGCGCTCTAGCCAGAGAACACTCCCGTTGCAGTTAGGCGTCGGTTCTATTTCTAGCATGCACGCATTTTCCGCGTGGCTCGAGCCGCGCCTGAGACGCGTGTTTCACACAGGCAGTGTGCAAACTCCAACCTGTTAACATGGGAGCTGAAATAAAAACGTACATGCCACACAGCTGAGACGCTCACGCCATGCAGCCAGTGTGTCGCCGGCCTTATTCAAGCGCGAGTGAGAACCGTTTCGCGGGGGATCCCAGGTGTGCAAAAAAAAAAAAAAAACGAATATTCGAATGTCAAATTTTCAAATCGAATACCAACCCACCGAACGAATATTCGAATATTCTGGTCCAGCCCTACTTGACGCAGCTCGAGTTCCCTTGAAAGGGAACTCGTCTTCTGTCCAAACATACCACACCATCTACGTCAGGTGACCTGTAAATACGCAGAAACTGTTTCCATTGCAGTTTTGCAAAATATTCCTTTTTTCAAACAGCCTCAAAAACCACCTCATGTAAGCATATAAAACTTTTTTGCAATACGTGTGAGTTTTTGCTAAATTTACGTGTTTCCATTGGGCGTATTTTCAATTTGCAATTTCAGTTTGCACAATTAGAAAGGTAATGGAAACGCAGCCAATGTTGAGTTAACCAAACTCTTAAAGGAACTGAACTACAAGTGTGAACACACCATTAGAGAGGAAACACACTGGGTGCTTCTCAAAACTCAATTTGATGCAATCGAACTCAGCAATCTTGAAGGGCATCTCAGTTATCTAATTGCACAACGAGGAGGTGGGAATGAGGAGCAAGGAAGCTTCCTGAGGAATCATGAGTGAGGATACACAGGTTTATTCTTCCCTCACATTTTAAGGGGGTGGAGCTAAGATGACCAGCTACACTAGCTCGGTTTTGCTTGAGAACAGCATGACTATAATGGTCAACCAGCCAGGGGTGCGTTTCCCAAAGCCAACTATGGTCGCAAGTTCTATTGTTACCAATGGAGTTCAATGGAAATTGCAATCATAGTTAGCCAGCAATGCGTTTGGGAAACGCACCCCAGACCAGCACTATACTGACACTATACAAGCTCTAACTAGCATAAACCAGCCCGGACCAACATGGAATTCATGCTGGTTTATGCTGGATTTTTCATCAGGGAAGACTGATAACTTCTACACCCTGATTGGTCAGCACCTGCAGTCCTATAAAACGTCCTGTCGTCACTTATCGCATCATTCTTTTTGCTTGCTTGCCTTCAATATCATTAATTAGCATTTGTTGTGTATTAGTGATTTTGAGTGATTTGAAAGTGTTTTGCGTGATTGCTTGAGTTGTGTTTATTTGAAAAATAGTTTGTGTGATTGAAGGGGCATAACACCTAAAGTGTGATAATTTTGTGCCAGTAGCGCCAGCAAACAGAATTTTAATCTGTTTGTTTGTGTCACGACCCTGTCTCCTTCTCTGTCTCCCTCTGCTGGACACACACACACACACACACACACACACACACACACACACACACATCCCCCTCTCACTCTCATAACTGACAGCTGTTTTTACTTTTCATTATGCTCATTCCTCTCCACTTGTTCCTCATCTCCTCTCATTATCTTGGCTTCTTCTAACCCTCTCTTTCCCTGTCTTGTTGTCAGATTATTGAATGTCACAGTTACTTGTTGACCAGTGTGTTTTAAAGTCATGTCTTATCTTTTCTATTCTACGTAATATCTTCTACGCTTGGAATTACTCTGTGCTGGTCATTGTATGTCTACAGAACCTTACCTGCTAAGGGCTGGAGCTAATTACCTGCTCAGTGTTCACCGGCTGTGCACCAACTGCCAGCACCAACTGTTTCTCCGTGAGTCACATGAGGACAACTCCACCACCAGACACGCTGTCGAGATGCTGGCCGCTCAGAGCTGGAGCCGAGGATTAATAATCCTCCAGTCTATTCGGGTGAGCCAACACAATGTCGCTCTTTCCTTACCCAGTGCGAGGTGGTATTTTCCCTTCAGCCCGTGATATTTAAATTTACATTTAGTCATTTAGCAGACGCTTTTATCCAAAGCGACTTATATCTGAGGACTAAAGCAAACGAGTCATCGTGAAGAGGGAAGAACGACGCAAGAAGTGCTCAAAATACAAAGTTCAGGCATTGCTCAGAGTAGCAAAAGCCAGACAAGGGAAGATTTAAAAGGGAAGGAAAGATTTAAAAGAGAAGAATTTTTTTTATTATTATTTTTTTTTTTATGTTAAGTACTCACGGAAGAGATGAGTTTTCAGTTGTCTTTTTAATGCTGTCAGGGATTCTGCATTACGGACGAGGGTGGGGAGATCATTCCACCAGCATGGAACCGTGAATGAGAATGTTCTGGAGAGTGATTTAGTGCCTCGCTGTGATGGCACCACGAGCCGTCGCTCCTTGGCCGATCGTAGGCTTCTGGTAGGGACGTAGACTTGTAGTAGGGAGTGAAAGTAGGACGGAGCTGATTTTGTGGTAGATCTGTAAGCAAGTGTCAAAGCTTTGAATTTGATGCGAGCAGCGAGTGGTAGCCAATGCAGTGAGATGAACAGAGTAGTGACGTGAGCCCTTTTGGGCTCGTTGAAGGCAAGGCGGGCTGCAGCATTCTGGATTCTTTGTAGAGGTTTAGTAACACATGATGGAAGTCCAGCTAGAAGAGCATTGCAATAATCAAGCCTAGAAATAACCAGGGCCTGGATGAGAAGTTGTGTTGCATGCTCAGTTAGGAAAGGCCTGATCTTCCTGATGTTATACATTGCAAACCTGCATGATCGAGCTGTCTTTGTAATGTGGTCTGTGAAGGTCAGCTGGTCATCAAATATCACTCCAAGATTTCTGACCGACCATGATGGGGTGATTGAGGATGACTGGATAGTGAAGTCGTGCTGTAGAGACGGATTGGCAGGGAGGACGAGAAGCTCAGTCTTTGCCAGGTTGAGCTGCAGGTGACGTATGCTAAGAAGCGGGTTAAGGTCGCTTACGTTATCTCCCTTCTCGCTGACCGGGCTCGGGAATGGGGAGCGGCCAACTGGGAGGCGGAGACGGATTGCATCTTCAGCTTTTCGCTTTTCAAGGATGAGATGATGCGGGTCTTTGATCGATCTGCCTACGATGAGGAGGCTTCTCGGCTGCTTTCTTCTCTCCGGCAGGGAAGGCACTCCGTGCCTGATTTCTCTATTGATTTCCGGACCCTCGCTACTACCTGTGGCTGGAATCAACCTGCGTTGGTCGCTCGCATCATGGAGGGTCTCAATCCTGAGTTGAGGGACGAGATCCTCGTTCAGGAGTGTAACAATGTTCAGGGAAGAAGGAGGCGGGAACCGGCGAACATTTAACAAACTTTATTTAAAATAAAATAAACAAACTAAAATACCGCCAGCAGCCCCTCGCGGACGACTGCTGGCTTACCACAAATAAACGTAACGGCCAGCAGCCCCTCGCGGACGACTGCTGGCTAAAATAAAACACAAATACAAAAACCAAAACACAACTAAAATACAGGCCTGTTCCTCTCTCGATCATTAATGTCGTCGCTCCCCCTTTATGCTTCCGCTCCTCCGTGAGAGATGCGAGACCGGTGTGCTATACAGGTGTTGCTCATTAGCAATCGCACCACCGGCCTCGCGCCGTTCTCTCACGTCCCTCGGCCGTCCTGTTCGCCACATACCCCCATCGCCCCTCACAGGCCTGGGGGTACCCACGAGCCTGTGCCTACTCCCCCCCGGGCGGCGGCGATCCCTGGGGGGTATGGACCGACAAGCCGAGGGAAACGGAGACGGAAGCATGAGGAGCGACAGATCGAGAGAGGGGAGAGAGGAAAAAAAATTTGGTCCGGTTCCCACAACGCGCTGCCATCTGGTCCCCCACCATCTGGGTGATCTTCTCCGCGGTGCCTGGCGGTGACGCTGGGTAGCCCTCGGTGGACGGCTCGACGCTCCTCCGCCGCCCGGTGGACGGCGACGGCTCCTTGGGTTCCTAGGGCAGTCGGCAGGAGTCCCCCACTCCCTGCTCCTCCCCTTCACTGGTGGACGGCAGCAGGCTACGGCCCACGGCGAGCGGCGGCGACTCCCCCGCTCCCTCCCGGACGGCAGCCGCCCCTCCAACTCCCAGGCGGCCGGCAGCGAGCTCGACCGTCCCCCCGGCAACTCACTCCAGCGCACCGCCTCGAGCGTCCATGGCCGCGAGTCCCCCGCTCCCTGCTCCTCCCCTCGTTCGGCGGATGGCAGCAGGCTCCGGCCCACGGCGAGCGGCGGCGACTCGCGCACCATGCTCGATGGCACCCCGGATTCCACACAGTAGCGAGGACTCTCTGACAGCGCGTTCCTCCCTCTTCCCGGGTTTCGGCACCAGTGTAACAATGTTCAGGGAAGAAGGAGGCGAGAACCGGCGAACATTTAACAAACTTTATTTAAAATAAAATAAACAAACTAAAATACCACCAGCAGCCCCTCGCGGACAACTGCTGGCTTACCACAAATAAACGTAACGGCCAGCAGCCCCTCGCGGACGACTGCTGGCTAAAATAAAACACAAATACAAAAACCAAAACACAACTAAAATACAGGCCTGTTCCTCTCTCGATCATTAATGTCGTCGCTCCCCCTTTATGCTTCCGCTCCTCCGTGAGAGATGCGAGACCGGTGTGCTATACAGGTGTTGCTCATTAGCAATCGCACCACCGGCCTCGCGCCGTTCTCTCACGTCCCTCGGCCGTCCTGTTCGCCACAAGGAGGTTCCTACTCGGCTCGACGATCTCATTGACCTGGCTATTCGGGTCGAGAAGTGGTTTGATCTACGGCGCAGAGCTTGCCACATGGAAGTCGCTCTCTTTTCCTCGTTCCCTGCCAATTCCGTTCCCGCAGCCGTGAGTACGGATCTCGAGCCGATTCAGCTTGGAGGACTTCGGATTTCTCCTAAGGAGCACGAGAGGAGGATTTCTAATCGCCTTTGTATGTACTGCACAACCGCCAATCATTTCGTCTCTTTGTGCCCGGTAAAAGCCAGCGCTCGTCAGTAGGCGGAGGGTTACTGGCGAGGCCATCACCAAGGTTACCCCTTCAAGCTCCTGCACTTCACTACTGGTGCACCTTCACTGGTCCAATTTATCTGTCACCTGCTCCGCCTTGATTGACTCTGGGGCAGAGGGGATTTTTGTTGGTGAGGAGTGGGCACTTCAGCAAGGTATTCCTCTCACATTCTTAAAGGATTCTGACCCCCTTTTAGCTCTAGATGGTAGTTCCCTACCAAGAGTTCAGAGACTGTTCCATTGACTCTTACCGTTTATGGTAATCACAGAGATACAATTTATTGTAAAAAATTTTCATTCTCCTTACACTCCTATAGTTTAGGTCATCCCTGGCTTAAGCTCCATAATCCTCACATTGATTGGTCCCTGGGATCTATTTTGTCTTGGAGGTTGTCTTGTCATGTTGATTGTTTGGTGTCTACTGTTCCCCCTCTTTCTTCTATTTCTGTTTTGCAGGAGGAGCCAGGGGATTTGTCTGGAGTACCGGAGGAATATCATGATCTGCAGGGGTATTCAGTCGTTCCCGAGCCACTTCTCTCCCCCCTCACCGCCCTTACGACTGCGGTATTTATCTTCTCCCGGGGACCACGCCCCCTTGGGGAAGACTCTACTCCCTATCGGCTCCTGAACGGAAGGCGTTAGAAGATTATCTGTCCGAATCTCTTAACGCCGGCACCATAGTTCCATCCCCGTCGCCTGCCGGCGCGGGGTTTTTCTTTGTTGAGAAGAAGGACGGGTCTCTGCGTCCCTGCATTGATTATCGGGGGCTGAATGACATCACGGTCATGAAACACTATCCCTCGCCACTGATGTCATTGGCCTTTGAGATCTTGCAGGAAGCAAAGATTTTTTCCAAGCTCGATCTCCGTAACGCTTATCTTGTACGAATTAGAGAGGGGGACGAGTGGAAGACCGCCTTTAACACACCCCTCAGGCACTTCAAATATAAGGTTCTTCCGTCCGGATTGGTCAACGCCCCCGCCATCTTTCAGGCTCTTGTCAACGACGTCTTTCGGGATATGCTTAATATATTAGTTTTGTCTATATCGACGACATTTTCTCACCCTCTCCCCAGGTCCATGTACAACACGTTCGCCGCATTCTCCAACGCTTACTTGAGAATCGACTCTTTGTCAAAGCTGAGAAATGCACCTTTCACGCATCCTCCCTAACGTTCCTGGGCTCGGTCATCTCTGCAGAGGGAATCAGTATGGATACCACTAAGGTCCAGGCTGTTGCCGAGTGGCCCGTCCCTGATTCTCATGTCTCGTTGCAGCGCGTTCTAGGTTTTGCAAATTATTATCATCGTCTTAATGCGCAATTTTAGTCAAGTAGCCACGCCGCTAACCGCGTTAACCTCAGTTAAGTCCCGTTTTAGATGGTCAGAATCAGCTCAAGAGGCTTTTCACCGTCTAAAGACTCTCGTTACCTCTGCGCCCCATTCTTCTCACTCCGGATGTCACAAGACAGTTTGTCGTCGAGGTCGACGCTTCTGAGGTGGGGGTAGGTGCCGTTCTTTCTCAGCGGTCAGCTTCTGATGGCAAGATACACACGTGCGCTTACTTTTCTCATCGACTCGCTCCCGCAGAACGTAATTGTGACCCGTCACAGAAACCAGGGACACAAGTCGGCAGCACAACTTTCGAGCAAAATGAGAAAGAAGAGTTTTTTTTCAAAATTGATGAATTTCAATTTTTTGCAGAATCTGTTAATTGAAATCACGAAGAAGCCTCTCCATGTTTGAGATAGCAGTATTGGTATATTTAAAAGCTTACATTTTGAGGTTGAAATCGGCTTGTTTTCGGAGATTCTATTATGCAGTAGGGGCGTGGCGTGTCATTGTCTGTGTGTATTTCCATACTGAATAACCCGGCGCTTTTGCCCCCGCCCTCCAAGTGAACCTCATGGCTACTTATTATGCTGTGCTCTGGCCGGCTCTATCTGATATAAAAATTCAATGATGATGGATGCCGCAAAGATTGTCGTAGACGAGCTGAACAATGGCAGTTACACCGAAAATGTTTTCGCCGCACTTCGTGGGCTCGGGAAACTGAACCTGAGGTATGGGCGCGGCGTGCGCGCCCTCAGTGCCTGAATACGGCCGCTCGGCTCGCTGACAGCGGTGGCTGGCTGTTTCATATGTGAGGTCCCGATTGCTTTGAATGGGGAACGTTTTGTGAACAGGGAACAGAGTTAATGGACTGGCAACAATCTCCATAGAACATGAACTGGCACAGAGAATCGAAATAGAGGATGCAGTTAAGACCTTTGCTGCGATGACGGCCTGCCGTGCGCGTTTCTGAAATGTAGGTTAAGCTTCATTTGCTCTTTAGTCGTTATTTAAGATGCTGAACCTGCTTATGATATAATGTGCTTGCGGACATTTCATTTGTGTGTGTATACGCACATAAGAAAGTGGTGTAAAGAGATTTGCAACAGTAATTTGAGGTGGTGTAATGTGATTATTTGCAAAATTCCTGTCATGACTGCTTAAAGAAAAATGCCAGCAGGCATTTGCCTCCTGCATAAACTTTAATATTGTTGACATTTTGGGCACACGAGCGTTGCACACTATTTGCGTTATATGTAGGCCTACGGCTTATTGGTCTTTGTGTGTTGTTGCTGGTTTTGCGTTATATGTGTATGGCATATTGGTCTTTGTGTGTTGTTGCTGGTTTTAAGTTATATGTATATGGCATATTGGTCTTTGTGTGTTGTTGCTGGTTTTGCGTTATATGTAGGCTATATGGCATATTGGTCTTTGTGTGTTGTTGCTGGTACGTTGCAAATAGAGGGGCAGCACAATTGTTTTTCGCCTAGAGCGGCAGAAGTACACTCATTCGAAGTGCAAAAAAAGCTGTAAAGCACAGGGGGGAGCTTTACAGGGGGTATGGCTTATCTAAATGAGATGTAAATGAGCCCTATTGTCACTCCCAGCAGCAAAGACAGGTGAGAACTGCACAATCTTTAGAGGTTGTTTTCTCATCTTTGAGCTTTTTTAAGTGCCTACCTTCAAATGGCCACAACTTCTCCAAATATAATCAGATTTCCACATGTTACACATCGTTGGAAAGCTTGGAGATTACACTTTCAGAATCTATGAATAACTCAAAATGCCCCAGAACTGACTTGTGTCCCTAGTTTCTGTGACCGGTCACAAATTACGATGTCGGTAATCGCGAACTGCTCGCCATTCGCCTGGCTCTGGGTGAATGGCGACAGTGGTTAGAGGGCTCCACCGTCCCTTTTATCGTCTGGACTGACCATCGTAATTTGGAATATATCCGTTCTGCTAAGAGATTGAATGCGCGTCAAGCTCGTTGGGCGCTATTTTTTAAGCGTTTCGACTTCTCCATCTCTTATCGTCCCGGATCTAAGAACATCAAGCCTGACGCATTATCTCGTCTCTCTGATTTCTCGACCTCCATCACATCCCAGGAGGAAATTATTCCTCCCGATCGTGTGGTGGGTACTACAGTTTGGGGAATCGAGAGACAGGTAAAGCGCTCTCTATCTCATGCGACACCCCACGGAACTGCCCTAGGGGCTGTCTTTTTGTCCCGGTGCCTACACGCTTGGCCGTCCTTCAGTGGGTTCATTCATCCAGGTTAACTGCCCATCCCGGCGTCCGAGGTACTATCGCTTTTATCCATCACCATTTCTGGTGGCCTACCTTAGATCGTGATGCGCGTCGTTTCATCGCCTCCTGTTCTGTCTGCGCCCAGACCAAGGCTGGTAATTTCCCTCCTGCCGGTCTGCTGCGTCCGCTACCGGTCCCTACTCGTCCGTGGTCCCATATTGCTCTCGATTTTATCACCGGTCTCCCTCCCTCGGCCGGCAATACCGTCATCTTAACTGTTGTCGATCGTTTTTCCAAGTCTGCTCGCTTTATTCCTCTCGCCAAACTCCCCTCTGCCAAGGAGACAGCCCAGATTTAGGTTAATCATGTGTTCAAGTTACATGGGTTACCCACTGACGTTGTTTCCAATAGGGGGCCGCAATTTACCTCGCAGTTTTGGAGAGAGTTCTGTCGCCTCATTGGTGCTACCGTCAGCTTTTCTTCGGGTTTTCATCCCCAGACTAATGGTCAGGCCGAACAGTCCAATTAGATTGTCGCCCGCATTCTCCGCAGTCTTGCCTATCGTAATCCTGTGTCCTGGGCAGAACAGCTCCCCTGGGCAGAATATGCACATAACTCGCTGCCTTCTTCTGCCACGGGTCTCTCACCCTTTCATTGTTGTCTCGGTTATCAACCCCCGTTATTCCTATCACAAGAAGCTAATTCTAACTGTCCATCCGTTCTAGCTTTCATCAGTCGTTGTAAGCAAACTTGGAAGAGGGTAAGATCCGCTCTTTGTCGTTCGAGAAGACGCATGAGCATCTCATGCCAACAGATCTCGCGTCAAGAGCCCCCGCTATGTAACTGGTCAGAGAGTGTGGCTTTCCACTTCCAATTTGCCTCTCCAGTCCGAGTTCCGTAAATTGGCACCCCGTTTTATCGGACCATTCCGCATAGTCAGGATCATTAACTCTGTCGCACGTCTCTTGTATAAAGCCCGTCAATCGCTCGCCCCCTCGCTCCTCGACGATCCTGTCTCCTTCTCTGTCTCTCTCTGCTGGACACACACACACATCCCCCTCTCACTCTCATTACTGACAGGTGTTTTCACTTTTCATTATGCTCATTCCTCTCCACCTGTTCCTCATCACCTCTCATTATCTTGGCTTCTTCTAACCCTTTCTTTCCCTGTCTTGTTGTCAGATTATTGAATGTCACAGTTACTTGTTTTCCAGTGGGTTTTACAGTCCTGTCTTATCTTTTCTATTCTATGGAATATCTTCTACGCTTGGAATTACTCTGTGCTCGTCATTGTATGACTACAGAACCTTACCTGCTAAGGGCTGGAGCTAATTACCTGCTCAGTGTTCACCGCCAGTGCCCAGCACCAATTGTTTCTCCGTGAGTCACGAGAGTCGCTGCTTCATCTGCCTTCTGTTCATCCCTGCCACAGAGGACATTTATGTTCACGTAATACTGCCAGTCTTCTGGTATCTTCAGTTGCTGAATATTATTGAACTTTCTGTTTGGATTACCTGTGGTCAAGACTTTTGTTTCCATTAAAGAACTGTAATTGACACTCTCGCTTTTGAGTCCTCTCTAACCGCATCACAGTTTGATTAGCATCTGATAGCCAAATGCCAATTATTTTAACAATAAAAAATAAATATATATTGCTATGGTTGCAATCTCAGATGCGTGATTTATGAGCATGATTATTGTCCTGACTAATTTAAGGTAACTTTTGTGGTTAACAGTTGATAAAAATTTGGTAAAATATTTGAGTCAGACTTGGCATGTCCGAACTTTGTATACTTGATATTGAAAAACGCCTAATGTCGGCGTTTGTCTTCTTGTGACAAACAGCCACATGCCGAGAAGCAAGAACAAGATCTGCTGTATGTCAAACATTTGTTTACTATGTCGCTTTCTTCTTCGCGCAAAAATGATGTTGATCGCTTCTTTCCGGCATGGCTACAGGCCCCATCAAGTAAGGGTAGCCTACTCTTGGCGGTGGAAAGGGTTCCATCAGGGTTCACCGTCACAAATCGTACTGTACTGTACTGTACTGTTCCATACCGCTCAGTGGAAACAAGCCATAAGGCAGCATTACCTTAATGCCTAAATGGGAAATGCTTAAAACTTGTAAAAAAACAGTTGTTTTTTGCAGTTTTGTTCGGTGCCAAAAGTGTTGCAGAAATCAAACACTTTAATGCATTCATCAAGTAATTTCATGCTAGTATGTTTTTCCCTTATAAACAGTAATTCTGAGGCACTCAAAAGGAATATAAGTTTAAAAAGCCTTTATTTAAACTTGGCTATCCATTAAAAAACATATGCCAACATGTTTCGGCCTCTTTGGCCTTCTTCAGGGCAAATTCAAAAGATGTTTTTCCCTTGTTGAATGTGATTCTGCTGGTTCAGCTGTATTATTTCAAGAAAGTGACAGCAAAATCACAAGGTCAAACACAGTGGAAAGCTTTAGCCCTGACCGCTGCTCTACCAGAGTTCAAAGTCCATTTCAGGGGCAGCAGAGCAATTTAGATGGAGGAGATGATAACTGGGACTGTCTTTGACAACGTCTGTCATACACACACATATGCAAATGTGCATACACCCGCAAGGTATGTTCTATCATGGCAATGCCAGCTTCGGCTTTGCTTTACATTTGACTATACAGTAGTAGCAATTTATTTTACTCGGAGGGAACTACTGTAGACACTGGCAAGACAGAATTAACTCTCTCTTTCTTTCTTCATCTCCTGATTTTTATCCAATTCTCACAGAGTTTGTTCACCCTTAACAGAAAGTACATGATTATCGTGCCTACAGGTAACATTCTCTCCTACAAACAGGGAAATTTACTTTTTTTATAAGAATTTTTGTGCCATGAAAAACAAAACTCCAAATAAAAAGAACAAATATTATTTATTAAAAAAATATATACATCTTTAAATGCATGAAATGGAATATTTGCCCATGTCTGTTGTCTTCAGTGTTACAACTCAGGGGTGCGTTTCCCAAAAGCATTGTTAGCCAACTATGGTTGCAAATTCTGTTGACTTGTGTTGGTAACTTGCAACCATAGTTGGCTTCGGGAAACGCACCCCAAGCTAGTTTTTTGTGAAGGGCTGGAGACCGTGCTGGACACTTTCTTGTGGCACCATCAAGAGTTGCCATGACATAATTTCACTGTGGTCCCAGAGTAATTAATTGCATCCAAATTATGACTCAGGTGATTGGCTCTGGAACTGAGTTCCCCTGAGGAAAGATGGCAGGAAGCAGGTTGTCTACTGAGCCAGTTGAGCAACTGGCACTGAGATTAATGGGAACCCTAACATATCGCATTCTCCACGTTTTAAAGACCTCCTGCAGTGGTAAAAAACAAAAACAAAAAACAGTAGTATATATTAGCAGTGTGCAAAGAACAGGACCCAAAAACAAAATCCTGCCTTCTAACATACTATGTGGTCTGCATGGTGCATTATGGGATAGAAACCTAAGCTGCCTGTTCCTTTAGAACAGGTAATAAAAGAATTCAAATTTCTACCTGCTGACAAAATGGCCATTGGAGAAACTAACAAAAGGCTGTGTATAAGCTTCAGCCACCACAGTCTCCCCCTGTGATTTTAAGCCTTGCAGTGGAGTCACTTAAGCAAGCAAATTTGAATTCTATACAATGAATTGATTGAATCGGTAAGTGGGTCGTTTATAGTAGTTTATAGCACGACCAGTAACGTAAGGGTGTCTACGATTGTCGCATGTATGTTCTGTTTTGATTTAGGGTACGTTTACATGACTACTATATGCTTAAAACGGAGACATTTTTCCTTTGAGTTTTCCGCATATAGATGACACCATTGTCAAAACGATCCCCATTCACACGGATCTTCGAAAAAGACTAAAACATTTACGCTACAGTTAATAATTCTTCATTTAATCATTTAGCAGACACTTTTATCCAAGGCAACTTACAAACGAGGAGAGTAATAGAAGCAATTAAACTAACAATAGTACAACAACATGCAAGTGCTGTGACAACATAAAAAGTTGAAAACGGTGTTGTGTAAACGGCCCCTTAGTTTTCACTATGTTCTGTTTCTGTTTGCCGGTCTGACATAGTTTCCCAGACATGTGTCTCATGGATTGATCACGTTCACCTGTTGTCTTGTTAATTATCTCATTAGCTCCTTTGTGTGCTCTGTGTTTTTAAACCCTGTGTTTGGTTCAGTTCAGTGGTTCGTTATTGTTGCGTTTATGTGGTTGTTCTGTCCCGTCTTCTGAGTATCCTGAGTTCTGTTAAATAAAGCTTGCTGCGATTAGATCCCGTTTCAACTTCATTTGTTACCACTTGTGACAGCGATGAAGAAAAGGAAAAAGGAAGGAAAAACTAGTTCAAAACATGACATATTGTTAAAAAAATACTATTTGTATTCATGTTTGCTTCATATGGTTTTTAAAAGCTTTCATGACATTTTCAAGAAAGGTTTAATGACTCATGTGGTGTAACCGTCAAATGAAACATTATAACATATATCCTTATAGCATACCTTGAATTCATGTGATTATACACATTTTAATCCTTGTTTAAAATATACATATTTTATATATATATATATATTTTTTAATTGATTGATTTGTGTCTTGAATTATTAATTAATCATTCATTTTAGGAGTTGCATTGGTCACCATGATTTTGCCAAATTTATACTTAACTGTATCCGTACCCCTAAACCTAAAACTACCCATCACTTTTCATGACACTTTACAACTTGCCTTGCCTCAATCATTTCTCTTTTGTTTTGTTCTGCATGTTCGTTTCACAACATGATTTCAAACATTAATACAGTACAGGAGTTTTGTTTAATATGTATACTTTTCTTAGAAATAATACAAAATATTACACTTAATGTTTTCTTTTCAAGAATATCATTCTTTTGATAAGTTTTTTTTCCTACATGAGATTGACAGCTCAATCAAAATTAAGAAATTAAAAACATTGTAAAAGAGGTGCATTCAAGAACTGACATTGTATGTATACGATTGCATTTCTGAATAAATTAGATGACAGGACAAAAACATATGAATCACATCATTGAGATGTATGACCTGAATAATACATTATACACACTTTTACTTTTTCAAAGTTCATGTCGCTAAGCTGTACTGTGCCTCTCAGTGCAACATCCTTCTAGTGGTTAAGCACAGCTGAGCTGTAGATTATGGAGCTCCTTCACAGAAACCAGTGGCCAGGGGATTATAAGTGAGCTGATCAAAGTAAGGCTTTCAAATAGAATCCAAAGCACATGATTAAAGGTTATTACACATTTCCCTTCCCTCGTCCACCAAATAGCCATTTTTTGTCCTTTGCACAGTTACTGCCAATTTATTAGTTTACTTCAGCATTTAGCTAAGCCATGTGTTCCATCTTTATCTCCTCATTAAAAACAGAACAACAACAGAAAAGCAGATACATATGCCCCTGTTGCCCTAGTGTCATTTCACAATAACGTTGCTCTCTTCCCGCCTCATTGGCTCACCACTGGGAATCTGTGTTAATTTGTTGTCTCCTCTTGCCCAGTGGGGACGGATGGAATGTGGCAAATGTAAATGCACTGTTGTGGAGTTGAGTTGAGTCAAATGTCAAGCTCAGCTGCACAGCCACATGCTCTGTGAGTATGCAGCATCTGTGCACATGGCACTCTGTGGTTAATGTGATTATTCTAGCGACAGTGAGCACTGTGGGAGACAGAGAAACAGAAGTCACATAAAACCATGCACGATTTTAGGCTGAAGAGGATAAAACATTGTGGGTAAGATGGTTTAAGAGCCTGAAGCAAGAAAGTGACTCTGTGATTTCAGACTTCGGATTCAGACAGTATTCATACAGACATTAAGTTTGAGTACTTTAAGTTTAATTTACTTTGCAAAGCCTACTTTAAATTAAAATGTGCGACACAAACTGTGAAGGTTTGTCTGAAATGATTGGGGACATTTCTTTTTTCAAGATTTTGTTGTTTAGATGACAGAAAGATGTCAAAATTTGCTACGATTCCCTCAGCCATTGTATTTCTGCAATTTAATGTCATGGCAATATAACACAAAGTATAGTGTTATAAATTTACATTTAAATTTCTTTTTTAAATGAACATAAAAAAAAAACATTGTAAGATATACGATGTTAATAACTGTGGAAACACGTCATCACTCTCTTATCCAGATAATATCCAGTTATTATTTATCCATATTCCATTTACATCCAACCTCATAAATGTGCCTCCATTAGTCAGATGGAAATATGACCAAATCCATACTACTTTTCTTGCATTACATACAAAAATTCCAGTGTCTCTTTGCATTTATGCAGGTGATTTTTGTTTGTTTGTTTGTGTGTTTGTTTTTGTCATTATTGTTACTCTTCTTGACCTAAATATTATAAATCTTTGACTGCTATACAATTTCTTCATAAAAATTCTGGCTAAATATCACTCCAGAATGCAACATGGGCATCTTCTGTGTTCCAACCATGTTTGTCACTGCTAACACAGGCCCAGAATCCACCTTAAACCATTTAAAGTTGTTTTAGCAAACGGATTGCTGTCCATCTCCACGGTTTCTTTACACATTTAAGCTTTTTCGCCATCGGACACTTATTCGATCAGCATTAAGTGTCTAACCCTACTTTTGAAATGGGTAATTTCATGAGGAACAGCTCAAATGTTCTGACTCCATGCTAAAGGGTTTATTTCTTGATTGATTGACCAATTCAGGCTAACACATCTGACACTCCCCATATGGCTATCTGTCTGCTTTTAAGATCTCAAAATAGGTTTGAAACTGATTCAACAACATAGTGCACCTTCAACCTGCCCTCTACCTCTGGCACTGGTCAGTTGCATGTTTCAGCATGATATGATGATTTATGGCTTTTTCTTCACATTTTGCTTTTAACACAATGTCCTTTGACATCATGGCTGTATGCAACACATGGCCCCCATTTTTAGTTGTCTTAGACACACAAGTAAAGTAATACAGGAGTTTGTAGCGTTCTTGGTCTGCTAAGAATGTAAATAATATATCTATTAAAGGGGTCATATAATGGTACATGCACTTTTACAAGTTGATTGTACTGCAATGTTTGTTGGCAGTGCCTGTAAACAACCATCATATAATGATAAAAATCCATCCAGTGTTTTCGTTTTAATCTCCTTATATGTATTCCCCTGTCATCGAGTCGTTTCACCGTGTGACGTCACACAACGCGTGACGCCCCTCCCACGATTGATAATTGACAGCAGTGTTTCAACACAGCCCCGCCCTGAGCGAGCTGTCATCGTAGTCCGTCATTGTTGATACACTGGAGCAGAATGGCGTCCAAGCGATGTGTGGTTCTGTTCTTGGGTGCAATAACAAACACAGAAATAATTTTGATGTTCATAAATTTGAACCGCTGAAGACGCAGTGGCTGAATTATGTTTACGATGGGAATATTCCCCACGATCAACGTAAATGCGTTCATTTTTTCGCGAATCATTTCTCACCAGACTGCGTTTTAAACGAGGGTCAGTATAGAGCTCGGACGTAGACGTCATGGAACGGTGCATTGTGGGTAACGGCGGCCATTTTAGAGGTCACGCATAGTCCGGTTTGGAATAAGGTAATAGCGCAACCGGCTGATCTCCGGATAAATAAAGGAGTTTATTGATTTAAAAACGATTGTATTGCTCCAGAATGAACAGAAATGTGTCCATGGCAATGCTCTGTTTTTCATGGCAATGGTGTGTTATACTTAGCAGTGGTCTGTTATCAAGAAAAAGCAGACCACATTCAATATTAGTATTCAACCAAGCCATGTAATAATAACAATTAAACTACAGAGCTCCAGCAATAGAATAATATGTGAGCTATTAGTAATAATAAAGCATTTTAACATTTAAGCTTCAGAGCTACAGCTTCAGCAACAGAATGCCATTTAAGGACCAGTACAGAGGAGACAAGCTAGAAATTACCACTGCATTTGTGTGTCTATAGGGTGATGCTTTCTAGAAGTGTAAGGTACAAATTATGCCATAGCTTGTCAGTATTACACTAACCTAGTCTATCCACCAAAATCTAGATGAATAAATGAGGTGACATTGCTAATCGAGAATTGATATGCTGATTTGGCTAACAGCAGCTACATCAGTATAACAGCTTGCTACCAAAACACAGCAACGTACTTACTTCTTTAATGTTAATATGAACAGCAGAACTTTAGTTAACTGCTAAATGAATACATTCAGTGTAAATGTAGCTAGCTAGTTAACTCTGGCAGCTGAAAATCTATTGACCAACCATGTGATAAAAATATCAGTTATCGTTAGCCGTTAGCGCTAACGGAGTTGACCACAAAGCAAAGCAAAAAGACCACCACTTATATGATTTATGAGGCGTTTGCCTTGTCGATCGTGAAACCAATTACAGCAGTTCACAATACAGCAATACTGAACCATTTTCCTAAAAATAACCTAAATGAAACCTTATTTTATCTAATGACCAACGTAATTACGTACTGCATACTATACAGCACATCTACTTCCGTACCGTGATTCCCACAATGCATCGCGACGTGACGAAACGATCCCGAGCTCTAAGCTGGTTTTGCTAAGAAGCTGCCCCTGAAAAAGGAATAGGCCTATTTCACAAAATGGCGACCGAGACCGGAAGTAGGGTAAACTCTTTTCCGGTGAAAGCGCTAGCAGTTGCAGTAGGAGAACAAATGCGGAGTCTAAAAGCGGTCAGTCCTGTTGCGTACCTTTTTATGTTTCAACCCAAAGAAGAAACAACCCTATTTATCACTTCACAGCTTTCCGTGTTTTGCTGGTTTCCATGGAACAACTGGGGAGAAGTTAATTCACGCCAGAGTGACACAGACGATAAAAAGACCGCCACCCGCTACGATCGCCATTCATTCTCAAAATGGACTGTGAACAGCTTGTTTTCTCTCTCAGTCATTCATATATCTGACAAAAGTAAGAATAGCAGATGTTGTCCGTTTTGTTGATAGTTTTCAGAGAGCTGTGAAAAGATCGCTGAAATTGGATAAAGGCTACAAATTCTTGACGTTTGCTTACATAAAAAAAAGTTCCATTCATTTAAATGGCATGACACTTGATGACTAAGCTCACATTTAACGTTACTATATCTAAACACAATAGAATAATAAATTGAAATGATGTCTGATCGCTATGAGTGAAATCTAGTGGCTTTTGTTACAAATTCATGTTATTAAGTGTTAGTTTGTCCAGGAGACTGCAGCAATCTTCCACTAGATTATGGCTCATTTTTCATGTTACCACCATGAATGAAACTAAGAATTGTACATCTTTACAGTGAATTTGACCAAACGTTGCTATAATTAAAAGATGGTTAGACTAAAAACATGAATGAAGTGAGTGATATTACGTTTTAAAAAAATCATGATGTTACAAAATAACATTTTAATGTCTGAGGTCCCCCTTATGAAAATAAAATATATTTCCCTATACTGTATATGAATGATTAATATTTGAAATGGTTTAACAGCTCACAGGCATAAATGGTTTAAAATATACAGAATAATATATGGTGTTAATATATTACAATATATTGAATACATAAGGAATTTTCATATATTAAAATATATATAATGTATGTAAAGTGTCCCCCTGTCCTTGTGTCTTAAAGTCACTTTTCATAATTTTAAGGCCGTAAATATACTTACATTTGTCAAAAAGTGTAATAAATGTGTTAATTTTAGTTTGAATGGGAAGGACGAGGTGTTCACTCTGCTGAGGGGGATGTGATGAAGCCTGGAGTGGAGCAAAAGCCCGTTCCTCTCTGCACTCTAAGCGTGCTGTCATCACTCCGCTCCTGATCCACTCCGGATTTTCCAGTCCCACTCACAGTCAAGTTAAGTCAAGTCACCTTTATTTATATAGCGCTTTTTACAATACAGATTGTATCAAAGCAGCTTCACAGTGATAACATGAAAATAATATAACAGAGTTTTTTTTTTTTTTTTTTTTTTTTTTTTTTTTTTTTCGAAAGACAAGTTGCGGTCTAGTATAACACCCAGGTCTTTTACTGTAGTGGATAAAGTAACAGGACATCCTTCTATATTAAAGTTGTATTGTAAGTGAGTTTGTGGGTAGTTTTTTGGACCAATAAGTAATACCTCCGTTTTATCTGAATTTAGTAGCAGGAAATTACGCGTCATCCAGCATTTTATATCTTTGAGACACTCTGTCAAATTTGATAAGTTAGTGTTTTCATCTGGCCGTGATGAAATATATAATTGAGTGTCATCAGCATAACAGTGGAAAATAATTCCATGTTTTCTTATAATATTACCAAGTGGGAGCATATAAATTGAGAATAGCAGAGGGCCTAACACCGATCCTTGCGCCACTCCATAGTCTACTGACGTTATCTTTGATTTTTCCCCATTTAAACAGACAAAATGATAACGGTCTGATAAGTACGATCAAAACCGTTTTCCAGTTTTTCCAGTTTTTCACAGGAAAAACTACTCCGTGTTTACACAACTTTAAAAGTTATTCTAATGTGTTTATTTTTGTATATCACAAACGTCTGAATTTATAATACTATATGTAATGGTTTGGAAAGTATTCTACACGTTTAATAAATGTTCCAGCTGCCCTTGCTTGCACAAGTAAACAGCAGGCCTGGCAAAGCGCACCCAGGAAAAAAGGGAAAGAAAGTTACAGAAAACTACTCGGTTACTCACGTAACCTCAGTTCCCTGAGTTAGGGAACGAGTATTGCGTAGCTATACGCAGTGGGGAAACTCCTTTTCCTCGATTTACTGAAGCCTTTATGTAAAGCGCATTTGCAGCTGCACAGCTAGAACATGAGCGTCTGGCTCGCTCATAGGCTGCGCTGCGGCAACTGCACATCCAATGGTGCGGGCGCCTCTGACGTGCGACCAATGAGATCACCCTGCGTCATACACGTCAGAGCCCACCGAGAAGGCGTGACCTCAGTCTATAATAGTCCCCGAATTCGCCATTATAGCAGGTTTAACGACTGAAGCGACAACTTGCCATGTTACTATAGTGCGGCTGGCTACGCAATACTCGTTCCCTAACTCAGGGAACTGAGGTTACGTGAGTAACCGAGTAGTTCCCTTTCGAACGGTCACTTCGTATTGCGTAGCTATACGCAGTGGGGACGCCATGCAAAACGCCGCACTGGGTAACTGGCTGCACTGCAACTCAGGACCCCTGAGCCTACAGAAAAAGCCATAACCGCATAATTATGTATAAATAGACCAGATACCATCAGGTCTAAAATATTACATGGGTTTATATATGAACTATAACCGGCCAAAGCTGGTCTATATATGTATGGAATATAACCTGCAAAAGCGGGTTTTATGTATCTCATATAACCGGCTAAAAGCGGGTTTTCTATATATGTGAATTTAACCGGCAACTGCAGGTTTATGCATGAATACAACCGGCCAGCAGCGGGTTTTATATATATATATGTGAATGTGATTGTGCACAGCAATACATGACAAGACCGGCCACCGACGGGTCTTAATCATACCGAAAACACCTTCGCCTGCAGGGAAGGCACTTCCATATTATAGAAATTCATAAATGTGGACGGCGAGGACCAGCCGGCCGCCTCACAAATATCACTAATGTGAATGCCAGATGACCAAGCCCATGTCGAGGCCATACCTCTGGTCGAATGGGCCTTGATGCCGATAGGGCAAACTTGACCCGCTGCGGTATAAGCCATAGAAATAGCATCCACTATCCATAGGCAGTCTTTGCTTAGTGACTGGATCCCCCTTGGATCTACCACCAAAGCAGACAAAAAGCTGTTCTGATTGTCTAAAAGACGCAGAACGCTCCAGATAGATTCTCAGCGCTCTGACAGGGCAGAGAAGATTAACCTCTCCATCCTCTGCAGAAGGAGGGAGGGCTGATAACGTCACCACCTGTGTTCTGAATGGTGTTGAGAGAACTTTAGGAACGTAACCATGTCTGGGCTTGAGGATGACTCTGGAGTCATCTGGACCCAACCCCAAACATGCAGGGCTCACAGAGAGCGCCTGCAGATCTCCCACTCGCTTGATAGATGCCAACGCCATAAGGAGAGCGGTCTTCAGCGAGAGAGGTTTTAGATCAACCAATTGGAGCGGTTCAAAAGGCGGACTTTTCAGAGCCCTCAGGACCATGGAGAGGTCCCAAGACGGCACAGACGGAGGTCTGGAGGGGTTCATTGTCCTAGCACCTTTAAGGAATCTCACAACCAGGTCGTTTCTTCCCAGTGACTGGCCAGCCACCAGAACATGATGTGCTGCTATGGCTGCCACATACACTTTGAGCGTGGACGGGGAGCGACCCGCATCCAGCAGCTCCTGTAAGAATGAGAGAACCACAGATATCTCACATGACTCCGGGTCAGCCTGATTTTTTGAGCACCAGCTGGAAAAACCCGACCATTTCGAAGCATAAAGGCGCTGAGTCGACGGGGCCCTGGCTTCAGATATGGTGCTTAAGACCTTCTCAGGAAGGTCCTTGGGTACCCGTTGAGGGGCCAAACATGAAGGGCCCATAAATCGGGTCTCGGATGCCACAATGTCCCGTTCGCCTGTGTGAGGAGGTCTTTCCTCAGAGGAACAGGCCATGGGATCGTGTCCGATAACTGAACCAGTTCTGGGAACCAATATCTGGTTTTCCAGAGAGGGGCCACCAGAAGGACTGGGCACCCGCTCTCTCTGACCCGTTTGATGACTTGTGGAATCATTGAAACGGGGGGAAAGGCATAAAGGGGACGGTTGGGCCAGACATGGGCCAGCGCGTCCCTGTCCTTCGAGAAGAACAGTTTGCAGTGGGTGTTGATTCTCGAGACGAAAAGGTCTATTTCTGCCTCTCCAAACACCTTCCATATCAGACTGACCGTCTGTGGGTTCAGGGACCACTCGCCGAGGGGAGTGTTGCCCCGTGAGAGCATATCCGCAACCACATTCTGGACGCCTGGGATATGCGCTGCTCTCAGAGAGTTCAGGTTGGTATGTGCCCATAATAGTAGGTCTCTCGCCATCGCATACAGGTTTCCTGACCTAATGCCCCCCTGGCGATTTATGTAGGCCACCACTGACATATTGTCTGTGCGGACTAAAACATGGTGACCTCTGAGGTTCGACAGAAATGCCTTCAGGGCCAACCCAACTGCTTTCATCTCCAGACAGTTGATATGTAAGCTCTGCTCCGTGCTCGACCAGAGGCCGGATGCAGGCATGCCCTCGTGCAGCGCTCCCCAACCCAGGTTGGACGCATCTGTAAGAACCAATTTCCTCCTGAAAATTGTTTCATTGTCACCCCCTTGTGGTACCAGTTCTGAGCCCGCCAGGGAATCAGGGTTCTTAAACAACCGTGATTCACTATAACGCGCAAGTTGCCTGACTGCCATGCGTGAGTTGGCACACGGCGTTTCAGCCAATGCTGCAGCGGGCGCATGCGCAGTAATCCCAAGCGGAGTAATGGCGATGCTGCTGCCATGAGACCAAGCAGTTTCTGAAATTTCTTCAGTGGCGCGCGCTCGCACGCTCTGAAAGTGCCCGCAAGCGCTCGCACTGAGAGCGCGTGCTCTGGTGTGAGTTGCGCTGTCATAGCTCTCGAGTCTAAAACTGTGCCCAGAAAGATCACGCTCTGGCTGGGGGTTAGTTTGCTTTTTGAAACATTGATTGTGAAACCCAGGCATTTTAGATGGCCGAGAAACAAATCCCTGTGAGTTATAGCTCGATTCTCGACTGTGCCAGCACCAGCCAGTCGTCGAGATAATTTAGCACGCGCACTCCCTGATGTCTCAGAGGAGAAAGCTCTGCATCCACACACTTCGTGAATGTGCGGGGTGCCAAAGATAGACCGAACGGAAGAACGGTGTATTGATAAGCCTGGCCCTCGAAGGCGAATCTCAAGAATGGCCTGTGACGAGGATTTCTTTGAATGTGAAAGTAAGCATCTTTCAGATCCATTGTGACAAACCAATACCCCGGGCCACTTGCGCGAGGATATTTTTTGATAGTTAATATTTTGAACGGCCGCCTCATGAGAGCTTTGTTCAAATGTCTCAGATCTAGAATGGGTCTGAGACCGCCGTCTTTTTTCGGAATCAGAAAATAGCGGCTGTAAAAACCCATATGTTTTAGCTTGGGGGGGACTAACTCTATCGCCCCTTTAGCTAAAAGATTCTGTACTTCGGTGCGAAGCACGTGACCCACGTTGCTTCTCACTGAGGTCTCGAGAACCGCCTGAAATTTTAGGGGTCTGCGAGCGAATTGGAGCGAGTAGCCTCGTTTTATTGTGTTTATGATCCAACTCGACACACCGGGAATAGCTTGCCAGGCTAGAACCCGTGTGGCTAGGGCTTGACACACAGATTGGGGCTGGTCGCCTAACGCAGGGGGACCTGATACCCTTATATTGTGATTTTTGCACACATTGAGTATTGGATTGACTATACCAGCATTTGCATGTGGGGGAGTCAGTGTTACAACAAGGGAGGGGATGCCTAGTGAAGGGGGACCTGATACCCTTATATTGTGATTTGTGCACATATTGAGTATTGGACATATTGAAGCATTTACGTGTTGGGAAGTCAGTATTACCACCGGGGAGGGGCCGCCTGATGAAGGGGGACCGTGAACCCATGTGTTGTGATTGTGAAACATGCTCTTTTTGTGTTTTATTTGGGTCGCCGTGAAAACGGCGTTTGTGTGCAAGAACGCGCTTACTGTTGCGGGCCTGTTTTCAGTAATAAAATCCCCAGCCGCCTGAACTGAACAGGGGGCTGTGGGAAGTTTTCTTGGCTTCTTCGAGGGTGGTCCGGCGAGTGCGGGACCCATGCCCTCTCTCTTTCCCCTGCATGCTAGGACGACTTTGGCGGCGCTGAGTGGGGTGCGGCGCTTGGTCTCGGGCCTTGGCGTTGGGGAAACGGGAAGCGCTTGTTTGCTCTGGGCTGGCGCTAGGCACCAGCCGCAGGGCGGGGCTGAGAGGCCTGTTTCGCGGGCTTTGTCGGCCGAGGCGTTGACGGGGCTCGCTTGTGAGCACTCGACGCCGAGCTAGAGCGCTTAGGCAAGAAGTGACGC
Source organism: Siphateles boraxobius (assembly GCF_051911475.1). NCBI lineage: Eukaryota > Metazoa > Chordata > Actinopteri > Cypriniformes > Leuciscidae > Siphateles > Siphateles boraxobius. Next base: position 1,998,489 of record NW_027508721.1, on the reverse strand, counting down.
ATGGCCTGGGACGCTTTCTGTGCCTCGGTGTATCTCTCCGAGAACCCCTTCACTACCGGGCTGAAGAGGCCGGTGCTGGTGGCGCTTCGAAGGTCCCGAAAGGCCTCAGGGTCCTGGCCAGCCTCGTCCATAGACCGGAGGAGTTTGGCCTGGTAAACCTGCAGCACGGACATCGTGTGCAGGGCCGATGCAGCCTGACCGGAGGCGGAATACGCGCGTCCAGCGAGGGCTGAAGTGCTACGGCACGGCCTGTTAGGATGAACAGCTCTAGTTCGCCAGCTAGCAGCTGTGTTTGGGCAGAGATGAGCGGCCAACGCCTCTTCGAGGGGCGGCAACGACTCGTAGCCTTTTTCCGCTGCTCCGGCCGGAGGAGAGCGTCGCGGAAACTGCGGGGCCTCGTGTAGAGTAAGGAGTGCGCCAGGCTTTGGTGAGCTCCACGTGTACCTCTGGAAAAAATGGCGCTGGCTTGTGACGAGGGGCCTGTTGGTGATCCGGCAGAAACCAGCCCTCCAGCCGACTTCGAGGGGGTTCAGCGGGCGCGGCCCACTCGAGCTCGAGGTCCGCTACGGTCTGCGTCAGGATCCGAAGCATTTCCGCGTCGGAATTAGTCCCGGTAGCAGAGGCGCTGGGCGTCGGCTGGGAAGCCATGACGGGGTCGAAAAAGCCCTGCCATTCTTCCTCAGACGCGGCGATAGACAGGCTGTCGTCGTGCTCGCTGGGCCCGCCGAAGGAGACAAGGCCCGCTGCGTGGGGGGGTGCGCTGATCTCCCTCGAACAGGACTGGAGATGAAGGAGCTGGAGAGAGTGATGCACGCGGGGACGTGGCCGGCGTGCGTTCACTAACATCCATGCTTTCCGGTAGCCGTTGGCTGCGACGCTTCTTCTTCTTCGGCTGAAGGGGGGCCGGAGAGGGAAGCGTGGATGAGGCGGCGTCGCCATCAAGGGAGAGGGCTAGACGAGTTCGCAGCGGGGAGATGGGCATGCTGTCGCAGGCCGCACATCCGCCGGCCGACAGTGCATTCTCCGCGTGGTGAAGTCCCAGGCAAGGAATGCAGTCCGCGTGTTCGTCCGCCTCGTGCAGCTTGCATCCGCACGTGGCGCAGGAGTTGACACGAGGCATTTGAAACAACGATCGTACAGATAAAACACACAGATATGCAAAGAATAATGAAAATGATATCGCCGGATAGCCACAGGAGAGACGGCGTCAGGAGAAACGGTTGAATGGGCCATCTGCTGAACTGTAGCTCGCTCAGGCTGAAGGCTTGTTCGACGGCGAAGGCTCAATAAATGGTCAGAGACGTGAAGTTTGTCGCTGAAGGAGTAAAAATCTGCTATAATGGCGAATTCGGGGACTATAATAGACTGAGGTCACGCCCCCTCGGCCGCCCGCGCCATTGGATGTGCAGTTGCTGCAGCGTCTGGCATCAGGCATAATAGGTCAGGTCATCTGGCATCAGCCTATGAGCGAGCTAGACGCTCATGTTCTAGCTGTGCAGCTGCAAATGCGCTTTACATAAAGGCTTCAGTAAATCGAGGAAAAGGAGTTTCCCCACTGCGTATAGCTACGCAATACGAAGTGACCGTTCGAAAGGGAACAACTTCTACAAACAATTTTAAATTGCCAACAGTTAATAATAATAAATAAAAGTGCATGAAGTGCAAATCGGATAACAATCAAGTGCAATATAAACATGTTTTGTCAGGGCATCATCCCCGAACCCGGGCATCACTCCCGAACCCCGGCATCAACACTCAATTACAACATCTGCTTCCTCCTTTACACGTGTCTGGCGTGATTTAACTTCTCCCCAGTTGTTCCATGAAAACACGGAAAGCTGTGAAGTGATAAATAGGGTTATTTCTTCTTTGGGTTGAAACATAAAAAGGTACTCAACAGGACGGACCGCTTTTAGCCTCCGCATTTGTTCTCCGACTGCAACTGCCAGCATTTTCACCGGAAAATAGTTTACCCTACTTCCGGTAACACAATACCGGCACAATACTGTTTATATCTTGCAAATGCATGATTCACGACTATTAATACTGTAATTGAGGTTATCTGATCTCTTATTTTTGCTATTTATGTTTGCTTAACATATAAAAATGTCATACTGCATTAAAGTAACACTAGGTAACTTTTCAACCTTCAAAATATATTTCCCAGTCTCTTGTGATTGTACATCGACTTACAATAGGTTGAATGACACGTCTGCCTTAGCCTGATGGGGTCTGTAGCGTTTTTAATCGTACTTTTAAACTTCGGGTTTCGGGTAGTAACCAGCGAACAAAGAGAACTACAAAATTCGACTGCTTTACGGCATTTACGTCACTTCCACCACCACCGCCACTTCCTTAAAATCGGACGTGCGAGCCAAATGTTATAGTCATGGCCGAAGCAGCACAGAAAAACAAGAAAGCAAAGGTTTTATCGGAGCAAAGCAAAAAGAGAAAAGAGAAAGTGATCGCGTTAAAGGCAGAACGAGGATCAACATTGTTTTCTCGCTGGCGTGAGCTGAAGGAGGAGGAGGGGTGCCCGACCGATGCGGACTTGGCTGTCATGCTTTTGGACTAGTAAACTATATTGCTTGCATACTATCTCTTTGTTTGTTTTTTTGTCTGCCTGACTATGTTATGGAAGCTATCTTATCCTCAGTTTATCTTCATGAATCAAGTAATGATTGTAGAGTAGCAAATTATCAATCTGGTAGCTAGTAAAAGATATTCTAGTTTTTGATGGTTAGCTATCGCTAGCATTCTCGTTCTGATTTGAACTTTGCAATCGATGAAATTCAAATAGCAAATGTTTGACCTAAAAAGTGTACTCTACTCAACATGTACAAAGAAAAAAATCAAATGAAAGCCTATGTCTAAATGGCTTGTACAAGTTTGGTAGGGGCTACATTCTTGCAAGTAAATATATAAGATGTAGACCTACAAAATCATATTTTATGATACCTAACATGTCTGTGATATTTCTTTATTTGTCTTGCCTCAAGCTATAATGCAAATCGATTTGTAAAATTTGCAGATTCATTTATGGTAGCTTGATATTATAATATTGACGATATATGGTTATTATCTACAACTCAAAGATTGCATTGAAGTATCATATAGATTCAGTAAAACGGTAACCAATAGACTAGGCTACTATAATGACGCTGGCTTGTAAACGTGATCATCGCGATCATTTGTCGTTAGAAAAAAAATAAAACCCATGAATTTATTTTCATATGACATGCTGAAATATATGCCACTGTACCTGGGATGAAGACATATCACACGCGACGCAAGCAGAACACCTGCATGTGACCTCCTCCTACAGTGTTCAGGGCTATCATGGTTGTCAACAAATGCACGTGCATGTAGGATGACAGAGTTTACGACAGTAGTAGAGGACAATACTGTTTCCCAACTGTAGGGGGACCCCGAGAGCAAAAGTTACCTGGTGTTACTTTAAACATAAACATACAACAAATTTTTAGGTATCCTTCAACTACTGCTACAATCATTACTGACATGACAGGACATGTTTCAGTCACGATAGTTGTATCGAACACTGTGATAACGTTACGCATCACTGACAAGCCTACATTTACCAAAAAAAAAGTTTTTCAACATAAATCTGTCAACGAACTAACCTATACAGTAAACACATAGCGTTTGTATCCCACTACTCTACCCTGACAGTAGGCTACATACAAAAATAGATCAAAGTGACATTACCTTAACCAATCATTCAGAAACGTCCTGTTCGAGCCTTAATGGTCGAACTTCTTCGGGGCCGTCATCTTGTTCATCTAGTTCATTTGAAAGTGAAAGGGAAAATTACAGGAATAGGTCACTTTCACGGGTGGCTGCTATAACAGCTGATTTAACTATCTAGCATCTACAGAAAGAGAAAAAAGACTTTTCACAGAATACATTAATAAAATGTACTCCATGTACTTCATCATCAAATGCATTATAAAACGCCTATCTGACTTTGTGTTCATATTAAAACCTGGTTAAAAACTTGTTTATATACACACATAAATCCTGGCTGATTATATATAGTATACATTAGAAAAGTTAACAAACAAACACTTGCATTGCACAAAAACACACTTCAGAAAAGTATAGACTATTTAACCAGTGAAAGCATTTACTATTAGGACAGAGCCAATTAAGAAGAGATTTAGTCCCCTTGAACAAACCTTGTTAGTCTCATAAGCTGATATCTATTCATGAGAGGCACTCTTAACACATAAATTCATCTGATCAAGAATTAATTTGATTCAAAAGCTGTTACAGGGTACTGCATGTTAAGCAATTAAATTCCACTTGATCTTCATTTGAAACACCTTTAAAAGGTTTCAACTTGAGCAAACATTTGATTCAACCAAACATTTTTTATTGATGGAGTACACACACACATACTCACTATATATATATATATATATATATATATATATATATATATATATATATAAAGAGCTAAAGAGCCTGAAAAGGGACATTACATAGCCTACTCTCTATCTTGTTAATTTTTATGTAGAATCCATTTAGCTCTTATATTATTGCTGAATATGATAGCAACCTTCTGCACTTATCATTCCCCATTCACTGATGTGCAGGCAGCCAGGTTTCATATCCAATTCACTGCACTGAAAATAACCATATTTTTTACTTAGTGAGTGTCAACATTTGCCCTCTAGAAAATCAAAACTGCTGAAAGAGAAACCAGGGAGAGAGAAAAAGAGATGTAATTAAGAAGCTGTATTGACTCAGGGAAAGTGGTCTCTATATCACAAATCGCTTTGTGTGGTGGTACGTTCCATTGAATATGAAGTATGTTACTGCTATTTACCTGATCTTAACAGAGTTGTGCCTGTTTTTTGAGCCTGTTTATTAATTTTGTTTTTGTTTTCACTCTGTCTGCTTTGTTCCCATTTGCCTGTGTTTTCATTTGTCTCCTAGGTAGTGGTCGACCGATATGGGTTTTTTGATTGCCGATGCCGATGCCGATATCTTAGAGAGCAGGGTATATATATATGTATATATATATATATATATATATATATATATATATATATATATATATATACACACACACATATTATATATATACACACATATTATATATATATACATACATATTATATATATATATACATACATACACACACACACACACACTTTATATTTATATAAATCAATATTTAATAAATTTGATAAATTTAATGAATATTTAAAAATCTTTAAAATAAACATGCTTAGGCCCTATACTTTAGATGGCAACTTCTTGAATCTGCAATCACATTTTCACAAATAAAGTAATTGTTTAAAAAAATATGAATATGTGAATAAAAAGGAAGTAAACACTGTAACAGGGCACTCGGTAATCTGGTAATTAATCAGTAATCACTGATAATCATATTTTTTCAAAGAAAGACTTTTTTTTTACTTTGACTTTTGACAAGGTAACGCTAATTTTACATACAGCACACAGTGAAAACGACATGAATATGACACAGTGGGCCACTGGATATAGCACAGCATATTTTAAAATGAAGGATTTTAAAGTGTTTCGATCGAGTCTCCTGAAAAGCTGATCTTCTGTTCGCATCAGTGTTGCCAACTTAGCAATTTTGTTGCTAGATTTAGCAACTTTTTAGACTACCCTAGCAACTTTTTTTTCAAAAAGCACCTAGCAACAAATTTAGCAATTTTTTTAATTTATTTGGCAACTTTTAGCAACTCTGGAAAGTGACTCTAATCCAAACAGCAAGTGTACAAGCTAGCGAAATAGACTGAGTGGTTAATTCATAATTCCTTAAAATCGCTGTGGAAATGTGTTAATCGCTGTGAAAACCGGAAGACAAAATACAACGAGCGCAGGGGCGGGGCTACATAACATAGATATAATAAATACATAGACGCCCTATTGGCCACTGGAGCGTACGTCAACGGCGCCGCCATATTGCGGAGGGCAACTTTCCCATACCTCTCATACCTGGAATAGAGAAAAATGCACTTTTCGTGTGCTGCACAAATCGCCAAACAACTGAAAACAGGTCTCGAGGAATTACCTTTCACAAGCAAGACTGAACATTTGTTCCTGGTTATATTTGGTCATGATATAATTAGTAATAGTAACGTTCAGAGGAGAAAGGCCGCGAAATTTAAAAATACTACTGTTATTGTGTCACGAAATGTGGTCTTAATAGTTTTTCAGTCGACAATGTACTTGTTTAAAGCTCAGATCTGTGGTTTATTAAAAAATATAGCGCCTATTTAAAAATGTAATCGGACGTTTGCGGAGTTGTGAGATACAGGCGATCACCGGGCGCTCAGCGCTCATGTACCCCGCCTGGAACAGCCTTACCTCGGCTAGTGCTTCTGACACTCTAAAGCAGGGGTCTCCAACACGTCGCTCGCGAGCTACCAGTAGCTCGTGGCCTGATTAGAGGTAGCTCGCCAGGGGCCGTTCACATATCGCGTCTTTTGCGCGCTCAATTTCGTTATTTCAAATGTAGGAAGCTCATAATTGAAGCGACGCGCTCATTTTTTCCAGGCGCAGTGAGATGAAAAAATGCATTAGCTACTAAAACTTCTTTGCCATTGTGGAGAGCGCAGTGCATGGTTGCATAGCAACGACAGACGCCACGGGAAAATCGGACCGAATTTTACTATTAATAATAAAAGATAAGCTAATGTGCATTGTAAACGTCAGTAATTTATCTTTTTTGACTCATTCTTTTTATAAAAATGATTAAAAGGCTGAAATATGCAAGGTTTCTTTTTATAAATCTTTTTTGTCAAAGCTTCATTTGAACTTGTACGCTACATACTAGTAGATAACATGTCCAGTAGCCTACTCCTTTAAAATATGGCCATCATTTTTAATGTTGTTATTTTAATGTTTATGTAAACAAAAAGTGCATATTATTAATGCTAATTATATTTGTTATTTGCTGGTTTTCGACATAAAACTTGTTGAATTGATTTTATTGTGTAGTATTAGTACTTTTTGAACAGGATTCGGTGATAACCGTGATCATTTTGGTCACTATAATCATGAAATGAAATTTCCATTCCATTTCATCTCTATTTAAGATGCTGTCATAGAAGATGGAAGGAGAACCCAGGCGCAGACAGCAGATGACACTCAAATGATTTATTTTGGACCAAAACAGAAAACAAAACCCACGAGGGGGTAAAACAGGACTGGAGCAGAGTATAACAAGACTAAGACACAATGACAAACAAAGACTCTGACTTGACAGGAAACAAACTCACAATACTGATTAAACAGGTCTTCAGACAATATACTCACAGGGATTAACACGCAAAGTTAGACAATGTACCGACACAGGACAGCAAACACAAGGGGATTAAATAGGGAGACACTAATGACAAAGACAGGTGAAGCTGACTAGACAAGGACAGGTGAAACTGACTAGACAATAATGACGAGACGAGGATAACAAGGGGGCGGGGTGACGTGACAACACAAGCACATGGCTCAAAACACAAGACCATGTGCTTGCACACAAAACATGATTCTGTCATGATCCTGCCTCAAGACTAGAGAAAATCAAGGACACGAGGGCAGAATCATGACAGAACCCCCACCTTAAGGAGCGGCTACCAGACGCTCCTCAAGGGGACATCAAACACGGGACATGACAGACTGAGACATCGACACAAACCAACAAAACATGACAAATAACAGTAATGGCAAACACGAAAACACAACAACCGGGTTAGGATGAAACATTAAAAATAAAAAACAAGGAAGAGGTGGTGGAGGAAACACAGAGTTCATGGGGGGTGGTCCAGGGTGAATGGGTGTGCTGGGGGTCTTAGGTCCACGGGATGAGGATGGGGAACGAGGAATCCGGGCTGGCTTGGAGGGGGACACACGAGGGGGGGACTTGGACAAAACAGTACGGGGTTTAGTGGCGACAGGGAAAACAGTCCGGGAACTAGTGGTGACAGGGACAAACGGGGAAACAGTCCGGGGACTAGTGGTAACAGGGACAAACGGGGAAACAGTCCCGGGGCTGGTGGAGACAGGGACGAACGGAGAAACAGTCCGGGGGCTGGTGGAGACAGGGACGAACGGAGAAACAGTCCGGGGGCTGGTGGAGACAGGGACGAACGGAGAAACAGTCCGGGAATTAGTGGAGACAGACTGGGATACTGCTTCAGTGGTAGCAGCAACAGATTCAGAGACAGAGGGTGAGGAAACGGGACTCCTGACGGCGGACATAGCAGGCGAAGGGGCAGGACTGGGTGCAGCGATCACAGCGGCAGGCTCGGGGGCTGGAGACAAGACAGGACAAACAGGGACTTCGAGGATTTTAGCTAGACAAGACAAATAATCAGAGAGGGTCTTGGCAGCAAGGAAGATGGGCATCTCCTGACGAGCAGAAACCGATTTCAGAACCTCTTTTGCGGCTAGATCGGCCGCAAGTCTCTCAGTAGATTCTGGGACGGCGCTAGCTGGAGCGGGCTCATGGACGGCGCTTGCTGGAGCGGGCTCATGGACGGCGCTTGCTGGAGCGGGCTCATGGACGGCGCTTGCTGGAGCGGGCTCATGGACGGCGCTTGCTGGAGCGGGCTCATGGACGGCGCTTGCTGGAGCGGGCTCATGGACGGCGCTTGCTGGAGTGGGCTCATGGACGGCGCTTGCTGGAGCGGGCTCATGGACGGCGCTTGCTGGAGCGGGCTCATTGACGGCGCTTGAAGTAGCGGGCTCTGGGGCAGCGATCGCGGACTCAGGGGGAGACAGAGACGGAGGACAAGAGGCTCCCTTCCTCCTCTTCTTCCTTCTGGGTCGCGGAGCTGAGTCCGTAGCCAGGCTTGAGACCGGTAAGGGGGGCGAAGAGGGAGACGAAGCAGGTGCTGGCGACTCCACCGCAGGCAAGGGGGATTCCGTGGAGGACGACTCAGACGCTGACTCCCACGACAAACGTCTTCCACGCTTTCCACGGGGGCTGACGGACACGGGTGATGGATCGGGAGTCAGGGTGGAAGACGCTTGGTCCTCCTGTGTCACGACGGCTAACATGCGACCCTCAGGGATGACTGGAAGTGTGGCAGGAGGTGAAAAACCAGGGGGACCTGGCTGCTCCTTCCGAGACAAGTAGTCCACCATGTTGCGAAACGGACGGCGGACCAAACTCTCTCGCTCAGCAAGGGGAGGGAGGACTTTGAGACCCGCGACGAGGTAGCGGTTGACCAGGGTCTCCGGCAGGAAGAACCTCCTCTCCTCAACAACCTGGGCGTACCTCTTCAGGGTCAACTCACCCTGGGGAGGGAAAGGAAGCTTGCCATTGGAACTGTCAGAGATAGCCACGCGCCACCACAGTTCCGGGTCAGAAGGCTGAAGATCAGCGGAGAAGGACTGAACGTCTGCTGGGTTCTTTTCTGGTCGGTACATTTTGTCATAGAAGATGGAAGGAGAACCCAGGCGCAGACAGCAGATGACACTCAAATGATTTATTTTGGACCAAAACAGAAAACAAAACCCACGAGGGGGTAAAACAGGACTGGAGCAGAGTATAACAAGACTAAGACACAATGACAAACAAAGACTCTGACTTGACAGGAAACAAACTCACAATACTGATTAAACAGGTCTTCAGACAATATACTCACAGGGATTAACACGCAAAGTTAGACAATGTACCGACACAGGACAGCAAACACAAGGGGATTAAATAGGGAGACACTAATGACAAAGACAGGTGAAGCTGACTAGACAAGGACAGGTGAAACTGACTAGACAATAATGACGAGACGAGGATAACAAGGGGGCGGGGTGACGTGACAACACAAGCACATGGCTCAAAACACAAGACCATGTGCTTGCACACAAAACATGATTCTGTCATGATCCTGCCTCAAGACTAGAGAAAATCAAGGACACGAGGGCAGAATCATGACAGATGCACTATAAAATTAACTATAATTATGTTTTGTTTTTACAGTATAATATGCAAAGTACAATTTTCTTTAAAAAAATGTATCTCTGATTCTGTTCTTATCTCTGACATTTAAGGGTGACATATATGGGCCTACAAAAACTCTTTTAGGTCTAAAACAGTTTAGATAGTTGTTAATATGAGAGTTATGAGACATTATTTAAGAGATTAGAGTATTGTATTACATGAGTAGCTTTCGGCCACTATCTTTTTTTAAAAGTAGCTCTCAAATGAAAAAAGGTTGGAGACCCCTGCTCTTAAGTTTCATAACTTTATATTTAGGCTATTTAACGTTGTTGCTTGCTGTGTGTTTGACTGAATCGTTTACTTTATTTCTTGTCTTGTGTAGCTTTTTATACCTTTTAGGCTACTTATGCTGTGCAAATGATATGCAAAGTACAATTTTCTTTAAAAAAATGTATCTCTGATTCTGTTCTTATCTCTGACATTTAAGGGTGACATATATGGGCCTACAAAAACTCTTTTAGGTCTAAAACAGTTTAGATAGTTGTTAATATGAGAGTTATGAGACATTATTTAAGAGATTAGAGTATTGTATTACATGAGTAGCTTTCGGCCACTATCTTTTTTTAAAAGTAGCTCTCAAATGAAAAAAGGTTGGAGACCCCTGCTCTTAAGTTTCATAACTTTATATTTAGGCTATTTAACGTTGTTGCTTGCTGTGTGTTTGACTGAATCGTTTACTTTATTTCTTGTCTTGTGTAGCTTTTTATACCTTTTAGGCTACTTATGCTGTTATGATGGCTATTACTGATCAATAAAACTGAAATTTAACAAAAAAGAGACAGGGTTGTGTCATTTTATTTTATATAGCCTATGTAGGAATATTTTAAAATATATAAATTATATTTGCATATTTATACATTATCTTCACTGTTTGGAGGCCTACATAAAATAAAATGACAAATCTAATGTCAGTTTAATGATCAATATTATAATGTTTCATATTTTTTTCATATTGTCTATATTATTCTGCAATTGATATTACATTGTATTTGCTGTTCTTATTATTATTGTTATTATAATGTTATACCACTTGCGATTATCAATCTATTATAGTTATGTTATCATAGTCACTAACTTATTATTTTTACTGTCTATATACTGTAATTGATATTTCTTATTATATTGCTATTATTATAGTATTATACATAAACTATATGCTATTATCAATAATTGTATGATTGTTTTATTGTACTTATGATATTATATAAGTTAACAGATAATATTGAATGGGCACGAATGCAATTTAAGCCCTCTAAATCAAGGAGCATCTCCATAATTATAATTAAAGGCAAGGTAGTAGATAAAACATTCTTCATTAATGGTGAGGCAATACCAACAGTTTCTCAGAAGCCAGTGAAGAGTCTAGGGAGATGGTACGATGGGGATCTAAAGGACACAGTTCGAGTGGGAGAAGTTAGACGACAAGCAGTGGAAGGGTTGAAGAGCATAAACAGCTGTGCTCTACCAGGCAAACTGAAACTCTGGTGCTTTCAGTTTGGTCTACTGCCAAGGTTGCTGTGGCCACTGACTGTGTATGAGGTTTCTTTGACAACAGTGGATAAGCTGGAAGCGTTAATAAGTTCATACATCAGGAAATGGTTGGGAGTTCCACGCTGCCTCAGCAGAGTGGGACTTTATAGCAAAGGAGTATTGCAGCTGCCAGTCTCTGCTTTAACCGAGGAGTTTAAGTGTGCCAAGGTCAGACTGGAAATGACTTTAGCAGAGTCACGTGACAAATGCGTAAGGGAGACAGCCCCTGTGGTAAAAACTGGTAGAAAGTGGTCAGCAAAGAAATCTGTAGTAGAGGCAAAGGCTGACCTTCAAATTGGGGATATCGTGGGACAGGTACAGCATGGAAGAGGGGGTTTTGGGCTCAGTTTAGCTCCTCCTAAATGGCACAAGGCAGGCCCAGCCCAAAGGAGGAAGCTGGTAGTCAACGAGGTGCGAAAGCAGGAGGAGAGGATGAGATGTATAAAGGCCATTTCCCAGGCCAAGCAGGGAGAGTGGATGAGATGGGAGAGTGTGGAACAACGCAAAATGGGCTGGCAAGACCTTTGGTCAATGGAAGAGAGTAGGATCAGTTTCCTTATTAGGTCAACATATGATGTTCTCCCATCACCGCAGAACCTAAACCTCTGGGTAGGAGAGGATCCATCTTGTCCTTTGTGTTCATCACCTGCCACATTAAGGCACATTTTGACAGGATGTAAGGTGGCTCTTAGCCAGGGTCGGTTTACTTGGCGCCATGACCAAGTATTGCGATGTTTGGCTTTAGCATTGGAAGGCAAGCGTAGTATGACCAATAAATTGCCGCCTGTTCTAGCAAAACATTACACGCAGAAGACAATATTCCTCCGCCCAGGCGAGCAACCACCAAGAAAAGGTGCTAACACCAATTCTCGCCCAGGACAACTGGAAGCTGCTAGGGACTGGAAGATGCTGGTTGATCTTGATCAACGGCTTATTTTTCCACCTGAGATTGCCACCACTAACCTACGGCCAGATATTGTTTTGTGGTCTGGATCAGCACGCATTGTTCAACTGATAGAGTTAACAGTGCCATGGGAGGATGCGGTAGATGAGGCATATGAGAGGAAGAAACTGCGGTATGCTCATCTGGCCACTGAAGCAGAACAGCGAGGATGGAGAGTCCAGGTTTATCCAGTGGAAGTGGGTTGTCGTGGTTTTGTGGCACACTCTACAACCCGGTTCCTCAGAGACGTCGGATTCAGTGGCCAAGAGTTGCGTCGTACAGTAAAGAACTTATCTGAAGCAGCAGAAAGGAGCAGCAACTGGCTGTGGTTGAGACGGAAAGATTCTAGCTGGCTGTGTACAGGCCGCCATGCTACGGTTTCGTAGAATTCTTGAAAACTTGAAAGGTCTGTTGGTTTATTTGTATAGGTTGTATAGTATTTACAGTCATTACGTTCCTGTGTATATTGCGTGAATGACGGGTGGTTGGGCAGATATTGTGTTTTGCGGTAGGTGGTATGCCATACGGAACCGTTGCCACTGAAACTGCATATTAACGCACCAGTGGGGCTCGACAGCCTTAGTCAAACGGGTTGGCGCGTATGGTTGGGTTGCGGAGAGATTGTGAGATTGTGGTTAGGTCTCAGCAGCAACTGTTGGTTTATTTGTATAGGTTGTATAGTATTTACAGTCATTACGTTCCTGTATATATTGCGTGAATGACGGGTGGTTGGGCAGATATTGTGTTTTGTGGTAGGTGGTATGCCATACGGAACCGTTGCCACTGAAACTGCATATTAACGCACCAGTGGGGCTCGACAGCCTTAGTCAAACGGGTTGGCGCGTATGGTTGGGTTGCGGTGAGATTGTGGTTAGGTCTCAGCAGCAACTGTTGGTTTATTTGTATAGGTTGTATAGTATTTACAGTCATTACGTTCCTGTGTATATTGCGTGAATGACGGGTGGTTGGGCAGATATTGTGTTTTGTGGTAGGTGGTATGCCATACGGAACCGTTGCCACTGAAACTGCATATTAACGCACCAGTGGGGCTCGACAGCCTTAGTCAAATGGGTTGGCGCGTATGGTTGGGTTGCGGAGAGATTGTGAGATTGTGGTTAGGTCTCAGCAGCAAGAGGGAAGTAGAGGTCAGTAAGCTGGGCTGAGTTGAGTGGGGGACGGAGGGGGGTGACTCGGGGATGCCAGAGTCACTGTCGAGCCCTCTTGAGGTGTCGTGGGCTAGTCGACGAAACACTGAGGACGGAAGGTGCCCACTTGAAGACCCTAGAGATGTTCCCTACTCCGCTCAATCCAGAGGGTTGTTATGGGGGACCGCACTGTGGTTGCAGCCGTTGTGTGTGCTGACGCGCAATACACTGTATTAACACCAGACAGAAGATTCACGTCACTAGATGGAAAGAAGCGTAAATGGATGGAGAAGCATAGGTTACTGTAAAGCTACGTCTTAGTTGGTGATTATCTTGGCGAAAGCCGAGTACAAATCAGCATGAAGTTTTAACATCTACTCTCGTGTAACGGAAATCATTACTATCCATTACTATTTTATTTGGTGTATACTGTTTGTTTATTTTATTGACTAAACTATTTACTATTACTTCTCCCTTTATCTTATATTTACTATTTGCATTTCACTGTAGTTGTACCATATCATATGTATTACCATAAAGGATCCATCCATATCATATGTATTAACATAAAGGATCCATCCGTTATCTTTGTTATTGCTAAAATCGGGTCAATCACAGAAAATGTTTTTTCCACAATAAGAAAACTTTATTTCATTTAATGTGAACATTAAATTAAATCTCAGTGTGGGGGTCTTCACAATTCTTATCCAAGAATAAAAAGCCAAATAGCCTACATGACAAGCCTGAGCTTTGACAATTCCTAATACATTTTTTTTATAAGTCTATCGAGATTTTAAATAACTGGAGATGAAACTTTTTGTACACCACATACAAACCACTGAAATTGGCTGATAAATGTAAAAACATTTTTTGTATTTGTTAACAGCGCAGTCTTGCCCTCCGCAAAATGGCGGATGCGTTGACGTAGCCTATCCAAGGGGGTAATCCATCAGGCGGAAGTTGAAGCTGCCTCCGGGGGCCGCCATTGTAGCTGGCTATCACCTGCTGTTAGCATCCCATTGACTCCCATTCATTTTGGCGTCACTTTGACAGCGAATAACTTTACATCTGAGGCGTCCAAAGACTTCATTTGTCCATTATTTATTTCTAAAGAAACACGACAATGTCTAAAAGGCTCCATTACTTTGTATCTTACGTTATAGCCCCGTAGAAGCCATTCTTGTAAAAATAGGCTAAAAATTGCGTCATAACCACGCGACTTCATGTCGCACAATAGAGACATTACCGTACAGACAGGAGGAGAAGCTCGCACAGTCTCGCAGGCGTACTGACGTTAAATTTTAAATAAATAAATATTAAGCAAAATGACAAAATAATTAATCAGAATACTTACCAAAAGTTGCTGCAGGTCGCGCTTCACCGTCTCTGTGCACGATTAACGTTGGGGGACAGTCTATGGGTGATTCAGATTTGTCTTGGCACAGCTACTAGAAGATTTACAACTGTCAGTTAGGTTGCTCACGTGACATCTACGTCATCAAGCTCAGTTTTAGCCTGCACAGAACGCTTGGCTATCAGGAAGTGAGTGCCCATGTTCGGCTTCAACTCTCTCCGTTGAAATCAACAGGGTCGCTGTGTCCATTTCTTTTACTGTCTATGAGCCTATCGCAGAAACGTTCCAAAGCGGCCAATATGGCGTCTATGTATTTATTATGTCTATATGCTACATAAGGTCTATATAGCCAGGCACAGAGGCTGCAGGCATATATATATATATATATATATATATATATATATATATATAAAGAAAGAAAAAATATATATATATTTTACAAACAAATCTAAATTAGCATTTTAAATTATATCTACGTATTACATAATGGCGTAGTTTTACGTAATTTTACGATTACGCAATGACGTCACAACGTCATTTAGCAACTTTTAGCAACAAATAGATCTGCCTTTAGCAACTTCCCCTGAAAATTAGTTGGCAACAGTGGTTCGCATTCACTCACTGCGCACGGACCGACCGTCACTCGCAGGAACACGTTTATGCAGGCTACAAATGCATACTTCACAAGATATCACAGCTGGATTCGATTAAATCTGCAAGGTTTGTGAAATTAAATGTTTATTAGATATTCAGAGATTTGTTTAAATTATGTAGATGTGCATTTGCTGAATGTTGACGGTAAATGAGAAAGTATTTTAGGCTGATTGTTTGCCTTTTCGGTTACAAATAATATAAAAGCAAACGTATTACTTTTTCGCATACCATTTACTTTCTTTGACAAGTTCTGTAGCCACCGGTTCTGTCTAACAAAGTATTAGATCTGACTGACAGAGATCGTAAACTAATGAAGACGGAGTGGCTGCGTTTACACTTGGCATTAAAGGTGCAATGTGTAAAAATTTTGAGTAACTATTAACAGAAATGCAATATGACATCCATAACTATGTGTTCAGTGGTGTATAAAGAACTTACTTAATAAACCGTAATGTTTTTATTACCTTAGAATGAGACATTTATATCTACATAGGCGCGGGAATCCCCTTCTATGAAGGTCGACATATTGTGACGTCATGTTTCTACCGTAGCCGACAGCGAACAAACAGCGTTACAGAGCGTGTTTCGTCACTACCTTGAAAGAGAAGCCGCAGAAAGCTAGAAGCTAGCCATAAACACCGTGAGTAATGACTTTTCCCTTGTCAGTGGTGTAAAATATGTAGTTGGATTGTTTCATGTAACTTAGTTCTTCTCCCTCGCTGTGTTATGGCTTTGCTATGTGTGGATAAATGTGCTGGTTACGTTCGTGAGACAGCTGATTAGCACTCTTGTCATTGACCGTAAAACAGTTACAGGAATCACCAACCCGTCGATCTTGGAAGCATTTTAAGTCGATCGAGTTTCCAAAATCAGAGAAAAAAAGCCTATTGTGTGTAGTAAATGGTGTCTAGGGGATGCGGAGGCGCGCGCGCTGTTACAATCACGTTATTTTTGCCACGCGCGCCTTTGGGCTCATGCGGACGCGTCCAGTATAAACAAGGCTTAACGCTTTAACCAGCTCAGCCACAGTAACAGCTCATATTAGCCAGCTAAACTTTTACTACCCTGTTAGAAAAAATATATAGTTGCATAGTTTCATGTGGTTCTTCTCCCTCGCTCTATTATGGGTTTTCTATGTGGGGAGAAATGTGCTGGTTACGTTCGCGAGACAATCAACTAATTACTATTATTATATTACTTATTAAGACTCTTGATTCTCACCTGACTATGGCTTTGTAAACTTTATCCATGATGTGGTTTATAATGGACTGTGGTACAGAAACTTGGTTTACTCTGGCTATTCTCTGCCGTCTCAGACGACGATGTTTGTCCCGTTTTCGCCACGGTAGCTTCTTCGAAAGGGAGGGGTGAGCGGTGGGCTGAGCCCTTAGTGTAGACTCGCAACCGAACCGCTAGATGTCGCTAAAAGTCACACACTGCACCTTTAAAATGCGATCACCGTGATCCGATCAAGCAGATCGGATCATTAGCCAATCAGGACATTGTGCGTTTACATTTGTTCACATTAAGTTGCCTCTGTATCTGGATAACCGATCGGATTTCTGTTTCCTACCATAAATTAGGTCTGTGGCATGACACCAGATTAAGAGTAGCCTAGCCTAAAGATGATCCAAATTAAACAATGTCCCAGTTGCTTTCACTCACTCACTTTACTTTCAATCTCCAGTAATTAGATCAAATTATTTATTTTTTTGAAGGAAAGAATAGTTCCAGAGTTGATCATACAAAAATAACTGGGTTGATAATGTTAGTCACATTGATCATCTGGGTTTAAGCTTATAGTGTGCAATGACTATATTGACAGAAATGGAAGATTGATAAACATGCTGAAACAATGAAAATATTAAACATTTAAAACATTACAAAAATTCCGATTCCGATTATTCTTCTGGCAAAGCAGCGTGCAGCTCTTCATTAAGATCATGACTGACTGTGATTGTACAGGCGACCGCATATCGTTCAGATGATGTTGCAAAATTAAAATAAAAAATTACACACATATATAGGCTATCATGTAAGTCTAAATAAAATGTTTTAAAGATTGACGTTTATTGTAAGGTTCAAATAAGTTTAATTTCTTGTCTAAACTGCGTCTGGCCATTATTTTCTGACAGTCACGCGGGGAGACTGGGCGGGGATTTAAATTATGTCCACCTGTGAATGCAGACACGATGGCTGGATTGCGTTTACATTACACTGAGATCCGATCACAATGTGTCCTCGATTACCTCCGAACCTTGACACGCTGATCGGATAACATTCCGATCAGAAGCGCGTTTACACTTGTCTTTTCAATGTGTATGTGGACAACATCCGGATACAGGTCGCATGTTAATGCCAAGTGTAAACGCAGCCTGTGAGTGAGCGCTGTGTGATCAGGCGCTGCCGTTCCCTTTCGAAGGGAACTCAACAATACGTCAACGACGCTATGGGGGAACGCCTCAGGCGTGACAGGTGTCTGAAATCACTATCAAATCACGTCAATCATATTGACCGGCGACAGCCCGTGAATCATTAGCGTGAATGATTAACGTGCGACCTGGAAGTATAAAGGGGCGCCTTGCAAACATGACAAATCATCTCATCGTCTTCAGGGACTGTCTGTTTGAAAACGCTACTCAATGAAACGGTAAGAAAATGAAATGTACAGCACACGAGTGTGTTTTTTTCCTGCCTGGGAGAAGAGCGCGCACGAGAGGTTCTCGAGGGAATCCTCTGTGTGAACTGTGAGCGTTTTTCTCTTAAAACGCTCCGCTCTCGTCTGGCCCTCTTCTCGAGTGAAGGGGGTTCAACGTCTGGTCCGCGTGGTCCCGCTCGTGCCGAGGCAGAGCGGCGACTTGCATCATGGGCTTCCAGATAGAGCTCATCGATCATCTTGAGAGTCCTGTAAACCTCTCAAATGATTCGACGGCTGACGAGGGCGAACTGCAGGCACCAATGGTTTCCTGCAGTTGCTGCTCTTCAGGACGAGCAGGAGATGGCTGAGGAGGTTTATAATCAGGTAGATCCTGAACCCTCTCAGCCACCCTGCCCCGTGTGTGCAGACCTGGTGGATGTTGTGGAGCGCGCCGCCAACAGGCTGTAGCTGCCATGGCGACGCGCTAGAGGAGAGACCGCTCGCGGTAGGCTTGGCGATCGGTTTCTCCCCTGCCATACACACCAGCTCAGGTGAGCCTTCCATTCCTTCCTGATCTTCACACGGAGATCGAGAGGGCATGGAAGAGCCCATACTCTGCCCGTATTCACCGACATCAGCGGGTTAATTTCGCTGATGTTGAGGGGATCGCAGAGCATGGGTATGTGTCGATGCCGCCCATTTGACGAGTCGTTTGCGAACTATCTCGTGTCTGGGCAGGCGTCGACACTGAGAGCTCCAACCCTGCCATCCAAACCGCTAAAGTCAACAGCACGTTTGAATGGCAGAGCATACACGACAGCGGTTCAGGCTGGTGCTTCCCTGCACACTATGGCGGTGCTGCAGGCATATCAGGCCGACCTGCTGCAGGATCCTGCATACCGCTGAGATCCGGTTCCACACCCAGGCAGGCGGGAGGGCCTGGCCCTTCACGGTCCGAGGACCGTAGACAGGGCCAGAGAGCCAGTGTCGCCTCTCGTGCGCCCCCTCCGTGGAGGAACAGGGCGCAGAAGAGGCGTGACTCCCGCAAGAAGAGGGATCTGAGGGAGGTTATCCAGCACAAGCGCACACAGTGTCGCTGATGGATAATCTCCCCGGAGGGCTTCATTAAAAAGGAATCCAGCCCTCTCCTCTCTTCTGACTCCCCAGACGTTCATTACACCAGGCCTGGGGCTGGGCCTATGATAAGAACGATGTTCCAATGGCCCGCCTAGGCTTGGCTAGTAGAAACGCCTCTTTCAGGCATGTAAAGTGGTGGACCCCAGGGTCATAAAGAACTATCTGGCGAGTCTTCACTCCGCACGCCGCAGGTGAGCTGACTGGTCTTTTAAGAGTAATTTTTTGTGAATTAAAATTCCGAGATGTATCTCTCTACAGACCTCGTTCCCTGTATAGAGCTATGGGGTCATGTCAAGGTAATGAGGTAAGAGAAGTTTCCTGGATCATTAGGGCCCTGAAGTTCCCCGTTAGGTGGCCAGAACGATAACTATGTTAGCCTTCGGGCTGTTAGCCACCTCAGGGTAGAGTATTTGGTCTCTCTCTTAGAATTTTTTACTTAGAGTGTTGACTGACGCTAGAGCTTCAGATAGATCTTATGTCCGGCCCACGGGTCCGTTGACTTCTTCCTGAGTATTTCGCCCCTTGAGCTCTGTTTGGGTTTCATTAGGCTGAGCGATTCTGCAGCCCTTTGTATGGAATAATACAGACTATATTCTTTAGTAAGGCTGTGGCTCCTCCGAGCCCTCAGATTGATCTATGCTTGCAGGCTGGCCCTCACCAGGGCCGCCTCTGTAGCTGGCCTAGGCTGTGCCAGGGATAATAGAGGCGCTCTGCTAAAAATTTTAGCATTTCTTCCTCTGACCCTTCACTGTGTGAATGTTGGTTTCTAGCATCCCTGTATAAACAGCCTCCTCCCGTGGGAGTCGTTAGGCCAAGGCCCGCCCCCTTCTCTGCATTCTGGGGTGCCTAGAGTAATGCAGCGTGGTGCTGAGGATGGTTTGTAAGGACATGGTAGGCCTCAAACAGGCCTCCGTGGTATATATGTCTTTATTGAGCAGGGTTAGGCCGTCTTTCGCTTCACGAAGAAGACTGGGTTTCCTGCCCGACTCTGCCATGCAGAACTGGCCTACGGATTTAGGCCGCCAGTTTAGGCTTCACTCACCTCGCTGAGCTACTGCTCGAGCGCTAGGTTGTAGGTGGTTGGCTTTCATTCAAGCCCCACTCCCCTAGGTTGGGCACAGATACATTTCTGTCACCCCTAGAGCCGCTGGCAGGCCCGCACCCTGGTAACCTCAGGGTGAGGTGTGAGTATTCCCCTGTGATACAGGGTAGGTCTGAGCACTTCACTCCCAGTTCTGTTTTATCCCACCTCGCACCACTATGGCTCGGGTCGAGTATGTAGTAAGCTTCACTTCTTCTTTTGTCGAAGTACGCTCCCCTGAAGCCAGAGCATTGCCCTGAGCTGACGCCCATGCATAGATGGTAGGCCCCTGACTAACTGGGGCCTCCGTTGAGGCAGAGTGGCGTATGTTGTACTCCCCTTGTTTTAAGGGTGCTTGCTTTCTTGCGGAGTACACTGCCATGGGCAATGGGATTAGGCACCAGGATGCTGTAGGCGCTGTGTAAACAGTTTTTCTGCCAACGAAGGCTGCGCCATTAGGTAGTAGGCCTCAGCAGGCCTCCTTGATTGGACAGCCCCCCAGAGGGCACTGTAGGCCAGCTCACTTTACGTGGTTGGCCTTGGTGGTTCGGGCAGTTGACTCACTGATGGGTAGTAGGCCTTAAACAGGCCTCCTCGGAGGTGAGTCCCAACATTGTGGGACATACCTTATAGCGCTACTGGAAGCCCATTAGTGAATTATGCTGTGTAGTATGGTTTCCAACAGTGTACTTTATGGCAGAATATGACTTGCTATTAGCTAGTAGGCCCGACCAGGCCTCCCTGATAGGCGAGTCCCCAGCTGGCTGGCCTTAGCAGGCCACCTTATACTTTCACCCGGACTCAGGGCTCAAAGCTACCAGTGAGTTCCCACAGATAGTGGTGACCAGGTGGTAGGCCTCACCAGGCCTCCCTGAAGGTGAGCATCCCACGTACTGTGGTTATCAGGTAGTAGGCCTCACGTGCCTCCCTAAAGGATCAGGTAGTAGGCCTCTCCGGGCCTCCCTGTAACGCTCCCTAGTGGTGCTGGGTTTATGAAGCTAGTGGTCTCTTGCTATCAGTTTCAGCTAGCCTTAATAGGCAGCTGCTGAAGGCGAGCTTGCGCCCTGGCTCGCTAAAGTGTTCATTCTCTGCTAAAGGTTCCCTCCCGGAACCTTTTCTGCCTACAGCCTGGTTTGCCTATCAGGCAGACCGTGTGCTCCCCTCATGAGGGTCTCTTTGAGCATGCGGCTTCCTGAGTCTGGTCAGACGGTCGTAGGCCTCTCGTGAGGCCTCCCAGTTAGATCAGCCCTTAGGCCTTCACAGGCCTCCTCAGTGTTTTGAAACACAGACACTGGGTTGATCCGTGGATCGAGTAGAGAAACTCCCCTCGCTAGCAAGGGTCGGAAAGCACTATGCTGAGTCATACTCTCCGGGATATCCCGTCTCTGAGATCCGGGCCGAGTGGTTCACTGCCAGCTTCGCAGTCCCTCGGGTTGGATGCCTTACTTAAGGCATTTGTCCAGAGGCTCTGTCTTCAGACAGACAGGATTTGGCCAGACTAAGTGTCTATGTACTGGCGCCAGGTCAGGCCGTCCTGGTGGCATTTCGGGGTGAGTACGTTCCCCTGAATAGTGACTGGCTGGGGTTCCCTTGGGTTCCCTAGCCACATTCCCTAGAAGGGACCCCTTCTAATTGGAAGCTGAGGTTCCAGGCCCGGAGCCGGCCCAGGTAGACCTTTCATTTAACCATGTTTATGAAGGTTTTTCTGTGAGGCTGTAGCTTGGGCTATGACCGTAGGGAATGCTGTCACTGACAGCCCAGTGTGACCTGAGGGTGAGTGGTTCTAGCGTTTCATTTGAAGTTGCTGGTTCTGACAGTTGTCACTGCCACTTGGCATGCACTCCCCTTAGCATGGCGGCGTTGGTATATCGTTCCCCATAGCGTCGTTGACGTATTGTTGAGTTCCCTTCGAAAGGGAACGTCTCAGGTTACGACTGTAACCTATGTTCCCTGAGAACAGGGAACGAGACAATACGTCTCCCTGCCATGCCACGGGGCTTGCCTACCGTACAGTCCCTTCAGACGATAAGGTGATTTGTCATGTTTGCAAGGCGCCCCTTTATACTTCCAGGTCGCACGTTAATCATTCACGCTAATGATTCACGGGCTGTCGCCGGTCAATATGATTGACGTGATTTGATAGTGATTTCAGACACCTGTCACGCCTGAGGCGTTCCCCCATAGTGTCGTTGACGTATTGTCTCGTTCCCTGTTCTCAGGGAACATAGGTTACAGACGTAACCTGAGACGTTTTCTTCTCAGGTGCTGGTGTTCTCAACGCCGCCCGTCAAAATAAAAGTCAGCAGCGCCGTCAGAATAAAAGTCCCGCTTCCAACACATCGGCCAATCAGAAAAACTTATCGGCCGATGCCGATATTTTAAAAAAGCCAAATATCGGCCGATATATCGGCCATGGCGATATATCGGTCGACCACTACTCCTAGGTTAGTCATTACCCTCTTGTTTGTTACCATAGTTACTCATTAGTTCCCTTGTTTGCTTAACCTGTGTTAACCCAATTATCTTTGTTTGCTCCTTGTATGCCTGCCTCAGTTCTCATTTGTTGGTTGCGGTTAACATCTACGCTGAGTTTGGTTATTGTTAATCCTTTGTTAATGAAGTCTTTTGCATTTATCTTCTTCATCTTGCGGTCTACAACATGACTGCTAAAACATGACCCTAAAACAGTGGTTCTCAGATTTTTTTATTTATTTCAAAGGCCCACTGTTATCAAACACAATATTCAAAGCCACCTCACCCATATTTTCATATTTCTGCTTTAATTATGACAAAGCTGCTTGTTTTCCAACTATTGTATTACCTGGCTAAATTAATTAACCACAATTAATTTTGTGTTTCCAGAAATTTGACAAACTGTATGTTCTTTAATGAAAACCAATGCTTTACAGTTTGTTGAATTAAAATGTCATAACTGTCAAGATATACAATGTTCAGAAAGTTGAACTGAACATGATATTCAGATGCATGGCTCTATTAATAATGTAAAAGCTGAGTGTTAGGGCCAAGAAGTTACTCAGGAAGTTGCTAAAGGCTCAACGGATGAACAAACAAACAAATGTAATGTGAGGTCATGACTTTAAGTTACTTTATTTACTAGTTTTGGCAGGCCATCAGATGACCTTTGCCCTTTTGCAAGTTGCAACATTAGAAAAGTATCTAAGAAGATGCCAACTAGGCTTTTCTTTATACTACACCCAGAATTGCTTGTGAATAATTCAAAAAGCGGTATCCACATTTTGTGATTATTTAAAAAAAAAAATTTCAAAGCTTACAGGCAGCTTATGCTAGCAAATAGCAATATATTTAAAGTTATTATTTTGCTAGATATAAACTATTTACTTACAAATCAATAGTAGAAATGTCAGAACAAAAAGAGGTAAGAAGAAGAAAAAAATTACCTGAGAGAAAAAGATGAAAAGCCTGAGATGAGTTAGTGATGAGTTAGCTGAGTTAGCTTGTATTGCTAACAACATTTGTTTCCATATTATTTGAATGCAGTTTACTTTGGTGGCAAAAGAAATTGAACAGAATGATTATTGATCTTTTGGGTATTTTTTTGTTTTTATTTTTATCAAATCTCTTTTACCAAAAGTGCAGAATATTTTGGGATGTGTGTTATAAGATACTCCACCGGAAAAAAAAATCTCACCCTCATGCTATCCCTTATTTCTAAAGATGAACACAAATTCACACAAATCCATCTCTGTGAGTATACAAAAGGTGGGATAGACCCCTCAAAGTTGACTCTTCAAATACCACACAAAATGCTTCACAATGAGCTGAATAGTGAATTAACTCTACCACTGCTGAGAATTGACCCTTTGCTAAGCCACGCCCGAAAACCGCCACTGGCCAATCGTGTCTTAGCAACCGTACCTAGACGCGGGTGGTCTGGCAAGCTTTCGAGCGAGAGAAACATGCCAAAGCGTTGTGCGTATGGATTGTGCAAATCTGATCCCCGGGTATCCTAAAAGTTTGGACGGGGGAGTGGATTTTTTTTCCTTCCCGAAAATCTAAAAGCCAAGGGGAGAAATGATGGTTGTGGATCAAGCAGTGTGGAGACCCCATTCACAACTAAATGTCGACAGGATTAACAAAAACACCTATTGCTTGGAAGTTGGAATTAATGACGGTTCTTTGTTCATAATGCATATATTTTAACGTAAAATAAGACGATTAAAGACAAGACGGAGGCTCACTGACATACTTTAAAAAATGTCAGCATTTTGTTAATCGACGGCCTACTACCCCTGACTGAGTAACTTTAACCCAATCCGATCGCGGTTCTCCCGGTGTTAGTGTTATTCCAAAAAGATTTATGGATAAGCTGTTTGATTTTTTATCAACTGTTTATAATTATTAGATTATTTTCACATTTCACTTACCCTGCTGTGCAAAACATAGCTGTTCCTCGATTTGAGTGTTTCCCATTTGAATGGTCATCGTATGAGACGCCTGCTGCTTGCACTGCGACTATAGGCTTTAGCTTCAATTTTTATGAAATTATTCACTAATTGGATACATATTATGTCGTGGATATATCACTCGTATGCACACTGCAGTCCCTTTTGTCTTGCACTCTCAGATATTTCACATGTTCGCCAAAAATTACTAATTATCTCATTGGGAATGTCTGACACCGGTGCATACACACTGTAATAGACGTGCCAGGCGCGAAAGCTTGACAGGCGTAGCAACAGTAACTAGGGAGGGCGGGGCTTAGCGAAGGGTCAGTAATGGTCCGAGAACGGTATGTAATAGTGCTGTGCAAGCTCAAGTGGAAATAAAACTGGAATCGTTCCTTACTGTGCATAGAATAGGAAAAGTGGCTGATGATTCATCAACTAGGGTGTATGGATTACAATTGTGTTCATTTTGTGTGGTTTTTGAATCGTCAACTTTGAGGGGACCATGCATTTGACTTGCATTATATGGACTCACGGAGATAGATTATTTTTCAAAAATCTGTTTGTGTTCATCTGAAGAAAGAAAGTCATCTGTCAAAGCATGAGGGTGAGTAAATGATGAGAAAACTAGGCCTATAGCCTGATTTTTGAGTGGAGTATCCCTTTAACATCACTCGGCTCAAGAGTCGTGCTTTCAAACAAATCACCATTTTACTTGAGATAACACCCAAAAGTAGCACAAACTCCAATGGGATTTGTCTGGTATGGGGCATTCTGGTACAGGCTAGTCATCACAGACCAGTGCAGCATTATATAATTGAAAATGTTGAATCAGCCTCCCAATGTCTTCTTCTTGACTGACACATGAGGTCAGTATGAAGCCGGGGGGGTTAGATTTAATTAGCATCCGTCTCTGCTCTCTGTCTCTTATCCTCTGGAGTCAGAGCACTCATACTCACTCATTCAAAGCACTGACCAGCCCTTTTGTTTCTGGACTGTGAACCATCTCACAGTCTGCCTTTGCCTGAAGAGAGAGGCCTGTGTTCTTATTGCCTTTTCACTTCAGCTCAAACCAGCAATGGCCACCAAATCATTGAGTATATCTTACATCCTGGATATATAAATACAGAACATCCATTGTATTCAGTGTCAATGTGAAATAGAACACAAGAACAAGCAATTTTATATCTTTATCTTAAACATGATTTTAAGCTTTTAACCTTTACTACTGCATCAAGTACTGCAGGTGGTTTTCCTTTTATTCTCATTCTGAAGTTTCACAAAAATCTTCACATTTAAATGTTTTTATAAATATTTTTTGTAATTTGTAGTAATTTTTTGGTAATTTGTGCATAAAACTGACCTTCCAGAAAACTCTCCTCCAGATTCACAAAAGCATCTTAAACATCAGATTTAATAGAATTGCATCTTAAAATAGATTTTTACAAAGCTAAATGATTCATAAATACAAAATAATGCATAAATAATTCATAAATATTTTTTTAAGGTTTTTGTGGTTAAGAGTTTTTCAAATATTTAGAAGCAGTGAAGTAGGTTTCTTTCTTTTTTGGGGGGGAAGAAATAATAATAAAAGATTATTCCAAAAAAAATGTATTAATATAGAAATTAAAAATACACTAATTAATTTAGAGGTATAAAATTCACTGTTTGTATGAAGCAGAATTATTATTAATATTGCATTTTAAATTTTTTATATATATATATATATATATATATATATATATATATATAAAAGATAGGACAACCAATGAGCATCATGACACAAATGCTCCCAGGAGCCTTATGTATGTTAATTTTCCAATGTTTCACTGAAGTCACTGCAGTCTGTCCCAGTGTCTTTTTCATGGCTGTCTGATTTTAGGGGACAGATTGCATAACAAGTACAGGAGGCACTTCCGGGTTTTCAGTCGAGAAGCTTTTAATCATCTCAAAAGCTAAGTCAACTAAACTAAGTCATTCTAGCCCCCAGACTATCCAAACTGGCCCTATACTTTACCCACTTAACACACACACACACAGCTTTTTCTCACCCAGTACCCGCTGCTGTCTCCTCATGGCTTCCGCCTCAAGGGCAGAGAGGAACTAGATTGATTGAGAAAGATTGGTTCAATCAAGCAAGATTCTTCAGAATCATGCAACAACAAAAAAATCTTCATTAAGTCAAAGCTAAGAGCTTGCAGTATAAAAACAGAATGCTGTGCCATGATGGATCATTCACGTTACAATGTCGCCCTCTAGTGGCTATTCAAACATTATTATTACAATATTGTGTAGCGCAGGTGGAAGAGTGCAAGTCTTCAGCCTGACCCTTTTGGAATCTTTGAGTAGAATTGCATCTGTTTCACTCACAAAATCTAAACTGTTAATAATTTTGAGGGGGAAAAATCCTTAAGGGTTAAATTCAAGTGGCTAACGCCGTCCTGTGAACACTGTTCTCTGTGAATTAAGGAAACTTGAACTTAATGCAAGCAGCTACTGCAGTATCCATGTATGCCCTTAGATGTGGGTCTGCCATGCTCTGGATCATTCCAGAGGTTGAAGTACACTCTAAATAATTCTGGGTTGTTTCAACCCAAATTTGGGTCAAATATGGACAAACTCAAATGTTGGGTTAAAAATGTAATTACAAATTTTAACCCAACTTCAACTTTCACTTTAAACTGTACATTTTATAATTACATTTTTTAACCCAACATTTGGGTTTGTCCATATTTAACCCAAATTTTGGTTGAAACAACCCAGCATTGTATGTGCAATACTTTAGGCACAAATCTGATTCCCTAGATAGGCCTATATCAATAGATTTTTCAAAATATATGGTCTATTGCAATTTAGCACTTTTTCATTGACAAATTATGTGTCAGGGTAAAAGTGACTGAATATTCAAGACAAAATATTGAATGATGTTTTCTTCCATTTTACGTCGCAGACTGGAAACAGATCCTAGGCTACTCATATTCTACAGTCACACTCAGAGATACAAAATTTGCCTTTGGGTTCTAGGGGCTCTTTTCTATTTCACACTAGCCTTTTCTTTTAAAGGCCCCCTGAAATCAAAATGTACGATTTTTAAGCTTTTAGTATGAATATATTAGCCCAAAGGTTATGAATGAGCTGGTGTGCTCCAAAACAATGACAAAATTAGCATTTAGGAGATATAAGCATTCAAATCTTATAGTCTCTCACTTCTGCTAAAATGGATCAGGGATTTTATGACATCGCGACTTCAGCTTCTCATCACATCTCTTAAATGCTCTCTAGAATCTAAAGCGCAACGATGCAATATGGGTTGGAGATATTGACCCAGCTCTCCATACCATCCTCGATCTGTCAGTGGATCACCAGCTTCCTGACGGACCGGCAGCAGCGAGTGAGACTGGGGAAACACACATCCAGGACTCTCACCACCAGCACTGGCGCCCCTCAAGGGTGCGTTCTCTCCCCACTGCTCTTCTCCCTGTACACTAATGACTGCACTTCTAAAGACGCCACTGTCAAGCTCCTGAAATTTGCCGACGACACCACTGTCATCGATCTCATCCGAAACGGTGACGAGTCTTCTTACAGACTGGAGGTTGAACAGCTGGCTGTCTGCTGCAGTTATAACAACCTTGAGCTGAACACGCTCAAAACAGTGGAGATGATCGTGGACTTCAGGAGGAACAGCCCAGCACTCCCCCCACTCACCATCATGAATAGCACTGTGGAAGCAGTGGAGTCATTCAGGTTCCTGGGCACTACCATCTCTCAGGACCTGAAGTGGGACAATCACATTGACTCCACTGTGAAAAAAGGCCCAACAGAGACTGTACTTCCTTCGCCAGCGGGGAAGTTCAACCTGCCACAGGAGCTGCTGATTCAGTTCTACTCAGCCGTCATTGAGTCTGTCTTATGCACTTCCATCACTGTTTGGTTTGGTTCAGCAACCAAATCAGACATCAGGAAACTACAACGGACAGTCCGGACTGTGGAGAGGATTATTGGTGCCCCCCTGCCAACCCTCCAGGACCTGTACTCTTCCAGAGTGAGGAAGAGAGCAAGTAAAATCATCACAGACTCCACTCACCCTGGACACCACCTGTTTGAACTGTTACCGTCAAGACGGCGACTTAGATCACTGGCCACATGATTTCCATTACACGAGAGTAGATGTTAAAACTTCATGCTGATTTGTACTCGGCTTTCGCCAAGATAATCACCAACTAAGACGTAGCTTTACAGTAACCTATGCTTCTCCATCCATTCTTTCCATCTGGTGACGTGAATTTTCTGTCTGGTGTTAATACAGTGTATTGCGCGTCAGCACACACAACGGCTGCAACCACAGTGCGGTCCCCCCATAACAACCCTCTGGATTGAGCGGAGTAGGGAACATCTCTAGGGTCTTCAAGTGGGCACCTTCCGTCCTCAGTGTTTCGTCGACTAGCCCACGACACCTCAAGAGGGCTCGACAGTGACTCTGGCGTCCCAGAGTCCCCCCCCCCCCTCCGTCCCCCACTCAACTCAGCCCAGCTTACTGACCTCTACTTCCCTCTTGCTGCTGAGACCTAACCACAATCTCACAATCTCTCCGCAACCCAACCATACGCGCCAACCCGTTTGACTAAGGCTGTCGAGCCCCACTGGTGCGTTAATATGCAGTTTCAGTGGCAACGGTTCCGTATGGCATACCACCTACCACAAAACACAATATCTGCCCAACCACCCGTCATCCACGCAATATACACAGGAACGTAATGACTGTGAATACTATACAACCTATACAAATAAACCAACAGTTGCTGCTGAGACCTAACCACAATCTCACCGCAACCCAACCATACGCGCCAACCCGTTTGACTAAGGCTGTCGAGCCCCACTGGTGCGTTAATATGCAGTTTCAGTGGCAACGGTTCCGTATGGCATACCACCTACCACAAAACACAATATCTGCCCAACCACCCGTCATTCACGCAATATATACAGGAACGTAATGACTGTAAATACTATGCAACCTATACAAATAAACCAACAGTTGCTGCTGAGACCTAACCACAATCTCACAATCTCTCCGCAACCCAACCATACGCGCCAACCCGTTTGACTAAGGCTGTCGAGCCCCACTGGTGCGTTAATATGCAGTTTCAGTGGCAACGGTTCCGTATGGCATACCACCTACCGCAAAACACAATATCTGCCCAACCACCCGTCATTCACGCAATATACACAGGAACGTAATGACTGTAAATACTATACAACCTATACAAATAAACCAACAGACCTTTCAAGTTTTCGAGAATTCTACGAAACCGTAGCATGGCGGCCTGTACACAGCCAGCTAGAATCTTTCCGTCTCAACCACAGCCAGTTGCTGCTCCTTTCTGCTGCTTCAGATAAGTTCTTTACTGTACGACGCAACTCTTGGCCACTGAATCCGACGTCTCTGAGGAACCGGGTTGTAGAGTGTGCCACAAAACCATGACAACCCACTTCCACTGGATAAACCTGGACTCTCCATCCTCGCTGTTCTGCTTCAGTGGCCAGATGAGCATACCGCAGTTTCTTCCTCTCATATGCCTCATCTACCGCATCCTCCCATGGCACTGTTAACTCTATCAGTTGAACAATGCGTGCTGATCCAGACCACAAAACAATATCTGGTCGTAGGTTAGTGGTGGCAATCTCAGGTGGAAAAATAATGTGAGAGAACATCTCGGCACAGGAACAGTTTCTTCCCACAGGCCATTTCCCTCCTGAACAGTTAACATATCTCCCAAGGCATATGCCTTTAAGTGCAATACTCCCACTGTTTAGTGCAATATCCTACAACTCAGGTGATACTTATATGTAGATTTATTTATTTCTAATATTCAAAACACTGTAAATATGTTCATAATCTGTAAATCTGAAAATGTCCATTCTGACTAAACCTAACTGTGATACTTTTATTCTCATATATTTATATTTTTATTTTTAATTCTTATAATTTGTAGTATTATGTTTCTTGTTGTATTTGTATTTGTATATGTCCACTGGAAGCCTCAGTACCAAATCAAATTCCTTGTGTGTGCAAGCACACTTGGCAATAAAGCTCTTTCTGATTCTGATTCTGAGATGTGTGTTCGGTTGCTCGTTTTATTCCGATTTCCAACGCTGGTTGAGAATGAAATGGCTAGAATTTATTCACACCTCTACTTTTGATTCTAAAGTATCATCAGTGCTCGGATTCACTTCCATGGTGCTGTCAAGTTGACTCGCAGTCTGCGAGTTAAACTAAACGCTATTGGCTATTTGAAAAGAGGGAGGAGCCATTCAATATGTCCCAACTTAGCTTCCTGTTTCAGTGGAAATTACGTCAACGCATCATACAAAGCTGCAAGTTCCAAAGTACTTCAGTGGGCCTTTAGGGCCCTTTCACACCAAGGACGATAACTATAAAGTAGTGCTGTCAAACGATTAAAACATTTAATCGTGATTAATCGCATTAATGCCATAGTTAACTCGCGATTAATCGCACATTTTTATCTATTCTAAATGTCCCTTGATTTCTATTTGTCTCATCGGCAGTAAGTTTGTTCTTAGCTGTGGTATGCATGTGCTTCTGTCTGAAGTCATCCATTGTAGAGCTTATATCGGGCTCAACAAATCAAGCCCGTCCCTACCCGAGCCGGTGAACATTGTGTCTGAGCCCGGCCCGGCCCGACACATAAACTGTACATATGAGCCCGAGCCCGATTTAAACCCGTCCATTTTTTTAATACATGGGTTGTAATAACTGACGTTCTCAACTACTTTCTATGTTACTTTCTCCCGCCCGCAACATTTTTGTCCCGCTCCCGCCCGCAAATAAACCTTTTTTTTGTAGGCTACCTCCAAATACTTTCGCCTTTGTGTCGCCACCATACACATCAGCATAAATGCTCCTGATAAATTATTTTTTATTAAAGCATTAACACACAAACCACTGTTATAACATAAAAGCAAGCAGGCTACTGCGTGCATGGTTTGGCATGACTGAATGTGCGCAAAGTGCGCTCCCTTAAAAATTCCTAAAAAGCTGACATCAGTTAATCACAATCTCACACATCTCTGTTATTATCAATGAAGCTGACTGCACAATGACTGCACAATGCACCATCCACTCAAAACGTAACGTTAGCCTACTACTCTTTGGCCGGCGCACAAGCCCGAACAAGTAGGCTACGTGCGGCGTGCCTGTTGTTTTGTTTCGGTCTAGCTATCTGGTGTGATGTTGTAGTTTTTCTAACGTTACTAGTTATTGCAACAGCATGTGAAAAAAACGACAAAGTTTGCTAGGCCAAAAAGAGCGTTAATCTCGCGATAAAAAAAATGACGCCGTTAAAATGTGTTTGCGTTAACGCCGTTAATAACGCGTTTAACGGACAGCACTTCTATAAAGATAACGATAAGATATAGTTATAAAAATAGGACTGGCCGAGATAAAGCTGTTCTCGGCGGGTACATAAGCGCTAAACGGCAGCTGATGGCCTGGAGCTCAATCTCCGATAACGTCTGAACAAATTGTCAAATAGGTGCTATGTTTATATATAAGTCGCATATTTGAGGTCTAAATAACATTCTTGCCTAAAAAACTCTTAAAACTACATTCTGTGACACAAAAACATTAGTAGTATTTGTAAAATTATGGTGTTTGCTTGTCCGCCATGACACTCGCTGTGAGAGAAATGCTGCTGGCAGAGTGATACAAACGGTGAAACAGTTCCTGTGGTGATACTGGTAGAATATTGCATGGCTGGAAAAGGCTCTCAGCCAATCAGAATCAAAAACCAGGACCAACTGTTATATAAATATATTTTTATATGTCATGTAAAGGGTCTTTGTGGAATACTCACGATTGTTCCGTGGATTAGGACCGAGTATGAAAAATCCATTCAGATTTTGAGCTTCAGGAACATAACCCAAAATACGGTTTGCTATCAAGATCACCATTATATATAAAGATGAAGAAGAACCTGCATCTGAACTTCAGAGGCTTATTCAGAGGCTGCATCCTTCAAAGGCCAAATTCGAAGGCAGATTGCGTCACCGCAGTGCAACGCTGTCCCAATTATAAGGCTCCTTCAAATGCAGCCTCCAACTGGCCTTCGTTTCCTCTGAAATTAAGGATACAACAGATGGATCCTTCGCTGCCTTGCCTACCCCACAATTAATTGACCAGGTTCCTCATGTAACTTATTTCAGACATTCTTCTGAGGCAGCGTAACTGTTTAATGATCTACACAGCAAAATAGAGCAAGCTTTAGTGAGCAAGCTTTTGAGCGGCTATATATATATATATATATATATATATATATATATATATTTTTTTTTTTTTTTTAAACTAAATTAATAACTTTTTTATAACAAAACTGAACTTAAGGTGGACTAAGACGCTATTTTCTTCTAGATCTGCTGTACAGCTGAAACAAACTTTGTTTTCCTGTTATCACTGTAAAAGCTACTTTGAAACAATCATATTATAAAAAGCGCTATATAAATAAAGGTGACTTGACTTGAAAACTAAGCGAATATTTAATTACTACAATAGTAATTTCTCCCTAGAAATAACATCTAAAGTGGAAAATGTTGGTCAAACATACATTTACACATCACACACTGACCACCAACTGCAACTTTCAGACGCTATCTTTATTTTTTTAGCTTGACTATCACAGAATAGAAAGCACAGGATAGTGGGATATCAAAGGCAGTGAAAGATACATCTATGCTGCGGAGACATTGGATTCAGCTAACATTGGATTTGACGTGCCTTGATGCCTTCCTACCTGGAATCCATCCTCCCAAGGCAGCAGTTTTCAGTTTTCAGACGCAGCCTTTGTCTGTACATCTAGATGGCTGCTTACTTGTCACTCTGAGCAGCTGTAGACATCAGTAAAGACAGGTATATTGAAAACCTTTGGTGAAACCCAAAACAAGGGTTACCTATGCAATGGTTGTTTTATTTTTATTGTATTCAGTTCTGTACAGCACTTTGGTCAGCCTTGGTTGTTTTTAAATGTGCTTTATAAATAAATATTGTATTGTATTGCATTGTTGGTGAATTGCTTATGTTCCTGCAAGTTGCTTTGGATAAAAGCATCTGCTGAATGTATAAATGTACATGTACTACACACTTAGACAAGTTGCTGTTCTAAATTCTTTGACACTCTATTCATAACTGGTAGGTCTTGGCCCTGAAAACAGGTTGTAGTTTAATATCATGTTAAAAACTCTGAATCCAGATTTTTTTAATGAGTTGACCACTCTTTAATCTGGCCTTCTGCAAATCAAGCTCACAGACATTAAAGAGGTAATTCACAAAGTAAAATTGCATCATTTACTCACCCTCGTGTCATTCCAAACATATATGACTTTATTTCTTCTGATGAACACAAAAGAAGATATTTAAAAAAATGTTTCAAGTGTGTTCAAATGCTTCAAAACAAAATTGAGACTACAGTGCACATAATATGGGCAAGGGGAAAAAACTATTTGCCTTTTGTCTTCATGCATATTGCATACATATATATTAAAATATAGTTTTAAAAATAAAATTTTTCACCTGGGATGTTCCCATGACAACACAGCATGTTGTCCATCAGCTGAATAGCTGTTCTGACGACAGAAATATACTGTAATGCTGTTAAAGGAGCATTGCGTAGGTTCTGAAATTTCTAACTGTTACTGACACCAATGGCCGTTAGAGACACTGCAGCCAGTCTCATGCTCGTTCTGAGTAGCCCCAGAGTGCACTCTGGACGATGGGGCGGGGCGACACTTTTGGGCGGAGCGACACGTGACGCCCCGCCCATATGTTCTGTTCCCGCCTTTGCCATTTTCTTCCGACACCCTAGGGGGCTGTTTGCGATGAAAGGCACGGGCGGCGGCAGCAGCAGCAGTAACGAACGAACAAACGATACGTTGATTGTGATTCCAAATGGTGAGTAAAAATTATTGTGTAGATTTATATAAATATATTTAAAAATGTAACATGATGTTCAAGAATCAAATCTGGAATAATTGCTTAAGCATATCCCAGTGTATTTCAGATTAATATAATTAAACTGTTCTTTGTTTTGTTTTTTCTTCTTAGAATTTGTGAGATTCTTATCTTTTTGAACAAACATGGGGCACCACACTGTCGTAACCAGATCTAAACATGAAGTTTATTTGAAGTCCACTCTTAAACTCTGCCCATTTTGTGACTTTACAAACTATATTCCGCACATGGTACATGTCCATGTTCGTAGACATTTTGAGACCGCAGTCAGATACAAAGGTTTGGTTTTCCAAATTTATGATTTGTATTAAATAATTATTATACCATATTAAATTAAGTTCGCTTGGTAATGTGCTTAGTTCATACATTTTCAGATTTCTTCATTGTCAAATGCAGCAACCAGTGCTGAAATATGTTTTTGTGATAGGGCTGGGGCGGTATGGATTTTTTCTAACCGCGGTTGAAAAGCAAGATTTTCCCGCAGTATGGCGGTAAACCGCTTTAAATAGCCAGCCCCCAAACCCTTTCTTTCGCGCACGCACCAGAAGTCGTTTTTGCTAGACAGACTTTGTTAAAGATTGTCACCTACATCCGAAAAAAAAATAGCACAATTTGAAATAGTCAAATTTTCATCAAGCAGTAATTTGGCATGAACCAATCACTGAATAGATTTCCTTATTTAAGAATATTCTCAGATACATTTCGCATTGAATTCATCATTTTCAGGAGAATACATTATGATGTTCACATTGGAAATGAAAAAACACCTATTGCAACATGTCTTAATTACAAATATTATACTCCATATTTATGTTTACATAATATAGTGTTATTTTTTATTTAATCTATGTCGATTATTGAACAGCATGAGTAAGATAGGATCATAAGATGGGTCTGACACGATTTTGACCACTTTATTGAGTTTTGTTTTGTAGAAAGCCTTTCTTTAAATTAAATTTCGTTTTGTATAAATTGTACCTTAATTTTAATCACTGTTTCATTAACTAATTGCCTGGAATTAAGAAATAAGAAGCAAATAGCAGACATATAATCAGGAGGACGTGGAAGCGCGGGTGCGATCTCTTGCGCGTGAACTGGAGCTCGTCTCAAATTAACCGAAACTCGGCGTAGGCTGGACCTAAATGTCTACTTTTAAACAAAATTCAAAACGAAATGATAACATTTTAGTCTACAGTAGCCTAGTCAGGTAGGGTCAGGTTTGCCGATGTGCGTTATAGGCTATATTCATATTTATCCCTGGGCGCCGATCGGAGACGGAGTTCACTGCTGATATTCTGGGGATACAACATAGCCAATATACTAGCGACTTTAGCCTTTAAATATCTTTGCTGCATTGGATCAGTGTTCTTTCTAGAACTGCCAAGAGCTTTCTAGCCTCGCGACAGCAGCGCCTCGCATTGCTCATAGACCTTAAAACAGTCAGCGCCGCGGATGCGGTTTCGAAAATTGATCAAAAAACGTTGGTGCGGGTGGATGGCGGACAGATGATGAGTTTTGTGATGCGGTTGCGGATGAAATAATAATAGCCCATCCGCGCATCTCTAATACGAATGGAATGTTATTATGCGTCATGGAACATTGCGCTCCTCAACTCGCGAAAGGTCGGATTTGCTCCATCTTTTGATGATAAGTTTTGTTTAGAAAACCTTGAATCCATGTAAGCCACAATATCATTAAACATAATCCATGTCATTAGAATCAATGAATCCATGTCATTAGACACAACGTGCACACATGTGCAGGCCAAGGCACTTCTTTTTTTCTTTTTTTTTTGCGGTGATGACGGTGACGAGCTCAGACCCGCGGTTGGAGTCACGTGACCGCGGTATTGCGGTAATGCGGTAACCGTCCCAGCCCTATTTTGTGAGAAGACTGTTATTAATAAATCACAATTAATGACGCACATATTAAGCCACCATGAGCCTTGTGTTGAACTAGGAGTTACTTCAGACATGCATATTGAGAATGTCATGAATAAAGACACAGGTAATTGAATCTTG
Organism: Siphateles boraxobius; assembly: GCF_051911475.1. Lineage (NCBI taxonomy): Eukaryota > Metazoa > Chordata > Actinopteri > Cypriniformes > Leuciscidae > Siphateles > Siphateles boraxobius. The sequence continues at coordinate 1,961,537 of NW_027508721.1, read as the reverse complement.
AAGAACTTGTTCTGTTATACATAGCAATATGTTTCGTTTTCTTAAAGCTATATGTTTACATTTTTTATTTGAGATCAAGAGCAATAAATTACTGAATTGTTAAAGTTTGAATGAATTAATAATTTCTCAATATTCTTTTATTAATAATTGTTGATTGTGTAGTGGATCTGAGCGTACAGCACGAGTACAGCGCCTGCAGCTCGGCAGCACAGAGGTTTGGAGCTGAATCCTGCATTAAAGAGAGCCCTGCATTGAAAGTGGAGAGGTTTTGTGATACAGCAAAAAGACAAGATCCCACATTGACAACTTCCGCTTTTTCAAACAGAGGTCAGACTTCTTGACAAAAACAAAATATCACATACAGTATTTGTTTGGCATAATCCTCTCAATGAAGAGTGATCTGTTCTATCTGGTAATATCTTTATTGCTTTATAAGGATCTCTTCCAAACATGAAGACCAAAAACCTAATGGATAATAGCAACAAGCCAGCAGTTACACCTGAATCTCTACCTCAGTTTGGAAATGTCAAGAGTTCTACAGGTAACCGACTTGTAAACTTGTACTACTCAGGGTTGCAGTGGTATGAGATTTTCACAGTACAAAAACAGGTTCAGAAATGATCGTGGTTTAATCGTATATGGTCCTGCTCAATAAATTGGGAGTCATTTTTAAATATATTTTTAAAAAAATGTTTGTTATTGGATAATTTTTTTACTCCTACTCCAATAACAATAACTAGTATTACTTATACTTAAGTAATTATTTCTATAAGTACTTTTACTTGAGTACAGGTTTTGGATATTCTGCCCACCTCACAACACCTAGCCTAGATTGTCAAAATTGCATTTACTGTTTTAATTGTGTGATAAAAGTAACAGAATTTGAGACTTTTTGCTTTATTTTTGACTAGAAACAAAGTTCACAGTTTATGGATGGAAGGGATGCAATAAATAGTGTTTTGTTGGGCATCTACTGAAAATCGCATAGGCTAAAACATTGATCTCGGAATTTAAGATTTGATATAAAGCAATAGTACATAATGTAAATAAGCAAATGTGTGAGATATAACCCTTTTAACCATGAAACTGTCATACTGCTGCAACCCTAATATAATATACTGTATAAAAGTTAATATTTGCACAGTGATCTTAAAACATTAGTCACATTAAAGTGAAGTAGTAAAGACTGAACTTAAAACATGTTGTTTCAAGCAACTAGTCCAGTAGAAGAACAAAAAGGTCTGAGGACTGCTAATGTGAAGCCTAATACAGTTGTGTGTGTGCACTGTAATATGACATTATTAAAAAACAACTTAAGAAAGCACACCCGAAGACGACACACTGAATGCAGGGAGACTGTATCATCCACAAGGTATTTAAGATGCCAGTGTGTTGATGCCAAAAATGGAATTTTTGCTGTTGAAAAGTCTTTCCATGGTGCATCCACTCCAATCCATGTCCTGAAAAATACCTGGGGAGAGTCACAAAGGTCTGAGTGTGACTTGGATGAGTGCTGTGTTACCAGAGACTTTGCCCACAGAAGTGGTATTCTGCCATTTGAGTGTGACCACTTACAGTCTTTATCCTATTGTCCACGTGCTGGTCAAATAAAGACTGATCTTGCAGAAGAAACATTGTGTATGATGGTTGACCAGAAGTGGTTTGGAGAAGCAAGGAAGCACCAGTTAATTGATCTGAAGAAGGAATCTCTGGCCGAAGGAGTTCCATTGTCAGTGTCTGTTCAAATTGGAGACCAACTCAACAAATTGCATGTGACTGTTTGAAAAAAAGCGCTCATATTACAGCAGACTTGGCAGAGTAATGGTCTTGTATGATGTTAAGAAAAACTCTTGGTACTGCCCTTGCTCCATGCCAAGGAAATCTTGTATTCACAAGGCTGTTTCAAAGTGGCATCACTTTCACCATCAGAAAGAGTTGTTCAAGAAGGTGAAAAGTGTGGAGGAAGTTCCTCCTGAATCACCTGAAGGAAAAAAAGATGACAACAACAGCTATCCACCATCTGACTCAAACATCAAAGAAATTATCCACTACATGATGGCACACAATAAACTTCCCAGTGTGCTTCCCAAGACATTACTAGATCATTCCAGAGATGTAAAGTCCAACCAGTGCCTTCCAAGGCATCTGGTGCCCACAGAATTAAAATGTACCAAGTGCACATCTGAAAGCTTAAGTGATCCAAGACTCATCACAAAAGATGCCAAGATAGTGACATTTTCTGGTGTAATCCAAGGTATGGTTGATTATTGTAATATTACATTAACATGTGCTTTCAAATATTTGTATGGATATTTTAGATTCATGCATTTATTTACTTCTTTAGGCATATCTACATACTATAGACAGTGCCCACACTGTGAAATGGTATATAGGTACCAAGAGTGGTCAGATGGAATACATAATATCAATGACCACATTCTTGTGTCATTGCATTTGTGCATGTTCCTAAGAAACTCAATACAGGTATTTCATAATACCAATGCATTGTTTTCCGATTAACTTTTAAAGTCGCTGTTTTTTTCATTCAACATCTCATTCATTCAATGTATTTTTTAACTTGTTTAATTCCAGAATAGTACAGCAGTATAGGGTAATGGAAACATTACATTCAATTGGAGGTGGGCTATTTCCTAAAAATGAAATTGTTTTACAAGCCTATTTGCACTTTGAGGCCATGACAGAACTGGATTATCATTACAATTGTGTCACTTGTGGGCACTACCCAAATGTAGTTGTCATGGATCTCCACAAGAAGGGAGCCTTCGGCAGCCTGGTATGTTTAAACAGTATAGTTTGATATATTTAAATGTTTATTTATAACTATATTTCTTAATTTATTCTCAAAATATATTTATCCAATCACATCCACATTGTAAAGGTTTTTTTTTCTTTTAAAAAAATAATCCTATCATTTCTTGGGCATGAATTGCATTCATGCATTAATTGAAATGTAAATTAATGTAATCAAAATATATCCTACTTTTAAATACTATAGTCTTTGTTTAATTTTATGAATTGCTTGTAGTGAGTGAAATTGACCCCCCTCCACCAAATTATGATGGCCATGTGGATAGTGAGAAGTTTTGGGAGGCAGTAACAGTAGAGATGATAAGCCGAGGTTTGTATACAAGTATGTCTCGCATCACTTTTCAGATATACAGCCTTTTACCTAAGTTTCTTTCTTTAACCGCAGTTGAACTTTTTTCCCTGTTATTATTAGGGTGGGATGAGGAACCCCTTCGTTGTGCCCCCAAGCTACAGCTTTTGGGCGCCATGGATTGGTATTCATACCAGATCATCCAACATCGTTCTCAACACAGAGTACGCTAAGCTTCATGTGTCACAAGACTCATCTGAGGATGACGTACCACTTACAGAAGAAAGGCTTGCAGATGAGCTGCTAAATCTCCGGGTATGGTCTGTTTCATCACAACAATATATTAATTGAGATGTTTTGTTCTGTCATGATGTGTAATAATTTTGTTACAATTTTTATTTTTGACTTGAGGAAATAAGGGCCCTTTGTATGGGATGTGGAATAGATCACAAAGGTTCTAAAATGGATTTAATTATCCAACTAAAGGAGAGGATGTCAAATAGAGTCACCTACAACAAGGTTTTTGAAAAAGTGTGGGGTGCATCTGATAAGTCAGACTGGACAGTTATGTATTAGGGTGGCATAAAAGTATTGATATAACAGTTCTTGTTTACATTATCATTTTGCTGTTCAAATTGAGGCGATGTGATTTTTGTCAATTTTACTATCTCTGATTATAAAAATTTATAAAGATTGACATATTGAGTATTCATGGATTATGAATTGACATGTCTTTCACTTTAGGTGGCTGGGCTGTTATAACCTGCCCTTGTGGGGTTGTGTACTCTGTGAATTTAACATCAGAGCAGAGAGCCCTCGTGATTATGCTGATCTCCTGCTTTCATCGAAACATGTTCCCAATGTTGCTGTGTACGACTACCCAAGGGGACTAGCCTCGCATGCAAACCATCGTTCAAATAAATTATTTAATCCTTTTGAGGGTTGATTACTGCAACCATCTGAAGAAAATAACAAGAAGGCATCAGAAAATGACTTGAAAGTCAGTTTGCCATGGCTTAACCACAACAAAGAACCATCAGATCAAGATGGTCATCCTGTTACTGGTTCCTGTGACCATTATGTCTTGTCTGATGTATTCCATCAGAACAACAGTAAGGATCCTAGGGATTCATTGAGAAAGATTGGCCTTGTCCCGGAGCTTGCAGGGAAAATAAAGAGCAACTCTTTTCAGATATGAAGAAAAAGAACTACTTCCTCAACATGATGAAACCATCATCCCACATATTCCTTGCAAGAAATATTTTGCACCATAAAAATGTTGCACTGAACAACCAGATTGTGAAGCAGTTAATAAAACTTACAGATGAGAACACAGAATTACAATTTGATTGCAATGGAAAGATAATTTTGGGTAATGTATTATCACTGTGTGTATGTTTTCTTATATATATGTAAATAAATGTGTATGTGTATACGCTTGTGTGTTTTAGGTGCAGCCGTGAATCCTCAATCCTCCAACACTGTTGATACTGCAGCATGCAGTCAAATCAGGTATGAAGGTGCAGTTGTGGTAAAAAGTTAAGACATCTTTGATTGAGATGGAGTTATAAATCATCTGGATTTTCCTTTTTTTTTTTTTAAAGCCACCATATGAAGAGCACACGTCACAGTGTGACAAGCCACAAGCCCTTCTGGCCAGTGGAGGACATGCTTCCAAATAAAGCAGTTTGGGGCCAACCATTACCAGAACATCTTCAGAAAATGGTAGTCATTAGTTTGTGGCCATACTAAAATTCTTAAAACATGATCTTTGTTTATGCTTTTTCATTTTATTTTTCAGGTTGTAAGTGTATTGGATCCTAACAGTGACCCAAAGGAACGTATTGTTTCTGTGGGGTCCACTGTGCTGCTGTGTTCCGATTTGTTGTCTTTAGGATTGTCAGAAGGAGTTGAAGCAACGGTAAAATATTTTTTTATTTGTAAAATGAGATGGAGAAATATCAAAGGAACTGATTTTATTTGTTTTTATTAAAAAAATGATAGATTTTGAACTGTTGCCTACGAATCATAGAGCACATCGCTTTCCGTAAGGTAAGGTAGCAGTCTCGAAGATTTTATTGAAAACCAGTTACATTTGTATACACTTCTGATAATTGTTTCTTCAGTACAGGATATCAGTGTGTATGTTGCTAATTCCTACGTGGTAGCGACCTGGCTTCCGCCACTCTCTTGTTTCCCAGAGTTGTCCCTTCCGGTGAGTTCTGGAATGTTTTATTTTGTGAAAGATTTTACTATAACTGAATATAAAGAACTTTATAGTTCCTTGGCTCTGATATTTTTCTACATACATTTTAGGCTAATGTCAGCCAGACAGACCTTGTGGTTCTGCCAGCTTGGGTACCTGGCCACTGGCTGCTGTCTGTAAGTATTAGAATTTGTATGAGAACTAAGTTAACAGTAAGTTGAAATGTAAGCAATATCCAGTACTAAACAATGTTCTGTTGAATTTACTTCATTTTGAATTACCATTGATTACATAGAAACCATTACAGAGATGTTTGTGTACAGCATTGCCTGTGCATTTTACAGATTATGAAACCAAAGACAAGAGAAATGTATTTTCTCGATTCTATGCAACAAGCAGCATTTGGACCATACATTGACACTTTCAGGTTATAGAAATGTTCAGTATGTGTTCAGAGATTACAGTGGTTCTGTTTTAAACTGTAATCTTTTTTATTTCCACCATTTTGTTCATTAACTTTTATTTTGTGTTCACTGGAATTTTCAGTGCATAAACAGTTATGCATCAACAAACCACAGATGAGACATCTGTTTGCAAAGATAGTATATAGATATTAGATAGCATAATATAAATAGTTTAATTGACATTAAGGACAACATCTCTAAACAATGGGGACTATTTATTTATTTATTTATTTTTTACGGGAGCATTGCAAAACTCATTGACACCCGAGAGTGGACAGAGAAAACGTCTCGTTACGTATGTAACCCTCGTTCCCTGAGTAGGGAACGGAGACGTTACGTCGGATGACGACGAATGGGGTTTCGCTTAGAAAGCCTATCAACTTCGAGTATTACAAAACGAGCCAATGGCAAAGAAATGCCATGGGTCTGCGGAATTTGCATGACGTAACTCCGCCCCACCTCGTGGGTATAAAAGGAGGACCCCGGCAACAGGCAGATATGTTTCTTCGCTGAGGAGCCAAGACTGAGCTCAGGCGATCCCCGAGGTACAGCGGAAAGTGGCAGGCAGACGTAACGTCTCCGTTCCCTACTTAGGGAACGAGGGTTACATACGTAACCGAGACGTTCCCTTTCGTTGTCACTCCGAGTTACGTCCGATGACGACGAATGGGGTTACCAGTCTAATCACGCCACCTTCTCAGCTGTCTTCCTGTGCCCTGCGTAAATCTGAGATCCCTGTCGTGAGACTGGCACGGACGAAGGACTCCTATTTTGCACAGGAATACCAAGGTACACTGGGGAGCATTTCCCAAAGTTTAGGGGAAATATGCAATTACTGCCAACCCAGAGGGGGGGACTTAGAGAATACACATATGACCCGAAGGAGACATATGGAGAACACTGGGGTGTCCAGCCGCAGGTGGAATATTTCAACCCCAGGGGTGGCAAGGTGGCTTGCCAAGGGAAAGACAGATGCTCAAAGAGGCTTACAGTGGAAATACACATGTGGGGGTCGCTCAGGGGAGGGACCATGCACACGGGAGGCACCTAGCCGACGCACAGGCAATAGACACTGGCGCCAATGTCAGGAGTGCTGGAGGAACTCAGGGCTTTCGGGGAAGCTCACCTGAGGAGAATATCGCACGTATCCAGTCCGTGGAGTGGAATGGCGAGCAAGCGAAGACACCTGAGCGGGTCCAGTACTAGCTGGTTGAAGCGAGTACGTGAGAGGACACTGGCTCCACTCGGAGATTGTTGAATCTGGCGAATGTGTTAGGTGTCGCCCAGCCTGCAGCTCTGCAGATGTCTGTTAGCGAGGCGCCATGCGCTAGAGCCCAAGAGGATGCCACACTCCGGGTGGAGTGGGCAGTCATACCAAGGGGGCACGGTCGACCTTGCTGCTGGTATGCCAAGCAATGGCGTCCACTATCCAGTGAGACAACCTTTGTTTGGAGAGAGCCTTTCCCTTCAGCTTCCCACCATAACAGACAAAGAGCTGGTCTGAGGTCCTGAAACACTGCGTCCTGTCTACATAGGCGCGGAGGGCGCGTACTGGACAGAGCATTGCCAAGGCTGGGTCTGCCTCCTCCGGGACCCTCCTCTGCACCACCTGGTCCCGGAAGGGAGTGGTAGGAACCTTGGGCACATATCCAGGCCGGGGTCTCAGGATCACGTGCGAGTAAGCCGGCCCGAATTCCAGGCACGCTTTGTCAACGGAGAATGCGTGCAGGTCCCCTACCCTCTTGATGGAGGCCAATGCAACCAGGAGCTCTGTCTTCATAGACAGGAACTTAAGCTCCACTGATTGCAACGGCTCAAAGGGAGCACTCTGCAGGGCAGTTAGAACCACTGAGAGGTCCCAAGAGGGAACGAGAGGAGGGCGAGGAGGATTCAGTCTCCTCGCTCCTCTCAGGAACCTGATGATCAGGTCGTGCTTTCCAACAGACTTACCTTCGACCGGGTCATGGTGTGCGGCAATAGCGGCAACATAGACTTTCAGGGTGGAGGGAGACAACCTTCGCTCTAGGGGTGGGGGAAAAAATCGATTCTTAGATGCATCGCGATGCGGACGTGGACGATTCTGAATCGATTCACAAATGTCAAAAATCGATTTTCAAAAAAAAAAAAATTTATTATTTATAATTACTATTTATAGTGACGTAATATTGACGGAACGCAAAAGACGGAACTCTGAAGCGCGGAAGTGCAGTGCCCGGACCGTCTGTCTGTGGCGTGCGCACATAACAGAGACGCGATGGCTGAGCGCGAAATCCAAACACCCTCCTCGTTAGAAGCTGACGTGTGGAAATATTTTGGCTTCTATGAAGTTGAAGGGGGAAAGGAGCTGGACAAGAGCCACACTAGTTGTAAGCTTTTTAGAATAAAACTAAAATATTTCGGCAACACGACAAATATGAGAAGCCATTTGACACGTTTCCACCCAGAGGAGGAAAAACACTCGGCTGTACCAGAGCCGTTTCTCTCTATGGCTCTGGGCTTTACCGGTGTTCAGACGATTTCTGCTGCCTTGTCGAAAAATGCTACCCATACGCGAATCGATCACAGATAATGTTGATTCATTCTCTATTGTTTCCATAATGGTGTAAATCTCACAATATTATAACATCGTTATTTCATTTTAATCAGGGTAAGTGTATGGGGAGCATATTTGGATATTTTAAATGAACTAGCAATTATCACATTTGATATAACAAGTAAAAATGATATTATTATATGAAATAAAATTATAATAAAATTCGAAGTTAAGAGTACAGTATAATATACTGTTTTTATTTTTAAAACGGTGTGAAAAGTAAAAATTATCATCAAATATTCATCTTTGACCTGTCAAAGTTTCCTACAAGTCTCCACAGCAAGGATGCATAGATTTATGGGCGTGGTAAGCAGAAGAAAAATGAGTCTGCACATGCACCAGTAAGTAGCACATCTCGATGGGTAGCATGAATCGTCAGAACACCTGTTGTTGTTATATTATTAATTTACTACAAGTATGCTGCTAGTTCAGGCACACATTTATTTTCCTGTTGGTTCTTTGCAATGTTAATAAAATATATTGTACGTTAATTCTTTATGGGTCATTACTTTGTACTTTTAAAGCAAAGTATTTATATTCACACACACACACAAAAGATTCAGATAATCGATAATCGCTTTTGAATCGAATCGCAGGCCTCTGAATCGTAATCGAATCGAATCGTGAGGGGCCTAGAGATTCCCACCCCTACTTCGCTCCAGCCTATCTTGAAGGAAGGAAAGCACGACACTAATCGAACATCTCCGGGGGTCTTCTCGGTGAGAAGAGCACCAGTTGACGAAGAGGTTCCACTTCAAGGCATAGACGTGTCTTGTGGACGACGCTCATGTTCCCGAAGGGGAACAAGGGCTGCCTCGACGACCTTCGTGAAGACGCGAGGAGGCAGGGCTAGCCCTAAAGGGAGAACCGCGTACTGGTATCCCTCCCCCTCCGAAGGAACGGTCTGTGTCGAGGGAGAATGGAGACATGAAAGTAGGCGTCCTTCAGGTCGATTGCTGCAAACCAATCCTGGGGCCGCACACATTCGAAAATGTGTTTGGCAGTGAGCATCTTGAACGGCAGCCTGTGAAGGGAACGGTTCAGCACGCGCAGGACCAGGATTGGCCGTAACCCACCGGTTTTCTTGGGGACAATGAAGTACGGGCTGTAGAAGCCGGTCCTCATCTCGGCCGGAGGGACGGTCTCGATCGCACCCTTCGCCAGCAGGGTGGCGATCTCTGCTCTCATGATAGGGGCGCTGCCACCGACCAAAGTGGAGCGGACTCCCCTGAAGCGGGGAGGAGACCGCGCGAACTGAATCGCGTAGCCGAGCCTGATCGTCCGTGCGACCCAGCGGGACAGGAGGGGAGCTCTAACCAGGCTCCCAAGAACTGTACCAGCGGGGTCATACGGACCACAGACTTCCCACCGATGGTGCAGCAGGGCGGAATGACTGGCCCGGACGTGGGCAGCATAGCGGCCCGGTGTGGGGGCACAGTCATTAACCGCGCCCTTACAGAGGAGACCAGGGAAGGAAGAACGTTCCACGGGGGTCTGCTCTGCAAGGGGGCTGGCGACAGAGACGGAAGAGAGCGGCACGGTCCGGGGACGGCGCGCACTGTCAACCGGCTCTCGGACAGAGGGGGACGAGGGGTGCACTGCTCGGGGGCGGCGCACCGTGTCGTCCGAGAACTCTGTGTGCTCAGGGATGGAAATGTTACTTCTTTCTTTAACCACATTAGGGTGCTGCCCACCCGTGGGTGAGCAGCGGGGAGTGGAGAACAAAAGATTCTCCCCCTGCCCTCCACCGGGGGAAGGAGTGGTCCTGCTACCATCTCCTGAGAAGTAACCTTCAACGTCCCTGAGCAGCCCGTCTCAGGAGCGCCGCTTGGCCCGGCGTTTAGCGGGGGGCGGGGCTGGAGAGGGCTGCGGCACCTTCTTACAGCTTCCTCCGCGACCGGGCCTGGGTGGAGGCTGCTGCTTGGGCCGGGCAGGAGGGGCGGGAGCCGCAGGAGGGCGCCCTCGGCGGCGAACAGACTGAGGGATCTGCCCGGTCGGCTGGGTGGAGGCAGCAGCGGGCCGTCGGGGCAGAATGTGCTTGATGGCCTCAGTCTGTTTCTGGACGGTGGAGAACTGTTGGGCGAAGTCCTCCACCGCGCCGCCGAATAGGCCGGCCTGGGACATGGGGGAGTCGAGCAGGCGAGAACGCTCAGCATCCCGCATGTCAGCCAGGTTCAGCCATAAGTGTCTCTCCTGGACCACAGCTGTGGACATCACCAGACCCAGGGAGCGTGCGGCCACCTTCGTCGCCCGAAGGGCGAGGTCGGTGGCGGCGCGCAGCTCATCGAAGAGCCCTGGGTCCGTCCTACCCTCGTGCATGTCCCTTAGCATCTGGGCCTGATAGACCTGCAGAGTGGCCATGGCATGCAAAGAGGCAGCCGCCTGTCTCGCCGCTCTGTAGGACTTCGCCACTAGGGTAGACGAGAACCTACAGGCTTTGGATGGGTGCTTAGGCTCGCCGCGAGAAGCATTATTCTGAGGACACAGCTGCATCGTAACAGAGCGCTCAACCGGGGGGAGCCCAGTGTACCCACGGGCGGCTGTCAATCGAGGGGAGGAAAGGCGGATGAAACCAACGAGCGGTCGCGGGAAGACATGGGAGTCTTCCAGGACTTCGAGATTTCATCATGCACGTCCGGGAAGAAAGGTATTGGGGCAGGCGAGGACGGGAAGCCGCAGCTGCACCCAAAAACCAATCGTCCAGCCGCGAGCGCTCAGGACAGGGTGGAGGGTTCCACTCCAAACCAATGCTCGCGGCCGCCCGGGAAAGCATGGCCGTCATCTCTGGATCGGACTGAGCCACAGCCGTATTCACACCCGAGGGTGGCAGCTGTGACGAGTCATCACTTCCAGAGGAATCAGACACGCCTTGTGATGCTGCGATTGACATCGCATCTTCCTCTGGAGCGCCAAAGGACACCCGTGGGACCTCAAAGGACGGTCCCGCGGGGATCCCCTGAACGCTCGCGGGTTGCAACACTGGAGAAGGTACTGCGGGGCACGGACGAATAGTCGGCGCTTTGTTCCACACAGTCACCCTCAGATCACCCTGGCCAACAGCCGAAGTAGAGCCTCTCGAGGAGGCGCTAGATCGGGGTGTGGATGAGGGGACTCTCACTCTTGCGAGATCATTGAGTCTCGATCTAAGTGTTGCGATGGTCATGTTCCCACAGAAAGAACATGACTCATCCACGAGCGCTGCTCTAGCGTGATTAAAGCCCAAACACACCAAGCAGCGCTCGTCAGAGTCAGACACCAGCCGACCGCAACCAGAAGTGCACGGGCGAGGCATCTTTAAAAAGACGTGCCGCGTGCAAGCTCTTTTTGTGAGTGCTAAAACTCAGTGCTGAAGCGCCCGCGGAGAACACACTCGCTGCCAAACCACACTCAGATAAGCAGGAAGTGTGCACTCGCCGGGAGATCGCCGTCACACCAACACTGGAGAGTTGCTCGTCTCGTAAGAAGCTGACAATCAGAGATAGCTTAAGGAGTGAAGAATTACACTTGGCTCCGAAGCGAAAACATATCTGCCTGTTGCCGGCGTCCTCCTTTTATACCCACGAGGTGGGGCGGAGTTACGTCATGCAAATTCCGCAGACCCATGGCATTTCTTTACCATTGGCTCGTTTTGTAATACTCGAAGTTGATAGGCTTTCTAAGCGAAACCCCATTCGTCGTCATCCGACATAACTCGGAGTGACAACGAAAGGGAAATGCGATTACATTTGAAGTGAAACAATTAATTTAAATGCAAACAAAAGTACACAAAGTATAATGTGTACTGATGTGATGGAAATCTGTGAAGGTAAATGTATGTACTTGTTTTAATCCAAACCACAGGGAATACCGAAGCAGGCAGGTGGGAACAACTGTGGGATCTACATACTGATGGTGGGTTGAATTTTATTTGTTATTGTAACAGTACACTCTATACATGGCTTTGGGGCTCCGATTTGATTTTACAGAAGTATGTCATTACCTCATTACATCTTTCAAGTTAAATAAACAGACATCCATAATTATTGTGTTTATTTTTATTATTTAAAAAAAAAAATCAGGATGACAAGCCCCTGATCAGGAGGTGGTGGTGTGCTCTCATACTGGACAACTTCATTCTGCAAATGTATGTAGCGGTTTGCATGTTACTACATTACAAATTACTATATGTACTATATCTACCAATGTACTATGGAAGTAAAATAATGTCAAATGTTTTTGAAATAAAAAGCCTGTTGAATTGCACTACTTGGAAAAAAATAGGCATTGCATTAACCATGCTTGCATTTTAATGCATTGTATTTTTAGGGCTTGCATTTTTATGGGCTGAAATTCAACATGGTTGAATATTTAAGCTTAGAATATTTCAATTAAAAACATTTCAAACACATTTTTATTATTAAAAATTCAATAATCCATATTCACCCTTCATATTTCACTTCCAAAATATTTTAACTGTTTAAAAATACAACCTATAATATTCAACAGGCAATTTTCGGTCCATTTTATTTCGCTTTGCAAATTCGCTTCTACAAATTCAGTGGTTCAAATTCGACAGTAAATTCAACATTGACGTCCAGGAACTGCAGGAAAAGCAGAAGATTGCCGAGAATACTCTCCATCTGCTGTTAGTCGACCTCACCAGCAGGGGGTGCAAGCGCTTGTTGTTGACGAAGACCAGCAAAATTAGAGCAAGTCATTCATTCATAAAACTCATTTACAGCAATGTAAGTTTATTTGTGATTATTATGACGGCTGTTTTTGTTAAATTCGGTGCCTTCACGGTTACTTTTCCTGTGTAGCCTACATGCATATTTCTCTACCGTGAACGAGATCATAATGTTATTCCCCGATGCGGATATACAGATCCAATGTTACATTTTTGAGGTTGACATATTTCTCTTGGTTGTTTAGTTGCCTTAACTTTATATTGTGGCGATTTGCTGCATGCAGGCTATTAGGGTTTCCCTCAATACTTCAGGATTCCCCTGCTGGACCTGTACAACGCTTAACATAGCTTAATGGACTAGTGATGTAAAAGTCCAAACTCACAGGCAAGCAGATGGACTCAGAATAACGCGCAAAGCTGAGCGTTTCCCAGTAATAGACTGGCATAAAGATGGCTTGATGTTGGACATTCGCACATTTAGGGACCGTCGCTAAAGTTTATACGACTTTGGTATACACGTTTCTAACTTCAATAGCATTTGAATAGAACGACTTACAGTCATAAAACCAACTGTAAAGTGTTCATGTAGTGTCAGGCATAATGTGCACCCTTTGGACTTTTGATATTTATTCAAATAAATTTAAGTTTGCTATTGAAATTAGAAACGTACATGCCAATGTTGTATGCAACTTTAGAGACGGTCCCTAAATGTGCGAATGTCCAATGTCAAGAAATTTTTTACATTTAGTCATTTAGCAGACGCTTTTATCCAAAGCGATTTACAGTTAAACTAACAATAGGACAACAATATGCAAGTGCTATGATCCCAGTTTAAGCTAATGCAATACACGTAGGCATTTTAGGACTTTCTATATATATATATATATATATATATAGAGAGAGAGAGAGAGAGAGAGAGAGAGAGAGAGAGAGAGAGAGAGAGAGAGAATAGAATAGAAAGTGTTAGTATTAATTGATCAAGTGTTGATTTTATGCCAGTATATCACGAAACACTCAGCATGAAACTTTGCGCGTAAAGTTTACAATCTGAGTCCATCTTCTTGCCTGTAGCCTATATAGTAGCCTACAGCCTACATCCCCAATAAGGTGCAAGATTGGTCTTTCATATCACTGTGTGTTAAAGGTGCAGTGTGTAACTTTTAGCGACATCTAGCGGTTCGGTTGCGAGTTTACACTAAGGGCTCAGCCCACCGCCCACCCCTCCCTTTCGAAGAAGCTACCGTGGCGAAAACGGGACAAACATCGTCGTCTGAGACGGCAGAGAATAGCCAGAGTAAACCAAGTTTCTGTACCACAGTCCATTATAAACCACATCATGGATAAAGTTTACAAAGCCATAGTCAGGTGAGGATCAAGGGTCTTAATACGTAATAAAATAATAGTAATTAGTTGATTGTCTCACGAACGTAACCAGCACATTTCTCCCCACATAGAAAACTCATAACACAGCGAGGGAGAAGAACCACATGAAACTATGCAACTATATATTTTTTCTAACAGGGTAGTAAAAGTTTAGCTGGCTAATATGAGCTGTTACTGTGGCTGAGCTGGTTAAAGCGTTAAGCCTTGTTTATACTGGACGCGTCCGCATGAGCCCAAAGCTGCCTGCGGCAAAAATTACGTGATTGTAACAGCGCGCGCGCCTCCGCATCCCCTAGACACCATTTACTACACAAAATAGGCTTTTTTTCTCTGATTTTGGAAACTCGATAGACTTAAAATGCTTCCCAGATCGACGGGTTGGTGATTCCTGTAACTGTTTTACGGTCAATGACAAGAGTGCTAATCAGCTGTCTCACGAACGTAACCAGCACATTTATCCCCACATAGCAAAGCCATAACACAGCGAGGGAGAAGAATTAAGTTACATGAAACAATCCAACTACATATTTTACACCACTGACAAGGGAAAAGTCATTACTCACGGTGTTTATGGCTAGCTTCTAGCTTTCTGCGGCTTCCCTTTCAAGGTAGTGACGAAACGCGCTCTGTAACGCTGTTTGTTCGCTGTCGGCTACGGTAGAAACATGACGTCACAATATGTCGACCTTCATTGAAGGGGATTCCCGCGCCTATGTAGATATAAATGCCTCATTCTAAGGTAATAAAAACATTACGGTTTATTAAGTAAGTTCTTTATACATCACTGAACACATAGTTATGGATGTCATATTGCATTTCTGTTAATAGATACTCAAAATTTGTACACATTGCACCTTTAAGCGTTTTGTCTCAACGGAAAGGGAATCCTTGAGTAGGCTATGAGGTATTGAGGGAAACCGATTATAATCCTGTTCATGGTAGAGGAAGCTGATGACATGTAGAAAGTAACAATGAAGTTATTGAATGAAACAAAGACAGCTTTTGTGTGTTTATCATCTTTTCCGCATATACTGTCTGTCACAGATAATCATTTCCATTTTATGAATGAATGTCTTCGTCAACAAGTGCTTTTGCACCATCTGATGGTGAGGTCGACTAACAGCAGATGGAGAGTATGCTCGGCAATCTACTGCTTTTCCTGCAGTTCCTGGAAGTCAATGTTGAATTTACTGTCGAATTTGAACCACTGAATTTGTGGAAGCGAATTTGCAAAGCGAAATAAAATGGACCGAAAATTGCCTGTTGAATATTATAGGTTGTATTTTTAAACAGTTTGAATATTTGGGAAATGAAATATGAAGGGTGAATATGGATTTTTGAATTTTTAATAATGAAAATGTGTTTGAAATGTTTTTAATTGAAATATTCACAGCTTAAATATTCAACCATGAAGCCCATTAAAAATGCAAGCCCTAAAAATACAATGCATTAAAATGCAAGCATGGTTAATGCAATGCCTATTTTTTTTCAAGTAGTGCAATTCAACAGGCTTTTTATTTCAAAAACATTTGACATTATTTTACTTCCATAATGTACCTACCTCTTGTCATTTGTTCTTTTAGCGCTCAACCATACAAAAGGCAATGTCTTCAGGGAGACAAAGCAGGTAATTTATTGTGCACATACATTCGTTAAGAACTAATAATTTTATAATTGTTACAGCTACAAAGTTGTTCAGATACGAAATTTGATAATTATGTACTATATTGGTCGCCCAATAGCCAGTTTCCACTGTCACTTCTGGGGCTTGATCGTGCCTCATTGTGGCTTCCTCGGGGCCAACGGCCAGGGGTTTCTGGTCCACTGAATACCTTGGTACTACAAAGCAGGGCTGTCACAGGGTAAGCCTGCGACTGTGCATGGACTACACACACACACACACACACACACACACACACATGCACATGCACGTTACACGCATACACCGGCGTCACGTATTACAATCTGTTAGCCGACATATATTTATGTATGCATTGACCTGTGTAACATTCGATATCATTGTGTTGTAAACTTGTTGTATGATGGTCTGTATGTAGTTTTATCTGAGTTATGACCACTAGCAACCGTAATACAAGTGCATATGAGTATGTTAATAGAAGTGTCTTTTCTCATACGGAAATAAATCACCACCACGAGTATTTGATTTACATATTATTTTGAATAAATTGGAAGAGAGATAGATGATGCTTACCACGTTTTGATGAGTCGTTGGCCAAATCTGTTCGGTTGGACATCCGGTCTATTTTTAGGTCTTGTGTCCGCGCCAACTTGTGGCGCGTTCATGTGAGTGACGTCACCGGAGAGTTTATTCTCATAGTTTCTTGAGTTATGGGTTTTCTTTGAATATATATATATATATATATATATATATATATATATATATATATATATATATATATACAGCATATATATTTGTGGATATGATTTTATTACATGCATGTTTATTTGTAATTACTTTTGTTATTGTTTTTGTTTTCTTTATTATTATGTATTCCTGTAAAGTGTGTGAAATGTGTTACATTCTAGGTGGTATGTTCCAGAGTAGGAGGAGCCAGGCCTATAAAGTGACTCCACAAAGTTAGTACTAGGATAGTTCAGAGATAGCAGCTGAAGGAGAGGTCTTGGCAGACCATGAACAGTTAGTGAGTTTGCAACTGGAGACTCAGGGAAAGTACTACTTATTAGTGATGGCAAAATGAGGCTTCCTGAACCACTGAGACCTCGCAGCCCATTGCTTCACCCAAAGGTTCATTACTCGAAGCTAGTGATGGCCAAATGAAGCTTTTGTGAAGCACTGAACCACTTGAGCCAATTGGTTCGAAAATGGGTTCATTACTCAAAGCTTCAGTTGCAGCGACCTCTCCTGGCGAAAAGCAAGGCTGCAGTCAAATTAATCAGTGAGCAGTATTGGAGAAACTACTTTAGTTTTGAAGCATCTTTGCTAAGATCACCCTTGGATTTTTAACTATATTTCCTTTGAAAACTCGTTGATGCACACGCTAATGCTGAGCATAATGTTCTATTTACAAATAAAAATGGATAAATGTATGTTTTGTGTTATTTAGGAGAGAGTGCTGGGAAAATATGGCATAGGTTGGGTGTGCTTGTGTAACTATCGCAGGGGGTGATTTTTGGGATGGGGAACACTCAAAGATTTTTATTGAGGTACATTATTTTTTCAACAGTTTTTGGACTGAGTCGGTTTCTTTTTTTGCTCACAACCTCTCCAGACTTGGAAAACACTTGCTCACAAGGAACAGATGATGCTGGCGAACATAAACATTTTTTTGCAAGATTAAACAGATGAGGGTACACATTTTGATGGTTTCGCCAGTACGCCAGTGGGTCTTCTGATCTTGCTACTGGTGGATCAGTCATATACCTCTGCACCTCCACTGTAGCATCTGCTGTGGCATTCCTTGCCCTCCTTGCTTCAGAAGCATCTCTGTCCAGCGTTTCCCAAAGGTTAACACCTGAAAGACAAATATGATGATAATTATCAGTACTGAAAGGTTTGAATTTCATCAATTAACTATTTATAACTTTACCTCTGGATGATGGATTTTCAACATTTGCAGGTGCTGGTTGAGCTGATGTGGAGGGCTGTTCTTCTGTAGGTGAATCATGTGATGGTGTGTATCTTATCAGTTGTGAGCATTGTGTTGTTAGTCGTCTTACTGATGCCTGTGCCTGTACTTGATTGTAGAATCCTATGGTTTTGAATCTAGGATCCAACAGTGTCGAAAGGGTCAGTGCTGTTTGGTTCTCCGTAGTCTCAAACTTGTTTTGCATCGCTGTCACCAAGTTCTGTCCCAGTAATTTAGCTGTGTTGTGGCTTGCTTTTCCAATTGTTTCATACAGGTACTGCATTAACATTTTTGTCATTGGGATAACCTTTGACCCTGACATTCTCTTCTCCTCAGACAGTTCTACTGTTGCCTGGTAAAAGGGGGCAAGCAATTGCAGGCATGCAGCAGATGTTTCATAGTCCTCTGAAGACAATGGTCTTACATCTGTTTTCAGCGTTGCAAGAGCTGCCCCCACTGACTGTCTTTCTTCATAAAGGCGTTGTAGCATGAGGAAGGTGCTGTTCCAGCGTGTGTCCACCTCCTGAATAAGCTTCTTCACTGGATGATTCATCTGCTCCTGTACTTCTTTGAGCTTTTCATTTGCCGTTGTGCTCGTTTTAAAGAATGTCACTACTTTTCGTGCCCTTGTGCTTAGGTTTTCTAGGCCAGGAGTTGCATCAAGACTCTTCTTCACCACTAAATTTAGGGAATGAGCAAAGCAAAGTGCGTGTCTGAGATTTAAACTTCTGACAGACGCAACCATATTAGCTCCTGCATCTGTCACAATTGAGGTCACTTTCCCTTCAATACCCCATTCCTCCATGAGTGACCTCATAGCAGCAGAGATGTTAACAGCTGTATGAAGTTCAGGGAAAGGCAGCACTCCCAAAAGGACTGGCACGTCACTGCTAGATATGCATCCATATTAATGGAGGTCCACATATCAGCAGTCAGGCTCACAGCCTCCACCCTCTGCATGATGGCCTTGGCCTTGGCTTTCTCCTCCTCATATTTCTGAACCACCATGTTCTTAAGAGCCTTTCTGGATGGAAGTGTAAGGACTGGGCTAAGTGGGTGAATCTGAATAACTAAATACATCCGGCTAAAGACCAAAAATCTCTGAATGTAAATTAACCCAAACACACACACACAAACACACACACACACACATTCCCCCACCAGTGAAGACCACACTCAGGACAGAGCGTGGTGTCCGATTACAAGACATTTTATGACTGATCGGAATGTCCCAAAGGAAGTGGATTCCAAAGCGAAAAGAAACTTCTTTTCTTTAAAAGACATTTAACCAGATATATTCAATGTGTTTTTATGTGTGTCCATTTGCCCATGTCACATTGGAATGACTATGATTTTATCGTAGCTTAAAGTGAATTATAAATACCTTCATTATGCATTTTAAATATAACTGTCTATTCCCATAACTTGTACACATAGTTCTGGACACCTCCAGAATGCTTTCGGTGTGATCAATCAGAATACGTACAGTAATATCCAGTAAAATATAGTTTACTATGTTTTCCATCTTTGGAGTGAAGAGAGACCAAAACTAACATCACTGGTGTTCTTAGATAACGCCGTTTACGACCCAAAGGAATGTTCACAGAACTGTGGCCCTCTCTGAATTCTAACCAAGGAGGAGAAATGAATCCTGTATTCATATATATATATATGCTATTATATATCCACTTGAGAATTGTATGAACAATGTATCTAAGTTCCCTATTTCATGAGTTGCCTTTTTGTGGTTTGGTCTATGTTTCTCGACAACTCTAATGCGATAATGTTTTAAACTTTGCCAACTAATGTTTAACCAAATCCATTTGTGGCAAGTTTGGTCTCGATAAACTCCAATCTTCATTCCCCATTTGTTAATTGACATTACATTTTGCTAAACTTGTGACACATTAGTATTATAAGAATTGTGAAGATTCTGCTCTTAAACACCCTAATTTCGTCGGTTTCAAATGTCTCTCTCTTAGACAAAGAGCAATAAAAACCAAAGTCCCGCCTGTGAAATTCCAACCCTCTAATTGGCCAAGTCAACAGGAAGAGGCCGGATTTCTCCAAGGTGATAAATGACGCTTCCCCCCTCCGCTCGCTCTGTTACTTCGCCTGTCTTTGTGTCATAATGTAAGGTCTCGCCTCCGGGCGAGCTCTTCGCCTTTCTTTTATTTGTTTCTAGTTTAGTTTGTGTTTTTCAGTCTTAGATAAGTCTCCGTGTTTAATTCCAATCGACGAGTGAAAAGAACACCGCGTGACATATCTCTTCAGCAAATCCATCTACAAGGGACCTTTAAACGAGCGCGCGCTCGTTTTGAAGGAGCAACACGCGCACGTGACCACGTGGCGAGAGACGCACACACGCTTCTTCACCAGCCATGCGAAGATGTGACGTTAACTCCGCGTGATTTCCCCGTAGAGATCTTTATTTCTTTTCTTTGTTAGTCAAAGTTTTGTTTTCCGTAGTCGACTCTGTTCACTTCCACAAAGTGAAACGAACTTAGCCGAACTATTTTCCTTTGGTAATGTTATCCCAAAGACTTGGAAACTCCGTTCAACACGCGCGCCAAGCAGCACCCAGTGACGCTTCCTAAAGGACTCCGCTCACGCACGCGCAGGAATGCCGCGACACAGAGAGACCCAGAAACTTAAGTATATCTCTTTATAGAGCTTCTAAGAAGCATTAAGATGATGTTTTCGTGTTGTTACAGACAGGGGACTGTCAGGGGGAATGTTGCCAATGCTCTCTCTCTCTCTCTCTCTCTTCCTCTTCCCCTCTCACACGTGTTTCCATTGTCCACACTCTATGCATTTCTCGTTCATCGATGCCTTATCGTGTATTGTTGTTTATTATGTTTGTAAATACATATATCCCATGTAACCGTAGTAAATACATAAGTAGTTCTGCTTTATTAAATTCATTATATTCATCTGATTGATGTACTGCCTTTTTGCTCATTTTCAAGTCCCTTAAGTGCCAAAAGATCTTACTGTTATAAGGTGAGAGAAAACCCAACAGCGAATCACAGTCAAAGTGTCTTTAATACAATCAAATGAGGAAGCCGCCAGAAACAGAAATGATCTTGTAGGAAAATGTACAACAGAAACAGCCGGTACGAGGGCCAGATTAACATTAACAGAAAGGATCCTCCTTGGGAGTGCGTGGGTGGCAGACAGCAAGGATTAAGCAGCAAGGCGGCGGCTATCCTCTGGTCACTCGGGAAACACACGATGGATGGTCAACGGGAAACAGTAGCAGTTCAGGCAGCATAGGTACTGAATAGATACAGAGAGCAGATTTAGCACAAATGACAAAAGTACTTGCAACTGATGATTCCCAGTAGGACTGTTCAGGACCAGACAGGACAGGACAGGACAGGACAGAACAGAACAGAAAACGGACTGATGGAGGAAAAATCTGTGAAACTCCTTTCATCAGAGGTTAACTAACAATCTGACAAAAGACAGGGAAAAGAGAGGAAAGAAGTAGCAAGCGCAATCAGAGAAAAGAGAGAACAGGTGCGGGGAATCTAGAGAGAAGCAGAAGGGAACAAGGAACAGCTGGAGAGAGAGTAATTGCGAGTACAATACCGTGTGTGACCAGGAGAGGGAGGAAGAGGAAAGAGAAAGAGACTGGATCATAACAGTACCCCTCCCTCAACGAGCGCCTCCTGGCGCTCCCGAGGAAGAGGACTGTCGAGAGCGGAGGAACTCATCAATAAGCGAGCGGTCCAGGACGTCCCTAGAGGGAATCCAACTTCTCTCCTCAGGACCGTACCCCTCCCAGTCCACTAAATACTGGTAACCACGACCTCGACGGCGAGAATCCAGGAGTCTACGAACCTTATAAACTGGAGCCCCTTCGACTAAAACGGGGGGAAGAGACGGACGCGGAGGGGCGTGAATAACGGGCTTGATGCAGGAGACGTGGAAGACAGGATGGACACGACGGAGGTTGAAAGGTAACTTTAACTTGACCGAGACAGGACTAATTACCTTGGAGACCCTAAAAGGTCCGACAAAACGGGGGGCAAATTTCCGAGAAACGGACTGGAGTGGTAGGTTATGAGTGGATAACCAAACCTTTTGGCCGCAATGATAGCGGGGGCTCTTCACACGACGTCTATTAGCGGCGATACACATTCGGGTTCTAGAACGACAAAGGGCTGATCTCACCCTCCTCCAAGTACGTTTGCAGCGGCCAACAAAGGCTTGAACAGACGGAACGCGAGAGGCGGGTTCTTGGGAAGTAAACAACGGAGGTTGGTACCCAAGGCAACCCTGAAAGGGAGAAAGACCGGTAGCGGATGATGGGAGAGAATTGTGGGCGTACTCGGCCCAGGGCAGTTGCTCGGACCAGGAAGCGGGGTTCTGAAAGGCGAGACTGCGCAGCATGCGGCCGACAATTTGATTGGCGCGTTCGGCCTGACCATTAGTCTGGGGGTGAAAGCCGGATGAGAGACTGGCAGAGGCCCCAATCAGGTGACAAAACTCCTTCCAAAATTGAGAGGAGAATTGGGGACCCCTGTCAGAAACTATATCGGAAGGGAGCCCGTGAAGTTTGAAAACGTGATCAATCATTATCTGGGCCGTTTCCTTGGCGGAGGGGAGTTTCGAGAGAGGGATGAAATGTGCAGCCTTAGAAAAGCGATCGACGACCGTAAGAATAACGGTATGTCCTGCTGATGAAGGAAGACCAGTGATAAAGTCAAGCGCTATGTGCGACCACGGACGCGACGGCACGGGTAGGGGTCTCAAGAGGCCAGACGGAGGAGAATGACTAGACTTGGTTTGAGCACAAACGGTGCAGGCGGCAACGAATCGACGGATGTCCTTCTCACGGGAGGGCCACCAAAAACGCTGTCGTACGGAGGCGAGGGTACCCCTAACGCCGGGATGGGCAGCTAATTTAGACGAGTGGCCCCACTGAAGGACCGCTCGACGAGCAGAGACCGGGACGAAAAGTAAATGCTTAGGACAGTCTCGTGGAGTGATGGAATGAGAGAGAGTGCGCTTAACCAGTCTCTCTATTCCCCAAACAGTAGCTCCGACGACGCGCGCAGGGGAAACTATACTCTCCTGGTTAGGGGTGACTGTGGAAGAATCAAAAAGACGAGAGAGAGCGTCGGGCTTAACATTCTTAGACCCCGGGCGATAGGAAATAGTAAAGTCGAAGCGAGAGAAAAAATGAGCCCAACGAGCCTGACGCGCGCTCAATCTTTTGGCGGAGCGAATGTATTCAAGATTACGGTGATCGGTCCACACAATGAACGGAACAGACGCACCCTCCAACCAATGGCGCCATTCCCCCAAAGCTAAACGGATAGCAAGCAGTTCACGGTCGCCGACGTCGTAGTTACGTTCGGGTGGCGAGAGACGATGAGAGAAAAACGCGCACGGATGGACCTTGCCATCAGAGGATGAGCGTTGGGAGAGAATGGCCCCGACCCCCACCTCTGAAGCGTCAACCTCAACAATAAACTGCTGGGAAATGTCGGGAGTAGTTAGGATGGGAGCAGTAGTAAAGAGTGTCTTTAAACGGTCGAAAGCTCTCTGAGCGGAATCGGTCCATACAAAACTAGACTTAGACGAGGTAAGAGCGGTTAAAGGGGCTGCCACTTGACTAAAATCTCGTATGAACCGGCGGTAAAAATTTGCGAAGCCGAGAAATCGCTGGAGCGCCGTGCGAGACTCAGGAACAGACCAAGTAGTGATGGCCTGGACCTTAGTGGGGTCCATACTGATCCCCTCCGCCGAAACTACGGACCCTAGAAATGTTACCGAGGTTGCGTGGAATGAGCACTTCTCCGCCTTGACAAAGAGACGGTTCTCCAAAAGGCGCTGAAGTACGCGACGTACATGCTGAGTATGTACCTGGAGAGAGGGTGAGAAAATTAGAATGTCGTCCAAATACACGAAAACAAAGATGTTGAGCATATCACGTAAGACGTCGTTAACAAGAGCTTGAAAAACCGCAGGTGCGTTTACCAGGCCGAAAGGAAGAACCCGGTATTCAAAGTGCCCGAGGGGAGTATTAAACGCGGTCTTCCATTCGTCCCCCTCCTTTATGCGCACTAAATGGTAAGCGTTACGCAGGTCTAGCTTTGTGAAAAATTTAGCTCCCTGTAATATCTCAAAGGCTGATGACATAAGTGGCAGAGGGTAACGATTCTTGACAGTTATGTCATTGAGCCCGCGATAATCGATACAGGGTCGCAGAGACCCGTCCTTCTTTTTAACAAAGAAGAAACCTGCGCCGGCGGGGGAAGAAGAGGGAACGATAGTACCAGCATTCAGAGCCTCGGAAAGGTAATTCTCAAGTGCCTCGCGTTCGGGAATCGACAAAGAATAAAGCCTCCCACGGGGGGGCGTGGATCCGGGCAGGAGGTTGATACAGCAATCATACGGACGGTGAGGAGGGAGAGAAGTGGCTCGGGAACGGCTGAAAACCGCTCGCAGATCGTGATACATCTCCGGAACTCCGGTCAAATCACCAGGCTCTTCCTGAAACACAGAAACAGATGAAACAGGGGGTATGGCAGACACTAAACATTTCACATGACAAGACAGGTTCCAAGAAAGAATAGTGCCCTTTGACCAATTAATCTGAGGATTGTGCTGGATCAACCAGGGATGCCCTAACACTATGGGGGAGAAAGGAGAGTGAAAAACTAAAAAAGAGATGGTCTCGCGATGATTACCAGAGACCGTGAGAGACAGTGGAATAGTCTCACGAAAGACATTGGGAAGAGAACTGCCATCTAAGGCGAAGAGGGGTGTGGTCTCCTTTAGATCAATGAGGGGGATACCTTGTTTCAGAGCCCAAGCCTCATCAATGAAATTCCCCTCTGCCCCGGAGTCTATCATAGCACTAGCAGAAACTGAGGAACCTGACCAGTGCAAATGAACCGGGACGGTAGTACAGGACTTTAGTGGAGGGACCAGAGAAGTAGTGCTCGCCAGAACTCCTCCTACTACTGGCGAGCGTTGGCTTTTAAAGGACAAGTCGAGACGAAGTGCTTGTCAGAGCCACAGTAGAGACATAAGCGGTTTGATATTCTCCGATCTCGCTCCTTAGAGGAAATGCGCAAGCCTCCCAGCTGCATAGGTTCGGGAGTGGCATCAGCGACATGGGATGAGGGTACAGATGAGAAGGGTAGCAGAGAATGTGGGGCAGCATCAGAGTTCCTTGCCCGTCGGCGCGAGTCAAAGCGCTTCTCGATACGGATGGCGAGATCGATCAAAGGATCAAGAAGACTGGGAACCTCCCTGGCGAAGATCTCATCCTTGACGTCCGCGTTGAGTCCCTCCAAGAAACGAGCCACCAGCGCAGGTTCATTCCAGCCAGCCGTAGTTGCTAGAGTGCGGAATTCAATCGAAAAGTCAGCGACTGAATGCCTCCCCTGGCGAAGAGATGAAAGCAGGCGGGAAGCCTCCGCACCATGCGCTGAACGGTCAAAAACGCGGATCATCTCCTCCTTAAACAGGGAAAAGCAATCCATGAAGTCAACTTCAGCTTCCCAGTTGGCCGCTCCCCACTGACGAGCCCTTCCAGAAAGGAGCGAAATCACATAGGCGACCTTGGCGCGGTCCCTGGAGTAGGTAGAGGGTTGAAGAGAAAAAATGACCTCACACTGTGTCAAAAACGCACGGCATTGCGTGGGCTCACCCGAGTAGCACGGTGGATTATTGATCCTGGGCTCCGGGGAATCAGGCGATCTAGACGGAACCGACGCTTCGTGGCGGAGGCGATGAAACTGCGTAGAAAGTTCAGACATCTGCTCAGCCAGAGACTCCACGACGCGTCTTGTGGTGGTCAGCTCCTCCTCATGCCTGCCGAGTAACGATCCCTGGCGTTCCAACGCGACATGAAAGGGAGTCTCGTTCGCTGGGTCCATCGTGGTCAGATTGTACTGTTATAAGGTGAGAGAAAACCCAACAGCGAATCACAGTCAAAGTGTCTTTAATACAATCAAATGAGGAAGCCGCCAGAAACAGAAATGATCTTGTAGGAAAATGTACAACAGAAACAGCCGGTACGAGGGCCAGATTAACATTAACAGAAAGGATCCTCCTTGGGAGTGCGTGGGTGGCAGACAGCAAGGATTAAGCAGCAAGGCGGCGGCTATCCTCTGGTCACTCGGGAAACACACGATGGATGGTCAACGGGAAACAGTAGCAGTTCAGGCAGCATAGGTACTGAATAGATACAGAGAGCAGATTTAGCACAAATGACAAAAGTACTTGCAACTGATGATTCCCAGTAGGACTGTTCAGGACCAGACAGGACAGGACAGGACAGGACAGGACAGAACAGAACAGAACAGAAAACGGACTGATGGAGGAAAAATCTGTGAAACTCCTTTCATCAGAGGTTAACTAACAATCTGACAAAAGACAGGGAAAAGAGAGGAAAGAAGTAGCAAGCGCAATCAGAGAAAAGAGAGAACAGGTGCGGGGAATCTAGAGAGAAGCAGAAGGGAACAAGGAACAGCTGGAGAGAGAGTAATTGCGAGTACAATACCGTGTGTGACCAGGAGAGGGAGGAAGAGGAAAGAGAAAGAGACTGGATCATAACACTTATAGCAACAAGCTTACAAATTAAAGATACTTTAAAGAGTATGTGTTTATAGGGCAGGAAACCCAATTCTTGTGGCCACAGAATTGCTTTTCCTGAAATCCTATAAAGTAAGATGATATTGTGGAGTCCCACAAATATTAGTCTGACAATTGAGCTAATTAATTTAGCCTGTTTTGTAAGACGTGGTCTGTGTAGTTAATTGCAATCAACTTGTGGTTAAGTGCAAGGATACACAGACATGCATGCAGGTAAAATGACATATCATCCCTTATCGGGAGTTTTATTAACATGTAAGACTGATCTAATCCAAACATGTATGAATAATTATTAATTACCAATTATTAATTATGATATGCAAATTCCCCACGGATTAGATCCGCCCCAGAGTCTTTACAGAAGAGTGTATGTTGGATCAAGCAATGCCACAAACTCCTTGAAGCCACAGTCGTCCAAGATGGAAAAGGGCTGCGAGTCCTTCACCACCATATTCACGAGAGCCTCATCTAGCTCTCGCTTCCAGTCCACTAAGACAAATAAATAAGACATAAAGAAATAAAAAATACTTTAATAAAAGAAATTAAGGATTTATGTGAAACTGCATTTAAATGAAGCAGACCTATGAGTCAAGGCAGTCATATCAGATTGTGTAAGTGTCTAGGTAATAATAATATAATACATAGCCTACCTTGATTTGTGTTCCCATGGTTTTTAGCAGCTCCATGCTTGGCAGTGAAGTGCCTAATCATGGAGGAAGTATTCCCGTGATACTTCAGCTCGGTTGAACACACCAAGCACCGGACCTGTAAAGAAAGCAATTTAAATAAAAATGCAATTTGAGTCTATTGATAGCTACTGGCTACACTAATCATGTACATCATTTTACTGTTATGGTACCTTAATATAGACCATAACTATAGAAGGCTATTGTACAGACAGTCACTGTTGTATAAACTTTACTTTTCCTACTTTACATGTTAAACAGCCAGAACACCCACCTTATCAGGAGCGATCAATTTGAACTGTTCCCACATGTCAGAACGACCTCTCTTCCTGGCTGGTTCCATAATGATCTAATATAAACGCAACACCAACAACTCGACAGCAATAACACACCTACTACGACAACTCTACAAATTGTACATTGTTTAGAGTGGTTATAAAGACTAAAAGGCGCTCAAAACTGTTTCAACCTATCACCTGTCAGAATCGAGACGCGCCGTTCCAGTGAATCACCTGATTGGACCGCAAACCAGTCAGATGATTCATTCAGGCAATGAAGCACTTGCTGCTTCGGACGTCATATGTCACATGATTTTTTCGCACCAAAGCAAGCTTTGAAGCAGTGGTTCTCTAGGTTTGTAGTTCAGGGTTTCGAAGCACGTATCGAAGCTTCAGCGTCACACTACCATCACTACTCGAAGCTTCATTCAGCATTGCTCACCAGTGACACCTAGCGACTGTGCAAAGAAGTAGCAGACAAATTAATTAATTCTGGACCAATGACCTGAGCAGACTTATGATGTCCATATAAAGCCACTACCCACTGTTGTGTTTATGTACTTGTCAGGAGATGGCGCTGTAGTTCACATGATGTTACCTATAAAAGTTGTAGAGTAATAATGGAAGTGGGTGCACCTGCTGCCTAATCATGTAACTGCCGGCAGTGTGAATTGTTTGTGGGTTTGAATAAACCTTAAAGAAGTAAGAAAATTTCTTGTCTTGATTACCTGAACTCAGACATAACAAATTGGCGACGAGGATTTTGCTGGTCTACATGAAAGATGTCTGCTGTTGCTGCTTTTTCTACGCCATTCTTACCATGTCCGGGGGAGCCATCTATTCCTTGTGGCGTCTGGTTAAAGATGTTTGAGAATTACTTGCTTGTCGTAAATGCATCAGGAGATGACTGGCCAGTTGCAAGAAAGCGAGCTTTGTTTCTTCATTGCCTGGGAACAGAAGGTCAGAGACTGTTCTATACTTTACCAAACCAAGGAGAAACAATGGAGGATGCTATTGAGACTTTGAAATTACACTTTATTCCCCGACGTAATGTTGTGGCTGAGCGTCATGCATTCAGAAAACGTATTCAAGCACCCGTTCTGTTTCATTTATTTATTTATTTTCTTCTCACTGTTAATGTCTGTAACCTTTCATTTTCAATAATAAAAAGACCTGAGCAGACATTTGTCCATTGCCTGGGTATAAAATAAAAGATGTAGCCTATCTTTGTCTGTCAGAATTTACTTGTGCAGAGACAACTGTCACACACACAGTTAATTAATTATTCATAAATTGTTTGGATAGTGAACAACAAAAGTGACACTGTGTTGCGTGCAGTGCTTATGGTGGAGGGAGTGTAATAAAGTAAACTACAACAGAATAGTCTGGGTGGAAAAAAGTTTTTTGTGCAGTGAACTTTTACTAGATTTAGTGCAGTGTTGTGCTTATGGGACTGGAGATTTAGAGGAGCAAACTGCAACACTGCAGTTTGGGGTGGGTGAAGGAAGGATTACAATAGATTTTTATTGAGAAACAGAATTTTTTTAAGTGTGTTGGGGTTTAGACGATTCCTCTTCTTGGACAAAACCTCTCCAGCCTTGGAAAATATCCTTTCACAAGGAACAGATGCAGAGGAACATAAAAATGCCAGTGCCAGTTGGTATAAATGAGGATACTGATGCTTCTTTTGAGCCCAGACAGGGGAGGATTTCCTCTTTCTAGCTGGCTCCATTACCTGGAAAAAGGAAGAGACGCAAAAAGCAAACAAATCCAAAAGGGCGATCCAAAACAAAAAGCAGTCCAGATCCAAAAATCCAAATAATCTTATCTCATAATATAACAAGACTATAATATAGCTATAATTAAAAATAATAATATACGTATTCTAACCTGATATAATATAATAATATACAGCCCTAACATATGACTCAATAACGACAATAACAATGGGAGTTCTTTGACTCTCTGACACTACTACTGCTTCTACTACTCCTAGCAACACCCACAAGGTGGCGCGAGTTTCGAATCCCCTTTATCCGTAGCGACACTCTGACCGAACCGATGACGTATCCACACAAACCGAGGCCTCGTTTGTCATTGGTCACGTGATTTTCACGTTAACAACACAAGCCTCGAATCCCGGCTTCATCTGGCACGCCAATTTTTTCTCGACACAAGCTCCGACGCCTCGGTTCAAATGTCACATCACTACTACTTATGTAGTGCATTTGCCCATACAGGTCAGGTTATGTTTTTGACATAGCTTGTTTTGACCTTATGTTTGTGCAGATATATATATTTGGTTGCATCTAAGTTTTGTTTCTTTTTGTTTTTTCTGTTTTCCTTCCTAGCAATTCTGAGTGACTGTCACCATGCACCGCAATAAAAGCACTGTTAACCCTGACCAACTGTTTCCTCTGTCAATGGGAGCCTCCAACCGCTCAAGGCGTTCATAACAGGGGCCAACTAGGGCTTGAGTGGTCAAATGCAAAGGTGGGGTTCCCTTTCGAGAGGTCTCTCCTATTGCGTAATGCTTACGCTATGGGAAAACTCCTTTTCTCGAGAAATATTGAAGTCTTTATGTAAAACGCATTGCAGCTGCACAGCATACAGCAATGAGAGAGGCAGCTCAGTCATTGGCTGTGCTGCGGCAACTTGCACGATCCAATGACGGGGCGACTCTGAACCCGCTTCCAATGAGCGTGCTTCGCGTCCACGCGCGTCAGAGCCCGCCAAGATGGGCGTGGCCAAGGGCTATATATTGGGCGCCCCGTCGTCTGAGTTCTTTAGATTTAATCTCCTTCAGCAAAGAACCTTCTCTTCGCTGATCCTCCGGATTTGTTGGAGTCTTTTCGCCGCCGCCGCCGTCGACAAGCCTACGGCAGGACTGCTTCGAGGACGCCGGCGCCTTCAGCCGCCTTCGATCGCCCTTCTGCTAAGCCATCCGGCGCGCATCATCACTATATCCTTTCAAAGCTTTCAGTGTTCGCCCCCGCGACACTTTTTCTAAAAGAGCAATTTTTCAAGGCGTCAAATGCCTTCCTGCGTTTCGTGTCGAGGCCCTCTTCAAGACGGGGATCGTCACATCATTTGCGCCCGCTGCCTGGGACCGGACCACGCAGAGGCTGCCCTTACTCGAGGCGGATGTCCCGAGTGTGACGCCCTGGGCCTCACCGAGCTGCGCGCTCGCTTCGCCGTTTTCACCGCGAAAGAGCCCACCTCTTCCGTGCTGCCATCTCCTCTGGTCGAGCCGCGAAAGAAAAAACGCCGCTCACAGAGGCTGCCGGAGCACGCGGTTTGCAGTGATGTCACGCCGGGCCAATCCCCGCGTGCTTCACCGCCACCCGAAGACTCCCCGCCGCCAGTCCAGTTCACACAGGCGGACCAGCACCCCTCCAGCGGAGCGATGGGGCTCGTCTCGTTTGGCGCGTCAGGGGATGACGAAGATAAGGATGACAGTTTTTCCTGTGATGCTGCATCCGACGACTGGCCGGGCTCGTCCTTCGACCCCGGGCCTTCGACATTAGCGGGCACGAGCGCGGGCTCCAGCATGGACTCAGAGATCGTCCGCATTCTCTCCAAGGCCGTGGAAGACCTCGGGCTCGATTGGTCTTCCCCGGAAGAACCCGCCCGCAGCCGACTGGACGAGTGGTTCCTGCAGGGGCGCCGACAGGCCCCTCGACAAAGACCCTCCCCCTTCTTCCCGGAAGTTCACGACGAACTCACGAAGTCGTGGAAAGCCCCGCACTCCGCTCGCCTGAAGCCTTCTTTTTCTTTGTCGCTCTCCTCCGTGGACGGCGCGAAAGAAAGAGGCTATGAGGGGACTCCACCCCTCGAGGAGGCTGTGGCCAATCATCTGTGTCCACCCTCCAACGCTGGATGGAAAGCTAAAGTTTCTCATCCCTTGAAGCCTTGCCGGTCCACTTCAGCTCTCGCCGGTCGCGCATATGCCGCCGCCGGCCAAGCTGCATCAGCGCTTCACTCTATGGCTGTCCTCCAGGTGTTTCAAGCCAAACTTCTCCGCAGTATGGACGAGTCTGGACCCGAGCCTGAGGCATTTAAGGACCTACGCAGCGCCACTGACATAGCGCTGCGAGCCACAAAAGCCACCGCCCAATCCATCGGCCGTGTTATGGCTAACCTGACTGTCCTTGAGCGCCATCTGTGGCTGACGCTAACAGATATGAAGGATGCAGATAAGGCGTCTTTCCTCGACGCGCCTATCTCCCAAGACGGCCTGTTTGGACCAGCGGTGAAGGAGTTCGCCGAAAAAAAAAAGCGCTTCACCGAAGCCCGTAAGGACTCACAGGCTATGCGTCACTTCCTGCCCAAGCGATCTAGCTCATCGCAGAGCCGCC
Organism: Siphateles boraxobius; assembly: GCF_051911475.1. Taxonomy (NCBI): domain Eukaryota; kingdom Metazoa; phylum Chordata; class Actinopteri; order Cypriniformes; family Leuciscidae; genus Siphateles; species Siphateles boraxobius. Next base: position 1,929,558 of record NW_027508721.1, on the reverse strand, counting down.
AACGGCCACCTCAACAGCAGCGAGCTAAGACGGCGCCCCCCGTTTCTCAGCCCAAACCTGAAACGGATTTTCGACGCCGCTCGCGCTCGGCCAACAGGAAGCAACCGCCCGAGCGACGGGGACCTCGGCCCAGGATTGTGCTGAACCCAGGGCCTCGTAAGTCCTCCAAGCTACAGGGAGGAAAAGGGAGAGCGCGTGTCTCGCGAGAGCCGGACCGTTCTCTCCAAAACGTCTAAAGCATTACCCAGTCCCCTTACAGGCGGCTGGAAATGTCTATACAGCAGCCAATGTGCCAGCCACACAGCTCGCCCACCTGCAAACAAACGCCGTTTTTACGGCGACACACAGAAATCACATAAAGAGCTATTTTCTGCCTGTGTCATTAAAGGGTCACGTGTCCACACCAAAGTGCGTATTCCCACATATCAAAACTGTCAACGCAGTGCCAAATGTTTTCCCAGCTCAGGCTGTACGCCCCATAAATGTAGATTGTGTGCCAACTGTTACGTATGCACCACTACACACAAGCACTGTTCCCACAGTTATAAACACTTCCCCAGTAAAAGCGGGAAGTTGTATAAGAGTAGCGCGTGTGCCCGCTGTTATGCACGCACCCCAACTCACAAACACTGTTTATATGGCCAAAAACCTCCCGCCACGAGCGGGAAGTTTTATGAAAGTGGCGCGCGTGCCTACCACAGTCTATGCACCCCCACCCATAAGCACTATACACACAGTGTTAAACATTTCCCCATCTCACTCTGTGAGCATTACAGCGAGCGTGCCTGTAATCTCACACGCACCCCTGCACTCGGCATTCAGCAGAGCTGCTCAGCGCGCGTCCGCGCCGCTGAGAGCTGTAAGCTCGGTGTTAACACAGAACGATTCGCTGGCGGGAGCCATACGTCACTGCGACACGCCCCCGGCCAACATTCAGCCCATATCTGTGCGAGCGAAAGCTTGGGAAAATATCCCCGACATGCCAAAATGGGTTTTGAACATAATAAAACACGGTTACTCGCTTCAATTCGCTCGCAGACCGCCCCGCTTCACAGCGGTGGTAGAGACGAAAGTGAGAAAAGATGTTTCACATGTTCTACGCACCGAGATGCTCAAGCTGATAGAGAAAGGCGCTATAGAAACAGTCCCCCCCTCTATGAGCGAGGCAGGTTTTTACAGCCGCTATTTTCTCATCCCGAAAAAGAATGGCGGTCTCCGCCCCATTCTAGATCTCAAACATCTGAACAAAGCTTTAATGATTCGTTCGTTCTGAATGATAACTACCAAGCATATCCTCGCGCAAGTTCGCCCGAGGGATTGGTTTCTGTCAGTGGATCTGAAAGACGCTTACTTTCACATTCCAATAGCGCCTCATCACAGGCCATTTCTGAGATTCGCTTTCGAGGGACAGTCATACCAGTACACAGTACACAGTACATTCGGCCTGTCACTGGCACCCCGTACATTTACGAAATGTATGGATGCAGCACTTTCCCCCCTGAGACAGCGGGGAGTGCGAATACTAAATTATCTCGACGATTGGCTAATACTAGCACAATCAGAGAGCCAGTTAGTGACGCACAGGTCTTGGATTATCAGTCATCTAGAGTGCCTAGGTCTAAAAATCAATTTTGCAAAGAGCATGCTATCCCCCAGCCAGAATATTTCTTTTCTGGGAATAGTGCTAGACTCAGTGCAGATGACGGCGCGCCTCTCATCAGAGCGCGCTCACTATCCGGCGCCTTGCAACATCGTTCAGAGCGGGCGCGCGCGCCCCCGTCAAGCGGTTTCAGAGGATGCTCGGTCTCATGGCCTCAGCATCAGCTGTACTCCAGCTAGGATTGTTGCACATGCGTCCTCTCCAACGCTGGCTCAAAAGCCGTCTCCCCACCCACGCGTGGCGCTCGGGCCACTTTTTAATCAGAGCAAATCACGGCTGCATAAAAGCCCTGACGCCCTGGAAAGCTGTCGACTGGTATCAGTCCGGCGTGAGTTTGGGTGTAAACACAAGGAGAAAAATGATCACGACAGATGCCTCCAAAATAGGTTGGGGGCCCTTTACGAGGGCAGGCCTGTCTCCGGCTTGTGGTCAAACCCGGAGAAGCGCCTACATATAAACTGTCTGGAATTGAAAGCGGTCGCTTTGGCTCTCAGAGCCCTGCTCCCGTACCTGAGGGACGAGCACGTCCTAGTCCGAACGGACAACATGACGGTAGTCTCGCATATAAATCGTCAGGGTGGACTCAGATCGAGCTCCCTGCACTCAATGGCCAGGGAGCTCCTCCTATGGTCCCAGCGCAACCTGCGCTCGCTGAGAGCAGCGCATGTGCCAGGTGTTCTGAACCAGGGAGCGGACATGCTGTCCAGAGACAAAGTTCTCCCAGGAGAATGGTCTCTCCACCCCCTGACGATTCAGTGGTTATGGCAAACCTTTGGCAGAGCAGAGGTCGACCTCTTTGCCTCCAAGGAAAATGCGCACTGCCCTCTCTTCTTTTCAAAGAGCACGGACGCGCTCGCCCAAGTCTGGCCGAGCCGCCCGCTGTATGCCTTCCCTCCGGTTGCGATGCTACCTCAGGTCATCAGTCGGATCAGGGAGGAGAAATGTGCAGTGCTCCTGGTAGCCCCACTCTGGAAAAACCAGACGTGGTTTCCAGAACTGATGCAGATGATACAATCTGCCCCATGGCCGATTCCACTGAGGCTAGATCTCCTCAGGCAGGCCAACTGGACGATCCTCCATCCCCGCCCCGATCTGTGGGCCCTCCATGCGTGGCCCCTCAACGGATTCCCGGGAACCTCCCCAGTGGAGTGTTGAGAACCATCACTGAGCCGCGAGCGCCCTCTACGAGGCGCTTATATGCCCAGAAATGGAAGGTGTTCAGTGACTGGTGCAAGTCCAGGAACCTGAATCCTGAGACATGCGAAGTACCGAGTGTGCTCGTTTTCTTACAAGAGCTGTTGGAGGCAGGCCGCACCCCCTCCACGCAAAGTATATGTGGCTGCCATAGCGGCATCACATGAACCGGTCGAAGGACGCACACTAGGGAAAAACTACCTAGTTGTTCGTTTCCTGAGGGGCGCCAGGAGGATAAATCCCCCACGCCCCCCCTCGGTGCCGATTTGGGACCTGGCCACGGTCCTGGACGCACTTAAGCGTGCCCCGTTCGAACCCCTCCGAACTGTGCACCTTAAACAGCTCTCGCTCAAAACTGCTCTCTTGCTGGCTCTCGCCTCGGTCAAGAGAGTGGGCGACCTGCACGCGCTGTCATCAAGCGCTACCTGCCTGGAGTTTGGACCTAACGACAACAGGGTTGTCCTCAGGCCAAGACACGGGTATATTCCTAAAGTGCTCTCTACTCCTTTCAGAGCACAGGTGATATCTTTGGCCGCGCTATCGTCCCCAGCAGACGAAAGTGACGCTAATTTACTCTGCCCGGTCAGGGCACTCAGAGTATATTTGGAACGTTCTGCCCTGTTCAGACAGACAGAGCAGTTGTTCGTATGCTTTGGCGGCCGCACTAAGGGTCTGGCTGTGTCAAAGCAAAGAATATCGCGCTGGATAGTTGATGCTATAGCGCTGGCTTATGAGTGCCCCTTGGGCATCAGAGCTCACTCTACGAGAGGCATGGCCTCCTCGTGGGCGTGGTCGAGTGGGATACCCATTCAAGAAATTTGTGCGGCTGCAGGCTGGGCCTCACCGTCCACATTTATCAGGTTTTATAACCTACAGGTCCCCTCATTGCACTCTAACATACTGTCGGTCTAACTATGCATAGGCTGGGGTGTGTACATGCTGAGCATTGTCTCCTCCCTCATAGAATCACATCTTTGCATCTGATGTGGAGGATTTTTCATACATGACAGTACATAAAAATGTGCTTGTGTGTGTCTTTGGACGCCCTTTGGGCCGTTCCACGTTGTCCCTTTATAAAGCCCGCCTTCGGCTGGCTCGTTGGATAATTACTTCGCTCAAAAGCTCAGGCACCGGCCTCCGGCTTAATAGAAGCGAAGTCAGCACGCACGGCGTTTTACATGGCGTTCCCATAGCGTAAGCATTACGCAATAGGAGAGACCTCTTGAAAGGGAACGACTCGGTTACTTACTCGGTACTCGGTTACCCGTCATTGGTTCGTGCAAGTTGCCGCAGCACAGCCAATGACCGAGCTGCCTCGCTCATTGCTGTATGCTGTGCAGCTGCAATGTGTTTTACATAAAGACTTCAATATTTCTCGAGAAAAGGAGTTTTCCCATAGCGTAAGCATTACTCAATACTCGTTCCCTCCTCTCAGGGAACCGAGGTTACGTTAGTAACCGAGTCGTTTATCTGAGTCTGGACAGAGAGTCAGCGCCACGAATCATCTCATATATATATCAGTTAACATCAGAATTACAGACATTTAAAAACATTTTAGCTCAACTCACTTTCAGACAGCAGTGAGCCCTTGATGCACACTTTTGCTGAGCCCACACTGATGCGAGCTCCGCAGCAGACTTTTCCCGACAGTCAAAGCAACATTGCGTTACGAAAGTGCGGAGGTAGGAAGTCGTTGGAAGACCACTACTGCTAAGGGTACCGTTTGGACAGGGCCATTATCAGTGCAGACATCTACATTCGTTGACTAAAAATATACAGATGTTACTGAATGTCACTAATGCAATCCTGACACAAAATAATTAGGATCAATGTATCACTTATTGTAAAACATCAATGCAAAAAAAAAAATTGCAAACAATCGGCCGCATGTTTGTTTTGGTATCTTACTAGTTTCCAGCAATTTCTTTGAATAGATTTCTGGTAAAACTTCCATTTGTTGGTGAAACAATGGAGTTGTTTGTCATTGTTCAAGACAGGCATGTTAAGGGAGGGCTTTAGTGAAGTGCCGCAGAGCTTCGGTCCCAACGGTGGAAGCGCAGTGTGATTTTGTGCTTGGTGCTACAGGTCCAAGGCTATTAACTGCCCCTGAAAGCCCTGGCTCACACTGGCCCGACAGTGGAAAAGCGGCTCATGCGTGTTGGAGCTATATATTGATATTTATTTTAATATTATCATTATAAGAGAATATTAATCAATTTATTTATTATCTTATCCAGAGCATGCATTTATGACAACAATATATAAGGTTTGTCTGAACCAAGGTTTATATATTTTTTAAATATATTGTATATAAAATTTTATATACAAGTATAAATAAAAATGTTTTTTGTTTCAACAGCTTCCCCATGAAATAATTTCCGAGATCTTCAAGGAGGTTGTTTTAGCAACCGGTGATTCTGCATATTTGACCCTTTCACTGGTATGCAGATGGTTTAGGGATGTGGTCACAAATGAAATTTTTCGGAAAACAGCACACTTTGCCTGGCTATACAGTAAGATGTTTTCCCTGTTCAATGCACATTTCTTGGATTGAAATTTGTGGTATGTGACATTTAAAATTTAATCTCTACACTTATATCTTTTCTGTATTTTGCCTTTACAATTTAAGGTGCGGTCAACTGTAAGATTTTTTGTCATGACTACCGCGAACAATTCAGAAAGATCTGCAGCATCAGGGAATGCTCGGAATGCTTGGAGCTTTTCAAGTCCTATCCACCAGGGTATAGAGGAAGAGGAAGACGAGGGGAACTGCTGGGCTTTTACTCCGAAGATCATTGTACAGGATTTTGCTCGCAGGACTGCTTTTTTTTTCTGCAGAAAATGAATTTCTGTTAAATTCATAAAACTTGTACAGAATGGTATTTGAGAGATGAACTGGTTTTGATGTAGTAATTGATGCAACTAAAAGTATAGAAGGGGTAATTACATAAATGCATAAGTGCAGTTTGGAGCTATGTAATAAAGAAAAAAAAGTGACAAAGTCTTTGTTTTGTTTTGTTGTTAAGAGCATGTATAGATATGCTCCCTTAAAAGTTTATTATAGTAAAACCATGGTTATTGATTACATTTATGTAAACGCAAAAATACTATAATTTAAAAATAAAAATGTATATAATATAAACAAATTTTCATAGCAAAACCATGGTTAATTCGTGATTACCATGGCTTTTTGGAGCAATAATCCGTATGATCAGTTTAACAGCCGTACGATAATTATCGTATTTCTATGATAATTTTGACCTCTGTACGATGTACGATCAATAATGAAAAAAATCCCATAATGTACAATAATTTCAGAGTTTTCAGTCGTTCGTCCAAACACACATGATCCTACCGCCTCTCTCTCTGACCCAGAATCATTTCGCAGGCTCACCTGCCTGTACGCAAGCACGTATAGCCTACACACACACACACACGTACACACACACACAACGGCACAAATCTAGCAACACTGCATGCACTCTGGGGCAGGGGCGTAACTTTGTTTTAAAAAGTGGGTGGGACAGGTGTAGGTGTGTGTGTGTGTGTGTGTGTGTGTGTGTGTGTGTGTGTGTGTGTGTGTGTGTGTGTGTGTGTGTGTGTGTGTGTGTGTGTGTGTGTGTGTGTGTGTGTGTGTGTGTGTGTGTGTGTGGGAGGGGGATGGTATATAGTATATAATATACAATATTACATTGTGTTGAATTTGTCGTTTAATGAGATCTGATCCGACTTTTATCTTTATGTACTTCAATGGTCCAGTGGCAGAACTTATGCCAAGCGTGCCAGAGGTTCTGAGTTCTAATCCACACTAAGTATAGTTTTTTTCCCCTCATTAAAAGTGATTGTTTATTAGTGGTTTTATATCAAGCAGGGACAGGTTTTTTGTGCATTATGTTTTGTGATTTCACCGTAACGAATAAAGAGTCTCTCTGCAACGGATTGAAGCGAGCGTCCGTATGATTCGTGAAGACTGTGCGCGAGTCACAACAGAACACTGTATCCGCGCAACTGATAGCAGAAGCAACGAGCACTTTGGTCACTTGATTTCAAAAACAAAACATTTCAGATCGCTTCAATTTAACAAACAAACGAAATGAATGTTCTACTAGAGTTAACTGGAGATGTTTTATTAATGCGTATTGGTACATCCGTGCGCGAGATGTTTCAAAAGTGGTGGGGACAAAATCCACCCTGGTAAAAAGTGGTGGGGACATGTCCCACCCGCAAATTACGCTTATGCTCTGCGGTACTACCTCGTTCTCGGTGCGCACGCTCGTATGAGCACGACCACAGCAACCAGAGAGTTGTAACTATGTCTTACCTTTGCAGTAAAAAGAAAGCCAGCTCGTGGTCTGTTTTTATACCCAGCGCTGAACGGTGCTCCCTCCAAGAATCAAATGCGATGTTGACTCTTGTCTTGTCTTTGCCCGACGCCGGTCACTCTCTATTTTGGCCGCACTTGATAAGGCTTTTTTTTTTTTTTTTTTTACTTAAGAGGAGTTTCCCTGAGTGTCTGGATTGTACTGGAGGCTGGTCGCTTCTTTCCGTCCGCAGAGTCCATTTGAAACACTAAAGTGACTTACTGCTAGCGATTGCCGGATGTAAAGGCCTCATTATGCTTCTGCGTCAACTCCACGGCGTAGCTACGCCGTCACTCCTACGGTGTCGTTGCCGTTTTATGGTTCTGCGTCAAGCTGAGTTGCATCGCGGTGCATCTGACCAATCACAGCCCTTGTGGTCTGCGTCGCCTCGACGCGTAGTTACAATTTTTTGGAGGTGCACGTCGAGCTACGCCGGAGGGGTTCGCGGCGACGCAGAGGGGTCTGCGGGGGTACGCCGTCGATTCGACGCAGAAGCATAAAACAGGCTTAAGCCCAAGTATACGAGAACGCGCATGATGTCCCATTTTGTGAATTTTCGCGCCAATTCGGACCCGACTCCTCCACACACCCTTCGCAAGGGGGCTTGATTGACAGGTGTCCGACAAAGCAGTCAGGAGAGTTAGTAGATTAACATGGGAGGATTTGAACTTGAAAAACTGAATATACTGACGCCTTTCCGCGGTTAAAACAACATTCCTTCTTATGTCCATTCATGTTTATTTGATGCTATAAATGAACTAGAAGGAAGAGATGATCGGTTCACGAGCAACTCGAGGCTCTACAGCGATCTGTCACGACACATTAAAGAGCCACAAAACGGTATTGTTTAAATTTCTTTTTAAAAATGACCAAATTTGAAAGGTGAGACTTTGTTTAATATGTTTAATATCAAAAGTAACCGAAAAGTAACCTGGTCTGTCCTGTCTGTCAGCGTATTGTCAGTCTCCTCTCTGATCCGCGATGTATTTTTCACTGCGTGAGAGCATGGTGTGTGCGTGAGAGCGGCGTAGCTTGTCGGACATAGCGACAGTAACTAAGGGGGGCGGGTCTTTGCGAAGGGTCAATTGAGCCTACAGGCTGATAGAGGCAACTGGGGTGGACATTAAGGTGTCATTCTTTCTATTACATTATGGTTGGAACTTGGCTCATAAATGTACAATTGAAAACTCTATCTTAAAGATTTTTTTTAGTAAAAAGCTACCCAATGCTCCTTTAACATAACGGCTGCAAATAAATTATTTTTAGGTGTTCAAGCACTTTAGTGCTGAAAACCTATTGTAATGGGTACCAGTACCATAGGCTACTGACAGTACCATGCTAGTTTCATGGTAAATCATACTGCTTTTGAGCTTAACTGCCTTAACTGCTTGAACACCGATAAATGCTGCTTGCAGCTGCTTGCAGCTTTTATTTTTATTTTTACTTTACAAAAAAAACTTTTAAAATATGCGTTATATATCTGTGTGTCAGTGTCTCAACTTTAAAACTTTGGACCCTACATTACCTAACATTTCTTATGAAACTTTTCTTTATGAAAATTGTAACATAACATGAAACAATTTGTACGGTGTAACTGATGTATAGATTAACATCTTTCCTTCATGTACTTCTTCTCTATCTTTTGTATTTATTTATTTATTTTAGTTTTCAGCTCATTGTTCTTTTCTCATTTGTATTTTGATGACATTGAACATATTAATTATTTTTGTATATTGTATATAAGTTGTATGTCATAAAAAAAAAGTCTCTGTACTGTATGTTTTGCGAAAAAAAAAAGTTAAAATAAATAAAGTAAAATAAAGTCGAATTTTGAGCTGTAAGCACGTGCACGTCCCAGCCGGGTTCGTCACTTATTTGGTTCCCCCGGAAACATTTCTGTTGTGGTCTGTGTTATTTGCAGCGCGTTTCTGTATTTGGTTGTGTTCAAGCGTGCCGCACAAGCCCTGAAAAGTGAAGCCAAAGCGTCTCGATCGCCCCCCGGTGACTGGTCCTAGTATAGCTCATAAACCCCGCCTCCCTGTGTTATTCAATGGGACGTGAGACCAACTAAACAATTAAATTACACTTCACATATCTTTTTTCCAAAGATAGTTTCTGTCATTTACTGTTATTTTCATCACGCTGATGTAATTTCAAGTGTTTGTTTTTAAAATAAGTTTGTTTTTAGTTAGTTATTTGATGCTATAAAAACGGTGTTGTGGCGTACATGATTGACAGCTATGATTGACGGGTTCTCTGAGCAAAGTAGTCACTGAAGCAACAATGGACTTTTTTTCGGGATCTTTGGAGGACTGAGGAGATTGGAGCTTTAAATTTAATATCTAAATTTCTATAATTAATTATTTCACACCGACATAATGGTTTGTTCTGCAGCAGAGGCGCGTGCTTACGCTTGATTCAGCAAGACCAGAGCGGGACGTTGATTTCGCGGCTTTACTTCCTGCTCACTACTGCACATGTCTGCTCCCGAAATCGCAACTGCGCAGACTCAAGTCCCAAGATGTCAGCGCCATATCGGGACAATGGCCGCTTCACTTCTCGCCAATGGAAGAGAACGAAGGGGCGTCGTCCATCTTTTTTTACAGTCTATGGTTATGTTGTGAACTTTTGCAGCGCGTTTCTGTATTTGGTTGTGTTGTGAGCTTTTGCTTTCTTTTGTGTAATTGTTACAACTTAACCCAGCATGGGTGGTGATGGCGCTGTGATGGCGCAGTGGATAAGACACATGCCTTTGGAGTGAGAGAACCGGGTTCGAATCCACTGTGAGACACCAATGTGTCCCTGAGCAAGACACTTAACCCCTAGTTGCTCCAGAGGCGTGCGACCTCTGAAATATAGCAATTGTAAGTCGCTTTGGATAAAAGCGTCAGCGTAAATGTAAAATGTAAAGCATGTGTTACAACCTACTCCGGCATTGGGGTAGGTTGTAACGAAGGTACACCATGTATTTGACACCAACTCACATGGTCTGTGATATTGGAATCTGCAGCATGTGGAAGGTAAGATGGATTCATTGAAGTATCAGAAAATCCTAGGAGAAAACGTGTAGTGAGTTTGGGTGCCATTGGAACTTCCAACAGGACAATGATCCCAAGCATACCTCAAATTCCACCAAGGATTGGTTGCAGAAGTTCTGGAAGATTCTACTTTGGCTATCACAGTCACCTGACTTAGAAAATCTAAGACCCATAGAAAATCTCTGGGGGGATTTGTAGGCAGCGGTAGCAGCATGTAAACCCAAGAATGTTACTGAACTGGAGGCCATTGCTCATGAGGAATGGGCTAATGCCACATCCACACGAAGCCGAAGCTTTCCCTATCCGATGTTTTTTTTTTCCTCGTTCTAAAAAAAATTCCGTAAACACGGCGGCGTCTCAAGTAATATCTGCGTACACACGAAACCACTGAAACCGACTCAAACCGATGTAGTATACATTCCAGACCAGTACGAGGCTCTGTAATTCTGACACAGATACACTAAAAACAGAGAAGACTTGCGCATAAACCTTGCGCGCTGTATACAATAATATTAGGAACAGTAGCTTCTTTTTTTCTTTCTTTTTAACCAAGAACTTTATTGAACAATATGAAAAACCATAAATGGCCTGGTACAAAATAGGAATAAGTCACGATATTCAATTAGTTAGCAGACGCTTAAAGCTTGCTACAAAGAACCGGCAAATAGCCTAATCATTATGAATGTGTCAAATATAGCATAATTATTTATTAATAGTGTTTTCTGTGACGATGCTGACTTGCCACCTTCGCAGTAGGTGAAGGTGCTAGATAAATGCACACTTCATACGGATTATAAGAGAGATGTCTGTTTCTTTTCGTTTTGAATTGTTTTGTTTAAAAGTAGACATTTCAAGCTTAGATATATCTCTGAGTTTCTGTTCATTTATGAGACAAGCTCCAGTTCACGTGGGATGCAAGTTACAGTATATCGCATCGGCGCCTCCTTGTCCTGATGGCTATTGTCTGCTATATTTGCTTCTTATTTATTAAATCCAGGCGAATGGTTGATGAAACATTGATTAAAATTAAGATACAATTAATACAAAACGAAATTCACTTTTTAGAAAGGCTTTATATAAAACAGAACTTAATGAAGTGGTCAAAATGATGTGTCTCGAAATTGCGCATCTTATGATTAGGCTACTCACGCTGTTCACTTTTCATATAATCAACATATGAAATGGAAAACATACCATTATTTAAACATAAATATGAAACTAACTTTTCTTTAATGGCTACAACATGTAGGCCTAGACCTACAGACATTTAATGTCGGAGCGGTGTTGTTTTCAGGGGTGAAAACAACAAGGGTGTTGTTTTCAGATTTATCCACTCTGGGACCCGGTTTCAAAAAAATAGCGGTTTCAGTCTCCCAAAACGCCGGATCCGTCTGAACGAAACGCCGATCCGATAAAAAATGTGTAGCCTACGTATACAGCTAAACTCGTCTCCGTGTGGACAGGGCCTAAGATTCCTCAGAAACGCTGCCAGAAGCTGGTGTCAGGTTACACATCACTTTTGCAGCAGGTCATAACCACAAAAGGGAGTTCCTCTAAGTAAAAAGGATACTTGCCATGAAGGGTTTGAATAATTTTGAGACTAACAAAGTCATTTTCAGTTGAATTTGAGGAAACAACTTGAAACATTAGCTGTGTTGAGCAATTTCAATTATTTTGTTCATTGCAAACAGCTGAAAGTTAGTAATTTTAGCCAATAAACCTGATTTACAATGGGGGATGAATAATTTATATTACAACTGAAGTCTATATACACATCAAACATATATTGTACAATACACCACTCAATATTCAGCAACTACATGTATAGTCTAAATGCAAAGTGTAACTGTTAATTAGTGACCTCAAATAATTCCATCATGTAATGACACACAATACTACACAGAAGCAGAATACCCTTGTCTGTGTTCCATTTTTATTTTGCACATACGCCTCCAAACTTATCAGAGAACATCACATTTCTGCTAAATTTTGCCCTTCTCCAAAAACATAAGAACTAAAGGTACATCAACAAAAGCTAATTAACAATGATGTTTACAGAGAGCATAGTAGATTGTAGATTGATTCTAGAGACAAAACTAAATGATAAATTAGAACAAATAGGAAATTAAATTCACAGTCAGACAGGGAGTTTGTGTAGCATGTATGAAGGGATGGTACAGGTTTGGTTTCTGTGCTCTGTATAGTAAAGTGGTTGAATGGTTTTGCTCATGGTTCAAGCTTAGTGGTCTGTTTCCTCTCAGGCCTTGCAGAGAGCCACAGCAGAGAAACGCACCTCCCCTTTCTCCCGCTCAGTAAACTCACGGCACACCCTTGCTGCATCCTAGAGAGATGAAGTCAGTTATTCAGTCACGGGAAAATGACTGATTGTTTTAGATGCTCTAAATCTACGGTTTTGACCTTAATGACAGTTCATAAGAGAGAATATGATTACGGTTGTCATTAAGTACAAAAGGCCATTCCCAGGAAAATGTGTCCTTACCATGACAAAGCTTTCTGGTTTTGTAGGTCCATGACTCACAGGTCCATCAATTCTGCCATCTGATGTCACAAAACACCCACTTTTTCATCTCAGACATTTTAAAAGGAGTTTATACTTAAAGGAAAGTCATTAGACTTATGAAACAGACACTACACCACAATACATGTCATCCACTTACCCAGCTCATAAAGCTGACCATTTACATTGACAAATGTAATGAAATGGAAGTTGACTTCGTCTGCCTCTGGCTGTTATGATAAGAGAGATGGGGAAAAAAATGAACAATGTCATTATTAAGTAATTGTATAAGTAACTAATATATGTCCTATATTGGTCAGTTGTTTTGTCTTACCCGACACTCTCCTTCATTAGCAACTGCATCATGAATTTCCTGGATGTCCTGAATAAAATTGTAACTACATTAACTTCATTTTAAAAACAAATCCAGCCTGAATGAATTTAAATAGAGTCAGCATGAAACGGAAGTTGCGATAGACTTTTCTTCCCTATTGTGGCGTATATCCGAGTGGAACTCGTTTGTGGTTTGTTATTGTGGTGATCTCATGCAAGTGACAGATTGACCGACACACAACACATTTTCAGAGAGAAAAGGTTGCAAGAGGGAGTGGAAGTTATTTTGATTAAAAATATCAAGGGCACATGAATTGAGAAAATAAGTGGACAGGTAAATTCTTTATAATAAATACTGCAATATTCCATAAATAATAATGGTCAATTTTGATTTCATGGTGACTTAAAAAAAGGAAAATATAGTACAATAGTACCATCTACTGGTAGTATTGAATACTGCAAAAAATGAAAACAGTCACATGAACTTTGTGACATTTCTGATGTTAATCTTTGTTTTTGGCAAAGATTGTGGCAAATCACCTTTTGTGTGGCTCAACTTTTAATGAATGCTAACAATACCTTATTTTGTTCAAGTTCTTTGGCTCTTTCTGCAGCAGACATCCCTGATGTGGCTTTGAGAAACTTCTTCAGTGTAGAGTTATTGTCTATAGATGGTAGGAAAAAAAAAAAAAAAAAAAAAAAAAGTTAAGTCTTGAATCTGCCTAACAACCTAAACTGCATACGAAGACAGTCATATGGTAAGATGCCATACAACTAATTTATAATATTCTTATAAATGTTTTAGCTTTAATGATGCATATGAAATGTGTTGCACTCTGCATTAACCTGGTTAAGGAATCTAAACATCTTTGGTTTGATTTATTTAGCCAGTCAAATTTATAAATTAAATGTAATTTTTTTATATTCTCTCTATTCTGCATCAAAAAGCATCTTGTGTATGAGCAGATGTTCATGACACATGTCTCCACTGACCAAAATCAATACTGTCCTGGTTGTTGGCCACAGCATGTACCAATCCCACAGTTCCACAGGAGTTGGCCACGGTTTGTTTCAGAAAATAAACACATTTAGTGTCTTCGACAGACTGTTTGGATCGAAAGTCCTCATGCTAAAAGAAAGAAGAGGGTGTGGGTTAAAAAGTTAATGATTCATTCTTTGAGTTTAAATGTTAAATTTAACTAAAGTGACAACTTTCATTTATTTCCTATAATAAAACTATTAAGATTGAACTACACAAATCGTTTTAAGGATTACAGGCCTACTTCTCAATTTAGAAATGACCACGCCCGCGTTTAATGTAATGCATTGTGTGCGCGCGTCCGTACGTACCTGTTGCGTTAAAGGGAAGAGCAGCATCATTGCACAGCAGGGTGACGGCACCCCTGACAAAGACTCATCCTCCAGACCCAAAACATCTACAAAACGCCAACTCGAGCCCACACCCAACTTACTCAATACCTAGATACAGAAAAAAGGTTTTAAAAAAATACAACGCGAGACCTGTTATTTCCAGATAAAATAAAGCGGTCTAAAACATTCCAAGTTTGTAATGAGGGGGGATTGTCGATTGTTTATCAACGACAATCTGAACTGTGGTATTATGCAAAATTACAAATTATTGCGTAAAGCATGCATTTAGAAATTCTGCGTGTTATTGTTTTCGTGCATAGGTGATGTGTGTAAGCCCACGCCCTTTCATTTCAGATTCGGATCCATGACAGTTCAGCCCCAGACGCCACAGACTGTCTCATCATCATCATCTCATCTTATGACTCAGCGAACGTACCTTATTCAGCATCTGAAACCAATACAAACGCACAAATATGTCGGCCACAATCATAGCAGAGAAATCGAAAGCATGCACGACAAACAGATTGGCTAGCGAGGCTAAATCATGACATAGCGTTAAACCTCCGGGTTTATTTCCATCGGTTTCCACTCCATGATCGCAGACGTTCGTGAGTGTCACTCCTCAAGAGTTCTGAAAGGCGTCGCCCGAGAAAACACAAATCCTGCTGAGGAGGGAGCAGAGCACGAGGATCATATATGCGACCGGTCATATTCCATTGACAGACTGGAGGGGTGTCCGCTCAGATACACGTGCTATTTATGTACTACTGGCACACATATTTACACCGGTAGTGAAACTTTTCTGTATATATAGTTTGTCTAGAAAAAGGCAACGCCACACGAAAGAGAGAAAAACGGAAAAAGTTGGTTCAGATTCCCCAGCAATAGGTCGGTCCGCCATCGGCCGATTCTGGAAGCTACCAGTGTTTTCCAGCTCTGATGAATCATTTGATTAAAAAAAAAAACATTTGACTGTTGATTATTTTATTTATTTATTTTAAAAAGTGGACAAATGTTTTAGGTGCACTTAATGACTCAAGCTGCGTACATCAGAACCAAAAGACTATAATTTTAACCATGCTCTATTCACAAAACTCCTTACTTTGACCTGAGTGGATCAGCTGAAATAACAACTGATGACTTGCACTTTCTGGTATAAATAGCCTATGTCAATTTGAAGTGGGTTTATTAGCCTATACTGTCAAGCATGTTTTTGTCTATGAAATTCAGTTTACACACTCAAAGACATGAATATTGAGTAGGTCTATGAGTTATAATTAATAAAGGCGTAAACTGCATCATCATGTTGCCCCTTTTAATTACAGTAGTTCATCCAAAAATATAAATTCTGGCTATTGGCTCACCCTCATATTGTTTGAAACCCATATGACTTTCTTTCTTTAATGTACAAGAAAAGATGACTTTTTGAAAAAAAATATCCTACCCTCTCTTGAAAGAGAATGAGGACTGAAAGACAAAAAAGACAAAAGAACACCATAAAAGCATAAACTTGTTTGAGTTGCACTCAACTCCCCGGAGCCTAATATAGATGCATTTTAAAAACAAAAAACAAAACTCTGTATCTTTAGAAAAGCTTACATTATTAGTCTCCGGGGAGTTGAACTTGTTCAACATTATTAGTCAACTCCCCGGAGACTAATCATTTGAGCTTTTCTAAAGATACAGAGTTTTTTTTTTTTTTTTTTTTATGCAAATAATAGTTTAGTGGCAAAATAAAAGTGATAATGCCAATATAATCGAATTCCTTTGAGTTGTTGGACTTTTGTAATACAACTAAATTATTCAACACCTATTAAACTCTGCTGTTTTAAGTTACTTAGTTATTTGTATGGTATGGTGAGGACGCGCGATCCCATCAGGCTTCCCGCCTCATGCGCCAGAATGGCCGTGGCTGCTGACTACATAAGCGGCCCATTTCGCCATAGGAATCAGATTTAATCTCCTTCAGCCTTCGACGCGTCTTCGTTGACTCTCCTACTAGACGCCTTCGCTGTCGACGAGCCCCAGAAGCAGAACGAGCGACTCTGCAAACAGCAGCTCAGCGGACGGGGGCCCCCTGATCGATCTTCGACTTGACACCGCCTCTCCTGATTCGACGTTTCCCTGCGGCCATCCGGCGATACATATCCTTTCTAAGCATTAAAGTGCTCGCCTCGGTTGCACTTTTGAAAGAGCAAATTTCTATGTGACGTTGTTTCAAATGTCAAGCTCCGACTGGTAAGCCACCAAATAAGGGAGCGAGACAGAGGCGAAATCCAATGGACAGGCTGAGGTCAGAACCAGTAGCGGACCAACCGTTTCAGGGAAAAAGCCAAGGCAATAATCCAGGACGAGAGCAGGGGGTCACAAACCGGTTGAGGAAGCTGAGATGACATAGGGAACAGTAACTAGGCAAATAAAACAGCAAAACAAAATAAATAATCAGACAAGGCTTTAAAGGGTCTAGAAGCAACCAAAACAAGACTTTCAGGCAAGGGGACAGTGGTGAAGCGGACGGAAACCAAGACACACTGACAAAGAAAAAAAGAAAGAGAGAAGCATAAGTAGTGGAGAAAATCAGTGCAGAAAATTTGAAACCGGTGTGTGAGCACTGAGAGTGTGAGCACTAATTAGGATAGGATTCAGCTGTGATGGTTGAGTGAGGTGAACTGACAATCAAGACACAAGATAAACACAGCAGAATGGCTGAAGATCAAACCAGAGTCCTGACAGTACCCCCGCCCCAGGAACGCCACCAGGCTTCCCAGGACCAGGAGTGGATCGATGGTATTCCTCAATAAGAGAATGGTCCAGAATGTCCCGGGTCGGTATCCAACATCTCTCCTCCGGACCGTACCCTTCCCAATCGACCAGGTACTGGTATCCTCTGCCCCGACGCCTGGAATCCAGAATCTTCCTAACAGTGAAGGCGGGGGTGCCATCAACCATCAAGGGGGGAGGGGGATGGGGGGGGGGGGGTTGAAGGGATGGAGGGAGATGAAGAGGGGGAACGAATAAAAGGTTTGACACAAGACACATGAAACATCGGGTGCACTCGACGAAGGGGATGTGGGAGCCAAACCGCCACCGGGCCGACCACCTTAACAATGGGGTATGGCCCAATGAACCGTGGTGCCAACTTCTTGGATGGCACCTTAAGGGGCAGGTCCTTGGTGGAGAGCCACACCTTTTGTCCACAAACATACCTGGGTGCCTCAACCCGACTGCGGTCCGCCAATCTCTTGGTGAAGTCCCTAGTTCTTAGAAGTACTTCCCTGGCCCTCCTCCAGGTTCGCCGGCACCGATTGATACATGCCTGAAATGAGGCAACCGCAGCTTCAGGACCCTGTGAAGGATCAGAGGAGGTTGGTACCCAAGACAGCAAGAAAACGGGGATAACCCAGTAGACGACACCGGCAAGGTGTTGTGAGCATACTCAACCCACTTAAGCTGCTGGCACCAGGAAGAAGGGTTATGAGAGGCCAGACAGCGGAGAGCCCTCCCGAGGTCCTGGTTCGCACGCTCGGTCTGGCCGTTGGTTTGTGGATGGAATCCTGATGACAAACTAGCGGTAGCGCCAATCTGTCGACAGAACTCCCTCCAGAAGTGGGAGATGAACTGGGGCCCCCGGTCGGAGACCACGTCCTCCGGAAGACCATGGATCCGAAAGACGTGGTCGACGAGCTTCTGGGCGGTCTCCTTGGCTGAGGGGAGTTTGGAAAGGGGAATGAAGTGGACCGTGGAAAAGCGATCCACTACAGTAAGGACAACCGTATTGCCACTGGACTCTGGTAACCCTGACCCTGAAATGAGGCAACCGCAGCTTCAGGACCCTGTGAAGGATCAGAGGAGGTTGGTACCCAAGACAGCAAGAAAACGGGGATAACCCAGTAGACGACACCTGCAAGGTGTTGTGAGCATACCCAACCCACGTAAGCTGCTGGCACCAGGAAGAAGGGTTATGAGAGGCCAGACAGCGGAGAGCCCTCCCGAGGTCCTGGTTCGCACGCTCTGTCTGGCCGTTGGTTTGTGGATGGAATCCTGATGATGGATGGAATCCTTCTGGGCGGTCTCCTTGGCTGAGGGGAGTTTGGGAAGGGGAATGAAGTGGACCGTGGAAAAGCGATCCACTACAGTAAGGACAACCGTATTGCCACTGGACTCTGGTAACCCTGACACAAAGTCCAGCGCAATGTAGGACCAGGGACGGAAGGGAACGGGGAAGGGGTTGGAGCAAACCAGCGGGTACCGAATTAGAGGACTTGTTTTGAGCACAGACCGAGCAAGCGACCACAAAACTGACCGAGAAACAAAGAAAGAGAGAAGCATAAGTAGTGCAGAAAATCAGTGCAGAAAATGGGAAACAGGTGTGTGAGCACTGAGAGTGAGAGCACTAATTAGGATAGGATTCAGCTGTGATGGTAGAGTGAGGTGAACTGACAATCAAGACACAAGATAAACACATCAGAAAGGCTGAAAATCAAACCAGAGTCCTGACAATTCTGGCACGCTTCGGCGGGAAGCATCCTGATAGGATTGTGCGTCCTCGCCGCTTCGCCAGAGCTAGACAGCGAGCTAGACAGCTCTGTGCCCTACTGGCTGTGCAGCTGCACTGTGTTTTAAAATAAAGGCTTCAATATTCTCGAGAAAAGGAGTTTTCCCCATAGCGTATAGCTACGCAATACTCGTTCCCTTACTCTCAGGGAACCGAGGTTACGTTAGTAACCGAGGACGATTTCCAAAACACTAAGGGGCAGAACAAGGTTTAAATTAAGCCAGGAGTAGACCTTCATCTAGAATAGTTAATGTGAAGGCCACTATCAGAGCAACCTGGGCTCTCATAACACCTGAGCAGTGCCACAGACTGATCGACTCCATGCCACGATTGACTTTATGCTCCTTGATTATCTCTGCGATTTACATTAAAAAAAATTAATATAACTCTTGTTGGTAGTCTAGAAGCAATATTTCACCACAATGGTAACCCCCCAAAAAATACTAACATACTAACAATACTAACAACAGAAACTTTTAAATACCAACATAATAGAACATTAAACATTAACAAGTCTCTATGGAAGCTTGTTTCCGCCACTAAATAAATAAATAAATAATAATAATATGTTGCGACTTTTTATCTCACAATTCTGACTTTTTTTCTTACAATTGCGAGTTTACATCTCACAATTCTGACTTTATTTCTCACAACTGTGTGATATAAATTCAGAATTGCGTGAAATAAAGTCGCAAATGCGTGTTATAAAGTCAGAATTGCGAGATATAAAGTCAGAATTGTGTGTTATAAAGTCAGAATTGCGAGATATAAAGTCAGAATTGCGTGTCATAAAGTCAGAATTGCGAGATATAAAGTCGCAATTGCGTGTTATAAAGTCAGAATTGCGTGATATAAAGTCGCAATTGCATGTCATAAAGTCAGTAAAGTAAAATCACATTTTACATAAAGTAAAATCACGAATTTCTGACTTTATATCTCGCAATTCTGACTTTATAACACAAAATTGCGATTTTATATCACAATTCTGACTTTATATCTCGCAATTCTGACTTTATAACACGCAATTGCGACTTTATATCACGCAATTCTGACTTTATATCTCGCAATTCCGACGTTATAACACGCAATTGCGACTTTATTTCACGCAATTCTGACTTTATATCTCGCAATTCTGAGAAATAAAGTCAGAATTGTGAGATAAAATGTCGTAATTACTTTTTTTTATTTTTCATTCTGTGGCGGAAACAAGCTCACATAGCTTTCGGCCCTGTACATTTTAAAAATTGTTGTTGGCCCCCACCTTTCACCACTACTGCCCTGGGCAGTTGTTGAGATGTTCAGTGAATAAATTCCTTCTGAAAGCTTGGAAAATACAGTTGCAATAAAAATGATTCAAAACCCCCTTGACCTGCAAGACATTTGGCTGCTGAGAACAAAATTTTATGAAAACAATTTGACAAAGGTATCAGTAAACTATTATAGAACGTTTAATACACATTTGAGTGATTCTAAAAATGTAAAGTTGCTAAAAAAAAAAATCAAATTGTCTCTAAACATTTATAAACAAAATTATTCAACACCCAAAAGTCCAATTTTGTGCAGAAACATTTATTCAATATAACCTCCAATAAATGCTGCCTGTAAGCTTCTGTCACCTCTCTACTGCAATCTTGGCCCATTTCTCCCTTGAAAAAACTTCCAGAACACTGATAATCTTTAGTTTTCAAGTTACCAGTGCTTTCTTCAAATTCCACCAAATATTTTCAATGAGATTTAAATCTAAAGACTGTACAGGACACTCAATAACATTCTACAACTGATCCCTGAACCAAGCTTAAGTAGATTTGGATTTATATTTTGGGATGGCTGTCCTGCAGGAAAGTCAATTGACCATCAAGCTTCAGTCTCTGCACCAAAGGCACCACCATCTTTTCCAAAATGGCTTGATACTTTAAAGAATTCATGATGGCCTTAATACAGTCAAGATTTCCACTTCTTGCTACAGCAAAGCATCCCTATACCAAGACTGAACCATCTCCAATTTTGACCATGGAGAAGGGGTTCTTCTGCTCATGAGCTTTGTCTTTTTTTTGCACCAGACATAACGTTGATCCATGGGTCCAAAAAGTTCCATTTTGGTCACATCACTCCATTAAACATTCTTCCAGAACTCCACAGGTCTATTTAAATTAGCATATTGAAGTCGGCCATTTATGTTGTTCTTGCTCAAGAGTGTTATTCGGAAAGATGAACCAACATGAAGGCCATGCTTGTCGTTCTTCTTATATAATCTGCATTGAAATGTTTATTTCCCTTTTTTCATCAAGTCCTCTTGTAAGTCTTTATCAGTAAATTGAGGGTTTGTCTCAGTGGCTCTGATCAATCATTTTATTCCCCTTAATGATATTGTGCTTTTTCTTCAACACCATCAAAGGTTTTCTGGAACAACAAAAATTAAACTTATGAATAAGGTTGCCAGCAGTGTCTCTACTTTTAGGGGCGGTTTCCCGGACAGAGATTAAGGCTAGTCCAAGACTAAAATGGCCCTTTAAACTAGATTAACAGAAATCTTTCTCTGTCATGGCTTTAAATAGTCCTAGATTTAGTTAAGTCCATTGTTTAATAAACTGATTTCCTGGAGGAAGACTAGAGCTAGGCTTAAATTGAGGCTTAATTTAAACCTACCAGGAGGCAGGTTTAACTTCAGATTAGCATTGTGTTAAATAAAACACATGCATTACTTGTGTGTGTATTTATATATATATATATATATATATATATATATATATATATATATACTTTATTTAAACATTTCATTTTATTTCAACACCACTGTATCAAGTTTCTAGTTCAAATGCGATTGGTTCATGTTAAAGGTCCTCTAAGCGATGTTTGACATTTTTCCTCAGAATAGTTTATATCTCACAATTCTGACTTTATAACACGCAAGCGGACTTTATATCACGCAATTGCGACTTTATTTCACGCAATTCTGACTTTATATCTCGCAATTCTGAAAAATAAAGTCAGAATTGTGAGATAAAATGTCGCAATTACCTTTTTTATTTTTCATTCTGTGGCGGAAACAAGCTTCCATAGATTTTGGCACAGTAGGCCTAACCTAAAAAAAACTGAATCAATTATAATAATAATAATAAAACAAGAACAATAATGTAATTCAAGCAATACAAGATTTCAGGTGAATTAACAGTACATGTGCACACTGTACTGTGATTACAGACAATTTCATCTAAAGTGATGGTAAAAACAGGAGGATTTTTTTTAACATAAAGTTTGTATGTTTTAATTCCTTGCCAAGGCCCTCTTAACACAATGCAGTTGCAATTGTGCATGGGCTTGAAATTTGATCAGCAAGTCCTTAATGCATCCATGTGGAAATCAACAATGAGTTATATCCAAATAAAATGTTAGATTAGTGTAATGTGACACCCATCTTTGTGTGTTTGATTAATTTTAATATGTTGCTTGGCAAATAGATTTTCTCTGTTTGTATTATTATAGGCAACAGACCACCTGGATGTTTGTTGACCAACAGGGTGTGGGACCATCATCACATCAAATTTCACAAACCATATTATGTGTATCATGTCCTGGATGGCAAAAGTTGATGTTTATAAGTTTGTTTAATTAATGCTTACATTCTATGTTCTTATCTAATGCCTGCTCCAGAAAGTGATTCGTTGCTTTCGTGTGCACAGATGTTGAAATATAAGTAGAAAGCAAAAACACCAGTACCCATAAGTCCCAGCGATTGGCTTTTTTTTTTTTTTTTTTTTTTTGCCAGGGTGTGGTCTAACACATCGTAGTGAAGTTTAATCCTCCTACTTCTTCATTCCTCATTCCTCCTGCTGCTTCGGTCTGTACTGCAGTTATCTGCTTTTAAACTGAAACTCTTCTCACGGTAAGTGACTGCACAGACAGGACCTTCCTGTCTGTAAACATTTCCAACATGTTTCTTAAACAGTCTGCTTTTAATTATTTCATAATCACATATGTATTTGAGAATATTTAGATGTTAGTGTTTATTTCTTTAGCTTCGAGCACGTTGAAGTAGACTACGCAAATCTCAAACATGGTAAGTTATGTGTTTATTGTTGTAATAAAAGTCTATAACATGTGTAGCACATACGCTATTAAGTTTCAACGCAGGCTTTTATTTCGAAAGATATTCAATATTCTGTTGAGAATAGTTTAAACTTCTGACAGTTCATGTGTCGACGCCCGTCCATTTAACTCCATTTACTCGTGTTGTGTTGCTATAACTACTAAAACGATGCTTCCTCATTATCCAACAATATATAGGCGACACCCTTTGGGAGTAAGTTGTTCTTTGGAAAACGTATTTAACTATCTACTACAACTTTTTTCCACCACAAACAAGTGAGTTTAGAAAGAAACAAAATTGTTGTAAACGAGAGCAACTATGACTCATTTGCGTGGCATAAACGACCCAATGGGCGTTTCTTCTGTCTCAGTTTCTCCGCTCTTCTATCCTCTCTCCTCTTTTTCCTAATTCTAATAGATTGTTTACTACGACGTGGAGCATAATAATAATAATAATACATAAACTCAGTAATGTAATGTTTAGATACCATTATCTTGGTTTTTGAACATCATACTTTACCTTACTTCACCCAAAAATTAAAATGTTGTCATTACTTACCCTCATGTTATTCCAAAACTGTATGAGTTTCTTTCTTCTGTTGAACACAAAATAAGATGTTTTAAAAGACGTTGGTATCATGACAGTTGACAGCACCTATTGAATTCCATAGTAGGAAAAAAAATACTATGGAAGTCAGTGGGTGGAGTGAACTGTCTGTTTACCAACATTTTTTTAAATATTGGTATTTTATGTTCAACAGAAGAAAGAAACTCATACATTTTTGGAACGAACAACACAATGACAATGTTTTTATTTTTGGGTGAACTATTCCTTTAATACCAGGTGTGCACACACAGTGAGAGCTGCAGTTGCTTTGTAAATTAGTTATTTCCAGCTGTTAAAAGGGGACTAGAAAACACTCGGGCTCTAGATAATGTTGGTAAATTAATATTGCTTTCGTTTTGTTATGTTTTATACCGCTGTACCATCTAAATCATTCTACAACATTTCCATAACCTATTACAATCATAAATTGCCCTTACCTGCAGGTTAAAGATGCTAGAAGTTGTTTCAGGGTCCTCTGCGGTGTCCGATCCAGTTCAGTCCTGGGTCCGTTTCACTGGACATTTGCTTACTATCTAAACTACAACAAAGTAAAGATTCTTCTAGGGAAAAAAATCTCTCAAACTTGTTTTGAAAGTTTTTTGAATCATCAAAATTGGTTTGTTTTTATCCAAAAAATTGTTTTACTTAAAAAAGTTTCAGAATAATACAAAGACAATAAAATAAAAAATAAAAAATAACAGAAATGCGTATAGGTCTTCACCCAAATTGTGGCCCTGAACAACAGGAAGCAAAACCTTTGTTTTAATTGGGGCCATCTTAAGAGTTTGGGTCTGTACTTATAATGCAGCAATCCCTTACAAGGTAAAATAACTGGCTTGGAACTTTTCACAGTTAATTTTGTAAAAAAGAAAAAAAGAAGAAAAAAAGCATTAAATACATATCTCATCTTTTGCCACCTATACGCTAGAAAGCTTAGTATACATTTAACCATACATTTAACCATTCCTTCACCTGTTAAAACCACATCCTGCCTTTCGCCACCTCATGGACTGTGAGGGGCCTCGTTCTTTCTTCTTAAACTATGATAAAGGTCAAAGAGGAAGGCATTTCCTTAACACCTGTTGAACCACTGAGTCTATTCAGAGAGATCAAAGGAAACCATAAACCCAAAGCAAGCTTGTATCATGTGTCGAGCGATTCAAGCCACTCTTGCAGGCATGATATTTTCACAATTAGGACATTTAAATTGACTCTCTGACATAAACCCCCTCACAATACTAAGTAATCTTTTATGTAATTTTTCCATATACCTGATGATCCTGATCATTTGCTTGCCCCGCCAGATCAGCTCGCCTGTCTTCTTCCTCTTCTGTTTTCTTAGCTTTTTGAAGTCCTCTGGCGTGGTCTTTATGGAGTCGTTCAACTAAAAGATCGTCCATACATATTTCAATTTGATCAGTTACCTTTAAGATATGTAAATCATTTAGTAGAGGTTCCACTTGTAGAGGTTCCACTTTGAGGGATTTAACAGAAGAATTAATATTTGGGTCTCCTGGCAACACAACAGTTTGCATATATTTGGATGTCAAATGTTCACTCTATTGTTTGGAGAGAGGCTGAGTAACATGACTCTAAATGACAGCACACTGAGTCTTGAGTACTGGGACAAAAAAAGGCCACAGAACTGGAAAAAGAAAAAGAAATGTTTAAGGTATTAGAATAATCCGTTTAACAATTTAAGAGGTATACAGCTATATTTTGGTGCAATGCCCATCTTCTATTTTGTAAAAGGTTTAATTTAAATTAACATTCTCTTCAAATAAATGGAAACTACATAATGGTTTCCACCTGACTTTCAGCTCCATCTATTGAATTGTCACCAGTCATATGGAATCTCGTTTACAAAAAAAATCATATTTTTCACATCACTTATGAATTAATGCAGTACCCATTATGTGAAATTAAAATGGTTTGAGATTTTAAGCTAAACAAAGTTAAATTTTCTTAAGTTATGTTATCGTGGTTGTGAAAGGGAAAACATCAGCAACATAACTAAAATGTAAAAAATAAAATAAAATAAAAATCAGACAATTTTGATATTTCACCTGAAAATAATTTCAGGTGAAATATCAAAAAGGGAATCTTGGTGAAGGCAGATTGACACATTTTGTGATGAATATCTGAGCGTTGACAAAAGTAGGGACACAGGTGTGAAATTTGATAATAAAAGGTACATTTGATGTCAGGAAAGATTGCTATCCCATGTCTCAAGAATCTTCAAGTCCTTCCTTAAATGCTTGTTTTGCACAGAATAAATGTGTAACGCATGATGTTGCTAATGCTATCACACATCGGTAGGAATCTCTTGTGTTTCACATTCTTAGATAACCACAGAAAGCATTCAAGCCTGCATTATTCAGCACATTCCTTTATTCCATTAACAATATGGCTCGAGACGAACAATACATATCCTCTCCGAAACAACAAAATGTAATTTCGTTTATCTAATAAAAAAAGCTGTGAGTGGTAATTGGCAATACTTATAAAAACAGCTGTGTGGTAGACAGCAGCTGATTTAGACATGCCAGTTTATACATAATAAGCATGTTCACATTGCTTATTGGACAATGTCTGGGGACTTAACTGCTTTTGACCTCATATCATAGCCTTGGCGCATACTGTTTATGCAGCCATGGCTTCAACCAAAATTACATACTTTTTAATAACAAATTACTTTACGACCACTAAAAATTATGTTTTATATAATATGAATATGAAGTATAAATGTAATCTGGATGTAGCCTACTACAATCATCATGTGACCTACCAGTGACAGTTGCTTTAACAAATCTACTCGTGTGGCCTCATGGGAGAGTAAAGTGTCTATTGTATGCGCTCTTCAGAATCTCACAGGAAGTAGTAAGTCATACGGGGACTTTTCAGCTACTGTTTTATGAATACTGTGAATTAGGACATGCTACTCTTTTCACATACTTAGTTTGCCTACTGTATATTAGGGAAGTATGAGATTTCAGGATGCAGCCTATGTCTTGTAGGATTAAATGGGAGTAAAACAATAGCTACATAGAAGAAAAGCCATAATAAATTGATTTCCAGTATGTTCTGTGCTTCCACTGATACAGGTGGTTACAGCGAGGTTTAGAAAAAGTGTAATTGTGTGCCTGGTTTTGTCAGTAGTGTGGTTGTCAACCTGGGGGCTTAACTGAGATATAAACAAACCAGTGTGCCTGTGTCTGTGCTTGTATCTTTTCCTGTGACTTCTTTGACCCACAAACAGACACGGTTGGAGTGTTGTCTTCTTTCAAGTTTATTATGTAAACGATTTAAAAAGTATGTGATTTGGAATCTTGCATAACTTCATCAATTTGAGTGGGAAATAACATCTGTCTGAGGTCACAAACATAATACAGGTGTTAACTTTAGTTTTTGAATGTATAAAACAATGTCATATTAATTTATATACTGTGGTATTGTATGAATCATTTGTATGTCCACATCCAGTATTCTGGTGTCATTCCCCTGCCTCCCCCACACACATACTCATAGAAGATTTGTGGTAGACGCTCAAAGTTTCCATGTGGAAAACCACTGCATGTAAAAGTTAAATTCAAAGCTTAAAGAGACAGACCTTCGGCTGCAGAGGAAATGTGGGTGTGGTTATGATTCATAGATTACTGAAGTTCCTGAAGTGAAATAAATATATCCTACAGAAAAGAGAACATGCAACTAAAATGTTGTTTCTGATTGTTTTAGGCTGGCAGAGGAACAGTGAAGCCCCACAGTGGATTCAATGCTAATAATGATGCTGAGGTTCTCTACAAGGCGATGAAAGGAATTGGTGAGTTTGACTAACATATTAAATGGCCATTTGACACATTAAAGATCCGTACACCTTCAAATGAATGACTATAATGGAATAATGTAGTATTATATCTATAGAACCAGTATAACTGCAAATTAGAATCTGTAATGCCATAAAAGAGGAGAGATTTTACACATTTAGTGTAATTTATTATTATTTGGCTAATTAAGGCTGTGTATATGGATGCATTTGTATTTAGACGTTAATTAATAAGTTTTGCTTGTTTAATCAGTTTATTTGTTTCTCATAAATGAATACTCAGAAAATGTTGCATCTGGGTTTAAGAGATGGTTATCAGTCTTCTCATTATGTCGAAGAATAAAGTAATGGTAATCAAAATTATTATTTTTATTATTTTTACTCAGGTACCGATGAGGATGCTATTCTCAAGCTGGTGACAGCACGCAGTAATGCACAGCGCCAAGAAATCAAAGCTGCATTCAAAACTCTGCATGGACAGGTAACAGCATTAGCATAAATTATGTTTTAAAATTAAAATAGCATTGGACATCTTACAGTGTTTTATTTGAATAAATGCTGGTTAGATACAAATATATATATATATATATATATATATATATATATATATATATATATATATATATAATGTATGTGTGTGTGTGTATTTATGTTTAAATTCTTAAAAATATACATTTCTTTTTTTCTGTGCATCTCTGTTCAGGATTTGGTGGATAATTTGAAGTCCGAGCTCACTGGGAAGTTTGAGTCTCTGATAGTAGCTCTGATGACTCCTCCCATCATGTTTGATGTCATATCTCTGCGGAATGCTATTAAGGTACATATCAATAATTATTTGGAGGTCATTCATTTTAAGAATTCTAATATTCATGATTGTTGACATTAATACACGGTCATACAATTTCATTATATTTTATAGAGAGATGTATATCTGTACCTTGCATTTGTTTTAGGGAGCAGGCACAGATGAGAAAGTGTTGATTGAGATCTTGGCATCTAGATCAGCTAATGAAGTCAACGAGATCAAAAGTTTATACAAGCAAGGTAACTGTGTTTGTGGGGGTTATGTATTATACGCCTTCGGCTTTTTAGTATTCTTGTTCTTAGTTATTTATACTTTTATTATACATATTATTTTATTATTAATTTTTAACAATTGCCAGTTGTGTAATATGTGCTGTTGAATGCCATTCTCTTTAGTCTTGATGATGTCTATATGTGCATTATAGAGCATAAAAATGAACTGGAGAAAGATGTGACTGGTGACACTGGAGGTCATTTCGAGAGGATGCTGGTTGTTTTGCTACAAGTGCGCGGTCTATTAAAAATCTTTTAAATACAAGATGTCAATTAACAATAATTTATCTGTATATTAAAATAATTATTATATAGTAAGACTGGAAATTCAACCCACTGTAAAAAGCCATAGACTTAAAGGGATAGTTCACCCAAAAATGAAAATTCTGTCATCATTTACTCACCCTCAAGCTGTTTCAAACCTGTATGAATTTCTTTCTTCTGCTGAACACAAAAGAAGATATTTTGAATAAAGTTGGTAACCAAGTGGTTGATGGATGCCATTCACTTCCATAGTGGGGAAAAAAACATTTGTTTCCTGACATTCTTCACAATATAATCTTTTGTGTTCAGCAAAAGAAAGAAATTCATACAGGTTTTGAACAAATTGAAGGTGTGTAAATGATGACAGAATTTTTCATTTTTGGGCGAATTATCCCTTTAAGTGTGGTTGTTTTGGCATAGTATTACAATTAATTTATTTGCTATTAAATTATTTATCCATAGGCCAGCAGACAGCAAGGTATACAAGAGAACCTTGTCCAAAGTGATGCTCAGGTAAGTTTGTTTATGTAAGTTTTGTTGCTATTAAGTCCAGTGCATGAGTGCAACTAAGAGTGTTTACACGACAATGATGTAGGCTACTAAAAGCAGAAAAGATTTTCCTTTGCT
This sequence comes from Siphateles boraxobius, assembly GCF_051911475.1. Lineage (NCBI taxonomy): Eukaryota > Metazoa > Chordata > Actinopteri > Cypriniformes > Leuciscidae > Siphateles > Siphateles boraxobius. The sequence goes on along the minus strand of NW_027508721.1, from coordinate 1,900,044 downwards.
TTTTTTGCCTACAGACAACAACATTATAAAAACGATTCCCGATCACTAGGATCCGACTAAAAACGACTAAAAACGCTGTGTTAAACATGCCAGGCCAGTAGTTGGTGTCACTTTGTAAAGAAGCATTACGTGCCTATCGACTGAACATGTTAAACGCATGCGCATGACCGTTTTCAAAAACTTTAAAAGCTTGCGTTTTCAGGCCGCCAAAACGCTGCTGTTGTGTTAATGAACGGCCAAAACGCATAAATCGTTTTTCAGTTTTTAGTTGAACAGTGTCATGTAAAGACCCCTAAATATTTGCAAACATCTGTTCAAAATGATCTTTCTCTAACAACAGTTTGGATGTTAAATAAGAATCTTTTGACTTATGACCTCGTGATATATAAAACGAGGTAAATTGCTGCCATGTAGTGCTTGTAGTGTGTATTATCAGTTTGTCATTCATATAAAGTTTAAAAACTGTTTGTGTGTAGGCTCTGTTTGCCGCTGGAGAAAAGAAGTGTGGAACTGATGAAGGCCAGTTCATCACTATCCTGGGAAACCGTAGTAGTGCTCACCTTAGGAAAGGTCAGTTCAACACATGCACAGAATGTTATGTTTTAAATTGTTATGTTTTTTTTTTTGTATATGCATTAGTTTTCTGTTAATCTGCAGTGTTCGAGGAGTATAGAAAGCTCTCAGGGTATGAGATAGAGGAGAGCATCCAGAGAGAGACCTCAGGAACCCTCCAAGAAGTACTCCTGGCTGTTGGTAAGACACACGCACACACACACACACACACACACACACACACACACACACACACACACACACACAGATATGGATCTCAATTAAGTTCCTATTAGAAAGCACGAAATAACATTTTCCTTCATTCTTATTTTATACTTTTATTATAAGAAAAGTCTGGGGAGGGGCCATGCTCTTACAGTTTGTATATAAAGTCATATATCAGGGGACAGAATAGTTCCTATAACTTAAGAATCGCCCATATAAAGCACTCAGAATCATGTGGTTTTTCTCTCTGTTCGGCTGTTTGGTCTCTTAAAGGAGAACTCTGGCGCAAAATGAACCTGGGGTGTAATAACAAATTGGTACCAAGTCGACTGTTCTCTGGGATTTGTTTTCATGATAATCGAGTGTAAAGAGTTTTATCTCTAAAAACTGTTTAGCTTAGGCTATAACGCTAGTATATGGGGCATATAATAAGTAAAAAGAGATCGCTAGTTAATACCACTAACAAGGCTCAAAATAGCCCCACACTAACACGGTAGCTTAATGAGGGTCTCAACATACAAACCGAAGCACTGAGAACTTTGTAAGTGTACAGACAGTTTAATAATAATATACTTTATCACTCTCTTATACTTTAATATATTATTAAAGTATAATAATATACTATAACACCCTCTTCTGTGTCTCATCAGTGAAGTGTGCCCGCAGTTTACCGGGGTATTTTGCGGAAAGTCTTTACAAAGCCATGAAGGTGAGTATGTGTTTGAAGAATGATTCCGTTCTGCAACACATCTTGTCTCTGGGTTATGTATCTCTTTGATTAGAACATTAAAAAAAAATTAAAAGTTCTAAAAAACTTTTAGTATTTTTGTTGTGTGTTTGTCATTTTTATTTTTTTATGTATTTTTTATTACAGGTTTAGTTTTAATTATTTTAGTACATCGTTAAACTAAATGAAAAATGTAGAGTTGACAACAAGCTGAATAAGTCTTATTTTTTAAAATATTATATATACTCATATATAATTATATATTTTTTTTTAAGGTAACAAAATTGTTTTAGTTACTACTAATAACCTTCAAAGAACTTACCTGTTGCTGTAATTCTCGTTTTATCCTGTAGGGGGCAGGCACCGATGACCAGACATTGATCAGGATCATGGTTTCCCGCAGTGAGGTGGACATCCTGGATATACGTGTTGAATTCCGCAAGAAGTTTGCAACCTCTCTGCACAAAATGATTAATGTATGCACAAAGTGATTAATGTATGCTCATGCATGCAGGTGCACCTTCTAACATTTTCTTTTTCACCCAGATCAGTGAAACATAAACTACTCATGTTTTTCTGTTACTGCAGGGTGATACCGCAGGTGACTACCGTAAAGCCCTTCTGCTGCTGTGTGGTGGTGATGATGCATAAGCCCAGCCGCCCTCTCTGCCTGGGTCAGATCCCATGATCTCAGAGGCAGCTCTGTGGGACGAGGGCTCAGTCAGTCCCCTTCTGAACCCAATTCAGGATCAATTACAAAAGCATGACATTCCAAATGAATAGAAGGATCTCTTTTCCAACTGTGAAGATGCTCTGCATAGCACAGAATTACCTAATTCAAATGAGCAAATTTTGGCATTCGTATTTCTTGATATGTGTAAAAGATTTAGAGTAAGAAATAATTTTAGTAGAAGTTAAAAAAAAAAATGAAACCCCTTCTCTTTACCATAATCAAAGAAAAATGTAAAAACTTTTCTCTGAATGATTTGGCCTTGAAAACTTGAAATCTGTTACTGAAAAAGAAAGCCCTACTCCTTTGAAAGATGAAGATGCAAGCCTTTTAAAGTTTTTTATGAAAATGTCTATTAACCTAGCACTATTATAAAGAAGACCAAATATTCAGGTGTACTCAATGAAGCAATATTTTCTATGTATTCAACAATTTTTCACTTAATTATTGTTTGCATGCTCACTAACTACCTTGACGTGTCAGTTTATAGCAATACAGTATATTAACCACTAGTCTCATAATTGGCATCATTAGCAAGTTCAAGCTTTTTTTGTCTATGTTTTAAACTGAATTTTTGGTAAAGGTTCACAGAGAGGTTTATTTCATCAGTGTTAGACTTTTAGATTAAGCATACTGACAGTGATTAGCACAGTGATGTAGAATTACCCACAGCAAATGAAGATTAGCAAAAAGTTTGTCCTCTTTAAAGTTAACAATCATTAAAAGCTGAAGAAAATGGTGCTACTAAAATGTTTTAATATTTCATTGCCATAATGTTCACAATAAACTCATGAAATAAAAGTAAACAGACAATCTCCTGTGTGACTGACCACATAGTCAGAATCTGCACAATATTACCTACTGAAAAAAAAAGTTGTTGCTGGGGCAGTGCCTTTTCAAAAGATTCACCTTTGTACATTATTTGTCCCTAAAGGGTCAATATTAGTAGTCCTATACAATAAAGGTACACATTAGTACCTAAAGTGTACATTATTAGTACCTAAAAGGTACATTTTAGTACTATTTGAAAGTGGCACCACCCCTGTGACCGCTCTTTAAACCTTTTTTTTCAGAGATTGTATAATTCTGGTTCAACAATCCTTTTTGAACTAGAAAGAATATCTGAGTATATTAAACAATATCCAAAATGAAGTTAAGATTAAAACGTGCTGTTCAGGTATACAAAATAGAGATTTAAAATTGATGTTAAATTCAAATAGGCTAAAACATTATTATTTTATGCTGCGTTGTAGCAGTGACAATTGAACGTTTGTGGACGATTAAAACATCAAAACAAAAAAATACAAATTTCATTGCTCAAACCATGATTTATTGTTGTTCAGTATTGTCCACAGGGTGGCGATATAGTCAAAATTGAGTTGACAGAATGCAGACCACAGAGTAAAATAATTAAGAAATTCAATGATTAATGCTTACCAGTTTGCAGCTACGTTTCATGTAGTTATTTAATGAACTGGTTTTATGATTACTGTTTTTCTCGTTAGAAAATGACATATGGTCTAATAATGATCCTGTTGTTTAAACTGGTGAAGTATAATGCCATATATTTCCCCCCTGGCTGTAGATACATTTCCATTAAAATTGACATTTGGCTTGTAATTCTTCTCAGCATATTGGAGAATGTCCTGCAAGTGTAGACAAGCTTTATTCACACCTGTCTCCAAAGAAACTGGGGTAATACAAGTAATTTGTTAGTTCTTCTGGTTATATGTTTGCTTCAGAGTTTGTCCACAGAATTAAGTTTCATGGTTTTGATCATCTTTATGTGTCAGTGCGCCCTCAGACAATATTAGAGAGGAGCAAATGGGACTAAAGAGCAGGATATCGGCCAATAGGACTGTCTGAATTCAGGGGTGGGACTGTCAGGCCACCTCAAGCAACACAAAGGAACAATGAATATTAAACCCAGCCCACCATTCAGCGTTTGTGAATGAAAGAGAGCAGTGGCATGATAAATTAAGCCTGAAAATATGAAAAATCTCTTACAAAAACAGGAAGTCCTATAATTTATTTTTAAAGGGGAAAGTGCAATCCGTATAAAGTTTATCATAAAAATATCTAACCCAGAACTGATTCAGGCCCAAAGATTCAGGTTTAAGCGATATTTTATATATTCAACAATTTTACAAACAATGTTTTGTTTGTTTTCATGCTCACTAACTACCTTAACATTTCAGTTTACACTTTCTGAAAAAAAGGTTCTGTAGAACCTTAAAGGGTTATTTCGGGATCTTCGTACCTTTTAGGGGTTCCCATCATTTTATGGATTTAGTTTTAATTTATAAATTGTATTTTACAGTAAGTACGTATTTTGAATTAAGTGGCACGTAAATATACTTTTTACTGGGAAAATTTTTTTATTACCCATTAATCATGAAAGTATATACAATAATTTAAGACATTTCTTCTTGTATAAAACCTTTTTGACATATGGGTTCTTTAAAATGCAATTGTCAAGAACCCATACGGTTCTATAGAACCCCACAATCTTTTTTTAAGAAGAGTGTATAGCAATAGTAACCAGTCTCACAAAACATTAAGCCTTTATATTTGTCGAAACCTTAGTTGTGCCCACATGCGTTTGTTTGTATTAAGATAAACCCTCCCTTTACGGAAATTGTATGACTTTGATCTCAGCTTTTCCGGAGCCCAGGTGCAACAGTAGTCATGTTAGAACATGATCTTTGAATGGAAGAGATATTCTAGTGAACACACACACACACACACACACACACACACACACACACACACACACACACACACACACACACACACACACACACACACACACACACACACAGACCTATTTGCAAAAAAATGTGTGAGCAAAGAGTCTTTTCCATTCCAGTGAATGCCTGGGTCTGTTTGAGCTGCAACTTGAATAGACTTGAACGTTCCCTTCACACACACACACACACACACACACACACACTGACTGAACTGCATTTGATACTGTGAGAGGTGCGCTGTGTTCCTGACTGACTGTTTGAATAGATTATAGAATTTATCCAAATGTTATAAGAGTCTATACTGTACCTGTATTATGTATAGCTTTAAGATTCACCTGAATATTTAACTCCCACTTCTTGCAATGTAAAACTTCTTCCTTGTCCTATATATAATATTATTATTATTATTGCAACAAATAAAATGTAACTCCAATGTCTGTATTTAAAAATTAAATCAATTGATAATATTCCGTAATAGTTTCTGTTTGATTAATTGTTTTTCAAAAATTCTTAATAGTTTAAAACATTAACCACCAGATTTAATGATTATGAATACAATTATGAAATAAATGCACCCTTGATGAAAGACTTCTTTCAAAAATATTGGAATCTTATCACCCTTGAACTTTTGAAATATAAACTGTCACTGGCAGATGGATAATACAAGATATTTAAGAATAATGATAAAAATGGCCAAAAACCTCTGGTCTTGACTGTATGATGACATTGATGTAATCTTTGACCAATTACCTGTGAAAACATTATGTGTGTGTGTGTGTGTGTGTGTGTGTGTGTGTGTGTGTGTGTGTGTGTGTGTGTGTGTGTGTGTGTGTGTGTGTGTGTGTGTGTGTGTGTGTGTGTGTGTGTGTGTGTGTGTGTGTGTGTGTTGGAGTGGAATGTGGTGTGATCACCTGTAAAGTACAACTGTAGAGTATATGCACAGTATAAATATTGTTTTGGGTGTGTGCGAGAAAGATATAGAGGAAGACGACAATAACTCTTATCTGATTTTAGATATTTCCTATTGGTTGTGGACATGATATGATCCATAATATCAGCCAATCAAAAACATGCTCACGTGTTCTTGAGTGGGCCAATAGTCACAAAATGTTTTTTCGTGGGTCGTTCTAATAAATGGTAGTATTCATATTAGACTTTTGTTACATTTATATTAGTGTAGCCTACATTTATTAATAATAAAGCCTGGGTTACTTTACAGCCTAAGTTTGAGCCCTCTATCTTGGACAGACTGTTTACCTTTATCTGTTTACCAAAGATTATACAATTGTAGATTAAACTAAACTAAATATTAAAAAATCTAAATATGCCAAAATCAAGTCCTGCCCCACATTTTATCATTCTAACATACGCCACAATAGAGAAGAATAGACTGAAGCTCATCCCTGAGAGATACGAGATCTGTGCAAGATACGAGATCTGTGAGATCTGTGCAGCGCGCTGTGTGACGCTGTGTGACGTTCATCAATCGTTCTCTCACGGCTATCAGCCTCAACCTGCTTGCCACACCGACATTAAGATAATATTTTATATTATTTTATATAAAATTCATAATATAAAAGTCCTTTAATTTAAAGTCAATTAAAAAGGAAGTAAATGTGTACAAGATTATGTGCTTTCCACAGATCCTCTTTCAATCCAGTGCTGTTAACCTGTGCTGCCTACTCATCATGAGCACATCTGCTGTCTTACACTTGTTCACACATGCACTACGGCACACATGCTTGACCACCCAGATTTTAGGATTTATCAAAGAATGAACATGTAGGCTATGTTCAGTTTTTTGTGTGTGTCTGTAGGAGTAGCCATGGGAAACTATAATAAAAGAAAAAGTATTGCTAATAGAGAAAATGTCATGGACGATCATGTGACAGAGCAATAATTTGGGCTTTAAATGAGAAGAATGAGTTTCATTATGGATTTAGTTATATAATTTTAAGTGTTTCGTACTTCACTGAATGGAGCATTTGTGTGTGTGTGTGTGTGTGTGTGTGTGTGTGTGTGTGTGTGTGTGTGTGTGTGTGTGTGTGTGTGTGTGTGTGTGTGTGTGTGTGTGTGTGTGTGTGTGTGTGTGTGTGTGTGTGTGTGTGTGTGTGTGTGTGTGTTGTGTGTGTGTTTGTGTGTGTGTGATTTAGGTAATGAGAGTAGAGGCTGGAAATTGTCAATATGCTTTGCCTTTGTAACAGCATTCTTGGCAGGAACGTGTGTGTGTGTGTGAGAGAGAGAGAGAGAGAGAGAGAGAGAGAGAGAGAGAGAGAGAGAGAGAGAGAGAGAGAGAGAGAGATAGTTTGTGTGTGTGAATGTGGTCCTTGTAAACCCTAGGTTATATTTTGGGGACATTTTTGGTCACCATAAGGAAAACAGCCTATAAATCATACTAAGTGATGTTTTTTTTTATATGTAAAAATGCAGAAAGTCATTCCGCCAACACATAAGCAGCCATTATAAAAGTGTCGGGGGGGATTGATGTGACCCAAAGGTGATGTTCATTATAATAAATTCTAAAGACTGACACTTCTTCACAAACATCCTAAAAAAACGATATAAACAGTATATAGGGGGCAGGGATCACTCATTTATTGACTCATTTGCCATTTACCCAGTTAAACACAACTTCACAAGTTTTTCATTTAGATTTATATTTAGCATTAATTAATTTAGAATTAAATTGATGTGTAGTTCCTTAAAATAGTGGCAAGTAGTCCCAATTAAGAAAACACTGCCTTAAAATTGTCAATCCTCTTTTTTTATACAAATCTCACCAGTACACATTCTGGAGGGGTCGAGCAACTGTCCTCCCCTCTCTCTGTCAGTGATGTCACAGCCTGCCTTTCCTACAGACCAGTTAGGACATAGCAGTAATAAACTAAAAGACTAAAATTTGATAAAGTATGATAAGATATTCGGCGCAAAACAAATTTGATTTATTGTGAAAGGATGCGAGCAGCACGTAGGCAACAAAAGACAGCAGAGCCCAACCCAGCAGGTACCAGACGTCGGACAGACATTGCAGTTTGGTTGAAAATGAAAATCGGGTTGAAGTCAAGTCAATTTGACGTTGACTTAACGTTGGATTTTGGTTACGCAAAAACTACAAAATCTCAACATCAATCAATCATGCGTGATTCATGTCATCGCGACATACTGTAACACATTATACTTACAGTGGTGTGTGTTTGAAAAAATTATGTAATCGCCCTCTGCTTTTTTCTGGGGTGCATTTTACCTCAGACGGCCAAACAGAAAAGTGACTAAACGATCGAAAAGTCGCAAGAGCAACAAGAGATTTGAAGCTCATGGCAATGTTAGTTCACTCAAGTCTAAGTAACAAATCAGAGAACACGGGCGGAAATATTGGCACTGGGTCAAAAAAAATACGGGGGATAGAATCACCTGTTTCTTGTCTCGAGTTTGGGTACTAACAGATAAAGCTCGGACAAATGGTCAGGTGTAGTGATTGTGTTACAGGGCAGAGGGTGCACAAATCCCCCTCCTCGCACCACTCCTACTAAGTGTACCACCTTAAGGAGCTAACCCGGAACACCACTAGACAGACAACCAGATAAGCAGTAAAAAGTTATTTTCTTTATTAAGTTAAAAATGTCACGAATCCCAAGTTCCAACAGCAAGACGGGACCAACTCTCTCCTCCTTTACAGACAATGGTAGCTGTTTGAGAGAGCCTTTTCGGAATGGCCAGAAGAACGTGAACACCCTGGGAATTCTCTTCGGATCAGCCGATAGGAAGTGGTCATTCAGCGACTTCTTTTTCAGGTTAAACGATGGTAGGTACTCGCTCGGTGAATCCTCTTTGGGGCGGACGGAGATACGTAGTCGTTTAGGAGGGCTTCTTCGGAACAGCCGAACGGGCGTAAACACACTAGGAATTATCTTCGGGCTATACAATGGTAAGCGGTCACACAATGACCCCCTTTCAGGTTAGATGATGATATGTACTTACACAGTGAATCCTCTTTAGGGCAGTCAGCGGTGCGTAATCATTCCGGAGGGCTTCGTCAGAACAGCCAGAAGGGCGTAGACTAGGGATGGGACGATTACCGGTTTCACTATAAACCACGATAAAATGTACTGACGGTTAGTAATATCGTTTAAAATTCAATTATCATTAAAACCGTGTTTGATTATCGCGATTTTAATAACTCACTATAAATCCTGTCCAGTCAGCAACAGTCTGCCACAGGCGCGCAATGTTGGGTTTTTTTTATTCGAGAAGGAATGGCGGAAGGCGGTGACTGCGTTCGGGAGATTTTTCAGCCTTTTAAGAGGACCAAATCTGAGGTGTGGTCATATTTTGCCATTTACAAAAATCCTGGGGGAAACTTAATCGAGGATGGACACTCTGTCTGCAGAACATGCTCAAAAAAAGCCGCAGTGATAGGGGTAAACCCTTCAAATCTGCCGAGTCGTCCTGTGTGACCATCATCCATTGTTGTATAGCGAACGCAAGGCAAGTTAACTTTGATCTCAATACTAAAACTACGTCTGGGAAATAATTGGGCATAAAACGTTGTTTCGAGTTGAAATATTTTCTCACTCACTTGAAATAAACTTGAAGCTTCCGCGAAGAAGCGTTCAATGCAAGTGTCTTTGAGCCAAAGACGAACGAACAAGTTCAAACAAGACTAGTAAGAGTGACATTTAAGAGATAATGTATATTCATTGTAGGGGGAGAGCGGGGTAAGTTGTCACATGGGTAAGTTGTCACACTGTTCATAACTCCAACACTAGAGGCTCTATCTCAAAAATCAAATAGCCACTTTGTGTGACTACTTCTTCTATAGTCAACTTCCTGTTCACATGTGGTCAAGATCACTCTAATCTGAGGTTAGCACAATTTTCTTATTTTTCTGCTTAAAAAGTAAAAAATGTGCATTTTACATTTTATGCAATACAACTTTGTTAGGTATGAATGTTAAAAATATTTTTTTTGCACAAAATAGAGGAGACAGTAACGAGTCTTTTGATACTTTAGCTAAAGTGCTATGTTGAGCTAACCTTGAGATTTAGCCAACATTAACACACATGTCGGTTTGAGGCAAGTTGTCTCACTGACTTTGGGGCAAGTCGTCACGTGTGACAACTTGCCCCTGTACAAAAAACACTTAGAACATGCTCAAAAACATTGTAATATTGTAGGCTAGTTTATTTGTAATTGCAATAAGGTTTTCGAAGGAAGGAAGGAAAGGCAGGAATTAAGTAAGGAAGGAAGAAAGGAAGGAAGATGGTTCGAAATTATCAACGAAAGACAGAGCATGGCAGTACACCACCTGACATAATGTTAAAGGCAGTCAGGCAGGTAAAGTTGCAGAACAAATCAATCAGAAGTACAGCGAAGGATTTTGACATAAATTACCGTACTCTTAACTCGGTATTGTCAAAAGATTACCAGAGAAGACATTGAAAGTCAGACAGCCATGCCAACAACAACGGTTGGTTATACAAAGCCACGGAAGATTTTTTCACCTGTTTTGGAAAAGCAGCTTGTTGAGTACATTACTAGGTCAGCTGACATTTATTTTGGTCTGTCGCCAAGTGAGGTCAGAAAGCTTGCCCACCAGTTTGCTGTGGCACACCAGCTGAAGTTTGCGCCTTTGTGGGCAGAAAAAGAAAAGGCCAGCAAAGAGTGGTTTACAGGCTTCTTAAAGCGACATACAACGCTGTCACTGAGAAAGCCAGAGGCTACTAGCCTTGCCAGGGCAAGTAGCTTCAACAGAGAGAATGTTAATGCTTTCTTTGACAACTTAGAGAATGTGTTACACAGATATGAGTTTGGACCAGGAGACATTTGGAATGTTGATGAAACTGGGGTCACCACTGTACATAAACCAGACAAAGTGTTGGCCAGACGTGGATTCAAACAAGTAGGGTCACTGACCTCTGCTGAAAGGGGAACCCTTGTCACACTGGCCTGTGCCATCTCAGCCACAGGGAATAGTATACATCCATACTTTATTTTCCCCCGTGTCAACTTCCGCGATCATTTCCTGATCAATGGGCCACCTGGCAGCAAAGGAGGGGCAAATTCCTCTGGATGGATGAAAGACACGCACTTTGTTGACTTCCTGAGACATTTCAAACATACAAAGTGCTCAAAGGAGAAGCCCTGTTTACTCCTTTTGGACAACCACGAGTCTCATCTGTCCATTGATGGACTCAATTATTCCAAAGAAAATTGCATAACCATGCTGTCATTCCCACCGCACTGCTCACATCGGCTCCAACCATTAGACAGGGCTGTCTACGGACCACTAAAGAGGCACATCAACAGTGCATGTGATGCCTGGATGAGGAACAACCCCGGGAAGACAATGTCAATTTATGACATTCCTGGGATTGTGGCAATTGCCTATCCCCTGGCTGCAACCCCCTTGAACATTCAGGCTGGCTTTAGGGTGGCTGGGGTTCAACCTTACAACAGAGATGTATTTTTGGAAACCGAGTTTGCACCATCCTACGTCACAGATCGCCCTATTCAGAACCCTGCCATGCCAGGCCCCAGCACCAACTCTGCTCTGCCAGGCCCCAACACCAACTCTGCTCTGCCAGGCCCCAGCACTAACTCTCCTCTGCCAGGCCCCAGCACCAACTCTGCTCTGCCAGGCCCCAGCACCAACTCTGCTCTGCCAGGCCCCACCACCAACTCTGCTCTGCCAGGCCCCAGCACCAACTCTGCTCTGCCAGGCCCCACCACCAACTCTGCTCTGCCAGGCCCCAGCACCAACTCTGCTCTGCCAGGCCCCACCACCAACTCTGCTCTGCCAGGCCCCACCACCAACTCTGCTCTGCCAGGCCCCAGCAACAACACTGCTCTGCCAAGCCCCACCACCAACTCTGCTCTGCCAGGCCCCACCACCAACTCTGCTCTGCCAGGCCCCACCACCAACTCTGCTCTGCAAGGCCCCACCACCAACTCTGCTCTGCCAGGCCCCACCACCAACTCTGCTCTGCCAGGCCCCAGCAATAACTCTGCTCTGCCAGGCCCCAGCAATAACTCTGCTCTGCCAGGCCCTAGCACTAACTCTGCTCTGCCAGGCCCCACCACCAACTCTGCTCTGCCAGGCCCCACCACCAACTCTGCTCTGCCAGGCCCCAGCAACAACACTGCTCTGCCAAGCCCCACCACCAACTCTGCTCTGCCAGGCCCCACCACCAACTCTGCTCTGCCAGGCCCCACCACCAACTCTGCTCTGCCAGGCCCCACCACCAACTCTGCTCTGCAAGGCCCCACCACCAACTCTGCTCTGCCAGGCCCCACCACCAACTCTGCTCTGCCAGGCCCCAGCAATAACTCTGCTCTGCCAGGCCCCAGCAATAACTCTGCTCTGCCAGGCCCTAGCACTAACTCTGCTCTGCCAGGCCCCACCACCAACTCTGCTCTGCCAGGCCCCACCACCAACTCTGCTCTGCCAGGCCCCAGCAACAACACTGCTCTGCCAAGCCCCACCACCAACTCTGCTCTGCCAGGCCCCACCACCAACTCTGCTCTGCCAGGCCCCACAACCAACTCTGCTCTGCAAGGCCCCACCACCAACTCTGCTCTGCCAGGCCCCACCACCAACTCTGCTCTGCCAGGCCCCAGCAATAACTCTGCTCTGCCAGGCCCTAGCACTAACTCTGCTCTGCCAGGCCCCACCACCAACTCTGCTCTGCCAGGCCCCACCACCAACTCTGCTCTGCCAGGCCCCAGCATCAACTCTGCTCTGCCAGGCCCCACCACCAACTCTGCTCTGCCAGGCCCCACCACCAACTCTGCTCTGCAAGGCCCCAGCAACAACTCTGCTCTGCCAGGCCCCAGCACTAACTCTGCCCTGTCAGGCCCCAACACCAACTCTGCTCTGCCAGGCCCCAGTAATAACTCTACTCTGCTAGGCCCCAGCACCAACTCTGCTCTGCCAGGCCCCAGTAATAACTCTACTCTGCCAGGCCCCACCACCAACCCTGGCCTGCCTAGCAGGCCCAGTTATGCTTCTGCTATCACCAGCTCACCCTTACCCAGCAATGCTATGCTGACAGCGGCCTACCTTATCCAGAAGACATCCGGCCATATCCAAAAGCTGGCCCCAGAAAACCAGCCATCAAAGGAAGAAAACGACGCAAATCAGAAATTCTTACTGACACGCCAGTGAAGCAGCAACTAGAAATAGAAAAGAATAAGGCTAAATCTAGCAAAAAGCTGTTCCAAAAGAAAGGGAAGCAAGGGCCAAAATCTGGACCAACAAAGAACAAGGCAGCTAAAAGAAGAAAAATCATACAAGAGTCATCATCAGATGATGAAGAGTGCTTCTGCCTCGTCTGTGTAGAGCCATTTTCAAACAGTCATCCAAAGGAGACCTGGGTAAAATGTGTAAAATGCAACAATTGGGCCCATGATGCTTGCACCTCCGGCCAGGCATTTTATGTGTGCCAGAATTGTGACTCTGGAGATGAGTCTGATTAGTCAGATACAGGGCATCTGTTTTGTTCAAAGGTTAAACATGTTAAATTAAACAAGTTATCTGCAGCATTCCATTCAGTTATCATGGATGTGCAAGCCAGACAACGTTTGAGTTTAAAGCTCAAAGTAAAGTGGTCTTGCCACTTAATGTTTTTTGATTGAAATGTGCATTGTTTGGATTTAAATAATTGTTTTTCTAGGTTCTCCAGGCACAATTGTTTATATTTCCAGCTCTGGTTTAAAAAAAAAATCATAAATAAAAAAAATAAAAAAATCAATATTCATATTGAAGTAGTTGTGTTCTTATTTTTAGATAATCTATTGTGACAACTTACCCGCCGAAGGGGCAAATTGTCTCAAGTGCACACTCTCTATTCTACAGTCTACAACTCTATAATGAGATAAGATATGAAAATGTTATGAATAGAACATATGTGCCCAAGACTTCCTTCTTTCATTTGGTATGACATTCATACCATTGTGATGCATGGTGCTCAGTAAATGTTAGACAGTGTGAAAAGTGTGACAACATACCCCGCTCTCCCCTACACTTATAACACCGATTTTTTTTTTACACATAATTACGGGGACATATTGAATAGAGATTAATGTCTCTATTCCTACCTGTTAAATCCATTTTGTACAGCGTACAAAACTCGTCCGGACAAGATGATCACAACAATATTATCAAATTCTGTAAACAATAAATCATCTCTGATTTCATTTTCCATACAATCAAAAACGGAGACGCAAGATGACAAGTTATATTTGAATGAAATGAGAGCGTGTGTCCGTTGTGATTTACATGGATGTCCGCTGTGTTATAATATGTTGCTATTGACGATGGTCATTATAAGGAAGGAAATGCCACAGAATAGAATCTTGCTTTAGAAAGTGCATAGAGCTGCTCGTTTTATTTGTTGTTTGTTGATTCTCAAATATAAAACTTGTTGAAATGTTTTCAGTGTGAGCATCAGTTCTTTTTTAACACTTTCATCTTGTTTTAACAAAACCGTGATAATATTGATAATCACGATAATTTCTGTCACTATAATCGTGATATGAAATTTTCATACCGTCCCATCCCTAGCGTAGACACACTTGGAATTCTCTTCGGGTCAGACAGGGCTAAGTGGTCTTGCAACAACTCCTTTTCAGGTTAAACGATGGTAGGTACTCACACAGTGAATCTTCTACAGGACAGTCAGAGGTACGTAATCATTCAGGAGGGCTTCTTCGGAACAGCCAGAAGGGGCGTAAACACACTGGAAATTATCTTCAGGTCAGACGGTGGTAAGTGGTCATACGACAGCTCTTTTTCAGGTTCAACAATGGTAGGTACTCACACAGTGAATCCTCTTCGCGACAGTCCGAGGTACGTAATCATTCAGGAGGGCTTCTTCGGAACAGCCAGAAGGACGTAAACACACTGGGAATTCTCTTCGGGTCAGACAGTGGTAAGTGGTGTCCATCTCGTCCATCACACCTGACGCTCATCTCCTCATCCATTTGCCTTAATCGGCCATCACACCCATGGGGAAAACAGGAACCAGCCTAGTGTCACACCGGAACCGCTCCCCCGTGGAAACACATTCTGAGAAAGTAGTTCCTCTTCCTCGAGTCACCACGTGACACTTGCACAAGCTTCTCCCCACAAGGTGGAAAAGTGTGCCTTTTCATCCCAGAGAAGTTCCCCAGGTTTGATGAACCCATGGACACCTATAGGCTACCCCCTAGCACTCATCAGGCAAATTCGGCAGAGGAATTCCCTACCAGGCCCATTACTCCTGATATGTCCCTTTAAAGTGAGCCTTTGTAATCTGGCTAGTACTCCATTTGTAGTGGTTCCCTAACGGTGACCCCATTTGATGTATTCTTCTACTGTTTGGTTTCCTTATCTGTCTCCCTCGTCAGGTGGAGCCCACAACAGGGACACTTCCCTATGTACTCCCCATTATGAGTCTTTAGGATGTCTTTTCCAGATACTAACCTCCTCCTTCAGGTAGGATGGGGTCTCCTCAGTGTTCCTTTCTCAGCAGAGAAAAGAGGACACTTCCCAAACTTAAACAACCAGGGCTGCACTTCCCAAAAGCATCGTAAAGTTGATCGTAAAGGCCATTTGTGGCAATATGTTCTACGATGAACTTAGGCTTTCAATGCTTTTGGTTAACGCAGCCCAGGTGTACTCAGCCGTAAAACACTTTTTTATTTTTTTTTAAAAGCAGAAGAGGCCCTACAACTAGAGTGACCACGCCCAAGAGGTAAGGAAGTCCCCTTGTTAGGGCTGAGGTTGTTGTCCTGGGTGCTGGAAGGTTGGGAGACAACATAGCTGAACTTATCATTTTGGCATGCGAATGCCTGCCAGCATCTCGACCGCCAACACTCGTGACTCAGTTCTGTACTTGTGGCATTTAGTATAGGGACCCCTAATGTCTCTCATCCAACATAACATCGAAGTGAGCTACAGAAAGGGAACATCTCAGTTACTAATGTAACCTCCACACCCTGCCACAACTCTGAACTGCCGGATCAGGGCCGGCCCGAGGCATAAGCGAACTAAGCGGCTGCTTGGGGCCCCCTGGCCACCAGGGTTCCCCCAATAGAGTTTAAATTATTTTTATTTTGTTTTTAGATGACTTAAACAAGTGACATAAATGAATGAATGAATATGAATGAATTAATTAATAATTCAAGACAAGAAAATTCAGCTTTCATTAACAATATACCTGCCAACAACTGCTGCTGTGTCTGCCAGCGTTTAAGTCATGCGCACAATCTAGACACCTCGCGAGTGCATAGACAATTCGTGCGCAACTGTGCATAGTCACGGTATCGGTTTAAGTTGGAGAAAATAGCCGCAGGGGAACTTAACCTTCTAGGTGTAAAGGTAGCAGTTTGAATAAATAATAAACATAGCAGTTTAAACTCTTCTCCACTTTATTATACCACACATCATTCTTCAGATCACTAACTCCAAAAACCCGCGACACTCCAGTAGCCTACCAAGGGCGCACGACCCATTTCTATCTACGGCAAGCCACGAGGGGAAAAATTGATTGCAATTACATCCATACAGCGAGCGCCAGTACATCATTACTGTGCCGGATGATGCCATTATACCCATATGATGGGGGAGTGGCATGCAAATTCCACTCATTAATTCTCACTGGCCTTTTCTGAAGTATCTGAGATTTTTGGGGCTCCCAAGTGCAACCCCTAGTATCTCCCATTCAACAAATTTCTATTTAAATATATTTATATATGTATTAAATATATTTAAAATGTAATAAATTCCTCTAATGGCAAAACTGAACAGCCATTACTCCAGTCTTCAGTGTCACATGATCCTTCAGAGATCATTCTAATATGCAGATTTGGTGCTCAAGAAACATTTCTTGTTATTATCAATGTACAGTGCTTTTTTATTTTGTGGAAACGTGATACATTTCAGGATTCTCATTTTTTAATATAGAAATATTTAGTAACAATGTAAAAATCCTTAATGCCAATTCTGAAAATGTTAAGTCATTCTTCCTGAATAAAAAAAATATTTTTTTGAATCTTAGAGACCCCAAACGTTTGAACAGTAGTGTATATTTTAGTTTTCACATCTGTGAGTAGTTTATGAAGTATATCGTTGAAAACCCCCTTTTCCTGTCAAGAGGAACCTTGACCATAATCATGTGACCATGATTTGTGAGATAAATATAATACATTCCAATTATATGACAGCATATCAACACATGATGACAAATCATCATTTGGGGTCAAAAAGGCAAGGGTTTAAGTCTATAATGTGTGTACATTTGTTTTAGAGACAAAGTAACACTGTCATATTTGTGCATTCATAATTTGATTCCCTGCCTATATGGTTAATAATCTTTAGTGTTCCTTACAGAGGAGATTCCCATAAGATGTCATATCACCATAGAAAACTATAAAAACTAAATATTGAAATCAATAAACAATATATTACAATATATAAGAACAAATATTTACAATCAATCACATACTTATTACTCATAACTGCAATGGATTAGTGTAAAAATGGTTTTTATCTAACTTGCTGATTAATTCTGATTTTAGATAGATGCTTTTGGAACACTAAAGGAACATTGTCAAATATTAAATACTAAACTGAATCTGATCACCCTATCAATATCCAAGCCTTTAAAACACATAAGCACATTTCCAATGACTAAATAAAAGATGTCTTTGCGGAAGAGTGTGAATAAATGAAAGAGGATTGCAGGTGAAACATGTTGGATTTTCATGTTATGGGGACTTACCATAGACAAACATTTTTTTATACTGTACAAACTTAATATTCTATCCCCTAACCCTAAACTTACCCATCACAGAAAACTTTCTGAATGTTTACATTTTCAAAAAACATCAGTTAGTATGATCTATAAGCTCTTTTCCTCATGGGGACCAAAAATTATCAGATTTCAGAAATTGCCATATTTGTGGGGACATTTTCTCCTCATAACATAACCTGAACCACACACACACACACACACACACACACACACACACACACACACACACACACACACACACACACACACACACACACACACACACGTGCGCGCACACACACACACACACACACTTTGTGAAGTGCAACAGATGTCGCACACAGACACCTGTTTGGAATCTGTGGTTTGGAACCTTATATCTTCCGCTGCTTCGTGGTCAATCAAAGTTTATGAGCGTATGAGAAGGGTTTTTGGAGAGCCTGAAAAAAAAAAATTAAGATCTGACAATATCCTCAGAGGCTTCCCAATCCCAACAATGCAGGAAGATACATTGCTTAAGTTTAAAATTAGGATAAGGTTTGTCTCCTTTTTAGTCTCATCACATGCTACATGTTTATGTGAAACTTTCCAAATAAAAAATCTCTTGTTATATTTTCTGCCTTCAAGCTTGTATCGTCCTTAAACATTCGCCATATCATAGGAGCCTGGTATCTCTCAACACAGATAAATATAAAATATTTATTTTGCATGTCATAGGGATATAACAAGATGGTGATGAAGCATGATCCAAATTAATTTTATTAAAGCACAAAATCATGTAAGGGTCCTTGCCCCTTGTTAAAATGTAAATTCATGGAACAACATAAAATAACTGATTTATGATCAAAATGAAATTAATTCCAGAAACAAAATTCCACTAGGGGCCTTTTACCTGAGGGGGTCATTGTGCCCCAACAGTATATTTAAACATTTCACTTCTAAACAAAAACAAAGTTTTCTTCGCACAAATTTACTTTGCCTAAATTCCCCCATTAATGACCTTTTAATAAATAGGCCTATAAAAAAACGTTTAATATCTAACATAATATAAATAGCCTACGCACATCATTATTGAGCCGTTTAGATTAAATGTCAACATTAAAAACGGCAACGACATTTCAGATACTGTATTACACTATATATATGGTCAAGACAAAAACTAAAAGTGATGGAACCGTTTAACGCAGGGGGCATCTTGACCCACATGCCCCATTGTCGCGGTCATTGACACCGTATAATGCATTTAGCTGTTTGCAATAAAAACTAAATGTTTTACATCTTTAAAAAAATTGAATATCAGTGCTAGCCTAGCCTATAACAAAAATTACAACAAACGTATACATACACACACACATACAATGTCAATAAAAGCGCGCGCTCTCAACAGTCTCCGCTCTGGATCATAGTAAAGAAAAACTCACAGAGACTTCCCCAGGAATCTCCGCACTTCTCTTTGGCGATCTCACTGTGGTCAATGCGCTCTGTGCATTGGCGCTTATTGTCCGTAAGCGTTGTGTTCGTGGTTATCGGTGTCTTTTCTGTCTTAGGGGGCTTTGCTGGTGACGTTTCGGTGAGTCTGAAATGCGCATCCAGTGGCGCGCGCTTACACATGCCCGCCCGGATCACTGCGCGAAAATCCGCGCAAAGTTTCTTCTGCTTTTTAAGTGATCTGGCGATCTGTTTCCAGTAGCCCTCGGGATTAGATCCATATGCTGTGCATGTAGCAGGCTTGGCAGTGTATTTACAGCTGAATCCATCCCCGTTTCCAGATTTACATGTAACAGTCATGGTGTAGCTGTCCTCTCCGCGCGCCAACCACGAACACCGCGCCTTGTCCTCAGTTGTAAACTTTCCTTTGAGTACTGCAATGTTATCATCACCTCGACTCTCCTGTCTCCTGCGTTTCTCTTTCGCTCCCCTAATGCAATCAGCAGTGAAGATGAGCTGTGAAATACACGCGAGGAACAGCAGGAGCGCGAGAGTCCCACGAAGAGATATTTCCTTCATTTCCCACGACCTAAGAAATATTACTTATGAGATTAAATACAATGACGTTTTATTATATACATTTATTATATTTAAAACGAAGCAACAGGTTTATAGTAAATAGATTTAAATTGACATCAAAAAGTTCATTGATCTTACCAATAACAGAACAGAGAACAGACGGGTGATGAGATTCCCTACGTTTACGTCAAACTGAATTTACGCGTGGTATTTATATGTTGAGTGACACACCCACTTACTACAGGACAATCAGATTCTCTCACGCACGAGAAGAGCCCTTAAATGTGTTCCTTCACACATGCATGGATCCATTGCTTGCGTCATTCATAGTTTTGCATTTGTAGAGGGGGCTGAACTAAGATAGGGATTACATAGCTGTAATGTCTTCGGGCCTGCGGGGTTTTTTTATTTTATTTTTTTAAATATAAAATATGAAAGTATGGACTGGCTCATGTAAAACTTACGGCACCCAAGACCCTAACCTGTTCCTGAATTGCATGTAACAGTTAGACATGATATATTGGGTTGATGAATATATTTGTGCTATTTCAGTTGTAAAATTAGGCCACAGACACAATCACAGAGACCCCTCACCCCCATCACATGAGTGCACACTCACAATGACCCACTAGCAAAATATGTTTACATACCAGAACATAGTAGCCTGCCCTATATGACCATACCACCATGCTTCTGCCTCTCTATATCAAATGAAAGTGCTTTACAGTGATGTATTATACAGTTAATCACTGTAAAGCATTTTCATTTGATATAGAACTTTTTATAGAATATAAAATATAGAACTGTGTGCAAACAAGATGAAAATGCAACATGAATATACATATTAGTGTGACACCATTTGGCGTTAGTGTAAATTCGTGCAATAACAGCAACGCAAAGACACTCTTTGTCTTCCTGGGGTGTTGTGCATCTGTAGGAACTCGTAGAATGTTGACTGGAGTTAAATGAATGGAGGCCACTTTTGAGGGGCAGGGGAATAGAAATATGGGTACAGATGAAAAAAGCAGGACTTGAGTCTTTACATTTAGTCTTTTTTACACTTGTTTACACCAGATTATTATCGTAAACTAAAAATAAAATCATTAATTAAAATATTTTAGTTACATTAAAAGAAATTAACAGAATAGCCTACAAATTTTTTTATTTCAGTTAGTTTACAAGGCAATATTTCTATTTTAAATTAACATTTAAAATGGAAATGGAAAATATCAAATAATTTAAAAAAATACTAATAAAAACTAACAGTATATGAATTATAATAAAAGAACACGTTTGAATGTGTAAGTCATTACATTCACAAGTTTTGCCTGGAATATGAAAGCTGGAGTTGCTTGAGTTATGAACAACGAGTCATCCATGAAAGTCCAGTTTCCTTGTGCATCTTCATTACTTATTTACCAAAGGATCAAAATATTTTTTTTTACTTCTTTGTTGTTATAGATCAGTGTTGGATATCAGTAAATGTAATGTTGAACACACACACACACACACACACACACACACACACACACACACACACACACACACACACACACACACACACACACACACACACACACACACACACACATTTATAAAGCTGAGTGTGTCAATGAACTTGAGTGTGATGGTTTTTACTGATACTGTGTCTGGTGGACAATAAAGCTCATGAGCTCATCTTTACATGACATCACAAAATCTGCTTATTGATTCCGTGACCTTTATTCTACTATGATCCATTTGACAGGAAGGGAATGGACTGTGTTAAAGAGTTAAGAAAGAGTGATACCCAAGGTGTATGTGTACACAAGGGGTTCATAGAGATTTTTTGCAAGCAACTGTTAAATAAATTGCTAATATTTTATTATAGTACAGTAGATATTTCACAGAGCCTGGTTCTTTTTGGAGGCCTTTTAAAAGTGTTACATTTTCCCCAGACTGCTGCCTTTTTGATAACAGTTCACACAGTAAAAGGTTTGTGACTGTGAGTGTTCTTGTGATGCAATTGGCCATTCAGCGTTCTCATGATCTTCAATATTCTGTTTGACCGAGCAACTGACAGTCAAATGAATGGTAATGCAAACAGATTGCTTTACTTCCGTGAAACAACCATTAATCCCATGTGTTTTGTAAGTATTTTTAAATGACATGTAACATTGCCCCCTAGTGTTATTGATGTGTTCAGCCTCTGACATGTCGTGTGAAACAAAAATCATTGCTTTGAAACTTTCCCACCTCCTGTTTTTGTTTTTGTGTTATAGAAAATTCTATTTAAAAAAAAATAATATTACATTTTTGTTTAGCAATATGCTATTTATTTATTAGACTTTTTTCTGAAAATAATTTAGTTGCAAACTGTCTATTTGTTGCATGAGATTACTGAGGCTATATTCAACATTTTTATATTCAGATTTACATGTTACTTTTAAGACCTTATTGTGAAAAATGTATCCTAACACAATTATTGTTCTCATGAGCATCACTGCATGTCTACTGCTCACTCTTAAATTAAAAATAAAGGAAGTAAACAGTACTTAAAAGAACCATTTTTTTCTAAGGGAAGAACATTTTAATAATCTAAAGAACCCTTTTCCACTATAAACTTTGAGTGTATTGCACACTGTGTCCAGATAAGCAAGCAAATAAAATAAAAAAGTAACATTGATTTTGTTCAGACACACCACACAGGGAATTAAGAAATATGTTTTTATTAAACATACATTTATTTTCTTCATTCTTGTTCGCAATTAGCATGCACATTGACTCACATAGAAAAACAAACATAAGCACACAAGTGCAGTCATAATTACATTATTTCATACACACACACACACACACACACACACACACACACACACACACACACACACACACACACACACACACACACACACACACACACACGCACACACACACACACACACACACACACACACACACACACAGGTCCCTGCGAAAAACTTGGCCGGTGGTCACGCAATCTGAAAGTCTCTGACACTGTTAACCTACAGAGAGCAGAAAATGTGAGATTAAAAGATGAAAATTGACAAATTAATAAAAATAAACAAATCTACAACAAATTTCATTGGGGTTATTTAACATAAATATGTTGTTAAAATTTGGTTAGAAAGGCACCAGGTACAATAACTCTAAACTAAAGTAATACCAGTCCTCAAGCCAAAGTTAACGATACAGGACTTTGTTTTACGTAAAATGCCTGCAGTTTGTGCATCAGTGATGTACTAGTTGCTTCAAGCTAGTTTATTACAGTTACATCATACAATTCTGCATACAATCCTACAAGCATCGACTAGTTATGCACAATAAAACAATGTGCTTACCAACGGTGGTGATGAATTAATTCTGAAACCAGCTAATGAAGTATGTGCAGACACCCTGGAGACTTTTCCAGCAGTATTCCTCTGCCATCTTGGTTGCTTGACTCTCCTCTGCCACAGTGGGTCTCGCTGTGATGGTCTTTGCAGGTTTACGTGGATGAACAGGCTTGGAAACGATGGGCTTGACTGGTTTGGAGGCTGTTTTGGCTGGTTGCTGTGGTTTAGGCTGCTGCTTGTGGCTGGGAGGTTTGGTTGGGGTGATGCTGGTCTTGACCTGCTGCTGTTGCTTTTGCTGGTTCTTAGAAGCCTGGGTAGGTTTTGGAACGGAGATTTTGGGCCATGAGGCATTGAACACCATTTGGACCTCATCAGAAGCAGAGCGGCACATCTGCGGCTTGTAGACCCGTGGTCCCTGGCAGGCGTTGTGGAGCTTCCTCATGTCCCACATGATCTGAGTGAAAAAGTGCCGAGGGTTGTTGTTGTATGTTCTGCAGAGGTTAGGCTTGCCCAAGAAATCGCACCAGTATGATTTGCCCTTGCTCTTGCAGGAGACACGCAGCTTGGTTGAGTTGGTCTGGCCAGAGATCACCATGATGCAGGTGTCTTTAGCTTTGGTGTTAAAACCAATTGGCTCATCCCTGATGCTTCCTTTCGGCTGCGGCTGTTGCTGCTGTCGGCTCTGTTGGGTGTTTTCGACGTGGTTAATGGTGTTCCCCTGGTTACTGCTGTTCTGAGCCTGAGCGTTAATGGCCCAAATGAAGCAGACCAGAAGGAGAGCAGTGCTGCATATGGCTCTCATGATGGAAGTGTAAAAGGGCCTGATCAGAAGGTGCAATGCTGGCTTTATAAATACAAGTCCTACAAAGGGGTCTTTGAGCAGGGCAGAGTGCACACATCCATCAAGACTGGGGGGCCTCCAGTCTCCAGTCTGGTGCTGCCTGAAAGAACTAATTGTAGGAATCTTTAGAGAAGTGTGTGTGTATATGAGCAATTTACTCTATATGGGATCAGTGTGTAAGTGGTTTCAAAGAGTGTAGTATATCGCCTGTAATATAAAAAATGCATGATCTACTGTCTTGTAGTATTTGCAACCTGATCTCACTACAAACGTAACTATTTTACATGGTGGCGATTTCATATGATTTTTTACAACCTGAATCATATGAAAGTAACATTTTTAGATAACAACTTTACACATAACCCTCGTCGGGTGTAAGCAGACCGTATGAAAAACGTACGAATGAGATCATACGATTTAGCAATGAATTTGACAAAACATAAAATAATTATGAATTGCCATGAGACTGTGTAGGTATTTGTGTGTTTTGTGTAGAAGGTTTTGTGGTTCGGTTTCTTCTCTGAGTGTGTGTTGATGGTTTGAGGGAGGGACATGGGTGTGGTTAGACTCATGGAACCTTCATGGTCTTCATTATAAAATCATGCATGCTAACATAAGTGGGCTATTGACTATTGATGTGAAAGACATTTTAGTTTCACAAGAAGAGACAAGGAGAGTAATTCACCTGGAACCCATTTATGTTTTGTCGACTTCACCTTCAATGCGGTTAGTGTCTGGTTTATGTGACGTACAGAGATCAGCTATCCACATTTGACATTACAAGGAAAGGGAAAAAGAAAGAAAAAGTGAGTGTCGAAGGAAAGGTTTTGTGCTTAGGCTACATCTTGTTTGCATCATGACACACATATCATATTTCAATACACACATGCCGTAAATCATACATTTTAAATGCACGTGTGGTTTTCTAGACTTCAAATCATTTTTTTAAACAAACCAAGCAAGCCAGATGTCTTTTCTGTCTACCAGAGTGATCATTTTGTAGGAATTACTTTAAATCTAAACAAAACAATATTTGACAAAATGCTACAGCCAGTCATGCTCAACTCTTTAAAAATTCATTCTTTGTATAACAGGAAATCATGTATACTTCAGCATCTGAGAAAAAAATGAAATGTCGATCAGTGATGGTGAATGTCTTAAATGGAGTAAGAGGAGACCACATCATTCAATTCACTTATATTATATTAGGCTACATTGAAACATGGACGCGTATAAAGAGCCCCCCAGTTGGACCTATGAATAACAATTTATCAATAAAGAAAAAGTATTTGTATAATTCCTAAATGTTTGTATTGAAATAGTCTACAATTTTCATATTCTTCTTTTGAATTCTGGCATTCAAATAATCATCAACCAGTATGTTTCATTAAAACTCCGTCACTTCCGCACTCAGTGTGTACCTGTAACCATAGTGACGAAACGGAAGGTGTTATCCTCGCTGATTGTTGTAGTAGAGTACAGAGGTTAGTCAAAAAGTTTAAACTTGGTTGTTCATATTCGACAGCGGAGGACATTTAAAAAGCGATGGACTCAGTACTTCTGTACGGAGAAGCTGAAGGATATATTCAAAGTCTGGAGAAGATGTCACTGCGTGATATCGGAAGCGCAAGGTTAGGTAACGTTATGTGAATATCTAATGTTAAAGTAACGTTTACAACTAACTTAACACAACTTTTGTGTGTGTTCAGGTGGTTTCGCCAACATGAATTCATTGAGAAGCTGAATATGCAAGCTATTCTGAATGCCAGTGCCAATCAGGAGGAATTCATAAAAGACCTCTTTGTTTCTCTTGGAAAGGTAACGTTAATTATTTATCGGTCTAAGCCATAGATAAGCCAAGTGGGTTAATGTGCCAATTTCACGTAACAGTTACTCACTGAGCACAATAACAAATAAATGATAAAAATGGACTAACGTTTCAAATATTTGTATTATAATTATAAATGTATTTATAATGATTGATTTCCTAAGGATACCTTTATAGTTATTAATAAATGGAAATAGTATTAAAATAAATGAATGCATTTATTGATCACATTAAATTAATCAAAAGTGACAATAAAGACATTTATATTGTTTTAAGAGAAAAAACATGTCTTGGTTTCCACAAATTATACAGCCGTACGACTGTTTTCAACAATGATAATATTACAACACGTTTCTTGAACACCAGTTAACCACATGGATCATGTGACACTGTATACTAGAGTAATGGCTGCTGAAAATTATTTTTTTTATATTAAAAATGGTAATAATATTTTACATATTACTGTTTCTACTGTATTTTTGATCAAATAAGTGCAGCCCAGGTGAACAAGAGACTTCTTTTGATAATATCAATCTTACTGCCCCTATTCAAAATTATGAATGGTAATAAATATGTGTGTGTGTGTGTGTGTGTGTGTGTGTGTGTGTGTGTGTGTGTGTGTGTGTGTGTGTGTGTGTGTGTGTGTGCGCGCTCAATCATCACTTCATCATTGATCAACTTTCCCACTGGCACATCTTATCACACTACCATGTAAATATTTTGAAAAAGCAGATTTTTTTGCATACACTGATAAAAAAAACATGTAAATGTCTTTTTTTCAGATACCCACACTGATACATGCAATGATACTTACAGAAGTCTGGAAACATAAAGTGTTTCCCATAATTTGCAAACTCCAGGACTTTAATCCAAAGAGTACGTTTCTGCTCTATATGGTGGTAAGTGGAATCAGCTTGAAATTACCAAGTTTTCATAACCATGCAAGGCTCTTATTTAAATACATTTTCTTCTACTCTCTGTGGGTCATTGCATTTTTTCCTAATTTCAGATTTACCATGAAGCTACAGCTATAAACCTGCTGGAGACAATTATGTACCACAAGGTAAGCACATATTCACTGAAAAAATTGCATTGTTTGGACCTAAAGTAGATGGCCTAGAAACTTAAGACCACATTATGATATGGTAGTAAATGAGAATGCATAAATGTTGATGTGTGTTACACGTGCAGGAGTCAAGTGAAGCTGCTGATGATAGTGTACTTGATTTAGTCGATTACTGTCATCGCAAACTCACACTTCTGGCAGGACGTTCTGTCTCTGGAGAGATCCCAACTGAGGACCGAATTACACACACACAGCTGTTAGACACAGGATCTGTGCAGGTAAAGAACACTTAAGGCCCATTTACACCAAGGAAGATAACTATAAAGATAAAGGTATTGTTCTAAAATCATTCTGAATATAAAAGAATAGCAGAGTTCATACCACGATAACGGCACTGAGAAATGATATCGCTGGAATCACTTTCAGAACTATTTTTTTCCAGCTTAAGAATGATAAAAACAACGACAGCCAATCAGAATCCATCCTGCTTAGCTTGAACACTTAAAGTGGCGGATGACTAAATTGGAGCGACCGCTTAGAATAAACAGAACATTATCGTCCGCTGGTGTGGTAGCTAATATAGTTATCGTTATAGTCATTGTTCTTAGAGTGAACTGGCCTTTACTCTTGAAAGTTAAATGTAACTGTTATGTTTTTACCAAAACATGCATCTAACATTCTGAGCATTACCAAAAGCCTAATTCACAATAGATTTACCAGAAATTATACAATGTTTGTTGCAGGATCTGCAAAGACAAAGTGACATGTTAGAGTTTGAAATCTCTATCAAGGCTCTGTCAGTACTGTGCTACATCACCGATCACATTGAGAGGTATTGGTTATTTAAATAGACGTTATTAAATTTACATAAAATTATTATTATTTACATAAAACAAATGATAAAAAATATACATTTTAAAAATAAATAAATTATAAAATATATTTACAGTTTAAATATATATGTTTACTAATGGATGCTGAAATTTCCCCTTCTAACGTAGTTTGAGTTTGAGTGTGCTGTCGAGGATGCTGTGCACTCATAATATGCCCTGTGTGCTGGTTCAGTTGGTGGAAAATTGCCCCTGGAACAGAGGTTAGTGTGTTTTAAACAAATGTATAATCATATATTTATTTTCTTTTTCATTCAAGAACCTCACACAATCAGAATACATAGGAATCAAATTACAGAACACCAGCAATTGACCCAATACTAAGCTCTGCCCCCTTTGTGCTCACTCAGGCATGCTTTACACATTATCACATAGGAATGGATTAAATAGTTTCATGAGCTGCACTTTTTTCAGGAAAATTGCTCATAAAGTGGGACAAAATTGAGAAAAATCATATGCACAGTTATAGGCTGGAATTACTGTCTGCTTAAATCTATCCAAACACTATAGATTTTCATTATAAAAGAGCAAAGGCTTTTCTATGGAACCTTATTTCCGCCACGGAATAAAAAATAAAAAAGTTATTGTGACTTGCAATTCTGAATTTCTTGCAATTCCAGGTTTATAACTTGAAATTCTAACTTTTTTCATGCAATTGCAAGTTTATATCTAGCAATTCTGACTTTATGTCTTGCAATAACAAGTTAATATACAGCAATTGAGAGTAAATAAGTCTCTCTTTTTTATTTTTCATTCCATTGCGGAAACAAGCTTCCACACTTGTCTGATAATATGATGGACAGCAACAGCAACATTTGTTAAAGGAATAGTTCACCCAAAAAGGAAAATGATCCCATAACTTACTCACCCTCAAGCCATCCTAGGTCTGTATGACTTTCTTCTTTCAGCCAAAGACAATTGGTGTTTTATTAAATAAAATCCTGCATTGAATGGCATTAAATAGATACGCTTTTTAGAGCTTCAAATACGAGGGCTCTATTCAATTGCATTTCAAAGCTGGGAAGGATATTATTTAATATAACTCTGTTTGTGTTCGACTGAAAGAAGAAAGTCATATACCCCTAGGATGGCTTGAGGGTGAAATAATGTTCATTTATGGGTGAACTATTTTTTTAAGCTAGTATTGGTAGGTACATTTTTTTGACTGCATAGTCTTTTTCTCCCATGTAGGTACTCTGGAGAAATACACAGAGGGGAGGTGGAGGCCCGTCCTGCCTGAAGATCAGCTAAAGTTAAATAAACATGATGGCCAGGTGTGGATGGCTTTACTGAACCTGATCCTCAAACCAGACTGCCAAAGAAAATATAATTTCAATAGCTTTAACAAAGCACAACTTTTAAAGGTAAGACTTTACATAGTTGGAGAAATATCATTGCTGGCAGAGCCATTATAGTGTTCCTGTTGTGTTTTAAATAGATGTATACAAACATACCTTCATATTGAGACAATGCCAGTTTAAATATATATTTATGAAACACATATTCCATGCTCTCATGAGCCTAAACATAAGAGCCTAAAAGCTCTTATGCTGTCTCTGGATATGTATGTGTTCATTGACACCATATATGATTTATTTAATGCTAGTAATCTATCTATATGCTTCTTTATATGCCTCTGTGTGCAGCTTTGTGGGTTTTTGACAGAGGTTGTGATAGATCAGTTACCAAACCTACTTGATCTCAAGCAATTCCTCAGTCAACTTGCTGTTACAGATCCAGTGGCCCCCAAAAATGATTTAATCCTGGAACAGGTACTCCAGCCAATGCACACACATACAGATTAAAAGTTTGGGGTCAGTAATATTTAAATGATTAAATTAAATAAATGAATACTTTTATTCAGCATAGATTCATTAAATTATTCAAAAGTGACAGATTTTTACATTGTTAAGAATTGTATTTCAAATAAATGCTGTTCTTTTGAACTTTCTATTCTATTTCAAAGAATCCTGAAAAAGATGCGGGGCTGTGTTCAACATTGATAACAATAAGAAATATTTCTTGACCACCAAATCAGCATATTAGAATAATTTCTGAAGGCTGAAGTTATGGCTGCTGAATATTCAGCTTTGCCATCAAAGGAATAAAATATGTTTCAAATACATAATCAAAACCAGCTATTTTAAATAGTAATTACATGTCACAATATTACTGTTTTTAATTTATTTTGATCAAATAAATGCAGCCTGGGTGAACATAGCAGACTTCTTTCAAAAACATAAAAAAATATCACAACCCTAACTTTTGAACAGTAGATGGTAACATGTCCATTTGGTCACATAAGACTAAATTAACAAAAACAAAACACCTTTCTCTTTCATTTAGGTGCCAGAGATATGGAATAATATTGTAATGGAGAACAGCAACAAGTGGAAAGCCATAGCTAAATTCCAAGTGACGCATGTTTTTAACCCCTCTGAATGTGAATTAAGAGAACAAGCTAGCAGGTGAGAATTGATGTGTATCTGGAAATTTCTATTGTAAGGGATAAGAAGATGAGGTGCAGTTATAAAATGTTAGTCTAACAGTATGCGTATATTCTGTATAAATACCAAGTTCTGTCATGAAACTGATCGGTCCTTAAAGGGTTAGTTCGCCCATTTAAGACATGAAGTTGTATGCAATCCTTACCAGCACTATAGTGTATACACACTGACCCACTCTGTTGTCACCCCCCTGGTCCGAGTTCTGACCGCTGGAAGTTTTTGAATGAAGTAATCCCGGCTACTTTCCGGGGCCACAAAACTGTGCGTTTTTATGTGAAAAAAAGATTTGCGTTTCAAAGCTTGATTAATTTAACACAAAAAAAACACGCCGGGCAAAATTCATACCTCAGTTTTAATGCGGCACTATTTTCCTTCCGTTTCTATCAATCCGCGCTGCTGTCAATGTCAACAGTGCGCACGTGACGATTAGCTGTTGATAGCGCGACTCGCCGACAACATGTCCGACTACGAAACTTCAGATGATGAAACTAATTTTAGCACAGTGTCAGACGGATCAGATGAAGACAGTAATTTTAACTCAACGACAAAGGGATATCTTTATGAACCGGAGTATACCGATGCCGAACTTGAGCAGATGGACAAAGAACGGGAAGAGAGAGAGAGCGAGAGGACAGAGAAGTTGTCCAATCTGATGCTGGGCCCACCACAGCTGTAGCAAGAGGCAGGATGAATGACAAATGGTGTGTTCAATCAAATATTTTTCACAGCAAATTGTAACAATATATATATTTTTTTTTTTTACACATCTTTTCACGTGTTTTATAATGGAGTCTAAACATCATCTTGTTTACCGTACAGTTTAGACATGGGATCATAAAGTTAGTAAATAGAGCTTACCCGTGGTACTGGTACAGCAAAACTCTTTAAAATCATGTTTTTTCCTTTTCCTCCTTGGTTGGAGATGTAATCGTCTTCGCTGAAGTGAGCACTACACACACGAAAATCCTTTATTCGAGATAATTTAGCTCCCGCTGAGTAGCCGATGGCAACCAGCCAAAGCTGTCTCATATTCATATTTGATACAGGAAAACGATGAAATTTTAACTTTGATCCCGGCACATCCTTTTTGTCACAGCCTGGGAATTTACAAGTTCGCACCATTGTTAATTTAATATTTTTTACCTTGTTGTCGATCGATTGTGTAAACACTATGGAAGAGCTGATCGTCACGTGCGCACTGTTGACATTGACAGCAGCGCGGATTGATAGAAACGGAAGGAAAATAGTGCCGCATTAAAACTGGGTTTTTTTTGTGTTAAATTAATCAAGCTTTGAAACGCAAATCTTTTTTTCACGTAAAAACGCACAGTTTTGTGGCCCCGGAAAGTAGCCGGGATTACTTCATTCAAAAACTTCCAGCGGTCAGAACTCGGACCAGGGGGGTGACAACAGAGTGGGTCAGTGTGTATACACTATAGTGCTGGTAATGATTGCATACAACTTCATGTCTTAAATGGGCGAACTAACCGTTTAATGCAACCTGATGACATTTACATTGTTTACTACACTTATGTGCGTTTGCACATTCTGATTGTTTCCTGTTGCATCTGCAGCCAATGAGCTTGGTGTTTTTCAACATTTCAACAGCTGGTTAGCGTTTAGTATACTACAAATTTCGCCTTCTTGACTCCCCCATCTCCCATGCTGTCGGCTTTGCCCAGCAGTCCTTGGCGGTACAGAAGCAGATGAAGGCGATAGCCTACACCCTTTCACCCTGAAGGCTCGTCTCAGTCAGTACTGAACTGCTTGAATACTTTCAAAGGCTGGACAGCCATTAAAAAGATTTTAGGGGCTTTCAGAGGCTCCTGGGGCATATGTCATCCACAGTCGGGGTCACGTCACTGGGATTGCTTAATATGAGACCGCTTCAGCACTGGTTACACGACTGAGTCCCAAGACGGCACTGGAACCATGGCACGGTCTGAGTGATCATCACTCTGGCCTGCCGCCAAACTTTCAGCCCATGATCAGACCTTGCTTTTCTAAGGGCCGGAATTCCCCTAGAACAAGTGTCCAGGCATGTTGTTGTCTCAACAAATGCCTCCACCACCGGCTGGGGTGCTGTGTGCAACGGACATGCTGCCTCGGGCTACTGGACAGGACCTCGACTGCAGTGACATATCAATTGCCTCGAATTGCTAGCAGTACACTAGTACAGTACCGTACCATGCTAGGGCAAGCATGTACTGGTCCGGATAGACAACATATCGACCGTTGCGTACATCAACCATCAAAGTGGTCTAAGCTCCCGTCACATGTCGCAATTCGCCTACCCTACCCCACCCCAGGCATTCCAGCTGATTTGGAGGTGCTTTGGAACAGCTCAGGTAGACCTGTTTGCTGCTCCGGACACGTTCCACTGCCATTTGTTCTATTCCCGACCGAAGGGATCCTCGGCACGGATGCACCGGCACACAGCTGGCCCTGGGGACTATGCAAGTATGCTTGGAAGTTGAACCTGTCCTTTGAATGGTGTTTTTTTAACCAAGAAGACCACCTTAAATTGCCTAACAGAGTCATTCTTTACTTTCTGCAAGAGGGATTGGAGCGAAGGCTTTCTCCCTCCAACCTGAAAGTGTATGTTTTCGGCATTGCCGCACAGCACAATGCAGTAGAAGGTAAGTCTGTGGGAAAGCACGACCTGGTCATCAGGTTCCTGAGAGGTGCGAGGAGGTTGAACCCTCTTCAAATTCGCCTTATTCCCTCTTGGGACCTCTCTCTGGTCTTAACGACCCTGTAGAGAAGTGCCTTTAAGCCCTTGCTGTCAGGTTGAGATTTAAGGTCCTGTGAGTTATCTGTGTAAAGCCCTATCCTTCCACCGCCCCAGTTGTGCGGGGGGATCAGATGGCTTATACGGGGCACTGGAAGGCACAGTGATTGAGGTGTTTTTCTTAGGGATCCTAATTCATCAGTCACCGGCATAACACATAGTGACTGACTGAATGGGAACATCTAGGTTACCTACTGAAAGAGGGAACGGAGACGTTACGTCCTGTCTCCACAATTGAGCGACCGGGCACTGCTCGGCTCCTCAGCGAAAACTTAGTGATTGACTCTCTGCACACTTCCTATAAATCTCGAGCACGGGGCGTGGTTTGCGATGCAAATCTCCCTCGCCAATGTCCATTGGCTATTTCTGTTTACACTCAAAGGTGATAGGGCTCTCAGGCGCGATCCCAATTCATTAGACACTGACGTTAACATTGTCATATCCATTACCATGCTAAAATCTTTTGAGAGTTGTCTTGGTAGAACTGTTTATCTGCGTCCTTCTGATTAGGTTGTCTCAAACATATAATCTGGATGTGATGGAGAATCTAATCCCAGACAAACCCAAGTGTGGAGCCTGTGGAAGAATGGGTGCAAAACGCTGCTCCCGCTGTCAGGGCGAGTGGTATTGCAACAGGTAAAGCAACACATGTTGGTTTTCTGACTACATTTTATTTTACCCCTTTATGTTACTAATCAATTCTTTACGAATATCCTTAATTTATAAACTAGATAATTATAGATAAATTATAATTACTCTTTCATGTTTTGGCTTTGTCATTATTTATTCTGGGTTATATGATTGTTAATAATTCTATATGTCTGGTATTTCTCTGTAGAGAGTGTCAGGTGAAACACTGGCCCAAGCACAAGTCTGCATGCAAACTCATGGCAGAGGCCATACAAAGACTGCAGGAGGAACTGAACATCAGCAGCTGAACTATAGCACCGCTAAATGAAAGGGATGGTGAGAGTGATGGTGTGGGATTCAGAAGTGCATAAGAACACATCCACTATGAACTGTCATATTTAATGGACACTAATGGAAAAGGACAAAAGATGCAAGAAACTGTTCCTGACAGTCTTCTTCCATTAGCTGTTCTATGTTTGTATATTGGGTTGAATATAAAAGAGTAAATCGATCATTCCTGATGAAAGCTTTCATATGTAAACATATTCTTTGTAAATGCATGCTCATAAAACTATTATTTGCACACATTGTTAAATTGATTTATTGATAACTGTTACAATATAACCATTATTCTCACATATTGTTATTAAATGAACTGAATTAACTGCTAAAATACATTTGAGATCCAATCAGTTTGCTTTTTACTGACACAACTTTATTGCATTTGTTGTAAAGGACTTTACAAACACAAAAAGAAGAAACTTTGAACAATTTCCTTGCCACTATTTTTCATGCAGTTACAATGAATGTTGTCTGAAGCTTTTAAGCATACATTAGTCCTTTCTTAAAATGGATGCAAAAGCACAATACATTCAGGATCGGTTATTATATTTGTACCTTTTACAAAGCACACTACAAACCATTTTAAGCTGATAGTTTTATTGTAACTTAAACACAGCCTCCATGTTGCAGTGGGATCCCATGTTACCCTGTCATGTCACACACTGTAAAAAACAAAACACTTGGTACAAGTGCATGTGAGTCTCAAAAAATGGGTGACAACAAGACCTTTGAAATCTGTACTTTACCAAAAAACAAAGGCCATGAGAGAGACGTTAGGGTTTGTGAAAATCAATAATATATGTAACAGATTTGGAACTTAGCAGTTAGAATTTCATTCACACACCCTTTTGGAATATAAGAAAAAATATTTGGATTGTACAATAGAGCTCTCTGAAGAATTGTATGACCACTGTATGCTGTACTGAGACATGCATTTTAAGAAATTAAACACACTGGACATTTAAAACTATTTTCATTATTTTGATGTGGACACACAAAAATATGTAAGACACTCAAAAGAAGAAAACAGAAATACAACAGAAACACAAAATCTTTCCTCAAGATTAACTGATATATAATATAGTCATTTGCTTTGGTTAAACTATTTTAAGGTGTCCTTGTTACAGTGTAATTTAGTACTGTATTTAAATATTTTATTCAAGTACCAAGTAATAATAATTAACAACATGTACTTACTTTAGGGTTAAGGTTCAGAGTAGGATTGGGTTTATGGTTAGCTGTATGTAATTATGCATAATGTACTGTTATTATTACTACAGTAATAAGTACATGCAACGTGTAACAAGGACACAACAATAAAGATTTACCTTTGTTTTTAGTTGTGTAGTTGTCTTGTATCAAAAGTACTGACATTTAAAAGAAACAGGATCAATCAGTCTTTTAGGACATTGGCTTCCGATAAATCATCTTTATAGACATTGAGTCTTTTCCAGTGCATTTAACGTTCTTTTAGAAAATTGTTTTTCTTCAACTAAGAAACAATTCTGAAACTAATACTTGATTCATTCATTGAACAATAAAATGTAGAAAAAAAGTAACTTTCACAAAAGAACAGAAAAGATAACTTGATAAATAAAGTACTTCTGGATGTTTGGTTCAGAAACACCATTTCATGGTTTCATAATCAAGAACCATTGATACAATATCACAGCGCACAGACTGATATCACAGACCTTTTTTTGCCCCTTTATATTGCCTTAAATGTTAAAAAGACCTGTACAAAATCTAGATGTACCCACAATTATGTCTAAAGGATGTGTTTTATAAAATAAGATATTAACAAAATACATACAAAACTTTCAAAAATGTAATGAAAGTGTAAAAAAATAACATGTTGCTGTTTACCATGTATGATGAATCGTATGTAGAATATGCTTGAGATTCTTCAGTTAAGGTCTGAGTATGTTTTATTGTTAGAAACTGGAATAAACATTTTCCCTTTTTTTCCTGTCTTCATTGTCTTCCTCACAATCTGACTTAAAGACAATCTCTGACAACAACAAAAAAACAACAAATATAAATGTAGACTTGGAAAAATACATTCAAGCCTTAAAAGCTTGAGATACTGTAACATGTAACAACAGAATGTGATTGTCTTACCGTGCTAAACTCTATTTAGCTCCAGTTCTCAGCACCACTGTAAAAGAAAAATAAGAAAAATTCACTAAGACTCCACAAAAATGACAGTACTTCCAGTTACTTCATTTATACAATGATGAAAAGTCAGGTAAAAACGTATCAAAGGTGGATGAGTGACAGGAAGTCATGCAAGGCTACATAAACAGAGTGATGTGTTACTGGAAGAACATGTGAAAGATCAGTGACAACATAAATGATTTCGGTGAAACAGGAATGTCTCACACCAGTGGCAGAACAGAGTCTGTAAGTTACTTTATGGATCATGCGCACGACTGTAGAACATGGAACATTTGTGTATTCTTGATGGTTTCACAGAGAATGTGCGACAGAGAAAAGTGGAAAGATGGAAAGAAGGAATGAATGAGCACAAAGTGCGAAAAAATTCCAGTTCAGACATCAGCAGTAAAAGAAGCAGAATCAACAAGAGGAACACTGACATGAACAAATGTGTTTGTTTGATAGAGGATATGTATGGATATAATGGAAAGGTATAAAACATAATGGACGAACAGATCAACTGTTGAAAGGTTTTGTACCTGTAGGCTGCATGTACGGTTGCATACCCCCAGTGAAAGTGTGTATGTGTGTGTGAATTTGTCACCAGTCAGGCTGTCTCGGGGGGGCAGAGGCCCGAGGATACCACCTCATTGTGTCATAGGATGGATAGCTGAAAAAAATATAGGTTCGTTTTGAATAAACCTTTTTGGGTTTTGAAATTTTGGAATGGCAGTATAAATTGGTCAGATCAAAAAAAAAAAAAAGTGGTCTTTAGTTTAGTTTCAAAAAAGCACAGAAACTGTCATGCAGAGTATGGCTGCGTCCGAAACCTATAAATGCTGATTTCAGAGGATGCATTGCAAGAGAGGAAGGCATCGAGGCATGTCAGAATC
This sequence comes from Siphateles boraxobius, assembly GCF_051911475.1. Taxonomy (NCBI): domain Eukaryota; kingdom Metazoa; phylum Chordata; class Actinopteri; order Cypriniformes; family Leuciscidae; genus Siphateles; species Siphateles boraxobius. The sequence continues at coordinate 1,863,000 of NW_027508721.1, read as the reverse complement.
CAATGTTAGCTGAGAAATCTTCATCTGATCGATTTCTGAAGGCAGCATTGATGTATAGTTTGCTTTCTTTGATATCCCACAATCCTGTGTTCCATTTTGTGACAGTTGAGCTAAAAAAGAAAGATGGCATCTGAAAGTTGGTCGTCAGTATGTGTTTTTTGACCAACGTTTTTTTGACCAACGGTTTCCACTTCAGATGTCATTTCAAGTGAGAAATTACAATTGTAGTTATAAAATATTTTTCTTAGTTTTCACCAAAGCTCACTCTATTTTGCAGAAGATCATTAATCGGTTACGTTGCCTCAGAAGTCTGTCCGAAATCAAACAAAGTTGTTGCCTGATAGGGCAGTGAGGCAACAAGTCAGCTGAATACGTTTTCGGACGTAGCCGATATATATGGATAGAGATGCATGCTGAGGAACGAATGTCATGCTATTACACAGTTCAATATTTGCTTTCATAAATCATTTTTAAAAATGTATTAATTTTGTATGTATGAAATGTGTTTTTGATTGATTTAGTAAGATTTCATAATGAATTATAACAGATCAATCAAAAAGTAGGGATCCACCGACATAAAAACTATGCTGATAGTTACACGACATCTATTGTTCTTGCTTTTGCCAATGAAACAATACGATTATACACATCTATGCTATTTTGTGTTTTTTGTAATTTAACACAAATGGTACTGCAAAGTATGGTGTTATAAATATAAATACAATATAAAAAAAACTTTGCAAGATATACAATGTTAATAGTTATGGAAGTCCATCACAGTCGGTGAAAAGGGTCCATACAGAACAAAAAAAAGTCCATGCACACAATTGATTACTATAGACATTTAGCTATGACTGATGATTTCAACATGCATAGAGATGAAGAGGTGGAATAAACTCTACCTGCTCATCACTGGGTTGTTTATGCCATATAAAGGTTCACTATGATAACCACTGACAACAACATCCACACTACTGTAAAACAGTGAATGTAAAAGTAAACTTTTAATCAACTGCTTGTAAAATTAACATGAGATGAATGAATGAAAGTTAAGTTCACTGAGTGAAAAAATATATAAAGATAGTATTGAAGGTTTCAAAGGTGCAATGATAAGATGAAAAGTAAAAAAAAATTGAAAAGTTGAGATAGATGAAAAGATGAGAAAATAGAAAGAAGATGTGTTTGGTTATCAGAACGTGAACAAAAGGAGAATATGTTAAAGACTGAAGAGTGGAAGTTGAGGAAGAGACATATGATGACTTTAAAAGAAGGAAACAAGGTTGTTTCAAACACCTGTGGAGTGAAAGTCATTCTTGAATCTTGGTAAAAGATTTTCAGTTTAGTTGCAGTTTCTTTTAGAAAAAGCTTGATCTGTTTTATAAGGCCATATTTCACTTCACATATGACAGGTAGATTAACCTAAATTCAGCAATTAGAAACTCACTCATCATAGACGTCCTCAGTGTCCATCCTGCGGTAGAATTTGGCAAGTTTTACCGATATGATAATGCTGGGAATGAGTAACATACAGCATCCTCCCAGACCAAACCAGAATGTGTTCTAAAACACACAAATGCAAGAGAACACATTAGCATAAATGTCCATAAACAGCTAATATAAATGCTTTGTTAAACACATATATAAAATTGTCCTCATAGGTTTTAATTTAAAATATGAAAAAGGAATATGTGACCGTACATACACTACTATTCAAAAGTCTGAGGTCAGTAAGATTTTTTTAAAGAAATATTCGTCAAGAATGCATTAAATTGATCAGAAGTGACAGTAAAGACATTACAAAAGATTTCTATTTTAAATTAATGCTGTTCTTTTGAACTTTCTATTCATCAAAAATATTGATCACCAAATAAGCATATTAGGATGAAAATTCAGCTTTGTCATCACACAAATAAGTTACATTTTAAAATGTATTAAATTAGAAAACAGTCATTTTAAATTGTAAAAATATTTCACAATATTACTGTTTTTACTGTATGCTTAATCAAATAAAGAAGCCTTGGTGAGAATAAGGAACTTCTTTCAAAAATATTAAAATGACTGTTTAATCAGTGCTTTTTCTATCCTCATCTAATGCTCATCTTGTTGTCGAGGTGTGATAAATCTCTCTGTTAAATGGATTGACCCAGTCTGCAGGGATATTCTGAGTATAGTAGTAAACAACAATAACATTGTACAACATAAATGCCAACACCTTACCATAAGGTCACATTCATTAAAGTTAATTAATGCATACATATCTAATGACACACCTAATGACTAGCTGAAACGTTCTAAGATTGAGCTGAACAGACTTTCAGACTGTTTCCATCGACTGGAGCAGATTTTAAACACAGACTGTGAACACTGACTGAACGCAACTGTCTCTGACTCTGCACGTTTGGGCATGATCAGTCGTAAGTATCACATTACATTCATAATCGGCCTTACAGTAGTTAAGTGTGTCCCCGCTTAAATATATACTGTAACAAATTCATTGCTCATTGTTATCTTTGTTAATGTTGGTTAAAAAATAACCAACATTAAATTAACATTAACAATGAAATTAACATTGACTAAGATTAATAAGTGCTTTAGAAGTATTTTTAGTTCATGTTTAACTAATGTAGTTAACTAATGCTAACAAATGGAACCTTATTTTAAAGTGTTACCACATAAATGTCAATACTGTACATATTTCAAGGCCAATTCACACCGCACAGGCAAACGGCAACAAACACCAACAAACAAGTTGTCCGTTGGATTTAGAATTTTACGAAAAATAACTGTCGTGTTCACACTGCCCCAACAGTCACCGACAAACGCTGATTGAACATTCAGTCGGGTGAAAATAAACCCCGACCAACGGCAACAGACGGTGACAGGGGTAACACACTGATCCGACAAAATACAACAAACCTGTTTGTTGCCGTTTGTCTGTGTGGTGTGAATTGGCCTTTAAAATATTGACATCACAGACAGTGTCTGTCAAGCTCCATACGTGACATAAAGCACCATAGAAGCAGTCCATATGATTAATATGACTTATTCCAAGTATTTAAACTCCCTGTCTAACATCTCCTTGTGTTTTTGATTTTTTTTAAAAGAAAGTCATAAGGGTTTGGAGCAAATTGAGAGAGAGTAACTGGCAATTACTATCCCTTTAATTTAACAGCAGAAATCAGAGGCTGGGAAGTCCCCGATTACACGGCTCTGTGAATGTGAGTGGATGTTTGCCTTTGGATTGTATATTTCTGTAAGTTCATAGATGTTTTTACACACACACACACACACACCAGCATACACACTGCAATAACATCTCCCTTCCGCTGCATCTGGGGGCTCAGAGTGTGAACAGCGACAATCTTGTTCTGCTCTGTGTGTGTGTGTTGGGGGACATTGATGCATGTGCTGCACATATTCACGGGTATATCCATTATTTCTCATGAAGTGTGGGTTCTTGCATGTGCTATATGTTTTAAAACGGTTTTGTATATCTTACCACTGAGTCAACAATGAAGCTGCAGGCTACGATCTCTAGCGAGTCCACAATGTTGCTGATGGGCTTGCACTGGGCAACCTCCATTGCCAGCTGCACATACAGAGACACACATTAGTACATAACTGATTTAGTTGCAGTGTAACATGATAAAGTGCTGCTCTTAAGGAAAATGCTGGACTTTGTCTTATCTTAGCATACTCACTGAGTGCTTGACCCACGCCGTATATTGTGAAAAGTATCCCACAATGTTCTTAATGAATTTTTCAGTCTCCTGTGACATTTTTTAACAATAAAAAAATGGTTAAAAAAATATATACATACTGTAACAGAGCATTTGTATATAAAATATATACTTTTTTCTTCATTAGTATTTTGTCCAGTAAATGCCTTTAAAACAAGATAAATGTACTTGTTTTTAGAGAATATATCTACAATTAATATAATTTTTCCCCCACATTACACCATTTGTTACAATGTTTTGTGTTTTAAGCTTACATCTAATAAAATAATTAATGTGGTTTATTGTTAAAACAAGAAAAATAACCCAATTCAAGATATGGTCTCTAAAAACAAGTCTCAATATCTTATACAATTGGCTTCTCAAGTAAATGTATCTTGTTTTAATGATGATTAGATGTGTATGTATTCATTTATTTTTACTGGAAAACATGTAATAATTAAGATATATGCAGTATGTATCTATGAATAAAAATGTACAATTAGTAAATTAATAAATTGTAAAAAATGAAACACGTATTTGTACCTGTTTGACCACGTGAGAGACATTGTTGGAGATGAGATACTCTGCTGCCTCGATGGCATTCAGGACATTTGTCACTTTAATCTAGAGGGAAAAAAAGTGAGAAATATTACATAATTCTTCACATAATAATTATACATAGTCCCTAAAATCTATTCGGACACATTATCCACTCCTAACCATGTATAAATGTCATTTCATTATCTATATTAAAATCAGGAGGCATTTATTTTATAGAAAGATGTACATATAATTGTTTGTATTTAATGGACTTACAGGTAGTTCTCTGGATGTTTTCTGAAGCAGTTTGATGCTTTGACTTAGAGTGCCCTACAAGAAAAAAACACATACATTCTACTTAAGTAAATATATAACCCCTCCATGAGTCACTGTTTTTTCCTATGATTCTTATTCTATTCAATATTTTTTAGTAAGTCATGCTCCAGCGTGTTCTTTTGAATTCAATTCTTTAGTCATTGGAATACAAGAAATCACACAGTACAAACACAATGTTTTAAAAAAAGACACCTAAACAGACTAGCAAACACAAACATTTACAAAACACTTCTGAACTACTAAAGTTTTTCACATTACTGAAACACATTTTTTACAAAGTACATCTATTTTTGTTTAGTCACGTCACATGAGACCAGCTGTTGGCTTACCCTTGCTTTTACAAATTTCTTTGGTTCCATTTGAAAAAATAGAATAAAGAATAAAACTTAGAATAAAACTTTCTGTGTCCTCATAAACCAAATGGCTTCAAACATTTTTTATTCTAATTTAAAAAATGACAAACGTTTTCTGTGATGTTGTTTTATTGTTAATGTTTTATTCTGTGCTTATGTTTCCCGTAAACCATACCAGTTTGTGTGTTTGTTTGTATATATTTACTTATCAATATTTTGAGGACAAATTTGCAATCATAAGTGAGCTAAATCTGATAAAACCTCCTTTTGAGAATATCCTCATATGTAAAAAGGTATAAAATAATAATAATAAAAAAAATTATTGTAAAAATGCTCTGTTAGTGTTAGTGTCGGTTATAGAATTTTAATATTAATATTAATTTTAATTTAATATTAATATTAACTAGCTGTAAAATAAAAACAGTAAAAGTGTAAGTAAATAGTTTGTGGTGTGTGTGTGTGTGTGTGTGTGTGTGTGTGTGTGTGTGTGTGTGTGTGTGTGTGTGTGTGTGTGTGTGTGTGTGTGTGTGTGTGTGTGTGTGTGTGTGTGTGTGTGTGTGTGTGTGTGTTTGTGTGTTTGTGTGTGTGTGTTACCATAGCCTGCTCCATTGGCACCACTTGATCTTTGTGGATCTGTCTGATACTACTGGCATGACCCTTGAGCGCATTCTCAAGAGCCCCACGTCGCTAAGAAAGAAAGTGGGAGAGAGATACATTGAAAATGAATAGAATTGTCCCACCCCAAAACACTTTAAAAAACAACAACAAAAAAAAACCCTTTCACTAGTTTATAATAAACATTTTCACCACATCTTTAACATCATTTTGTGTTGTAAATGAACTGTTTGGAATAAAATGTAAAACACAATAAACTTACTAAGGCTAATTTCAGAACTAGAAATTTATTGATACGAAATTGAATTTAATAATACATTTAAATATTAAATTAAATTCTGATATTGTTAGTCAGGACTTGTAATTTGTGAAAATTGGTATAAATAATTATCATTCAATAAATATGGTTTATGCTTATTTCACTCTTTTATTGATTATTGTCACTGTGACACCTGTCTTGGACTTTGTTTTGCCTTGTTTTGCCTCTGTGTTTGTTCACCACGTGTTTCATTGTTTATCGGTTTCACCTGTTACCTGTATACATAAACCTAATCACAGACATCATCCCTCACTGTGTGCAGCTGTTGTCACTTAGACTCCTCATTTGTCAGTGCATACTGTATAGTCTCCCTAGTTTCAGTTCTCCCTTGTCGGTTCCAGTCTTCAATTTGGTACGTGTCTTGTTTGTAAATAAATTGTTTAATCCTGATCAGTCTTCCTGAACGCACCATTTCGTAAGCCTGTCTAAATTGGCCCAATGGAGGTTTTCCGATAGAACGCGTGAAGGTCTCTGCGTGTTACTGTCTTTCCGCGTGGCAAAGTAATTTGATTAAATGAAATACATTTTTTCATACGTATTATCTCGTTATTTCATCTGACTACATAAATGAAAAGGTTTTAATGATATCTGTGCATCATTAAATGTGAACGAATGTTTGACTATTCTTTACTGAAAATGTCAGTAAGAATAAAATCAAATGTTTACAATTATGTCAGGTAAATGCATTATTCCGAGGCCTATTATGCTTTTGTTCCGAGGCCCAGTGCGAGCACTGGACACTTATGTTCATCGGACTTCTCCGTGGAGAAAATCCAACCTATTGAGCAAATAGATAGTCAATTCTATTCTTCTTGCTTGTGAGTCCCCTGGCCAAACATTTGGTGGTCAGAGCTCATTCCACTAGGAGCATGGCTTCTAAGCTTTATTATCTGGAGTTCTCTCCAAGACATTTGTGATGCGGCGGGCAGGTCCTGACCGCTCACACTAATCAGATTTTATAGCCTGGACCTGGACGCTGTGCCAAGGTCTCAGGTGCTTAGTGCTTAGTGTAGTGATGACAACAGGCTGACACTCAGGCATTTGAAAGTTTGGCGATTTGGGTATTCTTGTTCCTAAAGTGTCATCGACGCATCGCGAGTTCCCTCGAAAGGGAACGTCTCAGGTTACGACTGTAACCATAGTTCCCTGAGAAAGGGAACAAGACGATGCGTCGCCCTGCCATACTTCATGCATCCCTGTGATCGACTTGCTTCTGCAATTTTCGAAGCTAATGCCGGTTGCACCGGATGCGCTCTTATCCTTTCCTGGTCATGACGCCACCCACCCATGACGTTCATTCCTTCCATTGGACTAGTTGACATAGATGCTTCAGACGCATTCTCGCTGGAAGCGTTCCCAAAGCGCCATCGACGCATTGTCTCATTCCCTTTCTCAGGGATCTATGGTTACAGTTGTAACCTGAGACGTTTCCTTTGTTCTCTCAGAGAGTTGCGCTCTCTTCCAGTTTTTCCAGTCTTACAACTCACCCAGCCAAATCATGACAATTATAGATTTAAAATTGTAATATTTTATGATGAATATTTATATTATAAGATTTAACGACTATGTCTGGGACAAAGGGTAAAATATAATTCTATGGTAAAATGTATAAACTTGCAATACGACAGGTATAGTTTGACTTATTTGTTAACTATAAACAATATCTATTAACGAATAAGCTCAATTCTCAGACTAACATTTTATGCCCAAGTGCTGTAAAAGGCCCTCAGTCATATTCCCATAAGCACACGCACACACTGCAGCTCCACACATCCTGTAGCTGTGTGTTTTCACCTCATGAATGCAGTGCCTTTGTCCCTCTACACTGGAGGGGACATTGCCATATAAAATTTCAAAATGTTCCAGAGACTGACCACTTAGAGTTAACTGACATGACTCACTTTGATATATACAGTAAATATTATCTGACCTACTGAAATGCTAATATCTTCAAATCTTCACATGTTATAAAATAAGACACTAGCTAGCATTTCAACCAGTTGAAAGTGATTCATTTGTATTTGACTCACCAGTTGGTCTGCTTGAGCTTCAAGTTCATTTGCGTAGGACAAAAGATCCACAACCGTCACTCCTTTATTCACCTGTCAATGAAATCATCCTTAAAGTGTGTTCTACCGTTGTGGCTGTAAGTGTCTATGAGAGTGTGAGAGTTACCTCAGTTAGATAAGCCTGATAGTCGATTTCTCCAATGCCTGTGTTGGCGAAGTCGATAAGGTTATCTTTGCCCTCCTGTTCCAGAAGAAGCATTCCCTGGAGATCCACATTCACACTATTAAATAGCTTGGCCATTTCCAAGCTATACTGTTAAGAAATCACAAACACGTGGTTAGAGTACTGATGTCATGCTCAGTATTTACAGTAGATATACACAAAGACATGTGAAATGCATTTGGTTTTTTCACACACCACTGTGGCATTGAGAAACTTGTTGAAGTTGAACTTGGTCTCCAGTTGTAGTGCTGAATATAAACCATTATTCTCATAACAATCTCTATGAGCAAGAGAAACAAAAAAGAAAAGTAAATCAACACAGTAAATCAATCTTCTCAAAGAGCAAACAGCCTCTATTGTCAAATAAATTATTTATTACAGAGATAGTTCACCCAAAGACTTGTTCCAAACTCATTTTCGAAACACAAATGAAGATATTTTTGAATAAAACCTGAGCGATTTTGATCCCTCATCATATAAAATGATTTTGTCTCTTTAAAAGACAAACTGCTCGATTTGTTTTTATGAACTTTTTAAAGGGTCAAAGACTTTCACTAGAGATAAAGAAATCTCTCAGGTTTCATTAAAAATATCTTTGAAAATATATATAATATATTTCAAAGATAAACGAAAGTCTTATAGGTTTGGAACGACACAAGGTTATTTATGACATCATCTTTAGTTTTGGGTGAGCTAAAGATTTAAAACTTCTCATTGATCTTTAGCATTGATCTTTGCTCACTTACCTGTACATACTGCCGATAGTAAGGTCGATGTTTGGATCTTGAAACAGCATGCCAGGAAGGACGTTCTTTTTGGCAGGATGGACCAAGTATGGTGTGTCAATAATCTGCACAGCAATAAAAAATCCAAATTATATTCAAAAGAGTAAATTTTCCATATGCTAATCAGTACATTTAAGATGATAATTCTATCTTCAGTTTCATTTTAGCTTTGTGTTGTTGCAAACTTGTATGATTTTCCTTATTCTGTAGAACACAAAAGAAGAACTTTTCATTTAATATTAAAGGCGTACAAACTGTCATGAGTAACAAAATTAGATATTTTGGCACCACTTTATTTTACAGTGTTGGTAACATTTTATTTTATGTCCCCATTACACAGCTTATGTAATTACTTACTATAGTAATAACAGTAAAGTATGCACAACTATAAGGAACTAACCCTTACCCTAATTATATAAGTACATTAATAAAAAATTGATTAATTGTTCATTAATATTACTCAGTACTTATTTGTATAATTACACTGTAACACGTGTAATAAAGTGTAACCATAGTTTCCTTGGTAAACCTGTTACTTGTACTTACTATAGTAAAATTGGTAAATGTACATGCAACTAAACCTAACCCTATATTAAGTACATGTCGTCAATAAATATTACTCAGTACTTAAATGTATACTGTACACTGTAATAAGGACACCTTAAAATAAAGGGATTTGTTTTTCGTAAAGATCTATTTTTGCCTTTTTTTATATATGTAGTATATAGTGAAGAGTGGACAGGAAGAGAAGTCAGAGAGAGAGTGGGACAGGATCGGAAAGAACCAGAAGCTGAGATCTGAACCGGTGCAAGTGTATTGCGTGTTGGAGACATTTGCCACAGGAAGGTTTTTCTACATCTACATTATAAGCTATTATCTATTATTAAACTGGAAATCAAATTGGGTCACACTTTTTATTTGGTGTCTTTTTACTACTATGTACTTACATTAAAAAACGTTAGGTACAATGTACTTATTGTGTTCATGTTTCTGCTATTGAGGTGAGATATGGGTAAGGTAAGGGACAATGTAAAAATGTATGTACATAATAAATGATCAATTTAAATGTTACTACATAGTAGTTAAAGACACTTAATATAAATTGTTCAATTTTTGTTAACCATAGAGTATTGTGCCAGTACCTTAAAAATCTGTCTGTTAGCCAGCGGCTCACACACAAGCTTCTCTATGTTTCCTCCAACAACAAATGTGGTGACTACAACTCCCATGAGCACCCAAGAGAAGATAAAGCTGAAGCCTACAGAACTGCTCAAAAACAGAACCAAAAAAGTGAAAAAGAGAAGTTAGTATCTAACTTTTAACTATAATAAAATATAATATTTGATATTATACATATGTTTCCATGGTAACTCACGCCATCAGCAGGTTTCCTCCAGTGTTGGACAGACATCCACGTGCGGTGGGTGTGGCATTTTTATCATAGCCACATGATCCACACAGCAAACCCAGGAAATTAAAGGCCAGAACCAGCACGACCATACAGCAGATCACTACACACCCTATCCATCTAGAGACACAAATACAGAGATAAAGAGATATTGAGTTAAAATGAGAGTGTAGACTGTGACTGCAAGATTTTTATTAAGTTTTAAAAAATAAATCAGGCCTTATACATAATACATTCAGCAATAATGCATTACAGTTTTTTTTGCAATTGACACATTTCTCAATACTTAGGTCACTTTTTCAAAACTCTTCACACAGTACTCCTAATCAAATTTCATCTTGGCACAGCAGTTTATTTCACATTCAAAATGCACTCAAACTACCACAACACTTCATTCATGTCTCAAATCACGTCATTCTCAGTTACGTACTTTTATATGTTACTGTCACGCATGGTTGCAAGCACACAGAAAATAAAGATATGGATCTAATCACTGGCAGTTGAAGATTTATTAACTATAAACACTAAACAAAATACTCAAGAAAATTTGACTAGAAAAACATTAACAGAACAACCAGTAGAGATGCGACGAGAAAAGAAAAATGAACTAAACATTTACATTTTTATTTGTTTATTTTTTTACAAATACAAGGAAACATTTCTCATTAATTTGGTCACTTTTTCAAAACTCTTCACACAGTGATCATAAAAGCAGTCTATGTGGGCTAAATTGTGGACCATTGCTTTGGCACGCATTCAATGATAACATCTTTTAAATTACATGAATACATTTCTCACTTAGACATGAACCGCCAAAACTCATACAGGCCAATTTGCACATGCTTACATACTCTTTTTAAACTGTTAAACTTAAGTTCAAAACCTAACATAATACAAAAGTGAATAAGACAGCAATTTGCTACATTTCTATAGTAATACGATATTGAAATATATTACGAATAAAAAAAGAAAAGAAATACTATCAAAACAATTAGATGTACCCAGGTGTTAATCTTTCAATTTCATTACCATCTATACAAAAGGGGAAAACTTAGGAATAATTTTATACTGTTATGTAAACATAGACTATTGAACATATACTGCAATGAATAATAAGCAGTAGAGAGTGTCATTCTTGTTTTCTAAAAAAATATATACAAAATAAATAACTGTATAATGCTGACTGTTGTTCGTGTTTTTTATGTCATTGTGACAAAGTGTGTTTATTGGGTGAAAAACTAACTAACTTTGTAAGTGTTATGTAAGAATGAATTGATTTGGGACATGTATGAAGTGTTTTGGTAGTTTTAGTGCATTTTGAATGTAAAATAAACTGCTGTGCGAAGTTCAAAGTTGGTTAAGAGAACAGTGTGAAGAGTTTTGAAAAAGTGACCTTAGTATTGAGAAATGTGTCATAGCGACTGTAAAAAAAAACCTGTAAATACACAGGTGAACTCACAGGTAATCCAAGTGAATAACTATGGCAACCGACTCAACCATGTACAAAACCCACCCAAATTTATAAATTGCAAATATTTTTTTATTTTAATATTATTTATTTTTACATTTTTGATTAAATAAATGCAGCCTGGGGGAGCATAAGACACTTAAAAAAAATCTTACAGACCTCAAACGAGTGGTAGTGTATAAATTCAATATTTTGAACTTCTAAATATGTCATTAACAACTAGTTCAGTTTGGTTCCGCACACACTATGTGCATTTAATGTAAATGCAGTTGTTTCTACTTGAATTTTTTCTATGAATTTTCTATGACTAAATTCGGTTGCATCATGTGGTTGTCACTCCCTATAACATCTCAGAAAAGATGTTACAATTGAATATATCTGTAATGTGTGTAGCATAGTTTTATATTAGTAATCTCTACAGAAGTAATAAAAAAAAAAAAAATTCATAACATATATATAGCGCTTTTCTCGGCACTCAAAGCGCTTTACATAGAAGGGGGAATCTCCTCAACCACCACCAATGTGCAGCATCCACCTGGATGATGCAACGGCAGCCATACTGTGCCAGAACGCCCACCACACACCAGCTTATTGATGGAGAGGAGACAGAGTTATGAAGCCAATCAGTATATGGGGATGATTAGGAGGCCATGATGGACAGAGGCCAATGGGCAAATTTGCCAGGATGCCGGGGTTACACCCCTAAACTTCCGAAAGACATCATGGATATTTTTGTGACCACAGAGAGTCAGGACCTCGGTTTAACGTCTCATCTGAAGGACGGTGCTCTTTGACAGTATAGTGCCCCCATCACTATACTGGGGCGTTAGGACCCACACAGACCACAGGGTGAGCACCCCCTGCTGGCCTCACTAACACCTCTTCCAGCAGCAACCTGGTTTTCTCAGGAGGTCTCCCATCCAGGTACTGACCAAGCTCAGCCCTGCTTAGCTTCAGTGGGCAACCAGTCTTGGGCTACAGGGTGATATGGCTGCTGAAAGTACCTGTAGAAGTCCAGCTGGTCGATCTGGGGGTAGTACGCCTCAATGTTCTTCTGGCTCTCCGTCAGGAACTTTGTGAAGTTCTCAAGTGCTGGTTCTACTGGGAACATCTTTGTGAAACCAATTATCTCTCCACATGACTTATCCAGCAGCCCTTTCACTTCTTTAACAGAGAGAGACAGAAAGATGAAGCGAATATGTGTTTGGGAATATGGAGATGTGATAAATATGAGAAACAAGGCAGAAACATATTTTTTCCCCAGTATTTCCATAAAATGACTAACATCTCTAGCACTAAAACATCTCTGTGTGGATTAATGTTGAAGGGACACAGTACTTGATGCACACTTACTGGGTAGAGCTTCATTTTTTAAAAGACAGACCCGTTTCCGAATGCATAGGAACAGATACGAGAACAAAATAAAATTTAGTTTTTTGGTGATTTCTTTAGTTTCAGAGAACAAATGAAGTTAACATGTTGAGTACAGAGAGATGCTCTGTTGAAAAACCTAATGAGTATTTGCTATATGAAGGCACCGCATTAAGGCATCATATGCAATACTCCCTATGTATAGGCAGCTAGTCAACAGACCAGGTTTTGGTACAAAGCTAGATAGATTAATACGCTAGAGAGAGAGAGAATGCCCTCACCTGACACAATTCCTTTCGTCTGTTCCCTGACCATCCTTGGTGTGTCGTTAAAGGAAGAGTAGCCCTGAAAGAGATAAACAAAAAGAAAAGGTGCTGAGAAAACTGTCACAATACATTACGGGGGATTTAGTGGGTGTATGATAGAGATAGACCCATCTGACCTTCTGTACAATATTGCTGAGGTCTGTTTCAAGCACAGCGTCCAGATTGGCCAAAGGCCCCTCAACCTCAGGCAACTGTTGGAAGTCACACAGGAGTCACAAATAAACAACACAGACCAACATTTTGTACGATGTTCCTAAAGACCCCATTTAGCTCCATACAAACATATAAAGCAGATTTTAGTACTTTAGAGAAATTTAATAATAACGTTTTATAAATTAATGAAAAACAAGATTGTTGTTTTTTTCGCCATAAATTTAAGTCCCGCTGATGATTTTTTTGCCGTAAATTTAAGTCCCATAAAAACTAAAAGGTTGCTACCGTATTTTTTAGGGTAAAATACTGACAAACCACAGCTGCCTTTATTTACCGTCTGTCTCTTCCAGGAAGATGGAACAAAAATACTGATGACTAATCCTGCACTACACAGATTTTTTTACAATCAAATACAATGCCCCTCCCATTAATACCACCTGTAAATGACTAGCATATAGCTAATCATGGATCGTGGCTGTGAATTTTACTGGCTTTTAAAAACAGCATGAACCATTTTTTCTTTCCTATTATTATGTATATCTGAGTAAAATGACTTCTTAAACTAAAAAAGAAACGAAAAAAAAGAAAAAAAAAGAATGGGACTTGACAAGAGCAAATTTTTTTTTAAAGAATATTGTATAACTAATTTATAATAAATACTGCAATATTCCATAAAATATTAGAATTGTCTATTTTGATTTCATGGTGAATGGATGAGCCCTCAATATGTCCTGTCTAAACTAAGCAAATTGATACACTGATACAGTCTTTACCAAGTCTCATGGGGAAAACATGAATATATATTAATTTTACAAATTACTATATGTAAAGTTCAGTTATAGAGTTAGAAGCCTCATCTGTACAGAACTAAATAAAACTCGCTTTTAGTGCCACTCAGAGGACATTTCACCTAAAGAGTCATTGATTTCCAACAAATGTTTTACTTTTTGTCGTCTGTGCACATAAACTGGGATGAAAGAACAGTATTTTAAGATAGAAAACGTAAAAGGTATGTATTTCATCTTTAACTATTATGCATAATGACTGACAGATTCCTATGCCAATGACACCCTGATACACATACATGTATATGTGGGCTGTGTGTGTGAGTGTTACCCCATTAAAGTTTGCGCTGAGAGCGAGCTGGCTGAGTGTTCCACGGATGGTGCTGCAGGTGTGTGTTACGTCTCCATTAGAGCAGGCCTGGTCGTTTAGTGTGTTTGAGAGAGATGCACGTTCAGATTGAAGAGAGTTCTGGAGTCTGCCAGTCCCTTCCTGTAGGGTCTCCAGTGATGTGGTCACACTCTCTAATGACTCTTTGGCCTCCCGCATGGCTGTACACACACACACCTTCATTATAACACGCTCACATGAAGAAAAATAAATACATGAACCATTCGGAGGGATTACACTATTGCAAAAACACAACTGATCACAGAACAACCAAAACACTTATAAATTTGTCTCTATTCAGATTTTTCTGCAGCTAAAGTATTTAGGTTCTCATTTCATAAATTTGATGAAACGAAAGATATTGCACTATTACATAACGATACACAAGACTGCTTATATCAAAAATACTTAAAACAACAACAGAACAAACAACAACAACAACCACAATCTCTGTTCACAAAACATGTGGGTGAAACCTCTGACTTTTACCTTTAATAGCACCTTCCACTTTAACTTTTATCCAAAATCACAAGCAACAGAAACAGAAAGGAACAAATTAATAAGAATAGTATCAGTGTGAGTGTGTTTTGTGGTGTTCCTGTAGCTTAAACAGTAGAGCAAGGTACTAGCAATATCAAAACTGAACATTTTTGGCTCAGTTTTGGCCTGACATTTCTGTTTGTCATTTGCTGTCCTCTAGACCAGGTGACTCTTGCAAAAGAGATTTTAATCCTGAATCTCAAGTCTTGGTCAGCTTGTTTAAATACACAGAACTTCTACAATGTGCACATGTGTGAGCAGGAAAGAAACAGGTGTGTAGTTCAGTTTGATTTTCTTTTTATCAGACTAAATTATAAAACTCCATGGAAGAGTACGCACTAATTACGCTCAGTTACAATTTATAACTACAAATCAAATATTGTAAGTAATTAATTATTTAAAATTAATATATGGGAAATATAAAATATATGGAAATACATTTCTGCCTTACCTTTGAATTAAGTTAGACTTTTTTTCTAGTAATTCTGACCTTATATCTGACGACTGAGGTTTTACTTGAAAACCCGCAATTTACTTTACTTAATTACGACTTAAAATCTTGACCTTATATCTCACAATATGACAATCTTACAATTATTCTTTTTTTATTCAGCCTTGAATTGGAAATTCTTGTAATTGATCTTGAATTCACAAGGGAAGAGAATAAAAGAGAATGTGAATTGCGCCTGTCATTTATTTGCACACACTACTTTCCGACAGACACTTCAATGTATTTAACACTTACAGTGGTTAAACTGGATAGTGAATGGTTAGTGAATAAGACTCATGGTTTTGCATTGAAATGCCACATTAAAATGTCAGTCCAGTTTAGTGAATTCAGCCCCTCTGTGTATGTACTGTATGTTTGTTTTTGCACCTGCTGTCATGCGAAGAGCGTTGTCTAAAGCAGGTACTACTTCTCTCTCCAGCTGATTATGAATCTGTCCACCCAGCAGAGTCCCAATATCTGATAAACCACATTGATAATACATTTAAAAATTATTGAACGCAGCTCCAGCATATAAGGTACACCACAGTTAAAAAGTTTGGGGTCAGTAAGATTAAAAAGAAATGAACAGTTTTATTCAGCAAGGGCACATTAAATTGATCAAAAGGGACATTAACAATGTTGCAAAAGATTTCTATTTCAAATAAATTCTCTTTTTGAATTAATTTTCAATTAATCAAAGAATCCTGAAAAAAATGTATGTACTGTATCATGGTTTACACAAAAATATTAAGCAGCACAACTGCCAACACTGATATTAATAATAAGAAATGTGTCTTGAACACCAAATCAGCATTTTAGAAGGATTTCTGAAGGATCATAACTAGAGTAATGGCTGCTTCACAGGAGGAAATTACATTTGAAATATATTAAAATAGAGAACAGTTATTTTGAATTGTAATAAAATGTCACAATATTACTCTTTATTGTATTGTTGATAAAATAAATGCAGCCTGGGTGAGCATTAGAGACTTCTTTGAAAATTTAAAAAAAAAAATTCTTACCAACTCCAACTCCAAAATTTTGATCGTTAGTGTATGTTCACATTGAGACACAACAGAGGAAGAAAGAGAGAATACTTACTGTCTAAGTCTGATAATACTCTGTTCTTGGCTGTTGTGTACTGTGCAGCCAGGTAATCTATTTGCTACAAAAGAAAAAAGGGAAAAAAATTATGATAAACAGACTTAGCCTTGGTGTTTGAAAATATGTCTGTGTTTGTCTCTGTGCTTCTGATCAGGCCCAGTGGCCCATATAGAATCTGCACCAACAGAATCAGCAGATTTCTATTTTTAGCTTATCTGATTAGCTTTCCACCAAACAATAACAGTGTAATACTCAGCTTTGTTCACAAATTTGACCACTTTGACCATTCCACCAGTTAATGGCTTACCACTGGTGTGTAGTTGGCAAAAGATTTCAGGTCTCTTATGTTAGTGCTGACGAGACGTCTGGTGCTCTTGATCTGAGATGTGATGTTCTGGTTTGCTGCATAAGTGATCGTCACTCCCACTCTGTAAACAAAGCAACACATTTGGAAAATAATGTGCTTACGGGTATTGTTATGACACACGTTATGTTGGTGAAACATATGACAAACTGCAGATTAGTAAAATTAAATTAGTAAATTAGAAATAAAATAGTAAAGGTGACCGTCTGGTCAAATGTATGATGGGGGGGGGGGGGGGGGGGTTTGTGTATATTTTATTTATACAAAAATTATTATTTTTTTTTTAACAAATATTTATAATTCAAATATCCCCCATGCTCTATATATTGCTATCTGTGACATGCAGTAATATCCGACGTCCTCAGTGTGGTGCTGTTGTATTGCTAAGAACAGCCAAACTGGTGTGTGTTTACCAAAAGCATCATTAGCCAACTACAGTTGCAAGTTCCGTTACAAAATACTTGTATTGATAACAACATGAACTTGCAACCATAGCTTTCTTTTGGGAAATGCACCCTTGTTTAAGTAATGTGATTCAAGGGGTTTAAGTGACTTACAGGGGTTACACTACAGCTATTTTCCAATCAACATTACGTTTGAAAAGATCCTACAAATCTGATGACTTCTTAACCCCCACGACCCTAATTGAAAGCAAAGTAATGGTTGCACACTTCCAAATCTCAGCAGCGATTTATTTGACTACTGTATCGTGACTACTGAGATATCAGATACTCATTTTACATATGACATTTTGTATACTTAGTAGCTAAAAGGTATTTGAAAACAGGGTCAGTCAAGACACATTTACAGGTCAGGTGATTGTTAAAAAAAAGAAAGAAAAAACATCCTGGAACAAAGATGCCAGATTTCTGTACACAGTGTCCTACACTAGCCAAACAACAGCATTGCTCTGAATAGGAATGCTAACAGACAGTCTGATCCAGGTATTTTAGAACTCCTAACAGTACAGTAGAGACAGTAGAGCAAGTATCTCACTCAAAATAAAAAATATTATATACAAATAATTTAAATATGTTTTATTAAATATTAGTTTAAATGTTTACAAATATAATAAAATAATTTATAAAATTATAAAATCAGGTTCAGATTTTTTAAATTCAGAATATTGCATTAAATTTATTAAAAGTGATTGTAAAGATTCACTTTTCAAATAAATGCGGTTCATCAAAGAATCCTGAAAAAAATGTATCATGGTTTCCATACAAAATTAAATGGTACTGTTTCAACATTGATGAAAAGAAGAAATGTTTCTTGAGCAGCAAATCATCATATTAAAATTATTTCTGAAGGATCATGTGACACTGAAGCTATATTATAATATATCAGTTATATTATAATAGAAAAATCTTTTAAAGTGTAATTATATTTTACAATATTACTGTTTTACTGTATTTTTTATAGAATAAACAGCCTTGGTAAGCATAAAAGACTTCTTTCAAAAACAAACAAAGACAAAAATACCAACCCCAAACCTTTGGATGGTAATAAAAAGTTTTATGAATAAATAAATAACATTGTTAAAATACATTGTTTAAATATATATAAAATACATTTTTTTAAATGCACATGCATACATTCACTGGTGCTCATACATAGCCACAAACTAAAGATAACACTTTACTAATTGAGTGGTGCAGAATATATACATATTAAACTGTGGCATCTGATTACAGATTATTGCCAGACAAACCTTCTTCCCTGTTCCCCTAATCTCTCGTTTCCTCTTTCACTGTCTCTCTCAGTAAAAAAAAAAGATTTAATAAAGGAGAAATGTGATTCAACAAAGGAAGCCATAGAGAGAGAAAAAGAAAAGAGTGAAGAAAGAAACAGAACAGATTTGCACAGTCATGATCTCTGCTCCCAGGCCTTGTCTAGCACAATTACTGCAAACCTCTCAGTAAGTCATTGAAAGTCCATCAAGACACACACACACCCTCACAGTACAGTCTATGCCTTACAAACGCCCATTGTGACCCATGCAACTGCTGTCAGCACTGTCACAGAAAAAAGAAAAGAAATAAGAGGCAAAAAGAAAGAGGGGGATGGGGTACAGAAATAAAGAGGGGACTTTCTCTCCGGACAGACTCAGGACTATCAATGTCACATGTGTGAATGTGTCTGTGTGTGTGTGTGTCATTCTATCTAGACCACTTCGTGTGTTTACTACACTCTCTAGACATGGTGCAAATCAACTGGTAAAATAAATCTCTAAATTGACAATTTTCCCAATTTTCTGTAATTTCCTAAAATTTCAGTGTCAGTTTAACAATCATTAAGGATCCAAATCGGACAGAAAAAAAATACATTAGAAAACACTAACTATCCTTGACTAAATTAGTGAGGAGTAGAGATGCGCGGATGGGCTATTATTTCATCCACAAACCGCATCACAAAACTCATCATCTTTCCGCCATCCATCCGCACCAACGTTTTTGACATGGTTTTTGACCAATTTTCAAAACCGCAACCGCCTGCCATCCGCTGATTGGGCGATACAAGGCGCTGCTGATGACAGCCGCGAGACTAGAAAGTGTACTCGGTTACCAACGTAACCTCGGTTCTCTCTAGAAGAGGGAACGAGTACTGCGTAATATCTTACGCTAGGGGAAAACCTCTTTTCCACAAGATATTGAAGCCAAAAATTATCCTTAATTTTGAATTAATGTAAAACGCGTTGCAGCAGCAATGCAGACATAGGCGATACAGCTTGCGTGCCTATTGGCTGCCCTGCGGCAACTGCAGCAGCCTATCGAGAGAGGCCCCATGTGACGTCAGATCCAATGGGGGTGCTTTGTGCCCACTGCGTCACGTCCTGCCGAAACGGGCGTGGTCTGGGCCTATAAATATAGCTCGATGACTGATACAATCTGGTTTTCATCGCTGATGCGAACCAGCATGTTGCTGGCACGGCAAAGATACGCAGTACTCATTCCCTCTTCTAGAGAGAACCGAGGTTACATTAGTAATCGAGTACGTTCTCTTACGAGAGGTTCTCTCATACTGCGTAATATCTTACGCTAGGGGAACACTATGTAATAGGCCGTGCGTGCTGGGATCCACACCAAAGTCACAAGGGCAGGTGCCAGGGGCACATATAGTGCCTAATCACCATGGACTCACAGAGAGTCTGAGAAGAGAGGCTAGAAGCGTCATTCTCCACAAGTAGCATCTTCAAGGAGCTAATTATATCAACAGTGTTCCACACAGTCAGGGGGAAATTTATTCTCCCTGAACTGAGTAACAGTATGGGTCTTATTAAATGCCCCTGGGGTAATTTTATCGATCAGCGAGCGATGCTCAAGCGGTTTCAGTATTCTGAGCCGAAGGAACGGGGCAGACAGTACAGATTTTTAGACCGACAAAAGTTTAGCCTGTAAGGCGGGAACCTCTAGGTTATAAAACCTTATAAATGTAGACGGCGAGGCCCAGCCAGCCGCCATAAATATATCCTGCAAGGTAATCCTGCTAGACCACGCCTACGACGAGGCCATGCCTCTTGTGGAGTGCGCTCTGACACCCAAAGGACACTGCAGGCCCTTGGAAGTGTAAGCCAACGCTATGGCATCAGCTATCCACCTGGATAGGCTCTGTTTCGAAGCGGCCAGCCCTTTAGCACATCCGCTGAATGAAACGAAAAGCTGCTCAGTCTGTCTGAAAACAGACGAGCGGGACACGTAAGCTCAGGGCAAAGGAAGCCCACATCCTCTTCCTAGTTGTACACCGGCAGGGCAGACAGGGAGATAACCTGAGCCCTGAATGGTGTGTTGAGGGACTTCGAGTCCCTTGGGTTCAAGTATGACTTTCGAGTCATTTGGCCCAAACTCCATACACGTTGCGCTTACTGAGAGCACTTATAAATCCCCTACGCGCTTCACTGAAGCGAGAGCCACCAGAAACGCTGTCTTGAACGACAAATGTTTCATATCTGACAGATGGATTGGCTCGAACGGGGCACCTTTCATGGCTTCCAACACCGTAAAAAGGTCCCACATGGGGACTGAAGGGGGTCTGGGAGGGTTTAGCCTCTTAGCTCCTTAAAGGAAGCGGATGACCAGATCATCCTTCCCCAGTGACAGGCCAGTAGCTGGTTTAGTAAACGCTGCTATGGCCGCCACATAAACCTTGAGTGTGGAAGGGGTTCTGCCCTTATCCAGTAGCTCTTGAAGGAAGGAGAGTACTTCCGTAACTCCATAGTCTGGGGGTGAAAGGCCTTGGGGGTGAAAGGCTTCGCCCCAGCCAGAGAACACAGACCATTTTGAGGAGTAGAGTCGCCTAGTAGACGGTGCTCTAGCCTGCGTGATCGTGTTTAACACTTCCTCCGGGAGGTTAACGGCACTGAGCATCCGTTTTCCCTGATTCGGTCCAACACCTGAGGCAGGAGTGAGGCGGGGGGAAAAGCATAGAGCGGGCAGCGGGGCCGGACGGGGGCCAGCGCATCTCTGTTCTTGGAGAAAAACTTCGGACAATGAGCGTTTTCTTGGGATGCGAACAGGTCTACCTGCACTCTGTCGAATGTCTCCCACAGCAGCATGACCGTCTGCGGATGCAGAAACCATTCCCCTGCTGGAATATTGTTTCTGGACTGTCTGTCTGGTCCAAGATTGAGGTGACCAGGCACGTGTGCTGCTCTTAGTGAGAGCAGATTGTGCTGAGCACAGATCAGGAGGCGTTCCATCAGCCTGTGAAGGTTTCGGGACCTGATGCCACCCTGGCGATTTATATAGGCCACCACTGACATGTTGTCCGAATGGACCAAGAAATGGTGACCCTTTATCTGGGGACAAAAACGCTTTAGCGCGTTGTCCACCGCAATCATTTCCAGACAGTTTATGTGTAGGAGCTTCTCTCGTTCTGACCACTGGCCAAAGAGCGGTCTGCCCTCGAGCAGTGCTCCCCATCCCGAGGTGGAGGCGTCCGTGGACACCACCTTTACACTCGAGGGAGTTCCCAGGTTTACACCAGACTGATACCAGTCGGTTGCTTTTCCAAGTTTTCAGGGCTAGGACGTTTTTCTGATCGACCTTGAGGCGAAACAGACCAGAGGCCCACACCCGAGGCGGTACTCGCGCTTTTAGCCACAACTGCAGTGGACGCATGCAAAGCAGACCCAGCTGGAGTACTGAAGATGCTTAGGCCATGAGACCCAGCACTTTCTGAAACCTTTTGAGCGGGACTATAGTGCCGCAGCAGAAGGATTTCGCGGCGCGCTGAATGTTCAGTCTGCGCTCCGGCGACAGGCGCGCTGTCATAGACAGCGAGTCCAGCACTTTGCCCAGAAAAGATATTCTCTGACTGGGAGACAGCGAACCTTTCGCCCAATTGACTGTGAGACCTAGATTCTCGAAGTGTTCGAGTAATATGGTCCTGTGTTCTATGAGCTCTGAGTGTGATCGAGCTAGAATCAGCCAATCGTCCAAGTAGTTCAATACTCGCATGCCCCGAAGTTTCAGGGGCGCGAGAGCCGTGTCCATGCACAAAGTAAATGTATGGGGTGCCAGGGACAGGCCGAACGGCAGGATTGTGTATTGATATGCCTGGCCCTCGAAGGCGAATCTCAAGGATCGCCTTTGATGTGACGCTATTTGTATTTGAAAATACGCGTCTTTCAGATCTATTGACAGAAACCAGTCCCCTTGGCAAATCTGCGCGAGGATTTTCCTGGTCGTGAGCATTCTGAACTAGCGTTTCACAAGCACTTTGTTCAGCTGTCTCAGATCTAGAATGGGTCTGAGACCCCCGTCTTTTTTCGGTACCAGAAAGTATCTGCTGTATTGACCCCCTTCGCTCTGAGCTTGAGATAAAGGCTCTATGGCCCCTTTGCTCAATAGTTTCGCTATCTCAGCTCGAAGTAGATGAGCTACTTCGCTTTTACCATAGTTTTGACCCGCGCCGTGTAATGCCAGGGGCGTCAAGCGAACTGCAGCAAATAGCCTCTCTCTATAGTAATCAGCACCGATTCTGACACCCCGGGGAGTTTTGCCCACACATTTGCATGAATGAATCGCATAAAAAGAAATCTGGGCTCTGGCCGCAACTGAGTGGTGTGCTGTAAAGTGAACACTGTGCTTGAAGCATCTGAGGCGGGGAGCGCTTAGATCACAGCGGGTGATTTTGCCGCGCTCAATTTCTCTATGGCAGTTTGCGAAGAGGAAATGAGCGGGGTGAAACCCGTGGGTTTTAACATGTCTGTGAGTGAATAGGGCGCGTGACAGCGGACACATTTACTACACTCAAAACACCGTCTGCCTGAGCTGACTGAATGTGTGTTGGTTTTGTTTTTACAGAAACCGCAGGACATGCATAGTGTAGTGTTTGTGAGCACTGGGTTGTGGGCACATTCACTACATGTAATGCACAATCGACATGAGTCGATTTTATTTGTGCGAGCCCTGTACTTTAGTGGGCTGTGTTTGTGTGTAGGAATGAACACTGGGTCGTGGGCATTTTCATTACACTCGCAACACCATCGGCCGTGGCCGGAGTACAGAAAATACACTATTCATGTGATTTGTCTGGGTCGCCGTGAAAACGGCTTTTGTGTGCAGGCAAGGGGGCCGTGGCACCGGCTTGTTTACTCTAGAATACACTGGAACAGTCGCATTTTCTGGAACTGAACGAGCGAAAATTTATCGGTGCATTTTTTTATTACACTCATAACACCATCGGCCGTGGCCGGGATACCAGAAATTATATTCTTCATGTGATTTATCTGGGTTGCCTCAAAGACGGCTTTTGCGTGCAGGCAAGGCGTGGTACCGGCTTGTTTACTGCAGAATACACTGGAACAGTCGCATTTTCTGGAACTGAACGAGCGAACATTTTCGGTGCGAGTCTGGCCGCGGCGAGACTTAAACACCGTTGCTTACCTAGGAGGGCTAGGAAGACTTTGAGGCCTCGGGCAATCTTCGGCCGGGGCCCACGCGGAGGGGGACGGCGTCCGGGAGAGCGAGAGCGCGCGAGAGTGGGCTGTGCAGGTGCCTACATCTGTGAGATCAGATGTGTCAGCTCGGATTCGATGCTGGCCCGTTTCCCTGACGACTCGCGGGCAGAGGTCCACAGAGCTCGCCCAATCCTCACTGTCCGACGCCAGGATAGAGCAGCTAGTCTCCTCCACAGATGCAGCTATCTCGTCGTCACCAATGGCGATAGCGTTGGCGGCCGCTGTCTGTCGGTTAGCGACTCGAGTGAAGCTGGCGAAGCTGGCTGGCAAACTGGCGAGCTTTCGCATGCTGGAGAAGGCTCGGGGACCCGTTGAGTACGGCGCTTTATCTGGCGCGGCACTATAGCGGGTGGAATTGCAGACTCTGAGAAAAAATGCCAGGCGAGTCCTCAGAGTCGCCATGGCAACAGCTCGCAATGATGCCAGCCGCCGTCAGCAAGCGTGAGAGCTGCATGATCCTCACCCAGACAGGAAACACAGATGACCTGGCGGTCCCCGTCACTGAGTGCAACTCGGCACGAGCCACAGGGATGAGGCATCTTTAAAAAGTCGCTTGCTCTTTTAGATAAGAGAGAGAGAGTGTGAGTCGCGGCGGCGAACACACACTCGGCAGAGTAAAAGGATATATATACGCCGGAAAGCGTAGCAGGTACGGTGACTGAAGGCGGCGAGATGAAGGCCAGCGGCTTCAGATGCAAAGGCTCGTCCCGCAGAAGGCTTATTCTCAGACGGCGCGGCTTCTCACTCTGGATCCAACGATGCGTGAGCTTCGTTGAAGAGATGAAAATCAGATTGTATCAGCCACCAAGCTATATTTATAGGCCCAGACAACGCCCGTTTCGGCGGGACGTGACGCAGTGGATCTGACGTTACATGGGGCCTCTCTCGATAGGCTGCTGCAGTTGCCGCAGGGCAGCCAATAGGCACGCAAGCCTTCTCGCCTATGTCTGCATTGCTGCTGCAACGCATTTTACATTAATACAAAATTAAGGATAATTTTTGGCTTCAGTATCTTGTGGAAAAGAGGTTTTCCCCTAGCGTAAGATATTACGCAGTACGAGAGAACCTCTCGCAAGAGAACTCTCAGAATATCAGCAGTGAACTCAGTATCCGATCGGCGCGCAGGGACAAATAGCCTAAATTAAACGCACTTCGGCAAACCTGACCTTATCTGATAGTATACTGTACAATATTTTCATTGTAGCCTAATAGAAAACGCATTTTGGTACATAATTTCAACATGCTGCTATTGTACCCGTCTTGTGGCTGTCATGAACATAAACTGCTTCGCTTGTTTTGCAAATTACATAGCCTGCACTTGTGTCATCCTGATTTACCACTTTGTAAAACTTATTCCAGGCAACACTTTTCTGACCTTCTATTTCCTTTGTTTTTAATTCTCCTTTTTTGAGTTTGTCACGTACCTCCTTCGCCGGCGTTGCCATCTCTGATAATAACAAGCAGTCTCTGCATAGACTCGACTAGCTGCCTGATGAAGATTTTACTATTTCAAAGTGTGCTCGATGTTTTTTTGGATGTAGGTATAGTCAGATAAAAATATTTAACAATGTATACATATATTTTTCATTTGATTGGTTCAACCACCTGCCACCCGCCCGAATTTAATTAAAATATTTGTTTTCGTCACATCATCAGCCCGATCCGCGGATATCCGCGGAGTCCGCGGCTGTAACCGCCAACCGCGCATCTCTAGTGTGGAGCAGCCCAGCTTGTGTTTATTAGAGAGCAGTGATAGGATGATGGTGGTTCAATGTACTGTACCTGTGACCTCTATTCTTTTTCTAGACATAAATAAGTCTAATGTACTTTACCAGAATCACTCTTCGCTTTGCACACAAACTGGCCACAGGACACAGTAACACATTATTTACTGATTTGCATATGTTCTGATTTTTTTTATTATATATATATATATATATATATATAAATATATATATATGGGCTGCCCCCTAATAGTCGACTAACCGTAAGAAGCTTAGTCGACCAAAATATTAATAGTCGTTTAGTCGCAGAAAAAAACTACACGCAGGCTTTGAAAAACGTTAACGTTCTTGTTAGCGGCAGGAAATCCAAACATTTGCCTATCATTTAACGACCTCAAATATGGCTTATCACTTGAAACATGTAAGTAGCAGCACTTTACAAGTCCGCTCGCTCTAATGTTAGGCTATAACCTAGACAAATGTGCACTATTATTAGGTGCATATCTAAGTATTTGTGTGGAGAGCGAGTTTACTGCATGACATACAGGCGCCAGTACATCACTTGCATTTAACTTAAAATACTCCATCATTTTTGGTCATACAGGTATACCAGCTGAGCCTCAAGAACGATCTCAACCAAGCCTGAACCATGGCACTTATGGTTAGTGATCATGCCGAGGTAGTTCATGGCAGTAGGGAACTGCCCTGGGTGGAAGGTGGTGCTTGTACTTCTGCCTGAACTTACAGACAAGTGACAGAGCCTTCATGTACACGCCCAGGTGTTGATGGTTTACTTCTGACCGACCTCAACTGCAATTCCATATATCCTCCTGTCCTAATGTCCTGTAGACCTCAAAAGCCCTGTTTGCTAGCATTATTCAAAGGAGCCAACCATCATGTCTCATCATGTCCATTCTGGTGCAGAGATATCTGCCAATGATGATACTCCAAAGGCTGCTTGTCAGTATGAATGATATAAACCAACTGCAATACCTCTATGACATTCGGACTTGAAGATATCCTTTTTCGGGTTTGGGTTGCTAGGGTGCTTGACAATGGTTTCTGGGGCATGGCTAGAAAGTGTTGAAGGTGATTTGTGATTGGTTGTTTACTGCCCCGAGTCAAATGAGCCCACCCTCATGTTTCAATGACACTTCTATCCAAAGATATCGCTTAGACCTCTTTCAGTGGAAGTCAATGGAACTTGTTGCTAGGGTGCTCTAAATGGTTGCTAGGGCGTGGCTTGATAGCTTCATGGTGATCCTGAGAGACTACCCCTCTCTCTGTGACACTGTGATCCAGAATTATATTCAATACAAAATTCCTATGCAAGTTACATAGTAGGATAAACACGTATGTGCAATCCCTGTTTCATGGGCTGTCCCTTCCCCATAGTATGTCTATGGGGCAATTTTGGGCAGCTCTTGCCCCCCAGGAGTACAACTTACACCCCATTGTGAGGTATGTTCTTAAAGAGCCTGCCAGCCTCTTCAAATGTGGTAACCCATATGTTTTCTACAAAATCCTGGCTCAGAGCTATGACTCGCCAAAATCCATTCCAATGTTAAGTCTATGGGATTTTTTGCCTGCAGGGCGAACATTGTATGCCCGATCGCTTATAAAAGATATATCATACCTCTCCTCAATAATCCACACGATTTGACACCTCATTCATGGGTCTATGACAAACAGGACTGATGCAGGAAACTATTGCAAAAACAAAATAGCAAAAGTTACATCGTTATGAGCCTAAAATGTGTTATTTGCCTAGCCTAGAAATCTAGACGCACCCTAGCGGCAGCAAAAAATATTTTGCAGCAAAGGGTGGTCTAGCAACTCTCCGTTGGCATCCGAGCTGGAAAAACCAAACTCTGGTCAGGCCAATCACATCGTGTATAGAGTTGGTGGGCGGGCTTAACAAAAGGACGGCAGAGTTGTGACGGTTCCGCGTGATTTCCATAGGTGATCTGCTACTTGAAAACAAAGAAGATGCTGCTGGCGAACAGCGGTCTTTCGAATCGGCTTTGGCCGCGACTCTGGAGGAGTTGGAGTTACGAGAACTTCACTTAAGTTAATCTTAAAAAAAGGAAGATGTGTTCTGAGTTTTGACGACCGGATACGGCAAAAGTTTAATATATGCCTATCAACTAGCTCCGCTGGTGGGAAAACGCGTGTGACTCACTCAGCCATAGACGTCCGTTGCTCTGGTTGGTTTTAGCACTGTCCTATTGCGTGCAGAGGGAATCTGAAAGACAACTGTTTATTCCGCCCCTCAGATTGAGGTATGCCAATTTTGAGTTCCCAGACCTAACATTTTGATAGGTCTGGCTTGCCAGGCTATTATTTGCCTGTTTTTCACAAATAAAGAGTGATTGTACAATGTCAATGACATTTCCATTTGATTCCAGGTGTCAGAATTATATGAAAAAGTGGGTTCATTTTGTCTTTGTATGTTGTGTGGTTCGATATGAAAATCTGCATTTTTCGCCCCTAGCGCTGACATCACTTCAAGATGGCCGCCAAACTAACCCCATGGGACATTAGTTGACCTCTGCAACATCAAAAATTCTTAACTAGACACAATTAGGGTCCTAAAAAAACAGGTTACAAAAAAATGTCAATCGGGTACATGGGAACCTATTTCTCCCGCTAGAGTAATAAGAGTAATGCAAACTGTAAAGGGTCTACTTTTATTTTTGTAAACTCACAAAATTTTGTGTTATTGTAAAATAACGGCACTTTCTGTCAATTCGGTCTTGAACTTGAGTGCATCATATAAATTAACCGACACAAAGCGTATACTTGCCTCACAGACATGAGAAATATATCTATATAAAGCTAGAGATTTTTACATTTGAATGAACATAAATATTCTCTGATTATGAAATCCGTATGTAACGTGCATATATAGGGGCGTCCACTACTGCGGAGACGAGTCAGCATTGTTGACATAATCTCTGCAGCCGAAAACACAGAAAACATTACCAAAAAATAATTAAAATGTATAGACTCAAGTCTCATTCTGTTTTTTTTCACCTCACATTCATAATCATTACATTTGCCGGTGCGCTGTGGCAAGCTTTATGTTTGAATTTGTGCGCTGATTAGGCTATATGTATTTTATAAAGGCAATTAGATGCATAATTATGATTAATGGCTTATTAATATAAACGTGCGATTAGTCGACTAATGGCTTAAATGAACGACTGCTAGTCGACTAGAGAAATCTTTAGTTGAGGGCAGCCCTAATATATATATATTATATATATATATATATATATATATGTATATAATAGTTACTCCACAGCAATGTTATTGTTTGGCTAATGTAAGACCCTGTATGCGAAGTCTGCCATTTTTCTTCCACACTTTGGGACTAACCCTGCATTTAAATATGTGTACTTTTCTGTTACAAAGCATGTAAAAAGACACATGTCAAATGAGTAAGATGTCTCGGAAGTCAATGTTTACATAATATCAAAGACTTTAGATATGCAAAGACACTTCTATTACTATGTATAGGAGAAAGTGCAACTCGCAATATGGCGGAATAAGTCCCGCCTTCTAAATAAAAAAGCCAATCCCCAATTAATCATAGCACATTAGTCATAGCACCACTGCAGCTGCCGTTAGAAGCTCTGGGTTCTATAGAAATACTGAGACGTGAGTTTATCACTGCATATGCACATTGGCTAGTCCAGCCACAGAAATTCTGTTTTCTGTAATTATTTGAGCATTTAGAAACAAAATTTATGAGACAGCTGTTGTCAGATTTGTACACAGCTTTGTAGAATTTGATGTTTCCCCATTCAAAGAGATAGAAGCTGCATTTGCATGACTGAAATAGCTACCAGAGAGGCGTTTCAAAGATGGTAGTTTGATAATATTTAATTATTAATTCAATGAGAACATTTGTTTTATATATTTTACAAAATTCACCAACAAAAATCTATTATCCATAATTATCCACTGACAATGCTGTCCAACTGACACAAGGGAAAGTACCACTACTGTTAACTGGCACTGATTATTGGACCGTGCTAATTATCTCAAAAAGACCAAAATATAATTTGTACAAATTCAAAACTAGACACTTTCATTATAACATTATGCATAACAAGTCACAGTTACACTTTATTATATGGTGTCTTTGTTACACTGTAATTCTACATTTAAGTACTGAGTAATAATAACATGTACGGTACTTACATGTAACTATGCATAATTTATACATATGGTTATACATATGTAAAAATGGCACTGCAAAATAAACTGTTAACAAGTCACTTTTAGAAGCATGTGGAATAGTTAAAATGAGTCACAAACACTCTTTGAAGGTGAGGAAGACTCACGCGAGGAAAACAGAGGTAGCGATGAGCGTAGCCATGTAGAAGCCTCGTAAGCAGTCGCCGTTCTTCTTCTGTCTCTGATGCATCTCACCCCCACAGTTCTCACAGCATCGGCACAAGCAGAAACACAGACCCACTATCGGCATGAACAGCACAAACAACACTCCCAGTACTGTCAGGACTATGAAGCCGAGCTCATAGTAGATAGCCTGGAGAGGAGAGGAGAGCAGAGGAGAGGAGAGAGGGGAGAGGAGAGGAGTGGAGAGGAGAGGATGAGTGGAGGAGAGGAGAGGAGTGGAGAGGATGAGTGGAGGAGAGGAGAGGAGAGAGGAGAGGAGAGGAGAGAGGAGAGAAGAGGACGAGTGGAGGAGAGTGGAGGAGAGGAGAGGGGAGAGGAGTGGAGAGGAGAGGAGAGAAGAGGAGGAGAGGAGGAGAGGAGAGGGGAGGAGAGGGGTAAGGAGTGGAGAGGAGAGAGGAGAGAAGAGTAGGAGAGGAGAGGAGAGGAGAGGAGAGGAAAGGGGAGAAGAGGAGAAGAGGAGAGGATGAGTGGAGGAGAGGAGAGGAGAGAGGAGTGGAGAGGATGAGTGGAGGAGAGGAGAGAGGAGAGGAGAGGAGAGAGGAGAGAAGAGGACGAGTGGAGGAGAGGAGAGGGGAGAGGAGTGGAGAGGAGAGGAGAGAAGAGGAGGAGTGGAGGAGAGGAGAGGGGAGGAGAGGGTTAAGGAGTGGAGAGGAGAGAGGAGAGAAGAGTAGGAGAGGAGAGGAGAGAGGAGAGGAGAGGAAAGGAGAGAAGAGGAGAGGAGAGAGGAGAGAAGATGAGAGGAGAGAGGAGAGGAGAGGAGAGAAGAGGGGAGAGAGGAGGAGAGGAGAGGAGAGGAGAGGGGAGAGAAGATGAGAGAGGAGAGGAGAGAGGAGAGAAGATGAGAGGGGAGAGAAGATGAGAGGAGAGATGAGAGGAGGAGGAGAGGTGTGGAGAGGAGAGAAGAGGATGAGTGGAGGATAGGAGAGAA
Organism: Siphateles boraxobius; assembly: GCF_051911475.1. NCBI lineage: Eukaryota > Metazoa > Chordata > Actinopteri > Cypriniformes > Leuciscidae > Siphateles > Siphateles boraxobius. The sequence goes on along the minus strand of NW_027508721.1, from coordinate 1,831,663 downwards.
GAGGAGGAGTGGAGGAGAGGCGAGAAGAAGAGAAGGGAGAGGAGTGGAGAGGAGAGAGGAGAGAAGAGTAGGAGAGGAGAGAGGAGAGAAGAGGAGAGGAGAGGGGAGAGAAGAGGAGAGAGGAGAGGAGAGAGGAGAGGAGAGAGGAGAGGAGAGAGGAGAGAAGAGAAGATGAGAGGCGAGAGAAGATAAGAGGAGAGAGGAGAGGAGGAGGAGAGGAGAGGTGAGGGAGAGAAGATGAGAGCAGAGAGGAGAGGAGAGGATAGGAGGAAGAGAGGAGAGGGAAGAGAAGATGAGAGGAGAGAGGAGAGAGGAGAGTAGAGAAGATGAGAGGGGATAGAAGATGAGAGGAGAGAGGAGGAGAGGAGAAGGAAAGGAGAGAAAAGGAGGAGAGGAGAGAAGAGGAGGAGTGGAGGAGAGGAGAAGAGAGGAGGAGTGGAGGAGAGGAGAGAAGAGGATAGGAGGAGGAGAGGAGAGGAGAGGAGAGGAGAGGAGGAGGAGAGGGGAGGAGAGGAGAGGAGACAGGAGGAGAGGGGAGGAGAGGAGAGGGTAGGGGAGGAGAGGAGAGAGGGAGGAGATGAGAGAAGAGGGGAGGAGAGGAGGAAGAGAGGAGAGGGGAGGAGAAAAGAGGAGAGGGGAGTAGAGGAGAGGAGAGGGGAGTAGAGGGGAGGAGAGGGGAGGGGAGGAGAGGAGGAAGAGAGGAGAGGGGAGGAGAGCAGAGGAGAGATGAGATGAGAGGGGAGGAGAGGAGAGGAGAGGGGAGGGGAGGAGAGGAGAGGAGAGGAGGAAGAGAGGAGAGGGGAGGAGAGGAGAGGAGGAGGAGAGGAGAGGGGAGGAGAGGAGGAGGAGATGAGAGGAGAGGGGAGGAGAGGGGATGAGAGGGGAGGAGAGGAGAGGAGAGGAGTGGGGAGGAGAGCATTTAATTGCAATCAATCTTAATATTTACTGAGTAAAGCCCTAAAATGAAGATAACAAAGCATTGAATTGCTACAATGGTATTTTATATGTGGATCAGGAACACATTATTTGTTAATTGATTAATGCAATATTTTATCACATTATATATGTCTTTATAAATATCAGTAACTTGACATGAACTTGGACATGAACAAGTCACTAGAATTGTCATTTTTAAACAGTACCTGTAGTAGTAATACAACATTCTCTGGCTGCATTGCCGTAGAGTTGAAGATACATCATCAGTGTGCATGGCAAAGAGAAAGAAAAAATGAACTGAGATTGGAACATGTGCTCCCATATAATCTATTATATACAATATGTTATGTTTTTTATTGCATTATAGGCCTATACAGTGTGGCCTTTATATAAGCATGTAAATATTTAGCAGAACCAAACACACCTTCTTGTAATCATCCCCTTTGATTCCTCCCATGTTCTGCTGGACCATATTAACAATGAGATCTGTAACAACAAATTTAGCAGAACAAAATAAGATGTGATGGTTACTAACTGGAAATTCGAGAAACCTTCAAAAACTCAAATTTTCATGGAGTTGGATTGTTTCAAAGTACAAGAAAGATCTGCTGCCCTGTGCATATTACTTTCACAGGTGTAACATTTGTGAGAAAACAAGTAAGATTTAGTAAAATGTTTGCTGCTGAAAGTTTAATTCTGAGAAACAAGTAGATATTTGTTCTTTAATTGATCTGTTGCTATTAGTTCAGCCTGTTTGAAGGGCATTAATGTTTAGGTAAAGGGGTTATAGCAGTAGGCCATACACGTGCTATTAGAATCACACAGTAGTAACAAATACTGGGTCATGCACCATTATGCTAAAACAACAGATTAGATAAATGTTACTTGTTGACACAGAGTAATGTCACAGACCTGCATAAAAGCCTGCAGGTGTCTGATAAATGGGGCGAACAGGTACAGGAGTTATCCCTTTAAGAACAGGATCGATCTGATCGACTCCCCCCCCCCCCCCCCCCCCCCCCCCTACCTGTAGTCATGAAACTGGAGGCCATTAGATAAGTAGCTCTGGCAAAGATACAACACCTCTTTGCAAAAATTCACATTCCACAAAATGTCCTACGGGACATGAATAATAAAACAGTTGAAGCCGAGAGGGAAATGTCTGGGACTGAATTCACATTCCACCAGGGATATAATCTTCCTCACACTCAAGGAAGGGGGTCCGGGGGTCCCAAATGTGGAATGGACTTACTCCATTACAAGACTAGCACACCTGATCTGCATGCTTAACAATGACGATGCTGCAGTCAGAGAGCTAGCCAGAGCTTCCCTCTTCCTGGATCTTAGGAAGAGAAAAATCCCTTTGGCCACCGGTGACCAAGACAGCTTCCTAGGCTTCAGGAGGAAGAGCAACAGTAAACTGGACACACAAGCCACAGGTTTCGGAGTTCGCTCAGACTGGCCGGACCTAAACGACTTGTGTAATAGACTGGCAGTTAAACTACAGTGGACACAAAGCAACTAGAGGTATCTGATGCAGTGGTCACAGATCCATCTGTTACTGTGAAGGCCACAGTCTGTCACAACGAGACACAATACACATTACAGAGCACAACAGCAAGAAGATCTTTAATGAACATCAAACAGATGGACACAAAACAACACTGGACTGGACTAAAAATGCAGGGAAAACTGGCATGTCTTGACTTTGCTGACCATTCTACCTCTCATTCTATGTACAGAAATGCTGCAATAGGGGCGGATATTCTTTACTTCACTGTCAAGGCCAGACTACAGGTGTTACCAACCAGATACAACCTAGCATTATGGTACCCTGAAAATTACTACCCACATTGCATAATGCATTCCAACTCTGATCACCTTGAATCAGTTGCCCATATTGTAAATGGCTGTAATATGTACAAAGGGTTATACACAGCACGCCATGACGGTATTGTAGATCTCATTGCAAGTGCTGTTCAATACATTTTCCCAAAAAAATATGCCTATGTATAAACATTCACGAGTAATCCCAGACTGGTTTAACAGCTCAGGTGATTTGTTTTGTAACATCCCTAACACCCCTGACGTTGTGCTCATGGATACAGATAGAAAGGAGGTGCTAGTCCTTGAAATAGGTTGTGTTTATGATTTGTATATGGACATAGCCTTTTTAGAAAAAATGACTAAATACCAACCCCTCCTTGCAAAGATTAGTGACCTAGGATATGCATGTAAGTTTGTGGCATTAATATTTGACAGCCTGGGACATGTCCACAAATTGGTTGTTAGTGGACTAAGACTGGCAGGGCTACCAAAAGGAAAGTCTAAACAGCTGGCAAAATTTTGCTCTATATCTGCTGCGATAGGCAGCCTTGCTGTGTGGCGTAAGCGATGCTTTATGTACCCTTGAATGTCAAACTGTGTTATCTCTGAGAATATTTGAACCCTTTCTTTTAAAGACCACAGAGAGCCAGGACACCGGTTTAATGTCGATTTCCTCTGAGGAAACTTCACTCTCGTTGGTTCCTTTTCTCGAGGGAATCGGGACAGCGATCTGTGCCCCACGGTTCAGGACCTGCTGCAGCCGAAGCGGGCATGTAAAACTGAAGTTGTGGGGCTCGCAGACGGAGCTTGAGAGGAGTTTGAATATCTCTCGCTTCTCGGCGTCTAACAAGAGCAAGCTGCGGGATGATGACGCGATCTCTCTCGCAGCATCTGATTCAGCAGTGAGCACGTCCCACTTTCGACACCAATCATGTCCAAGGCATTCCCCCATAGTGACCACAGGGGGACACAGCGTCTCATTCCCTATTCTCAGGGAACCATGGTTACATGCGTAACGTTTTCCCAAGAGGTCTCCCTTAAACTCTAGATGAATGCTATTATTAGTCTTCTAGATACACACACACACACACACACACCCACACACCCACACACACACACACACACACACACACACAAAACTTAAGTATTGTAAGTAGATCTTGGTGAAAAACGCATTTTACTTAAAGTCACCACAAATTTTATTAAATTTAAAATTGAGAATGGTCATTTTTTTAATGGAATATTTGTAAAAAAAAAATAATAATTTTTTTTAAACTACAGCACAGTCTCATCTGTCACGTTATACCTGATCTGAACTAAACATAGCCTTTACCTCACCTCTTTCAGGTGAGGTTGATACTGATAGCAAAAGTGGAGAACTCACACAAAATTAAATATACCTCTATGAACCTCACCAGAAAACTTTCTGGATTTGTATGTTTTCATTGCAACATTAAGTATCTTATTCAAATCATTTTATATAAATAAATAAATAAACAGCCAATTAGAATAAAATAAAATGAAAAAAGCCAATTGTCCTAATGAGGATAATGGTCTGATAATTATAACATACTAAATAATATCTTAATGAAAATATAAAAATGCAGAAAAGTTTTCTGTAATAAAGTTTAGGTTCAGAGAGTTTAACAAACATTATGACCATAGAATACTAGTATATAGAATACCATACTGTAGTTTACACTAATATAATGAGTAATACACAGTATTTCCAACACTCTTTCTAGCATGTATATGCACACACACACAAAGAGAACCTATATATTCATGTATCTAATGTAATGATATAATGAGTGAATGTAAATGTTACAGTATCCTTTATTAAATGTCTCCTCCCATAGTGGCGATTCTGCAAAGTACTGCAGAAGTGAACTGCCCACTGTAATTCTCATCCACGGACATAAACAAACACTTAACCCTAAAACACCTTTGCATAAAAGGATAAGCTTCTTTACAGTTGTACTAAATTTAGCAGGTATTTTTTTCTGGCATGACACCTTGCAGGGAGATCAACAGAACATGATCCAAAATATAACTTCATGGCCAAGACTGCGCTTTAAAACACTAACAGCACTGTTTTACAGGTCTACAGGTCACAGCCAAAACAATATAACATCATTACAAAACAGAATTCACTCCACTATTTATTGAATTGACCCACTAGGTCTACCCTGATAGTTTAGGTTATGCATGTAAGCACATGTACAAGAAAGCAATATCTGTGTTAAAGTTGGCTGAAAAGTTATAGGCTATATGAGACTCACTAACTAGTTTATTGTAGTGAACAACTGTCCAGCAGTCTCTGTAAAAGACTGCGGACACAATATTACCATTCAGAAGTTTGGGGGTCATTAAGATTTTTTTTTTATTTTTTGGAAGGAAACCAATACTTTTATTCAGCAAGGATTCATTAAATTTATCAAAAGTGACGGTACAGATATTAATAATGTTACAAAGATGTATATAAATAAAAGCTGTTCTTTTGCCATTTCTATTAATCAAAAATCTGTAAAAATGTTCCACACAAATATTAAGCTGCACAATTGTTTTCGACGTTGATTATAATAATAAATGTTTCTTGAGTAGCAAATCAGCATATTAGAATGATTTTTGAGAGATAACATGACACTGAACGTGAACACTGGAGTAATGATGCTGAAAATCCATCTTTGACATCACAGGAATAAATTATTATTAAATATCATTAACCATATAACAAAACAAATATATTTACATCCAAAAACAGTAAGAGTTTAATATTTCAAGCATAACTCTGTGAACAAAGCAGCATTTACAGGTTTTATATATTTAGTATATTACAAATGTATTTTTTAAAATGTGTATAATTTGTTCTCTGTAGCTTTTTAATTATATTACCTCTTATATTATATTATACACAGAGTTACCATGAAAATCAAGCATTTACATTTTAGGGGTCCATGTGTTGGTTAAGAATCTTATTTACTATAGAAATATCAGGCAGATATGTGTGTGTGTGAGATATAACAACTCTTTATCTGAAACTGTATAAAAGAGAGTGAGAGAATGAGAGAAATCCTGGGGCAAACAAGAAAGGGTATCACTGGTTATAATGGCATATGGTTAATCCTCTTACAGTGGTCTTGCGGTTTGGCAGTTAAGTGGTCCCTCTCCCTCTCTAATGCTTTCTTTCCCCTTTTCTCCCTTATTCTACCAAACCCTATTTCTCTCTTATTTAATCCCCCCCTCCCCCCATCACGCACTCTCACTTCCTACCCTCCTTTTCTCACAAATACAACAAGCTACTCAAAAACATTAAATGAATGAAGCAGATGAAACACATAAGCGATGTTTATGACATGTACTGTGACCCTCTTTGACAGCAGTAAGCTATGATATTATATTACACGATAACAAATACAGATACACTTCAACTAATCCACTGACTAACAGAGAGAATAGTGCTTCACACACAGACAATGCCAGTATAAGTGGGTCATATCTCGGTGTTTATCTCCCTGTCCTTCAATTACCGTGCAGATTTTTAAATCCAGTGATCAGTGATATTAAGCTTTATCTGGTCTGAGACGGAGGGAGTCCCCGGATTAAACCTCAGACTCAGACTGTGTACAGTATATTCATATCCTTCATCTGTCCATTCCTCAGATACAGCAGCATAAATGCAGTTAGATTAAACTGTATTATGTCTATTAAGCATAAATCCACCTATTCCTTCACAGACAAAATGCTCCATCTGTGTTCAAACCTGTGAGCTGTGATTTATCAGGAAAATTATTTGCAGACAGACGGAATGGAGAAATATAGTGTCCTTTAACCTGAACCATGTGCTCAATGTTCCTGCTGTTTAATCCAGTAATCCGGTCTCAATTCTACATCAGAAGTACCTTTCTATAAGATCAGGAGTTAAAAATCTGAAAAGAATGCTTTAGCAAAGGATCTATTAGTGGCTTGTGTTTGATCTATTTATGTCTGTAAATCCACATCCACATGTTTACAAGTTAAAAATGGCATCACATTTCTTAAAATGTGCTATTTTTAAGAATGTCGTGGTTTAAAATTAGAAATGTTACAAAATTGTTATTTTGGGGTTGTTTGAGGGGTTGTTCGCTTGTTTTGAAAGAAGCATGCATTTGCATTGCATGTACCTTTTGAGCATATGGCACTCAGATTATCAGCTTACCTGATTGGGCAGGTGACTCATAGAGCAGATTGGCTAATTAGTTAGGCTGCAGGGACTTAACTGTGCAATCCTATTCTACTCTAAAACACACACACAAGCGCTCCTCAGTGTTCAACATGCTGACCTCACAATGAAATCCACCTGCCAACAGCCTGACCTTAAACACACTGGGGCTATTTGTCACACTTTTTACTCCAGTAAATATATCTCAGGGTAGGTTATTTTTTTAATTTAATTTCTGTGAAGGCACATACCATAAAGTCTCATTTTATATATATATATATATATATATATATATATATATATATATATATATATATACTTAGCGTTACTGACTAAGAAAAAAGACACTTCATTGAAGCCACTAGTGGGGCATGTTATCACATGATATGGGGTAAGTTGTCACAATGAAACCTGCCATTTAACAGTCTATAGGCTTTCAAAAACATGTCAGCTAACCCTGGTGTCACAATACACTGTAATGTAACAGTTATACAATGGTACAGTGTGTTGCACACAATTTCAATCTCTATGCACTCCTCATTAACTCACTGATTAAAACATCCCTTTTTGAATTACACCTGGAAATCTGTATATTAATGAACTCTCCGCTATTATATATATAATGACCACTATAGTGGTCAGACTCCCTTTCTCCAGTGTACTAATAGTACAGTAACAAACCAGTGCAATCTTATCATATCCAAACCAAACCAATATATCCATAGGTTCTTCAGGTTCAGATAAAGGATGATGATGATGATGATTCATGAGCAGATCACTAAGCGCACCAGGCATAACAGGAAAAATTATAACAGGTTTTTCCAATAAATATATTTATGGCAAGCTTTTTTAACATTTATTCCTTAAAACTCACTTCTATCTGTTTTTATGTTAGTAGTGCAGATCATCTAAAAATATGTGTGTCTGTAAATCAGACAATTTCACCTCCCTGTTATTGCATATTAATAGTTTTTATTGCCCTGGCAAAATCAAAACATAAGGCATCATGTTTTCTCACTGCATGTCTCTTTGCTCTTCCTACAGATTACTGTAATTATCTTAACTGGGACTGGCTTGACCGAATTCACCACCAGCCATTGTGTATCTGGTTTAAAATAGTTAAAGACCCTGTCTAAAGACTCATTCAGGAAGAACGTGCTACATGTGTATGTGTGCAGCTCTTCAACGTGTTGAGAAATATTTCCCTGACTAATCCTCATCATTTGCAGTGTAAATGCTGTCTGATAAATATGGCTGCAAGGTTCTGCTCAGCATTACACTGTAACCAATCACAAAGTGAAAAAAACATTGATACTGAATTTTGAATTAAATAATAATGTCATGCTTGATCATGAGTATTTGTGGCCATCTTTACCGTTAATTAGATACATACTAGTATTTATTACAATAGCAATCAACATCTATTCAATTAGTCACTGTTACAATATGTTACAGGTAACAACTGGTACAGATACCAATGTCTCATATCTAATCTACAAATATGCTAATATCAAATAATAAATAATATATATCAGTTATTAGTCAGTTGTTACCAGGAACAATGGAATAATACTGCTGGGATAATGATTAGTAGCAAGGAAATAAGTAGGCTACTAGTAATACATAATCACTGCATAATTCATAAGTAGGCCTTCTGGTATCTAATGAAAAGCAAGTGAAATTTAAAAACATACTAGCCATTATTAGATTTCTAGCAAGTAAAACTAAATTTGCAACACTATAACACTACTTTGCAGTGTCCTTGTTACACATATTGGGTACAACGGGGCTAAAGGCGGGATATAAAGAGCATTTGACTTTATTCTCTTTTAAACCCCTAGACGGCACAAAAAGTCAGCTCAGAACTTTTCTTAAAGGGGTGGTTGATTATGATTTCACTTTTCTAACTTTAGTTAGTCTGCAATGTTGCTCTTTGAGCATAAACAACATCTGCAAAGTTACAACGCTCAAAGTTCAAAACAAAGAGAGATATTTTCTTTTAAAGAAATTGCATTTTAAGGAATACAACAAAAGGCTGTTAGGGACTACACGACATTCCTCCTGGGTTAGTGACATCACTAACCCTAAAATGTAGATAAACCCCGCCCCCGGAACCTGATTTATAGATTATCGTGACAGAATATGTTAATCAATGACTAGAAGATACATACATTTATCAATTAACCATTCAGAAATGTCCTGTTGCATTCTACATTCTACATTTTCAGTGCATGTCTGTGTGAGGTAAAAGGACACAAGCTGTTAAAGCTCCGCCCTCTGTGCCTGGACCAGCAGGTCATTTGCATATAAAGGGACAGACAGTGCGGTTTTGCTCACCCTCAAAAAGTGACCATTTTAAAATGCTAAATAAAAATATCTGTGGGGTATTTTGAGCTAAAACTTATCTTATCTGAGATTTATTTTACATCTTGTGCAAAGGGCATAATACCACCCTTTTAACAACCGCATTTGATTATCCACATCGAAATTTGGCTGATCTTTGACGCAATCGTGGACAGCAACGCGAATTTGATTCTGAGGTGCCCCTGCTGCTGGGGCTAAAGGTACTAGGGATGTGCATCTCCATAACTGAGGCCGATGCGATATGCATAGCCGACGATACAATACATTATAGATACATAAGAAGCAGCTACTAATGAAATACGATAAGATTCAAACCTGTTAAGCCGCCTTTCCACTGCACAGGTTATTCGCATATAATCGTCGCATTTCGCCCCCTCGCAGCAGTCGCACGGAACTTTGAAATTGGTCGTGAAGCAAGTTACCATGGCTTATTCACCAAGGTAAATTGAATAATTTTACTGAAAGAAATGCATGTATGAATATATCCACACAAAACAAATGACCCTCAATACATCTAAAATAAAAACATAGTAGATTTTAGAGAGCTAATCAACATAAATATTGATTTAATATATCGCATAGGGTCTCAAAAAAGCCGCAGAAGTTCAAAAATTTCAATGCATCCGAAGCTCAAATAGGGTCCGAAATTTCGCATATGATTGGAACTCCATGCTGCTCCCGAACTACACTCCATTGGAAATAAATGACTTCCGGTCCAACGGCTGTCGTTTGTCGTGTGCAGTTGGAAAGCGGCATTACAATACAGTGCAATGCGATTTCGATTCGATTCAACAATACGATTCAATGCAATATGATGCAATGTAAAAAAAAATATGATGCTATGCAATTCAATATGGTACAGTTCTATTTCTTTGGTTCAGACAGACAGATGACAACACGTGATGTTATATTCAGAGTTTATGTCCACGGACTGGGAATTATGAATTTCTGTGGCACCACTATCATCCTCCTAAATGAATCTGCAGCAGTCTAGAAGGATCTCTCAAACAATTCTCATCTTGCAAGCTGTAATTACAAACTCTTAAGAGGATATGCAAATTTTTTACAAGTTGAAATCATGTAATTGCCCTTATTACGAAATGATGTGAATGCAAGGCTACATGTTGCTACATCAATATTAAAAAATTAATGTAATCATATGAGAATAGTGAAAAGCACATTTTTCTTAAGGTGTGCCTTAAGCCCTGTTGTAGGCCTACCCTGTTTACTGTAGTAACTACAGTACATTATGCATAATTACAAGCAAACAGCCCTAAACCAAACTAATCCTATAGTAAGTCCGTTGTTACTTAACATAACTCAGTACTTGCTTGTGTAACCAAAGATACTATAGTTAGGTTTAAGGAATAAGTGTTAAACGGCTTGCCATATGATGCCTAAGACTTCCATCTGATACTGACTGCAGGCATTTGCTATATTAATCTTTCTAAAGTCTATAACACTTTGTAAGTATACAGTATGTGGAAGTTTGCCATGTGAATCTGATACACGCACAAGAATGTAGAAAACTTTAGCGCGTTCTCAGAGCTGAAGTGCATCTCACCTTTGGGGAAAGGGTTGGGTTGAACCACGTACAGAAACGCGTGGACCATGTGGAAAAGAACACCGATGGGACCCGGTTCATAATACGCGTGCGTTTCGTACACCACCGACGGCACGAAGCCAAAGTCCAACGGCGCTCTGAACATCGCGGTGCGCGGAGACGAATCATGGTGCTCCTCCCGGGCTTCACTGCTCGTGAGACCCCAGCACATCACCAGCACGACCGCTACTTTCCACCACATGTCCATCAGTCCTTTACGCGGAATGATTTTGATTAATAACGGGAGGGAAAGTGAAGGGAAGGACCGATTAAGTGTGAGAAAAGTATATTTGTTTGGAATGTTCTCTATTCCTCGACATTAAAAATAAAAATTAGAGAAAAAAATAGCCCGGGACACATAAAAAAGAAAAAGAAAATCAATAATGGAAAAAAAATATTCCAACTTATGCGTTTATTCCCCGTTTCCTTCTGATGGCATCATGGTAAAAAAAAAAAATCCGGTCTAGATAGCTCAGGATGAGCTGAGTTTGTCTGACCTGCGCCTCCCGCTGCGCGCTCCACTTCTGTCTGATGGCCGACGGAGCCTCTGTGCACGCGCACTAGCTTTAGAGGGAAATCATGTCTAGGTGAGTCAAGCCAAGTCAAAGTATTGTGTAGCAACTAAAGTGCCTTCTCTCAAATTGTGCATAGCATATAACGGCTAAACAACTTTACTGACAATAGCCTACTGTCAATAAATGAACCATGTGGCACAGAGGGTGATTTTTATTAAAAATAAAAAAAACATGCATTCTATCATTCATTCATCTATTTCAACATGCACTGTATGCTTTAATGCTTTCATGATATTACAGTAGCATTTTTACACTATTAGTAGTATATTATGCATTTTACAGTATAGTTAATACACTTTATATGGCTGCTATATCACACAAACACAAGAAACCTATACTTTATATCCAATAACATTGTACTGTAATTTGTTAACAGACTGTGAATCCTGTTCAGTCTCTTGCAATCAATTTCCCATTTACAGTAATGCGTCAATTTGTACTGTTAAAATTGATATGCCATTTAGAAAAAGTGCAGTCTAATGCATTTTCAATCATTCTCATCAAAATCTTAGCCATGGTTTACATCTGAAAATACTCACAGAGTACACAGTTATGTATGGCTTTTTTGTCCTCTTGTTTGTGAACAATGACACAAGAACTGTCATTTTGATGGCACTGATATGTTCATTGATATGAATACTTACTTTTGAAAGATTTGCTAAGGATTTTGAGCAAGTCGCAGGCTTTTGAAGGTAGTCCATTGTGTGGTTCTGTTTGTACGAATTGTTTAAAGAAATTAACTTACTGGTTTGCAAATGTTAAGGATAATTCGAGACATGTAACAAACCAACTGAGAAAATTTTTAATTTGTTAGACCTACTGTAGTTATCAGACTCTTTTTTTATCGTTTAAAATAACAACCTTAGAGCCGTGAAAAGTTTAACAGCCATTTTCACATAGATACATGGTCCTACTCACTTTACATATAGTCAGAAAGTCAAATGAGTTGAAAAGCAGCAACTCCAGACTCTGCCAAAACACTAGCTTACGGTCCTCTTCCCTGAAATGTCCCACAGCTACATTTGAAACAGCTGAAAAGCCTGTGCGGTTGTGTGTGCATGGACATGAATACCAACAAACAGAACATAGTGAGAGAAAGACAGCAGACACACACACACAGGTTTTTTGTGTTTTCATGTTTTATGGGGACATTTATTCAATAAACATAACGATTTACCACATAACCACACACACACACACACACACACACACACACACACACACACACACACACACACACACACACACACACACACACACACACACACACACACACACACACACACACACACACATTCTATAATATTTCTTATCAAGTTTTATACTTTTTAAAACTTTTTTAACTTATTATTTTAATATTTAATAGGCCTATGCATCATACCCTGAGACGATTTTATTGTCCACAAGTCAAAATCTAATTTAAACCTGGATACACAAATCATTTTATGATTCAAAATTAAAGAATAAAATATAAAAATGCATAAAAACAGTTACGTTGAGAAAGAATGTGCTGAAGAGGTGTACAGGTAAAATGAATAAATAAGTGATTTTTAAATATCTGAAGAAACATTGTTATGTAAAATATACAAAATGTAAAATATATTTAAACCGATGAACTGTATTTTTTAAGATTATAAGTATTTGAGATTTCTAATCCAGTTTTAAATAGACTTGGTATTCATTTATTCTGTGTTCTAATTTTACACACAATCCAAGTCAAAATCTCAATCGGTTTAGTGTTCAGATCTCTATGGTTTTAGCACAGATCAGTTTAGCGTTACATAATCTTTAGGTGATTATTTTTGGCTTGGGGTCGGATAGGTTGGATTTAATCCAGTCCTTGAAAACTATATCACCTCTCGCTTTTGCCGGCCACTCAAGACAGAATGTGATGGACAGTTCTACTGATTTTTAGGATCATGGCTGCTGCACAAATTTAACCTTTGAATATATTCAGTTGACAGAAGAATAATATTCAATAGTATATTTAATATATATATACACACACACATATATATATATATATATATATATATATATATGCCATTGCTTATTAGTAGACATACAGTGAAAAGTGTTCGAGCGAATATTAAGTTGGTTGTACAGCTCCAGGTGTCAGTGGATTTATAACTGAAGCTTTGATGAGAAAGCAGTCTGTTGGTATGAGTGGCTGTGCAAATAGACACTATTAAAAAAGGTGCAAACAATTTGAACATTATCAGGTGTATGTACCTTTGAGTGATTTAGTTTTTGTGGAGCATGCAAGGGATTCAATTTCCACATAAATATATATACACTATATTGTCAAAAGTTTTGGGACGTCTGCCTTTATATGCAAATGAACTTTAATGACATCCCATTCTTAATCAGTAGGGTTTAATCCGTAAGGCTTTCCAGAAGGTTTAGGAGTGTGTTTATGGGAATTTTTGACCATTCTTCTAGAAGCGCATTTGTGAGGTCAGACACTGATGTTGGACGAGAAGGCCTGGCTCAAAGTCTCCACTCTAATTCATCTCAAAGGTGTTATATCGGGTTGAGGTTAGGACTCTGTGCAGGCCAGTCAAGCTCCTCCACACCAAACTTGCTCATCCATGTCTTTATGGACCTTGCTTTGTGCACTGGTGCGCAGTCATGTTGAAACAGGAAGGGGCCACCCCCAAAGTATTCCCACAAAGTTGGGAGCATGAAATTGTCCAAAATGTCTTGTTATGCTGAAGCATTAAGAGTTCCTTTCACTGCAACTGAGGTGCCAAGGCCAACCACTGAAAAACAACCCCACACCGTAATGCCCCCTCCACTAAACTTTACACTTGGCACAATGCAGTCAGGCAAGTACCGTTTAAGCACCGCTCCAGTCTGCAAGCCTAGGTACTCGATTTTATACAACTGTGGCAATGGAATGATTGGAACACCTGAATTCAATGATTTGGAGGGGTGTCCCAATACTTTTGGCTAATATAGTGCATGTATGCATGTATGTATGTATGTATCTATATATATATATATAATATAAATGTATACAGTATATGTAAACATTATGAGATATATGAGCATTGTAACCTTATCAGTGTTACAGTGTCTACAGCGTTATTTCAGTGTCTTATGTCCATTAGGGCTCCATGCTAAACAAACACTTTTTAAAACGACTAACCACCACAAAGGTAGAAAACAACAAAACTTTAATTAACACAATGCTCCGATTTCTCCACCCGATTCAGTCTCTGAAACATCCCATTCAAGGGATGTGACATCGTCATTCCTCTTCAGTTTCTACTGGAAACAAAAGTTTGCAAGAAACTTATGCTGAAGCCAACATGGGTACATAAACAAACCGAAAACAACTAAATGTTATTGATCAGCGAGAAAACAGTAGTGAAGTCCAGCAGTGTGGAAAGAACTTGGATGGTTGTCTTTTTCAGTATTTCCGAATAAATGGATACGAGTATGTATTGCAAAGGTTCAAGCAAAACCATCTTTTTGATTACTGATCAAGTCAAACTTCAATCTTATTTCAAAAGGTGATTTAACCCATGGGAATGCACATGCAATTACATTGAAAGCACAACAAAACCAAACGTTGCTTATAGTGGTCTCTCTTTAAAAAATAAGAAAAAGACTTCCTAACATCAGTGTTTCAAATGTAAAAAAAATAACAACTGAGAAATGCTCTTTGACATCATTTTGGCAGTTTAAGTCAAGTGAATGCTTCTGAAAATGATTTGAAAAGTGTTTGCGTTGGTTTGATAATGGAGAGTAAATGATTCCTTGGCATATTTGATATTTTCAGCTTAATACATTTCCTAAATGAAACAGAGCACCTTACATAATATGACTTATATGATGACATGCTGACTTGAGTGTGAATTGTCAGACTGAATGTCATCATATTACAAAGCAAAGCAATTATAGCCACACATCTGTAATCCAAGTAATACAAATTCCAAATTCAATAAAAAAAATGTCAACTTAAATTCTGACCTCCAGCACTACTAAGAGATATGATTATGAAAGAGAATATGAAAAATATTTTTTTAAGACAGTGTGAGTGTGGTCTGTTATGCAAAGTAAATGTCTAACTAAAATGATTCTCTGTGATAATAATGCACTCCAATAAGTTATTTGAGCACTATACATGCATTATTTCTGATCATGGGCACTCATCACTGGTTTAGAAATTGAAATTGACTTATTCTTATTCGCTTACATTACTGGCTTCTGATGCTCATAGATCTCATTTTTTTCTTCCAAATACTCTCAAGATTTTAGCAAAAGGTTCGATATTCAACTTTGCTTTGATCAAGATTCTGACCTGTGGAATGTTGTTAATTGACTATTTAGCATCTGCTCCAAACATCAGCACCAATGTATGATGTTCATTAAATCTGCTGCTCTTGGTACAATAAGATAGACTTTCCATCCCTAAATGGAAAATATTTCATTCCTTCATTTTAGCTGGAAAATCACATTATGTTAGTCCAGCTACTCAGTTTTGTTTCCTTGCGACTATCTTTCATTAATCTATGATCCTTTCATTCAGATGCAAACTTATTCTACGATGTAAATCAATCGGCATATCACAAACATGCGTTTTAGCACAGTATCACATACTCGTAATGGCCCTTTAAATGGTCCTTACTTGAAACAATGTAAAACTTTTTTTTCTTCTTTGGAAACCCTGTCTTCAAACTCAAAGAACGGCCTTAAAAATATAAATAAATAAAAATGTGAAAAGGTATTTTAGCCTGCTTCCACTCAAAGACACAAAGAAAACCTGCATAACACTTCTGCAATTACAAAACTACACTTCGGTAATGACTGCCAATGAACATGTGGATTTGTCAAACTAAAAAGTCTTTAGATGGAAATTAAGATTGTATATTTGAGGGGACACTTCCAAATACAGAAATCATGGATGAAGAAGAGAACTGAACAAGAAGTTTTATACCCAGTTTTGTCATTTGTTTTGGAGCACTGCAGATCAAATTTTCATGGTTTTATCTTACCAAATGGAATCTAATTTTAGAATATAATCCATCACTTTCTCTCTTTTTCTTCATGGGGATCCTCTATGAAAGGAGAGCACAGTGACCACTGGACAAAGATCTCCCCCACCGTCCAAAGGTGATCTTGAACCTCTTGAAAGCTTTGAAACTTTACTGGGTTGATTCCAAATGGGTAAAACTATGTGTGTATGTGCGTGTGTGTTGATATGATTGTCTGTGTATGAGTGTGTTTAAGTCTTAAATAAATTAGGTGCATCATTTATTAATAAATATCTTGCAGTTTCTCGCTGTCCCATTCCAACGAGCTCAAGTTCAAATGTCAAACGAATCAAGCTGGCGGGCATTTCAGTGCATAACTGGCATCAAACTTGAGGGTGTGTGTTAATGTCAGTCGATACGGTTACCGCAGATAGTAAAGCGGTCAATCTCCAGCAAGTCTTTTTTGGGCGCTCTGTGTGTAAGCTCAGTATCGTCCTGAATAAGGCTTTTATCTTCTGATTCATCTGGTGTTGTGAGGAACTGATCTGATTCGCTGGTGGTGAGCTGAGGGGCGGGGCATTCATCCCTTTGGGTGGGTTGAGTGGTGACTGATGCAGACATGCCCTCCTCCGCTGGTTCACCTTCAGAGGGGGTGTGGACAATTAGTCAGAGAGAACAAAACCTTTATAAGCCATTCTCTCTGTTTTCAAGGTTTCTTGTGTTACCTGGTGGTTCTCGTGTGTGTTTGGTCCGGTTTGCTCTGCTGGACACTCTGCTGGGAGTTGCAGAGGGGGGATTTTGAAACAGCTTCTCCTCCATATTTGCCTCTTTCACATACATACAGGATTTCCCCAATAACAATATACTGTTCAGCACCTTCAGGGTGATCATTCTGAATAAACGCACAGAGAAACACAGACTCAGTGCAACATTTGGATTATATACATTACTGTTCAAAAGTGTGCGATCGATCAGTGCGATTTTTGAAAACAAACAAAAACATTTAGGGTCCAATTTTCAATTTACCCAATTTCCTACACTTAACTACCTTACTAACTGTTAGCATAATAAGCAATAATTAGGAGCTAGTAGTTTTTAGTTTTTTAATAGTGAGAATTGGACCCCAAGCAATTTTTTGATCAAAAATACAGTAATATTGTGAAATATTAGTTTACACTTTATTTAAAAGGTGATTTATAGACTTTTTTGTGATAGTGTAATTATAGTGTTTAGTTTAGGGTTAGTTGCATGTAATTATGCATAATTTATAGTTACAAGATATTATTACAACAGTAACTACATGTAACGTGTAACAAGGACACTGTAAAATAAAGTGTTATCAAATATTACTACATTTTGAAATATTTTTCTTGTATTTTAATATATGTCATTTATTCCTATGAAGGAAACGCTGAATTTTCAGCACCACTACTCCAGTTTTCAACATCACATGATCCTCCAGAAATCTTTCTAATATACCGATTTGGTGCTCAAGAACCATTTATTATTACTATGACAGTTGGAAATGGTTGTGCTGCTTAATGAAGCGTGGAAATAGTGTTTCCTTTGAGGAACAGAAAGTATGAAGAACAGTATTTATTGGAAATAGAAATATTTTGTAACATTATAAATGTCTTTAGTTTTCTTTTTAATCAACGTAAAGTATACCTTCTGAATAAAAGTATAATTTCTTTGAAAGAAAAAACATTGATCCCAAAAATATATTAAATTAAAATGAATACATTTCGAAAATGTTAAAACAAGAAAATATTATTTATTAAAAATGAATGTATACATTTATTAAAATATAATTGATTAAAAAAACTACTTTTGAACATTACAAATAATGTGAACTCATACCCCAGGTAGAAGAGCACGACACATACAATGGACAGAGAGCCCTGGATCTTCACAGAACTGATCACCACCCGGATCAACTGTCAATCACATACTACATGAGTATAACTTATAACAGTTACTACACATCACAGTACCTTCACTGTTAATGGCTTTAAAAGTATTGAAAAATACAGCTTGTGTAAGTGAATGCAGTGCAGTCTACATGAGTCTCTTTAAGTGATAAAAACAACACAATAAGGTATATTAACAAGAGCTGTGCAACAAAATGACAAATTGTAGATGAATGCAAACACTGTAAGGATTTATGTTCTTGCTTTTACATTGTACTGCGTGATAGATTTGGTATTTTGATGAAATAAAGACGAGGCAGGTTACCAGTAAAGCAAGAGGAAGAGGAATGAAGCCCATCCTCCTGGACACACTGTCACTGTAGTCTGTGTATGCCTGGAAAACACACATATTTCAGTATCTGATTCATAAAGCTGGACGAAATGCTCTTCAATGTGATCAGAACATGAGGAGAAAAGCCACTGAAAAAAATTAAGTCATTCCTTTCAATTAAATTAATCCATCATCTTTGATACATTTACATTTATTCATTTAGCTGACGCTATTTATCCGAAGCGACTTACAATTGCTATATGATACATAATTTGACATACACTTGGCTAAACGCTCAGAAGATTACAGTCTTGCTTAAAAAGAGTCTCTGATATGATAAATGCACATGCAATTACATTTTTCTGTCTGCTGCTGACCAGATCAAAGGCCAAGCTCGCTCTGTATTCACTGTAGACCTGCAGAAACACACACACACACGCACACACACACACACACACACAGTTACAAGGAATGACTTGCGATTCTGAGTCAAATATAAAATCAGTAAACTAAAAAGGCAGTAAACTATCAAATAACTCAGGAGTTCAACAGTCTTTTGAAGGATTCTTTAAAAGGTTAGTTCACCAATGTTAGTATAAACATTCATCAACACACACACCAGTTGTGGTAAACAGAAGCTCAAGCATGCTTGATGACGTACGAGAACCAAAGGGTTCATTCACATTTAATACGTTTTAAAATGTTATTTATTTCTATGACAACAAAGCTGAATTTTCAATCTAATGTGCTGATCTGGTGCTCAAGAAACATTTCTCATTATCAAAAATATTGAAAACAGTTGTGCTGCTCAATATTTTTGAGGAAATTATGAAACATTTTTGATTAGAAAGAACAGCATTTATTTAAAATAGAAATCTTTTGTAACATTGTAAATGTCACGTTTGATCAATTTAATGCGAACTTGCTGAATAAAAGTATTAACTTCTCCAAAAACTGTGTGTGTAATTGGTAACAATTAGAGTTTTGCTGAAATGCGGAAAAAAAAAACAATTTGAGCCATTTAATAAAAAATACATAAGCATTATGTATATTGAATATATAGTATAACGATTGGAAATTATCCCAACTTGTTTTTTTTGGCTAGTGTCCACCTCTAGGAAAAATACAGTACAGGAGAGAGAGAAAAGTGTGCACGTGTGTGCTGAGACACTAATCTTCCTACCTAAACTAAGCAGATCTGTCTCTAATCCCTGCCAGTAACTACACTCCTCTTTCTGTCATTACATATCCCCCCCATCCACATTCTATTTTGCCTGCTTAACCCCTATTTTCTTCATATGTTCCCTCTATTTTTCCTCTTTCAGACACTTGTTTAGGGACAGTTTAGTTTGTAGTGTCACTGATCCTTCATTTGATGAGTATCTCAACAGCAGAGGGGCTCTACACTGGACAGACGCTGAGCTCTGTGTGTGCTGATAGATTTGGGTCAGTGGATCTGTCAGGGTTACCTAAGACACTGAGAGCGGTGCTGATTTTCAGACACACCCCCAAAGGAAACCTGTATCTCTTTGTAAAGGCTTCTTCTTGACTGAGACAGAGGTTTTTGTTTTTTTAGACAAGAAGGAACAGTCTAGAATATGTGCATAAGGAAACCCTTTGACTTAATTAGGTCATGTCACAGTTCTCATGTTCTGTTTTTTTTTAGTTTATTCGAGATAAAAGTTAAATAGATACATGTATTAGTGTATTGTCATTTCAGTAGCGTTAGGTCACGCTCAAAAGAACCTTCTCTTTGCACTACTGTTTTCAAGTTACTGTAGTTCATTTGTAGGTGATCCGATGTTCATATAATCTACCTATAGTGTTTCATATTTAAACTAATGTCTTCTCAAAATCTTAAAGGCAGAATTTACCCAAAATTGAAAATGATCCCTTTAATCACAACCACAACAACATGATACCAGCAAAAGTATCATGATATAAATTAGTATGATGATACTGGACCTACTCATGTTGTATGAATGCAAATCTTTTAGCTCTGACAGAAAGTGCTATGTATTGCTTTTAAGGTTTGTTATTAAATATTATATTATTTATTTGTATGTAACATTACAAAATTATTATTATTATTATATTTGAATATTAACTATTATAACACATAAAATGATTATATATTTGTTATTTTGGTAAAAAATATAAAAAATGTTTATTTCACTAATGCCAAATGAATTAACCTTTTAATCTTTTGCCAGGATAACAAGCACATCAGCATATTTTATTAATATATATGTTTTTATGTTTATATATGTATTTGTAATATGTCGAACATATAATAATATTTTATGATTACCGTCTAAGGAATACTTTGGCGCTGCCAGTATTTTAAGCCTGGTATACAGTGCAACAATAATTTGAACTCACATCTGCTGTGATGTCATTAAACTTGGTGATGAAGGCATGTTTGACAACGTCCACTGCAATCTCTGAGGCGATTACCATACAAACATCAGGAAACAACACCCATAGGTGATCTATGGGCAATAATCAATGATTAATACACACATCACTGTTGCGTATACACAAATTCTGAGATGTGTCAGTTGTTAACTGGATACCTGGATTCCAGGAGAACTGCTCCATGTTTCTGAGACAGACGATTAGTAAGAGTGTGTAGTTTGTAAATCTTTCTTTAATGTCTGTAATGAGAAGGACAGATAGGAACACTGAGACAATTCATCAGTGACAGTTTGAGAAGACTTTATTTACATGGACCTACCACTATTGGACATCTGGAAGAGGTTGTTTTTCTCAAATTTCTTGAATACACTTCCTTTGATCTCAACAAACTACATAAAGAAAAACATACATTAATATAAACCCTACAAAATAAGGTGTTAAAGTATGTGCTGCTGTATAATGTAATATACAGAGACAAATGTAGAGACTAAAGTCTTTTGTAGTGTATTTAATTTAACAAACTAACTGTGCACACACTCACATTATTAGACATCATGATGGTGAGCAGTGACTTGTTATGCGAATTGAAAGCCACGTTCAGTGTGGTGGCCTGAACCATAATTAGAATGGCATGTAGAACTGCATTATTAATTAAGGAAAGTTATAACTTGACAGATTGCAATATGACAACTGACACACAAAACTTGATTTAAATTAAATCATAAAAATACAACTGAGCAGTTTCAGTGTAGTTAAAGTCACCTTGTGGTGAAAATCAAGCTTTTAATGTTGTTTATATGCTTCTGTGGTGTTTTTAATATGCTTTAAGACAAACCATGTGTAAATTCATAAGTCAATAACATTACTGACTATTTTCTCCTTAAAACTGCAGTGAAACAAAAACAGTCTCAAAAACGCAGTTTGAACTCGCGGGTGTTTCTGACGTCACAAACTACCATGTAACCAATCACGTCAAGGTGTGATCATCAACGAGTGGATCTCTGAGCTGGTGTGAGTGAGTGGAGGCTAATTTGCATATTCATAGAATTGCGAATACTAAATGAGGCAAGGGTGTAGTTACATTCAAGCTATATGAAGAATTTTCAAAGGGGGACTTTCAAATATATTTCGTACAGAACTTGAAACTGTAGTTGTAATTACTACCTTGTTCTGTATTTTTGTCTTAATTTTTACAATTAAATTGACTTTTACACACTATATTAAATAGCAGAGATTGAGTATTTATTCAAATCTATATAAAATTGTCATTATATCCAAATATGACTATGTGACATTTAAAGCAAAGCTGGTGTGAAGGATACAGACGTAGAGAACAGCCATGAAGAAATGTGGGATGACTCCTATATGAGCTCTCTTTCTCTCTTTTGGTTCAGTGGCAGTCCAGTACAAAGCATCCAAAATATCCTGACCGAAAGACGAAAACAAGCGATCTGCCACCTAGAGGAGAAACACAGAGCATGTCCATTCACCTACTGTTAATATAATAGTAACAAATGTGAGTGTTGTGATACTGTACCTCCAGCATGTTGTAGATGATGTAGAGTTTTATGACAGACTGACCCCGGATCAGATGGTACATCATGGAATAATCCACATAATGCATCATGAAATAGCACAGAACCATGATAAAACCCTTCAGAACATCACACACTTGAGCGGGCTGTAAGATACGAGATCCACTGCGCGCACACACACACACACACACACACACACAAAAACACACACACACCCACACACACACACACACACACACACACGCATAGACAAGACAAAACATTTTCTGGTTAAATTGGTTACATAGCCATCTGGAATTATGCAATGGAAGAGTAGCTGATTATAATCGCAAAGAAGTTCTTCTGTTGGTAAGATCTTCCACACACACACACACACATACACAGCCACTGGGTTAGTGATCACGAGTCACACTCTCAGTGGTTCATGCGTCATGCTAAAGATTTTACAACACATGACTTGTGCTGGGGAAAGACCAGCAGTGTAAACGTACCCAAAAACATCAAATAAAGCTGTTATAAAACATTTAATAACATTATTCAATCCTATCCTAATACCAAATGCCAAAAATAAATAAATAAAATAGAAATTTGTATTTTTCCACTTTAAACTGAGCTGATTTAACTAGAATTTAAATATTAACAAAATTTATTAACAAAAATTCCATTCTGAGTTTTACTAAATGACCCGATGCATCATTAAAGGGATAGTTTCCCCAGAAATTAAAATTCTGACATCATTTACTCATCCTCAAGTTGTTCCAAACCTGAATGAATTTCTCTCCTCTGCTGAAAACAAAAGAAATATTTTGAAGAATGTTGGGGAATAACACTATTTTTTTTTCCTACTATGGAAATGAATGGGGTCCATCAACTGTTTGGCTACTGACATTCTTCAAAATATCTTATTTTGTGTTCAGCTGAAGAAAGAAATTCATACAGGTATGGAACAAATTGAGAGTGAGTAAACTATGACTTGGGTGAACTAAAAGATTTTTGGGTGAACTGTCCCTTTAAATATGAAACTTTCAGAATTCGTGACTGATTGTTAATTATTATTATTATAATAATTATTTACATAAATATGCTTAAATCATAAAATGTAATTAGAAAGCCTAATGGTAGGAAATAGAAATCCACAGTAGTGAATTACTGACAAGAACAATATCACAAGTTTTACTTTCATATTCTCAAGAATAGTATTTTAAGTGACTATTTGCTAAAGATGTAAACTGCACCTGCACTAGCACATAGAACAGGTATATGCACATCAATAATTGGCAAAAAAAAAAAAATAATTAATGATGTCAAAGTACCAGGCAGGTACAGCATTTTTGGTGTAAATGACCTGAGCTCTTAAAAAAATGCAAATGCTTTGTTACTATTAAAGCATTTATAATAGTACATAGATCGTTCAAATGTTTGGAGTTAGTAACAGTTTTTTTTTTTAAGCAAATTAATTATTTTATTCAACCAGGACACAAAAATGGCAGTAAATAAATTAATAATGTTACAAAAGATTGCTGTTCTTTTAAAATTTCTATTGTCGTGGTTTCACAAAAGTATGAATCAGTACAACACTGATAATAATAAGAAATGTTTTTTGAGCACCAAATCAGCAATCATGTGACACTGAAGACTAAGTAAGAAAGACTAAGAGTAATGCCGGCTGAAAATACAGCTTTGCCATCACAGGAAAACTGACATTTTAAAATATATTCAAATAGAAAACTGTTATTTTAAATTACTGTATTTTTGATCAAATAAATGCATCGTTGGTGAACATAACAGACATCTTTCAAGGACAATAAAAAATCCCCAAAACCTCAAACGGCAATGCATATTGATATACATACTATTATAAAAGTTTGTTACTAGACAAAATGCACATTGTTAGTATTTACACTGGGGTTCTAACTGTATGTACAACTATTTACATTTACTGTAAATAGAATCTGCATTCCTTTACACATAATTGGCTTCGGACAAATATATTTTAAGAAATTAATTGTACGTAATACATGCACTGAATGCAACTTACTGAATTTCCAATATCAGATGCATTTTACAACCCTAATAATAACTTATTACATTAATATACTGCATTAATCATTTGTTTCTCCTTTATCAGAGCTTTGCTTGTTTACTGTGATCACACTGCCATCCTGTGACTGATCATGCAAGTACACCCTAAAGACAGAAAGAACAACATGGCCATTCTGAGAATGATCCCAGATGATTTTAGTATTCCAGTGTGAAATCAAAGCACAACGGTGCAAAATTAGACAGCTATGGCAACGGAAGACAGTGTGAGAAAGAGAGTGTGTATGTATGAATGTGTGTTTGAACACAGCCGCTGCAATCATACCAGCACGGGTGTGTGTGTGCTTTAAGCAGCTGCAGTCATTTTTTCTGCATACCTGCTCTTTTTGCAGTAGGGACATATACTAGCTCTGCAGGCAGAAGAATATATGCACAATCATTTTGGGTTTAAGTGTGTGTAGGTATGTGTGTCTGTAATAACTTTGTGAAAGAAAAAAAGTAGAGAGCTCAAATGTTTCAACCTGTTGGTTTATCAGAATCGTATCACAGTCCTACTTTTGGGAACATTGCTCTGAGCATATCCTGAGTACAGTGTGTGTATTACCTGAGGCCACAGCAGGGGAGTGTCAGCAGTCTGATCAAGGCCAGAAGCACTCTGAGGGGGAGCAGAGTGAACACGTACAGAAACACATCCAGACAGAGGAAAAACCCAAAGATCATCAGCTACAAAGAGAGAGAGAGAGAGAGATCAGTGATAGTCCTGGATGTGGTATAACTTACTGTACTACAAAGGCTCAGTCTGTCAAACTCCAAAATGACAAAAAAGCACCATCAATTTCATAAAAGTAGAAGATTAAACTTGTGTGCTTATTGCAAATATTCTTGTTGTAGCTATTTGATAGTTTTGTGTAAAGAACAGACCTTTAGATGCATCATGTCAGGTTTGACAACGATGTCACATGACTGATCCGTTCCTTCCATTTGAAAAAACTATTTCTTGAATAATGTTTAAAATATTTATTTGGTAACACTTTACAATAAGGTTTAATTTGGTAACTTTAACTAAGCATGAGCAATACATTTGTTAAACTTTGTAAATGTGAGTTAATAAAAACACAGCTGTTGATTGTTTGTACATGTTAGTTCACAGTGCATTAACTAATGTTAACAAATACAACTTTTGATTTTAATAATGTATTTGTAAATGTTGAACTTAACATTAGCAAAGATTAATAAATGCTGTAGAAGTGCAGTTCATTATTAGTTCATCTAGTTAACTTGTTAACCAATGAAACTATTGTAAAGTATTACCATTTATGTATATATATATATGTACAAATTTAGAAAATACATAATTTTTTATAATAAAAATATATTTATAAAATTAATAAAATATATTACATTATTATGTTTTAATAAACGATTAAAAAACTACATTATATTTATAATGAACTATTTTTATAAATAAGACTATAAATAATTAATTGAAAACAAATTTTAATTTAATTAAGCCATTTTTTTTTCTACCCATAAAAAAAGCGTAAATGTAAACACTGAGAAGCCATCAACATGACACAACAACCACCAAGCGCGTGAGTTTGGGACACATCTGTTTTCAGATGAGGGGAGTGTTAGGAACATATTTTAACATTAATAATATTGTATCATTATAATATATCTTTATGGTTGTAATTCTTTTGGTTGGCAGATAAATAAAACAACGCACAGTGTGATATTGTACTGAATTGTTATTTCATTGAGTATGGATTGTGTAATTTTGTGCTGTTGTGTTTGGTACCTTCTCCAGTTCTTTTGGAATACGCAGGCAGGTGTAAACCTTCTCTCTCCGCTCGGTGTATTTGGCCTCATTGTGTTCCAGAAAATATCCTCTAGTCAACTCAGCACTAATAAACCTCACCAGAGATAGATCTGCACACAGACATACAAATAAACACACACATGAATGTGTAGTCACATGCATCCAGCACAATGAAACCATTTTACTCATTATTTAGCACTATACTGTACACAGAGAAGAGCAGAGGATGGAAGCTCAAAATGTTCCTGTGTGTGTGAAAGGAGGATGAATACACAAGTGCACCAGCATAAACCTCTCTCCATCTCTCTCAAATATGTACCATAGCAAAAAAAATAGTCCACTTGTGAAAATGCCATTATGATTTTAGAATTTAGTTTTCCAATTTAGGATTTTAGATAATTTTAGATCATTTACTAATAAAAATGAATAAATGAATGAGGCATTTATATAGCGCTTTCATATGTACTACTGTACACCCAAAGCGCTTTACAATCATATCAGGGGTTCTCTCCTCAACCAGCACCAGTGTGCAGCATCCACTTGGATGATGCGACGGCAGCCACAGTACAACGGCGCCAGTGCGCTCACCACACACCAGCTATAGTTGGAGAGGAGAGAGAGTGATAGAGCCAATTCAGTGGATGGGGATTATTAGGAGGCCATGATTGGCAGGGGCCAATGGGTGGAATGTGGCCAGGACACCGGGGTTACACCCCTACTCTTTACGAGTCATTACTTGTCATTGCATCATTCGTTTAAAGGGTAACTAAACACTAAACCAACTTTTTTTAGTTAACGATCTGTAAGAATAGGGCTTTATTAATGCTGTTCATTGATTCGAGTAACTTTTTTGACATTTGGGTATAAAATGTTTTAATTCTACAAAATATGGTGTAAAAACGTATGAGTGCTGCCCTCTTCAGGTTGAACGGTGGCTACTGCAGTTGAATTTTCCTATAGAGTGCCGAAGTTATGACATCACTTTGTAGGACAACTCGGAAGTTAGCGGCGCATGGGTTCCCTCGATCGAAAAGCTATGCATTTTCCCCATAGACTTTTGGAAAATCGCAAAAAATAAGATCTGTGTTCAACAAAGAGTTGTGACCCTTACACGTTTTGTCTATCAAGATAATCTTTACAAGTTAATCCAAAAAACCCATAGACTTTAGGGCGAGGGAACCGGAAGTGCTAAAATGCTAACTCACTTTCGCGTTTTGGCCTACAAAGTGACGTCATAACTTCGGCACTCTATAGGATGTTTGGGGTGGCAGGTGACGTAAGCGGTGGGTGGTGACGTAAGCAGGTTCCAGCTCACCACGCCCTTGGTACGAGCTACTACGCCCTTGGCAGTATAAAAACCATCTTGTTTCGTCAAAACCACCATAGCGAGCGAGTCAGGCCAGGAGTTGGAATTGCGAGTATTGAAAACTAATCAGGATGAATTAATGAATTAACTGGACTTAACACTCTGGTCTTGTCATATTTCATAGCTATATCTTGGGTATCTCCCTACAACAACGTTTGTGTGCATCTTACGTCATCGCAAATGTGCACAGCACATGACATAAAACACTAAGCGGGTCAATATTGTGTTTTTTATCAATTTGGTGCTATTATGCAAAGCTGAGTAAACAACACAGGTTTACTGTGTGTGTGTGTGTGTGTGTGTGTGTGTGTGTGTGTGTGTGTGTGCCTGTCTATAAGCTGTCTTTCCGCTGCTTGCAAAAGGAGATAGTGGATTTCCATTAATTTGTTGCCCTGATTGCACACACTACGCGCTAATACACAGCAGGATCACTCTTGCTCGTATCCAAGGTAAATCATCAACACTATCATACCTTACATGTGTTTTATTTAACTAAATACATCATATAATCGGATAAAATGAATGCGCAGGATACTTTTATTCGTGAACAAGTGCGCACCCAGGTCCGTGTTGGTTTCACATAGACGCGAACAGCAGCACGGTTCGGGAGCAACCGAACTCAGACCACCTCCTCCAGGTAGTCTCGAGTTCGATACTCCAGTGCGCACCTGGGTCCACATGTGTGATTTTAGTGATTTTTCATGCGAACCGTGCCCCGTTCCGAACTAAACTGCCAGTGTGAAAGCCCCCTCAGAGTCTGACAGCAGTTGTCAATTAATCCGTCACTGCGGGTTTCAGGTGCACGCGGATTCAGCCCCGCCCTCAGTTCGTCCCCTCTATCTCCGCTGGGCTCTGCCCACTTTTCCAGCATTTTTCAAATATTGCCAGTGGGTGGAGTCAGGCTCTGACCAGGGGTTTAGTTACCCTTTAAGAGATTCGTTCAAAAACGCAGATTCATCCAGTAATAAAACAAGTGTTAAAAAGCGAGTCAGTGAATCATTCATTCAAAACAATTTTTTTAAATATTTGAATCAATTAATTGAATTTTTTTAATAGAATGTTAAATTTCACATTTTGTCAGAACATCTAGTAAGTTGCATGTTATTTTGTTAAGCTGTCAATTCAGAATAATAATGATCTCTATTTTAAACAAAAATAGAGAAAAATGTGTTTCTCAATTCATCCAGAATCGTACACGGACTTAAATAATAGATTTAAGCAAGCTTCAAACAAAGCCACTCACACTCGCACTCACATCTATTCTGTGTAAATGTATGGAGCGCATTGTATGTAAGGAATTGTTATTCCAAATTGAGACATGCATAGACCCCCTGCAATTTGCCTATCGGGCCAATAGGAGCACTGTGGATGCCTCTCTTACTCTTTTAAATAAGGTTCAAAATCATCTAGACAAATCAAATTCCTATGTTCGAAAACTTTTTATGGATTTCTCATCCGCTTTTAATACTGTCCAACCTTATCTTCTTCCAAAGCGCCTCTATGAGTTAGCTGCTAGCAGTTGGATGATTTTATGGATTAAGGAGTTTTTAAAAGGTCGCCCTCAGCGAGTTTGTGTTAATAATAATGTTATGTCGGACTGCTTGGTTCTAGATACTGGGGTACCGCAGGGATGTGTAACTGTCTCAAATACTTTTTTCCGCATACATAAATGAACTGAAGTGCAATGACGATAACCTTACCCTTATAAAATATGCTGATGACATAGCATTGGTCTCATGCCAGAAAGAAATGAACTGCACCTCATATTTTGAGTACATCGACAGTATCACCCGTTGGTTTGAGAGTAGTTCTTTACATCTTAATATCGAAAAGACAAAAGAGTTATGTTTGAGAAATCAATCAAGAAGAGCAGATACTGCATCTGAATATAAACCAGTTGTCATAAAAGAAAAAACTGTAGAGCAAGACTCGAATTTCAAATATTTGGGTACAATTATAGATGAGAAGCTTAATTTTGAAAGTAATGTGGAGTATATTCATAAAAAAGCACGACAACGCCTAGGTCTCCTTAGGAAACTGAGAAGCTTCAATGTTAGTCAGCAGACCCTAACTATGTTGTATCGATCAATGATTGAGAGTATTCTCACATATAACATTATTTCATGGTACAGCAATCTAACACTGAAACAAAAGAACAAACTCTCACAAATAATCAATCAAGCAAATAAGATTACTGGACAAAAACAACAGCCACTACAGAGCTTGTTCGATCATTTTATGGGAAAAATGGCAATTGCAATTTTTAAAGATAACACTCACCCTCTTCACTCTGCTTTTGAATTGTTCCCATCTGGACGTAGACTAAAAATTCCCTTGGCTAGAAAAAATCTCTACAAAAGATCGTTTCTTCCTATGGCAGTGATTATCTTAAATCGTACAGTGTTTTAATTGAAACAATAGAGTGACTGCTAATATTTTTAATTTGATAACTATATCATTTTTTGTATTTGTGTTGTTGATATGTGATGTGTCTTATGTTACAGTGTCAAAGAAAAATTTCCGCTCTGTGAAAACAGACTGGACAATAAAGTTCAATTCAAGCCACAATAAGCAACTTTTCTTTGTATTATGTTTTCATATCACAGTAAAGGTTTAGTGATTTGATCAGGAACATTGTTGACACAGTTGCTGTGTGATGGTGGTTCTCTGTTAACACACACACTTGATCTACAGCAGAGCAGATCAGTGACATAAAGGTTCAATTTAAGTGGAACAGAAAGTCCTGGACTGTTTTTAGTGCATGTTTATGTTGACCTAAGGCCAAACGTGTTGTGATAAGGGCAAGAAAGCGTCCTGAGTTGAACAGCGCACATTGCAAATGTGTTCGGTTGCCAACACACACAGTACTTTCTATTTTTAACGGTAATAGAGAAGGATAAACTTGAGGATGAACACAGTGAATTGGAAAACAAACATAGTGGAGAGAAAGATCGAGGGAGAGCCAGAGAGATACCAAATTCTCATCTGTGTGTAAGTGTCTTATAACTAAGTAACATGATAAAAATAGTAAATTTATCATCCAACAAACACATGTCATCCATTTTGCTATCTGAGCTCATGACACAACCTCTAAAAGCTTTCTAAAAGAAAAGCACAGAAAAGATGCCCCCGGTTTCATATATTCCATCCATTTAAAATGTTGATAAGTTTGTTTGGATTAACTTTGGCTTCCTGCGTTCTGTTCCAACTCAGGGATTCCCAAAACTTTTTTGTAAAACAAACATCGCTGCAAAAATATTTACTTGAAGTAAGTTAAGTTATTTTTAGTAATTTAACAATGCATTGACAAGTTCAGTTTCTTTCTGATGTAGCAGATAACAAATAAAATTAAGAATGAATAAAATTAGGCTAGTGTGTTATTTTTGGTCATTTTTATTTATTTAATTATATTAAATTGCTTTTTTATACTATTTATAATTCATTATTAGCATTAAGTCACAAACACCAACACAAAAGCCTCTGCAATCCTAGTAGCATTATCCTTGCTTCTTACATAGCTTTAACAAACATCCACACTAAAATCCAAGCATTAATGATAACTAGGCTATATAAAGACTGTTTTATTTTATGAACATTAAGGAACTCATTTCCATGGATTTTCCAGGCAGGGAAATAACAGTTTGGACCCACTTTAAATTGTCTATATACTACTATAATACAATAGCATTTATTGAGATATACATGTTTTTACATAATTTATATATTTTTTAAAATACATGCATGTATTTGTAATTAATTTCTGTAGTTACATCGATTACACTGTTGACCCTTCCCTTACACCTTAACCCACCTAAACATTACCCTACCACCAAACCTGTCCCTAACCTTACCCATATCCCACCTCAATAGCAGCACAAGTGTTCTGCAATACAATATGAAAACAATATACTTTTTTTTTTACACAAGTAAGTTACTTAGACACTTAACATAAAGTGGGACTTTTAAATTTCCTGCAAAAATCTTGCTTCATAATAGCTTCAATTAATGATCCATTAACATATCAGTGATTTTTTGTGCATTCATATATGAATATGAATGATGAATCAACGTTAGGCTATGTGATCATTTTGATTATGCATGTTTCCACTAATTACTGCATTACATAATGTTAATATTAAGAGTTACTGTTCCTAAGCAACCTCGTGTAAACATATATGACGTATTACATCAGGTATTTACATCTTCACACCTGATCAGCTCTCTTGATCCCTGATCAGCTCTCTTGATCCCTGTGCTTCTAAAGTTAAGTTAGTCTCATTATGCAAGCGGCTGAATGTGTCACATGAGCTACACTGGTAATTGCGGTACCATAAATAAACTAATTGATGTCGAACTATCTCATCTTGTTAAAGGTAAACAAACTTTAACTGATAGTGCTGCAGACAGTAGATAGATGCAATGCATTGTATCTGTTGTGTGTGGCAGGTTTAAAAACTGTCTTCCTAACGTTACATAGACAGTATTTTGGAGCGTTGTAACGTTTAAATCAAACATTACATACCTAGATCTTTATGACATGCTTATGATGCCGATACATACAGTCTATGTAGACAGACTAGGTTGAAAACAATGTGTGTTTAGCGCCCAGAGCCGCTATCTGTCACTCTTACCTGACACATTGCTCTTTCTCTCTTTGCATTTCGCCTTCCTCTCGTAAAACCCCAGAGTTTCTGTAACGTCTGACGCAGCGGCTTGCTTCTCCGTCTTTTTGACGCCGCTGAAGAGTCGTTTCTCCTTATCCTTATCCTCATTTTCAGTCTCATTTTCGTCTCCAAGCCCGGCCGCTACTGAGTCCGCCATCTTCCCCACAGACACAACATTCAGGCGTCACTGCCTACGTCACTACACATGACTACAATTCCCATAATGCCGCCGGACTGATTCATATCATAGGATTCATATACACACACAAGCAAATCCCCCAAAAATATGTTTTAATTACTTTATTCTTCTTAAATCAGTTATAACAGTTCTTAGGCTCTAAGTCTAAAATTTGGATTAGTATGTGTTCAGAGGTCCAGTTCCATATGACTCAGATTATGTGAAAAACACAAAAAATGAACAGAATGCTCGTGCACACTCTTTCCTCGAGCTCAGCTGAACGAAATTGCAGGAGCAGAATCAATATATGATAAATATTGTCAATATAATATAATATATCACAAATGTTAAAGGGATGTTAAAGCAAATTTGCATTGCTAAGTAGCTCATTAAGACAGCACATCGATGTTTATATGTGAATAAAAGCTTAAATTCAATCTGTTCATCATATAAAGGGTCTCTTCAGAAAATGTGGACTAAACCGCTCAATTCATTTGGCTTAGTTTTACGATCTCTTGAACTGTTTGAAGCGTAAAAGTTTTGCAACTGTCAATGGCTGAACAGAAAATGTTCCGCGTGTTCCGAAAATGAACGAAAGTCTTATGGGTTTGGAACATAGAGGTTTGGAACTAAATGAGGGTTAGTAATTAATGACAGCATACGCTGTGCATGTACCACATTTTTTTAACCACTAGAGGGGGCAATAGATTTAGAGATTACTTCGTATAAGCATAATATAATTACTATTCTCTTTCTTTGTAACTTTTTGAATTATTACAATGAACATCTCTCTCTCTCTTTTTAAAATTAATATCAATAACCAGACACACAGAATCTGGTATCATAACCAAACACATTTTATTAATGCAAATGATTGCAAACCATACATAAAATACACAACTACAGCACAAATATGAATGTTTTTTACAATATGCATTAAACTTTAGAGCAATAAAGATATCTGCGTTTAGGCTGAAAATGCTATAGCGTTCACAATGGGACTTTTTTCATCAAGTTGTTGTAGAGAAACCAAACCATTGTGGTACAGAATGAAGCCAACACATCCACTGAGCTTTAAAAAAAGGGTTGAAAAATGTTGATATGAAATGAATTAATATCTGTATATTTACAAGGCTTGCAATGTTTTGTTTTTGTTTTAAATACATAAACTAAATGGTTGAAGCTGTATGTCTCAAGTATGGAACACTGTAACATAAACGCAAGCATGCAAACACACACACACACACACACACACACACACACACACACACACACACACACACACACACACACACACACACACACACACACACACACACACACACACCTTCTCTCCAGCAATGTCTCCTTTACAGTTGAAAATACCCCCATCCCTTGACAGCACCGTTGCCATAGCTACCCACTGTCAGATCACATTACTCCAACTGCTGCGTTGCCATGGTATCAGGCTTACTGTCCTGGTTGCTAGGGTGCTGGCCATTCCAGGAGCTGCCGTTTCCAAGTGTTGGTGAGTTGGCGAAGTCATGGAGACCGTCATCATGGAGACCGTTGACGGGGTCGAATTGTTCATTCTCTAGGCGTGTGATCAAACGCTCGTCCACGTCACCCAACTCCCCTCCCATTAGAGAGGGCTCCCCTACCAACATTACATCCTACAGCGAGAGAGAGAGAGAAAGAGAGAGAGAGAGAGAGTTGACGTAAACAGAGACACAGGGGGTCGAGAGAGAGAGGGGGAGAGAGAGAATGACGGGGGTGTAGAAAGAGAGAGAAGCAGAATCATTTATGGCTTTTATTCTTGCAATAGGGCTAATGCAAGCATACAGTAAAAAGGTGCACAACTACCAAAAAAAAATGTGTATGATAATGTATATATGTACTTTATACATACATAGAAGAATGTGGTGTACACACGCTTGGTTAAATACGCAGTCATACACATACACACACATATATGCACACAAACTCGTCTCCAGACACTAGCTCTTTGGTCTTTAATTAGATTTTTTTTTTTTCAGAAGGAGAACACCTAAATAACAACATATGTGCTAATTAAGCAAATTTGCATTGCTAAGTAGCTCGTTAAGACAGCACATGCTGCGTGTTAACTGTCTGCATGTGTCACTCACCTACCTAAGCTCCGCCTCCAGCCACCCGCCACCCCTCGTTTCCCCGGCGACACGTTTAGGCTGGGGACCAGAGACGGACAATACTAATTATCATCAAATCAATTTCTGGCTAATTAGTCTCAATTACAAACAAATGAACCAGAATAGACAAATGACTATATATTCAAAAAATTACTCTAACATTACAAATTACAAGCACACTGGAAACTGATTAAACTTATTTACAAACAATACAAACAATATAATTCAGGTCTTGATTTGTAATATAAATGTTGGAATAAATAATACATTGCATGAAATATTACAATATGGAAAAAAAATAAGATGGGTTAAATTATTAAGCTGCTCTCTCTGTCCTTCCCTTTCTATAAGGCTTATTCTTTGTTATTTCTTCACACACACACACACACACACACACACACACACACACACACACACACACACACACACACACACACACACACACACACACACACACACACACACACACACACACACACTCTCCATATATTTTTATATATATCCATATTATATATATCCATATATATGCTTCTCTGCAAGTGTGCATTTGACTGTTCAGAATAGAATACTTGCTTAATACGTACGGATACTGTTCATTATATACTTAATTTTAAAAATAGTAAGTGAAGCGAGAGGAGTAATAAATGTTTTAAACAGACACTACAATTGTCACTTAAACTCTTAATGTGTAATTCAATTAAAGTTGCTCCAAGTATTGCGGCATTTAAATATTAGAAATTAGTTTATTTCAATGTATTCATCTAACATAAAAGTTTGTAAATATATAATATGTGTTTGTGTATACAAACACATATTATACACATATATATGCATATTTACAAACTTTATGCACACATATATTATATAAACAAACTTTTATGTTAGATGCGCAATTAATCGATTTGACAGCACTATATATATATATATATTCTGTGTGTGTATATACTGTATATACACATACACATATATTCATACATATATATTTGTGTATATGTATACTATATACACAGACTTGCACACACACATATAATTCTAATATATATACACACACACATATATATTATATAAACAAACTTTTGTTAGATTTGACAACACTAATATATATATATATATATATATATATATATATATATATATATATATATACACACACACACACACACACACACACACACACACACACACACAATTAATTGCATCTATATATATATGAACATTTTATATATTTATTTAGTAAATTAGCAAACTGTCCACAATATAAATACTATATACTGCAACAATTGTAAGGGTAGTATAGTAGTGTGCTATATATACATTGCGAACATAGGCTTCGAATTAGCATATGTGTGTATGTGATGTACCTGTGAGGGTAGGCTGAAGTTATTGGCTGGGCTGCGCTTCTTGCTGTTTCCTGTGCTGTTATTAGACGCGCTACCAGCTGAGTTCCTCCTCCTCCTTCTCTTTGCTGCTGGTTTGGCTGGCTCTGCTGTCAATCAAAACATAAAAGCAGCATAATGCAAATGGTATCAACATTGCTTTCCATGAATTTTGTAAAAAGTTCTGAAAACAGAGTGAACCTGATTAAAAATGAGTGGTTAGTCAGGTGTGAATACACAGCATACTGTATCTCTGCTTTAAAATACTAATCAGTACTGCAAATGAAATCAACAAGAGTGGTGGTGAAGGAATAAGCAAAAGCTAAGATGATATTCTAATGATATTCTTTATGATTTATGGAGAACAGAAAAAATATATTTACAATCCGTGGAGGAAATGCCAGTGCTTGCAACAGTAACATAAGAATAGTGTTCATTTTATATTTTAGGCTTCGGCTTTGAGTAAATGAAACTCAAGACACTGAGTATGCATTTTATTTTCCAGTCAGCTGCACACAGGAATCAACACACAGGCTGAATTAGGAATAGCATACTAGCATAGTACTCTTACTAATACTAAGAGTAGTATGGTATGTTATTTGAATTCAGCCATAGTGCAGTGTATTGCACAGTGAAAATATGGCTTTACAGTTAAATGTATGCAAGAACTGTAAGATCAATCACAATTCAGTACACAAACAGATGTAAGAACGAAGACCAATCACAATATAGTATGTAAATATTACATCATTTCTGTTGGTACCATTTTGAACATTAGAACATTCTAGCAGTATCAATAGGACATTTCTGAAGAGTAGTAAAAAAAAATATATATATATATATATATACAAAAAATATATATTTAATATTTAGAGTTATGAGTTTAGAACACACCCTAACTAGAATGTTAAGGTGATAACAGACATACATACATTTTTTGGAATTAGTGGGAAATATTTCTGTCTTGAAGTTTGGTGAGGGTCCAACTGAAATGAAAGAAATGAATAACAAGTCAAATGACACCACCATAGCATTATACAGAAACAAACATTATCATAAAATTTCAGTAAATAATAATGAGGATGCAAAACATTAAAGAAGAAAAATTGAGGAACATAGAAACAGAGAGAGTTGCCTGAAAATAACATTAAGATTCAGGCAAAGTGAAGGAATTATTGTCAAAGAACAGCAGGAGGTAGTTATTTTTTTAAAAGAGCAGTAAAATAATATATAAATAACAACGCAAGGTCAAAGTCTTCATTAATTACTGCAGATCACAAAACCCTTAACAGCCTGTGCTCAGTACTTTGAAATGTTAATAAGGAATATGAAATATGTTTACAATGAATGAAACAAACTACTGTAAATTTAATGACATTCTGTAGCTCTTAAAGAAGAGAACAACAAAAAGAAATTAAATGCTGGAGGGGAAAAAGTAGCTAAACAATGCTGGTGTTACTGTATTAATCTTTCATGACAGACTATATTTAAAAGAGAAAAAAAGCTAAGAGGAGCCATGAAACGAGAACTAATGAAGAATGTTGGAGACATGGTTGATATAGTTAACTATATCTAACTATAACTATATTTAACTAAAACTAAATCCTAAAAACGATTTTTGTAACTTGAAATAAAATAAACGTTACTGAAAAGGCAACATTTCGTGAGCTTAGAATTATACAGTTCTATCTCCGTTTAGGGTAGTTCTGAGATATTGAGCATCAAAGTTTTTAAATCTCTGCTGTTTTGTGAGATGGAACCTTTTTATTTTATTATTAACTATTAACACCACACAGGCATTAATAAACACCTAATGGACAAGATTATGTCAAAAACTTAATTTCGACCAAAAGTGGAGATAGAACCATATAATTCTAAGCTCACGATTTCTAATTTTTCATTTAGTTTAACTTGATGTACTAAACTAAAACTTAAAAAAAAATTAACTAAGAAAAATTACACAAAATTACACAAATCAAGATGTACATATGGAAAATATACAAATAAGAACAAATTCAAAATATTAATAAAAATGATAATAGTAAATTAGTAGTAATAGTAATAACTAAAATAACACTGGTGAGACCACAAGGTGTGTGTGTGTGTGTGTGTGTGTGTGTGTGGCCTGGTAAACCCTACCTTATGGGGACAAAATGTCCCCATAAGGATGGCAATTTCTGAAATCCTTGTTCGTGTGGGGACATTTTTTGGTCCCCATGAGGAAAACAGCTTATAAATCATACTAAGTGATGTTTTTTGAAAATGTAAAAATGCAGAAAGTTTTCTGTGATGGGTAGGTTTAGGGGTAGGGTTAGTGTAAGGGAATAGAATATATAGTTTGTACAGTATAAAAATCATTATGTCTATGGAAAGTCCCCATAAAAAATGGAAACACTACATGGGTGTGTGTGTGTGTGTGTGTGTGTGTGTGTGTGTGTGTGTGTGTGTGTGTGTGTGTGTGTGTGTGTGTGTGTGTGTGTGTGTGTGTGTGTGTGTGTGTGTGTGTGTGTGTGTGTGTGTGTGTGCGCGTGCATGCGTGCGTGACCTGGTGGCGTTGTCATCCTCTGCCACTGGTGAAAAAGGCAGGTCTTCAGACAGTCTCTGGGACTCAGTCCATACGTCTTATGCCTAGACATGAGCTCCTGCATTGGCTCTAGAATCACACACAACTGCACACCAACAAAATAATCTTTTCACTCAGTTGTTTAACACAATGTAATGGCCATTCGTAAGAGAGTGAGTGCATTTAAATGTGTTTATATGTGATTGTAACATACTCTGAGGTAGTTCAGTGTGAGGTTGGTAAGTCCCACTCGACTGATGTTTTTGGACAGTTGTTCCAGAGCTCCAGGGTCTTGTGCCTGATAAAGACACAGACGCACACATGAACACACAAGTCCATTTATTCTCTCTCTTATTTTGTGCTCCATCCAGATAGAGCTCTAATTCATTACAAGATATGTTTCCATAGCAACATCCTGACAGCTTAGCTAAAAGGTTTGGATGCTTTCACCTTGATTGATAAAAAAGGGCTGAAATACATTTTGTTATACCGTAAACTGCTACCTGTGAACGTTTGCTAACATGTCAGACAAATGCAGGGTGAACATAAAATGAAAGGAAACTGGATTATTTAGAATACAACTAATTAGTTTTTGATTATGCTTGAATGAAAGTGATGTAGTGTTCTGAATGTTATATGTAAAATGTTATTTACATTTAAACATTTAGCTAAAAGCTTGCACAACAACACTGCACTCAAATAAGTGGCTCATGTAAAGAGAAACTGACTTGTGAGAATAATATTTAACATACAGTGTCAGAAATAGTAAGAACAGTGTTTTACGCATGTTAACAATGACTGAGAGTATGAGCCACATTAATTACTAATGCAAAGAGAAGGGCACCAAATTAAAAAGTTAAAAAGTAGAAGTATTTGACTTTTACATTTAGCAAAGACACTTTTATCTAAAGAGACATACATTGTACTCAAGATCTAAAATGAATTATTAACATATACCCTGGGAATCAAACCCATGAGATTGTAGTTGCTAGCATCATGCTCTACTGTTTGAGTTACTGCTTCTCCACTTAATATTCAGCAATATTACTGATTTGAATGCACTAAAACTATAGGATAACTCAACTTAGCTGGATGACGACATCACGGTTTTCTGCAGAGCTGCTTTATAGCTGAATTCAACTCATTTCATAATTGATGTACTTTACACAGATATTGAACTAAAAATGAATCAACACTGAAATGCTTCAACTGAATAATAAATAAATACTATTTTCTTTACAGCAGAATTGAAATCTGTTTTGCATCAACTGTAAATGCTTTGATACTCTGTATTGTATAAAGCTCTATGTAAATAAAGGTGACTTGATTATTTAATGTTGCAGTTTGAGTTACAACCATGAAAACGGTATACTGCATATTTTTAAAAAAAAATAGGATGTGAAACAATGTGCAGCATGCAACAATAAACATTTCAAATTGTTGCTTGCTGCCAAAAGACCTCACATTTACATCATTGAAAGGAGGCCAGTTATCGTTGAAAACAAAATAATAATTAAATTTACATTTTTAATCTAGTTTAGTAAATATTTCCTTTGGATGTCTAATCAAATCAAAAGTCACAAGCATGGAACAAAATCAGCTTTGCCATCACAGGTATAAATCGCATTTTTAAATGTATTATAATAGAAAACAATTTTTAGAAATTGTAATAATATTTTAAAATATTACTGTTTTCAATGTATCTGTGATCAAATAATGTAGCCTTGCTGAGCAGAAGAGACTTCTTCCAAAAAACATAAAAAATCTTACCGACCCCAAACTTTTGAACAGTAGTGTACGTGACAGAATGCATTATGAAACGATACATATTTTAAATATTAGTATGCTACATTGTAGTGGATGTTTATGTTTCATTCTTATTAACAATCAGAGTGGTGTCCCTTTATCATCTCGAAAACAAGTCTGGTGTAAAAATGTGTTTTTGGACTAAAGCTTCCTTTTGGCAAAACAATTACATTTTAAATGTAATTTTATTTCATTTTAATAATCAAGCTGTTAAAAGTGTTGTTGCTATTACTTCTGCTTCATTTGCAGCAAAGGAAATCAAAGGTCAAGTCTAGCACATCGCAATTATAGGATCAAGCAGAATAGTGTGCTCTGTTAAAAGCTGCAAATTTCGGCCAATGTAGATGGTCATCCAAGTCATCTTGAATGAGAAATATTTAGGACGATTAATTGATTAATTGAACTCACATTAACAGCCAAGACACTGCGGGGAATAAGCTCACTGTAGTGTGTGATAGTGAAGTGCCATGTTTTGATTCTCATGAGGTCATCAAAAGTGAACACAAGAATCAGACGACCTTCTGTACAGACCTGTGAAAAAAAGCAGAAAGAGAATCAGGTCTGTGTTGTCCGACTGTCCCCTTACACCATTCGGTTTGCTTAACATTCAAATAACTTTGTTTTTTTTTTTACTTTCAGGATGTAATAGGACGGATAACACACAAGAACATAGACATAATCTTAAAGTCATTGTTACAATTAACGTGAATTTCGAAATCATAACACCGACTTGACCGGAGAAAAACATGCGAGAGAATTACATCTAATGACTTTTTGTTTTTCATTAATTTAAAGCAAATCAAATTACACGGTTCTCTCATTAAAGCAGTATTTTTCAGCACAAGCAGAATTCTGTGTGGAACTCTGAACCCCAACATTCTGTTGCCGGGGGAACGGAGGGTAGCTGCGAGGTTGGCATAGCAACGGGAGGGATGTAATCCCAGCAGACAAGCTCTGATCAATGCCTCCAGTACACACACACACACACACACACACACACACACACACATTTGGGAACTATATCTGTATAACTTAGCTACAACATACAGTCTTCCAAATCAATATTTAATTCACAAATGTTCATTCACTAAAAAGCAAAGTTGGACAAAACTCTCTCTCTCTCTAATTGACAACTGAGAGATTCTGGGTCCTATAGTGGTGTACCATATGAATATTGCATAGGACACTCAGGATATCACACGTTGCACTGGTCTTATTAACATGACAGCTTTTGGGAACAAAGTATTTATGTCATCTGACACAAATTATAGAGGCAAGAGCATTTTATAAACATTATTGTAATATATAAGAGGACTCAAAATAGTGTACTTAGCAGACTTTTCTATTAAGATCATATAATTTTAAAACATAAACCTATATGATAGGGGAAAAAAGATAAGCTTTTTTGAGAGAGGCAGTACGAG
Source organism: Siphateles boraxobius (assembly GCF_051911475.1). Lineage (NCBI taxonomy): Eukaryota > Metazoa > Chordata > Actinopteri > Cypriniformes > Leuciscidae > Siphateles > Siphateles boraxobius. Next base: position 1,789,598 of record NW_027508721.1, on the reverse strand, counting down.
GGAGGGAGGGTGAGAGAGAGTGAGGAAGAAGCCGAGAAAGAGCAGGAGCGGGAGGGAGAGAGGGAAAGAGTGGGGGTTATATTTTCCTTTTTTGTTTTGTGCAGTTACAGCCCAGAATTCACAATGAGGAATACATTAGTGCTGAAAATGAGGAAGCAAAGTCTCACCGAGCCAGACTTGTGCGTGCAGTACCTTAGTGAATGTAGGTTTGCCATGTTGTGTTGTCATTGTACAGTGATGAGAGTCGACAGTAATAGTTGAGTTGTTGAATGACTCCTTTGTTTGTTTCAGCTCAAAAAACAACTCATAGACTCCTCCTTCGAACAGAGAACTGAAGTAACGAGGGATCAGGGTGCGCCCGATGGCTGGGGAAGAAGGAATGAGAGTGAGAGAAACATATGTGGAGAGGAAAATTCCAGTTGCATTCGCTGATTACAGAACGGAAGGAAAAGAATGGTGTGGACTCCGTGCCCAAGCATTTATTTATTTATGGCCATATGATGAAAGAGACTCAAAGTTAGGCGGCACACTGGTCGAACACCTGAACTGGAAACCATAAATGTGTGTGTGTCTCTGTGTGTGGTCCCCTAAGAGTTAGAAACAAACAGGCAACTGAATGCCGCAGGCATTAAGTCCAGCAGGCTGTGCGAGCGCACTGAACAGTTAGTGCTCTGGAGCTGTCAATCACTGCAGTAGAAGTGTTTGAAGTCTGCAGGCCCATATTTATTATACACCCCAGACCTGTCAATCAAATCTCACAACATACACAGTGAATAAGGAATGAATGAGAATAAGTGAAATCCAACTGTGGACAACTGTGTCCCAGTCTAAATCTGAACAAGCTGAAATTAATCTAAATTCAAACTCTACCATGGAAAGAGAACGAGAGACAGGCAGATGTAAAAAGAAGAGAGATAAAAAGAAATTGTAGCCTGTAGATTCTTTTAATATCTATATATATATAATTTAATATATCTATATATATATATATATATATCTATATATATATATATATATATATATATATATATATATTAAAAGAATCTACAGGCTACAATTTCTTTTATATATATATTTTACAATTATATATATATATATAAAACAGTTTTATGAGTAATACGCTCAAACACAAATATGCTCACATATCTTATTCTCATTTATTTGATTATTAATAATTCATATGTACACCATGACTTCATAATATTTTGATGTTTACAAAATGTACAGACAAAAACTCAAGGGCATGACTGGCTCAATGTCCTTAAAAAGCTTGTTTAAAACGTATGGGTAACTTAGTGTCCTTGTTACACATGTTACATGTAGTTACTATAATAACTATAAATTATGCATAATTACATGCAACTAACCCTAAACCAAACTTAAACCTAAACATAAACCTACACTGCAATAAGTACATGCAGTTAATATTACTCAGTACTTAAATGTAAAGTTACACTGTAACAACGACTCCTTAAAATAAAGTGTAACCAACATATGTGTCAAGTTCTTACTTGGCCATGAATACTCAGTGTATTTATAGTGGTTTTGTCTTTTATACCGTTTTCAAGAAAAGTTTTAATTAATTAATTTAAAATTAAAACATTTAGAAATGTCAACTAAAATGTTACAACACATGTACACATTTTAATCATTATTTTTTTTACATTTTAAAATATATTTCACAAGGTAAAGGTATTTTTGTATAAATAGCAGAATGTTTTTTTTTTTTTACATTTTGCAATCTTGCATGTCATAAAAATGTCAAACTAGCTGACTTACTGACCTTGACACAAAATCATGAAGGTCTGCAGAGGTCTTATGAATGTGTTGTTTGCACCACAAATATTAATAAGCAGGTCAGCAGTTTTGTTCAAATATTTTCCCAAGGAAAAATAATACAAGAATATGCTAAAGAACAAAATTAAATTTTTTTCTTTATTATTATATTAGGACAGTCGTATGTCATTTTTTTATTTCGTGCAATAAAATTTATTTTAAATAAAAAATGAAAAACCATAGTCACTGAATGTATGAACTACATTTTAATGTATTTTTAAAAAATTAATAAATACAAAAGAGACAAAAAACAAGCATCGCCGACCCAACCAAATGTTAAATATTTAGGGGGACCAAAAGTTAAATGATCTACCATTGAAATTTACCATTTATGATATGAATATTGTGGTGGTGTTCAGGGTGGGGGTTCCCAGTCTATGGCGGTTATGGCTCTGCACACACTTACTGTATGTCTTGGGTCCCTCCTCCAGGCAAAATGAGAGAGTCAGCGTGGCATCTTCTTCAAAGAACTCAGTGCAGAATGCATCCCACCACAGAATATCACAGTCCTGTGGGATCACACATTAACACACATTTAACACTGAGTGAGACAGAGGAGAGGCACAGAAGTACTTGGCCCCTGAATGACCCAAAATGTCCATAATTAGGCCTGGCACAGTGATTATCATTTCAAAGCTTCCTGTTTATTATAAACACACACCCAAGTTGACTCGCCCCATTAAGGGCAGCAATTTACACCACAAATCCAGCCAACTACCGCTGGCCTGCTATTGAGATTCACTTGATTATATTGGACATGATTATACCAACCCATAAAGCCACAATAAACTGTATTGTGACAGCTCTTGCACTTCAGTCTTTGTGTGTTACAAACGTGTGAAAGAGAATTATTAGACTGTGAGAAATGGGTGTTTCTGTAGGTCATTAATTATTCCAATAGTTCAGTCTCTCTACTCTTAGCGCTAACCGTCAAATTATTATGTCCAGGTGTGCTGAGCATTTTACCCCTGCTGATACATTTTATTTTCCCCCATTTATTCGCATTCCTTTTTCTGAGTAGAGGCAATATTCTAAAAGTACAATTTATTATGGATTATTTTTGTACATACGGCATCAGAAGCAGCACAGCTTGCACTGCAGTTTAAATTGGGACCTAGTGATGAGAAGATTTATGTTCTTTTTTTTATACAGTGTGTCATACACATGGTACAGCAATACTGGTCACATTGTACTGTTTGTCCGTTCTCTTATAGCGACTTCTATAATAAATCACACTGCTACATAAACATCACAGAACATCAACTTGCTGTTTGTGTTCCTGAAGAAAAAAAAACACCACATAATCCATAGTGCATTTAGTATTAAGTCATGGAATAAGATCAGTTTGTAACATAAAAGTGGGACGCAAAAGGAATAAATTGATTTTTAGGAAATGTATTCCATTATTGGACCTTGAAATATTAAAAAATTAAACTTATTGAAATTATGTGTCATCTATTTTAAAGACGTGCGTGTGTGTGTGTGTGTGGAACATGTCGGATGATAAAGATCTGATCATGGCTTTGGGAACCTTTAAGTGCACTTTGGTATGTGATATTTCAGTTTTTAGAGATAAGTAGTAGTCTATTCATTTATCTATTCATTTGAATAGCCGTGACATAAAAAATAAATTAAAAAAAACATTAAAATTGATTAAAAGTCTGATCTTCTGCTACCTGCTATCCTGGCAGAGATGTGCTTCACTGTTCACTTCTTATTTCTATCATATGCAATTATTAACATTTTTTGAAAATTGTTCTCTTAAACGTAATGGAAACGACAGCAGTATTTGGAACAGAGTGTTACGACATTATACATAAAAATGCATGAATTGATTTTAAGTCATTTTTGGGAAAAGTGCATATTAGAAATTCCGATTTTAACACTTTTTCATCATTCTATCACAAAAGTAATTTTGAAGGGATTTTTTTTTTCACATTTAAGATCCTCTTAGTGGACAGAAAAGTTAGAATCTATCAGCTTGTCTAAAATTAATGTTTAGTGATTGTATTATACTTTATGAAGAACGTATATAAAATTGATAAATCCAAAGTTCTGATCTATTGTTTTATGTTTGGTGATTATGATCACTCACCTCAGGCCGGGACTGGAGCCGTTTGTTGAGCTCGTGCATCCGGTACTCCGGCTGCACCGGGTAGGGCGCGTGTCTCCGGTAAAACGGACCGAACGGAGAGGAGTAGAAGGGGTCGCGCGGCGCGCCGGTCATGGTTTCTATTACCGACAGCGCGCGAGGAGCGCATCCACACGCCGCACGTGGAGCACGACGATCGTAAACATACACACACACACACGCGCGCTCGCGGACACAAGGAGAGATGCGACTGTCAAATCACACGCGCGCTCTGCTGTGAGAGGAGAGGAGAGCAGGAGCGAAGGAGAGGGGGAGGGAGGACTTCGCGAAAGGAAGGGGGGGTACGAGGGAGGGGTGGAGGAAAGGACCTACGCTTCTGTAATTGGAGGGTCTTTCCTTACTGTACAGCCTGACAAGTTGGCCAATTAGAGCAAAATTCAATGGAATGCAATCACTGTTTGCTTTGATAAAATCCCCAATACATGTCATCAATATATACTGTAGTCTGTGCTACTGTAGATTATTGTAGAGTATAGTTTGCTAATAAACCGCGCACAGCATATCACATATTAATGCAGAACTGCAACTACAGTTAGTGTGTGTGCGCGCGCGCGCTCGCTTTTCTAGCAACTTGTATTTTTCCATCTCGCTTTCTTTATGACTCACACAAGAGACTTGCTCTCCCACATACATACAGACACACACATTCTCTGATTTTTCCCTGTCTCTCACTCTCTCCCAATGTTTGGACATATACACATTTTTTTTAAAAAGATAATTTACTCTTCTTTACATGTCCCACTCATTTTCAAAAAAAAAATGAGAGAAAGAGAGACAGATAGGAGAGACATGTAGAGAGAGAGAGTGAGTCCATGTGGATTCTATTACTCTCTTGTTTTAGGGGGGAAGCAGGGCCCCAAAAGTTCACCTCCTTTACTTTACTTTCTTTTTTCCTCTCTGTCCCTCTTTCTCATTCCTAGTGTGTAGAGTGTAGAGAAACACACATGCACACATATACACACTGCCTGTTGCTTCATTTTGTGCATGTGTGATTGATAGATCAATGCTTATGTGGCTTCACAATGCAAACCGTAGGTATACTAGTAGCCTAGAGGATATGAGGTTCTCTCTCTCTCTCTCTCTCTCTCTCTCTCTCTCTCTCTCTCTCTCTCTCTCTCTCACACACACACACACACACACACACACACACACACACACACACACACACACACACACGCACACACGCACACACCCCTCCCCCTTCAGGTCAGTTAATAAGAGTGGTTGCTGGGCTCTTTGTGTGCGTTGTGTCTCATGGGGAAAGGCGAGGAGGGAGAAGGGGGTCTAAAGGAATGAAATTTACCCACTCCACTGCAGTATAAATGGAGAGAGAGAGAGAGAGAGAGAGAGAGAGAGAGAGAGAGAGAGAGAGAGAGAGAGAGAGAGAGAGAGAGAGAGAGAGACAACAGGATAATGAGAGGGCTCTCTATCCATGTCTTTGTGTTTATCAATTTTGCTCCCATCTCTATGGCGACTTGATCAAAGATGACCACAAGATGTCACTCTCTGATTTCTCTTTAGTTAATAGTAAACGGCAGAAGGATTGAGAGTAGCAGAACTATTGGGAAGGCCAAGGACTGTTTCTTGAACAGGAGAGCACACGTATTAATTATTTATTTATTTATTTTAAAGTGGGATTCAAACGCCTGAGGCCACATTAAAAATAAGAGATAAACAGAAATGAATAAACAGAATGTTTTAAGATTAAAATGTTATGATGTAAAATTAATTCAAAATATTTAAGGGGCTCCACACAATTTCTCTATCGATTGTTTCATTTCCTTCCACACAAAACACTCTTTGAGAGATTCTAAAATCATGCTGGACAACATGATCATTAGGATTTGTATGAATTCATGCAGCTTGAGTGCTGCTTGCTATGAGTGCTGAGCATCGTATTAAAATTTTATTTTCTTGTTCCAATACCAGATTTTTAAAATACGGAAACCAACCCCATACTAGATTTTTTATATACGAAATGCCAAGAAAGTCAGGATTTTGAGTTATAATAGGTTTAATTTAAAAAAGGGAAAAAAACAAAGTGGTAAACACAAATGGTTGAAATTAATTATGTTCAATGTGGGGTCCTCATTAAGAAAAAAAAACAATAAAAGAGAAACATAATATAGGTAAAATCCAGTGCGATGAAGATCATAATGAATGTCAAAAGATGCTGCTCATCGTTTAGAGTAGACATGCGCTCTCTGACCCTGCACAAGCAATTCCACTAAGTAGCATGTGTGAGTGTATTTTCTTGTGCAATTACTGCATGCCTACCACTCAACAAACACATATACAGTATGCATCAATACTGTCTGTCTGTATGCATAAATAAAAATAAAAATGGAGAAAGACTGAGTCAGAAAGTGAGAGAGATCCTCATGGATTTTATTGTTGAATCCTTTGATTAAATATTAATGCAACCTCAGATTCTCTAAAAAAGAATCCACAGACACTGCAATATATAGGAGGGAATATATGCACACATAGGATCTAGTGGAGCAACTCATAATCATAATAGCTCGAACTGTTTCTCCCCATCTTACACACCAAGACACTCCACAAACTGCAATTTTTCTCAAACTAATACTGAAGCAGTCCACTCAACCCGCTGCAAAAATCATATTCTTTATCAATTTATTTGTCTTGCTTTACAGTACAAATACATTTTTAAAACATGATGGTTTTACCAGAGAAACAATCTTTACAACATATGAAGACTTTATAGGACACATTTTAAAAATAAAAATGTATTTTGTTGTGTTCCACTGCATGGCAGTTTGTTTTTTATACGGAAATCAACCCTCAGATTTCCCCTAGATTTCATTCTTTCTTTTTTTGCAGATGCCAAACTATGTAATGGTGCAGGCAAGGTAAGAGGAGCAGAGAATCTAAATTGTAGCAGGAAACATGAGTACCAAAGGAAACACAAACTGATCATAACCAATACCCAACCTCCCCCTCATGGAAGGCACGTCCTTGCACCAGAACTAGCCTAACAGCAGAGAGAGGATGGGGTTTTTAGAGGTGGGCCAGGAGTAATAGACAGCAATACAGTGGAGCACCAGTCAGAGGGTGACACTAAGGTGGAGCCAATGAAGGGAGAAGCCAGGGAGTCACCCAGAGCAGAGTCATTAGGACGAAGGCCCATGGTGGAACCAATGGATGGAGAAGCCAGGGTGGAGCCAGGAATCTGAAGTGAAGTGGCTGAAGTGGAGCCAGGAGAGGTGGAGACCCAGGTGGAGCCAAGGGGACGAAGACCCAGGGTGACACCGATAGAATGGAGAGCCAAGGTGGAAGTGCAGTCTTGCTGGACCGAGATAAAGACGGGGCTTGGCAGATCAGGGCAGAGCCGGTGGAAGTGAGGACAAAGGTGGAGCCTGAGGGAAGGAGGAGCCTGGTGGAGTCGAAGGGGTGGAGAGACGTGGCATAGCCAGAGGCCCGGAAGCCAGGATATCCTTACACCTTAGCCGAGCTGGTATCCGGAAAGCCATAGGTGGAGCCAGGCTGAGAAGGAGTGCTTTGGAGATTTGGGGACCAGTGGCGGAGACAGGGATTGAAAGTAGGAGGGGATCAGGGAATCCAGGTGCTTACACAGAAAGGAATAGATTTCAGGGTTAAGAGTAGGGTTGGGAACCGAGAATCAGTTCTTATCCAGAACCGGTAGTGTTTTTTTGAAAAATACCGGAACCGTGCGAAATTCCTAAGTTTCGGTTCCGAAAATGGTTCTGGTGCAACGTGTGGACGAAGTGCTGGTAGCTTATCCTTTAATAGCGATGTCTCACTTCATGAATATTAAAATAGTAATGAATGCACTGAAAAGCCCTCGCGCTACTCATATATGCTTTGCGTTAGATATCAACGCAGAGAGAGAATATAAAACAGTGGAGCTGCAGGATTAATCTTTAAAAGATCTCAATCTCGATTCAAACACCCCCCCCCCCATACCCCCCCCCCCCCCCCCCCCTCTTTACATCTCATACAGTCTGTAAAGTCTTGTGTTACCAAGGCAACAACTGACACCACAGAAACAACTGACACCTTCAGCACCACAGTAGAAAATTCAACTATATCCATAATGGCTGGGCCAGATCGGCACGGAATGGAATGGTTAAGCAATGAGAAGGCTTGGCCCAATGGTGGAAAAGCATCAACAATTGATGGGTAAGCACATTATAACCAAAGAAGAATGGCTTCTTGCCACGTAAGATTCCCTATATCCGGTAAATCCAGTGGGCCATAATATTTAGCTCCCAACCCAAAAAATGTATTTTAATGTGGCACTATGTACAGTAGGATCGCTGGGCCAACTCACAGACTCTGGCAGAGTATTCCAACAAAGGAAGACCTTCTCAGGTGAGGGCAATGAAGGCAGCTCCAAGATCAATGTTTGGTCCTGTATTCTGTCAGAGTGCAGGAAAGCGACCAATAGCAGAGGATCTGTATTGCAGCAGTATTTTTTTTAAATGTACAAAACAAAGAAGGCAGTCCACTAGGGGAAGAATCAACATAACAGCATCACACATGTAAAGACAATACAGAACAAAGGTAAGAACTAAACTGAGAACTTAAATACACAGCTAAATAAGGAACCAAACAACACACAGGTGAACGGTGAACATAATCAATTAACCAATGAGTAACCATAAACAAACTAGCAAAGCAATAACTCAACATATATATATATATATATATATATATATATATATATATATATATATGTGTGTGTGTGTATATATATCGTGCAGCAAGATGTCACGATATTAAAGCATGACAATATTTCTTGTAGCGGTGAAAAGCTATCTTATGATATCAGCATTGAGTTTGTGGCAAAGCCTTTTCAAGTGATTGCATTATCTTGTTCTGTCTGTTACTGTATGATGAATAATACTCGGAAGTTAGAACTGAAGTGACAGTCATTACAAAATGACTAGTTAAAACATGCATTATACACCTGCATTGTTTAGCATTTTGTGACTTTCAGTTAAATAAAAGTATATTTTTCCAGTCATGTATTTCATCATTGTCCATGTAAAGTTTTCTAACAAATGTCTTAAATATCATCTTGTGAACCCAATATTGTATATCGTCTTTTAAGCTCACTGTCTCTTTACATACACACACATATACATATATATATATATATATATATATATATATATATATATATATATATATATATACACACACACACACACACACACACACACACGTTGGGTTTCCATGTTTCATGACGACTATCTATAGACATGTACAAACTGTATCCACTACCCCTAAACGCAACCCTAACAGACAATTTTATGCATTTTTATATTACAATATAAAATGGGGACATTGCAAGCATACACAGACTTTTATCAATTATCACATATCAATTATCATTGAGAGTTATTCACATCTAATTAGCAGCCACGATTCTAACAAGCCAAAGTCAGGTTATTTAAGAGTAAACCGTGGTAAAGAAAGAACAAATAATGGCAGGATTTCATCAACTCAGGAGTAACACAAACACAACTTCAGCTTCGCTTGCTGGTTGCTCCTACCATTCACTATTCTTTAGATGTGACGTTGCCATAGCAACCTCAACTCAGTGACCTCGTTCTTTCAGCTCTAGAATTATGGGCTGCCCGGGCTGATAACAGGCACAGAGAAAGAGAGAGAGCATTTTCCCCTAGTTTATCTTGCCTTTGCTGCAATACGATGACATACTGTAATTTCTGAAATTATGAAATAATCATTTCAATTTCAATCAAGTTTCAGTTTCCACTGAAACTTGGCATGAAACAAAATTTGCGATAGTTTTTTTCTTCCCTTTTGTGATGTATATCTGAGTGGAAGGGCTTCTGGAACAATTAAAATTTAGGACGGGGCTTGATTTTGTCAATGGGGAATTGATTGGATGGTTGCTATTGTGGTGGTCTCATGTGACTGACAAGCTGTCCTGCCCTCACGCCAATAAACACGTCATTAGAGATGTAACAGAAAAAGGACGATGTTACTTTGATAAGAGATTACGAGAGCACATAAATTAAAAAACAAGAATGGTCAATTTTGATTTTATGGTAACTTTAATTTAGCTAATAGCATGGATTCAGCAGACACATCCACAACAAAATTGTGTGATTTAAGGCAAGAAGGAATATATTCTGTTATGATCAAAAACAGGCTGATCAACGGATTCAGCTCAGGCTTGTGGTGAATGTTTTCTTGGACCTCAATCAACCCCTTAATACCAACTCCAGCGAAATTTGAATACTGTTTCAGAACGTGTACAACCATGTATGGCCAAAGCCTGAGTGCACTCAGATGCACAGTCTCAACAGATCCAAAAGCAAACATCATCTGACATCATATGACATGCATTGCAGTGTCCTAAGATCTTAATGACTGAAGGACTGAATGTGGTAGAATGGAAGTTTTTTTGAAGGCCTACAGAAGGTGCACAAAATCCAGCAGCAAACAAACCTGCTCATGAATGTTTCGAAAGGGTTCTTAGTTGTTGCATCATGCGGAATCTCATTATATTAATAAACCTCCAGAAACATTCACTGGTGCAATCGTGTAACATTTTACATTGTATCATTATGCACCAGTTATTTAATTTACATTTACAAAGATGAAAGTGAAAAACCGATCAACATTTATGTTGCAGAAAACTTAAAAGAGATGTTAGGCAGAATGTTTATGCTGCTTTATTCCATTTAATGGTGTTAAGGGGCTTTCAAGCTCTAAAGATGACCATTATAAAAACAAAATAAGCCACACAATTTCTTTGTGTTCATGTATCTTCGAATATGATTTAGATAATATAGGTCTAGACTCTTGACAAGTCTACAAATATAGTTTAGTTTATTATATATAGATAGATTTTAACAATAGCATGCAGTGAACAAAGCTCATAGATTGCATTACATTTTCAAAACCACTTTCACAGCTCGTTTACAGTGTTTTTGTCTACTGTAATTGTTTTCGAAAGATGTTTCATCAGCCGAACATTTGACATGTTGTTAAACTATTGTACAATCCCTTAAACACACTGTACTGCTATCCATATAGCCTCGCTTTCGTTTGTCAAATATGGTGCTACCGGACTAAAGTCTATTGGCTTTTTGCTTATTCATTGGAAAAGAAAAAACAGGTGCAAAAACTATAAACCTCACTGGGAATCTTTTAGCATTTATCTATCTATCTATGATAATGTATTTTAATAAATATACTATAGATCAATGTGAATTCATATTCATTCATTATACATTAAACAATGTTAATTTATACAAATTAATATGTTATGTTTTATAATATATGCAGAAATAAAATTAACCTAGATTAATACATGCTATAAAGGTATGATTCATTGTTAGTTATTTTACACACATTATTAATACATAATAAATTAATGTATTATGTTACTATAATGTTTTAAAAATGCTCCTAGTTAAAAGATTTAAAAAAATATGAGTTTTTTTTATGCAAAAAGTGTGTTAATTGCTCTTCACTAGCATTCTTGTTCTGGTGCCTCTAGTTGTGACACTAAATATGAATATGTGCATATTCAAATCGCATGAATAAAATGAGGGCATTTCCAGTAAATTTGAGTCTTTCCTTCACATACCTAAAATATGGCTTGAAGTATAGAGTAATTCACATTCACTACTTTCATTCTTAATATTAATTTTTTTATTTATGAATAAAACATTTTTGTTTGTTTTTTTGTGGTAATTTTTCATTATTATTTTTTTCATTTTCATGGTAATTTTGTGCTTTTTTTGTCCTTTTTAGGGCTTTATCAGCCACAGATCACAAGTTAAAATGTTATAGAAAAGAGCAGTATGAATATTTTTTTAAAGTTCCTTTTGTGTTTCACACAAGACAGCGGTTTGAGACAACATGAAAGAGTAAATTACAGAATTTTTTAATTTAGGACAAAAATTAGGGCATGTCTTGATTTTTCTGAACTCCAACACTCTGGATCAATCTGGATGTGTAGTATAGATTTAAAGAGAAAGGTACACTAAATTCAAAAACCACAATATATTCTTTCCTGGAATATCATTCTGAAGTGACATTAGGCTATACATTATCCAAGGCAACAGGAAAATACATCTCTGTTCTAGTTTGTCATGGTTTTATAGTGATTTTGTGAGTGTTATGTTAAAGACCCTCTGAAGTGCTTTGAAAAACGCACCACTATTCAATGCGTTCACAATTTCCATTGAAAAAGGACAGGGCGGGATAGATCAAACAGCTCCTCACTTTTTTTAAATAGCCAATGGCACTTTGTTTATATCATAGCTCAGCCCGTTGAGCTAGGTACAGGCCCGGCTGCAGAATGAAATGACTGAGGGAGCATGTGAAATTGTTAAGGGGGCTTAACTTTCTACCATCAATGAACAATCAATACACACCTCGCTTTGGAACGGCAGATTTTTAAATGCAGCGCACCCTAAAACACTCCATATGCAACTGCACAAGTAATGAAAACATAAGCCAGCATCATTTATTATGCATGTTAACCCTTTGAGCTTAAGTTAAAAATATTCTAACTGACTCCCCAGAGTGAGTTTTTTAGAACGTTCCCCCTTAATGTTTCCATGGCAACGAGTCATATTTGTCATGTGACACACCGCAGCCACAATAACACGTGACAGGTGTATAGACCAATTTCGAGCCGACGTCACAATTACGTCACGGCGCTAGCTGGAGGCAAAACAAAGGGAAAACTGCAGGCGGCCAATACAAACCAGCACAGATTCGGCTACATAATAAGGAGCTTAAATTACTATTATCATTATTAAATGTCATCTTGTTGTGTTGTTGGATGCAAGAATCAATGAAAAATGAATATGCTGTATCTGGAATTTTTATTTCTAGAAAATATTCACATCATTAAAATTGCACCGTAATGTCATTCTTTAAATTGACGTCTTCTTGGCGCTGGCTAGGCAGAACTGCAGATCGTACCACACAAGTCTTGTACATGACCATTCATCACATAGTTACAGGCATCTAAAGATTTATATGACCCCAGTATGTCTTTACGCTCGGTTTCTCTATCGGATAGGTGTAGGACTGAGCCTAGCGTTAACGTTAATCCTGTCAGATCGTCCATCCATTGCCTGAGCGTGTACGGGTCAGCCAATCTGGTTCCGTCTGTTAAAATTAACTTTTGCAAATAACAATCGCGGTCCTGGACAGTGACTGACCTTGCACATTAAGATAAAATCGGATTTTCTCCAGTCATTGTTAAAAAACAAGCTAGCAAAACTTGCAAACTAACGTTAGGGAAGCGGCCAGAGGGATCGTTCTGCAACCACCTAAGCTCCGCCCACAGAAAAACGTCACCATGTTTACCAACTGAAAAGGGGTCTATAGCTTTTATTTAGTTTTTCCTTTTTTATTAAAAATATTCACAAATGATGAAGTATTATATCAAGTATATATTTCTATCTGATATTACGATTCTCAAAAATGTGTAAGTGAGTGTGTTTGGTCGTTTAAAACCTTTATAAATAATTTTGATTTTGATCTATAACGTGAGATGGGCGCCACCATGTTTCTTTACGCCGCAGTTCAGAGAGTCCTGTCAGTCAACAGTTTCTCCTGAAATACATGTAAGAAAGTGACCGGTGGACTGTGAGAAGAATAAAGTAAACTTTATAGTTACTTCCACTATGTTCGTCTGATATGAATAACACACGTCGGCAAATTATATTTGAATAGATTGTTATTGCTGCTTTCACAGATATCAGTGTGTATTTTCAGTGTGTGTTGAAACCTAAAATAAACATTATGAGGTTGAAAACACTGCATAGTTGTAATATATGACAGCGCTGAGCTCGTCCGTCTCTGGCTCAGCGCCAACCAACACACGAAAGCACAGTTTGAATCTGGCAGTTATGTCACATCACTGAACATTCTAAATCCCATATGTGGGACCGGACCGTACCGCTCAAAAGGTTAAACTGAGGGGGCACAAATCAGATCTGAGGGGGCAATGCCCCCTTTTGCTCCCTTGTGGCGCCAGGCCTGGCTAGGTAAAGCCTAATCTCTAACTGTTTCTCCTCCTAATCTCTGCCATATCGCTTTAAAGTAAATATAGCATTCTGTGCATAATTCAAATGGGTCCAATGTGTTTTCTGGTATGCGCAGACTTGCGCATATGATCCGCTCTGTGCTATAGTGTCTCTGGACTGGAGCAGACTGTGTTCGCATGACACTAATTTCATTTGGCCCAATGTAAAGCATATTTACACTTGTCTGAATCATTTCCTATCCCCTATATAGTGCACTGTGTTGAAAACAGTAAATTTGTGAAGAGTGACCGATTTAAGCCGCAGCTTCAGCGTCTATTTATAATGTAGGGAGCGGGACGCTTGAGATTCTAGAGAGCATTTGATTGGACAGAAAATATGAGAAGCTGAAGGGCAAAATAAATTATGTCATCAAAATCAAATCAAAACGTGAGAGACTAAGTTTTGAATGCTTATATATTCTAAATGTGAGTTTTGTTACTGTTTTGGAGCACACAAGCTTATAGATAACAGTACAAAACATATTCATACTAAAAGCCAAAACACTGAGATATCGGGTTCGCTCTTGGGAGCCCCAATCACCTCTGGGATTATCAGATAAGGCCAATGAAATTGGCATACAGAATTTGTATACCAGGCCACGCCCCTTACATAGAGGTATATAAGCTGGAAGGCATGCAAGTGTACTCCAGTTTTGTTCTGAGGAGCCGAGGAAGCATCGCGGCCACTTCAGCGGTCAGAACAGAGTTGTTGCATGAAGGACACATGTCATTGCCGGTCACTTTCGAAACCGGCATATGGGGTCCCTATACTAAACGCCACAACAACTGTACCGTGTCACGAGATAATGCAGGGTCTAGCCTGAGAGATTGTATCTATCACCTCTGGTGTGAGTCCCCAGAGTTTCTCGCCCCATCCAGAGACCAGACGTGGATGTTCCAGAGATCTGGGCCTGGGTGCCAGATTCTGGCCTGCCCCTGAGAAAGAAGGTCCTTCCTCAGGGGGATTCGCCAGGTTCTGGTTGGGCCAATAATGGGCAACTATTAGAACTTATTTCTCATCCTCCCTGACCTTGCACAGTGTCTGTGGGATGAGGCTCACTTGGGGAAACGCATACTTGTGCAGTTCCCGGGGCCAGCTGTGGATCCGTGCCGAGGGGGCCTTGGACAGGGAATACCACAGAGTGCAATGGGAGGATTTCTGGGAGGTAAACAGGTCCACCTGTGCCTCACCGAATTGACTCCATGTCAGCTGGACCGACTGGGGAGTCTCCATTTTTCCCACTGCGTGACCTGTTGTGAGAGCGCATCGACTGCGAGAATAAGGTTGCCAGGAATATGAATGGCACGCAGTGACTTCAGTCATTGCTGACTCCAAAGAAGGAGATGGCGGCCGAGTTGTGACTCCTGTCCTGGCATTTATATACACCACTGTCCCGGTGTTGTCCATCCGGACCAACAGGTGCTTGCCCTGGATCAACGTCCGATGAACCCTCAGGGCCAATAGCACAGCCAGCAACTCTAGGCAGTTGATGTGCCAATGCAGATGGGGTCCAGTCCAGGAGCCCGAAACTGCATGCCCGTTGCACACGACAGCCTATCTCGGTGGTGTCTGTTGTGACAACTACACGCCTGGACACTTGACCCAGACGGGCTAGGTGCTGAAGGACCTAGTCCCCGTGTTCGCAGACCAACTCCTGGGACTGAGATAAAATAAGCCAGTCGTCAAGGCTTCCAAGACCTTTGTGAAGATGAGAGGAGACAGGGACAGCTCAAAAGGGAAGATCTTGTACTGGTATGCACATCCTTCGAAGGCAAACCGAAGAAGCGGTTTGTGTCGGGAAAGGATCGAGAAAAGAAAGTATGCGTCCTTCAGGTCTATCTTTGCAAACCAACCCCGATGTCTGACATGTGAGCATATGTTTGACTGTGAGCATCTTGAATGAGAGCTTGTGCAGAGTCTAATTCAGTACTCCTCAAATCACCACTCTTCTTCGGTCCAATGAAGTAAGGGCTGTAAAAACGGCCAGGGGGTCTGGTGCCATGTACCGGTTTTGTGACCGACGAGAGAACAAGAGCAATGAACACCGTGAGTGAGTGTATGACCCAGGTAAAGAGGAAACTGCTCTTTTTGTCAATGTGTAAAATTGGTATTGGTATTAAAAGGCCGCTGGGGTCTAGCTTCCGGCCCCGGCTGAGGCCAACCTAGATGATGACCAGGCGGTTCCTGAGGCCTTGGGGCCCTAGCTTCCCTGGGAGCAGAGTGACGGAGAGGCAGGATGTGCTTAATAGCTTTCGTCTGTTTCTTCAAAGCAGGACACTGTTGAGCAAAGCCCTCAACAGTGTCGCCGAATAGGCTGCCTTGGGAGACTGGGGCGTCAAGAAAGTGAGCCATAGTCTGAACTCTGAGTCAGAATTACCCTTTTCCAGATCTTTCAACGCTTTGGCTTGTTATACTTGCAAGATAGCCATAGCGTGGAGGGTGGAGGTGGCCTGGGCAGCAACAGTGTAAGCCCACACCATCAGAGACGAGGTAAACTTACACGCCTTGGACGGAAGGGAGGTGGAACATACTCAAGGCCAGTGCTCCTGGCAACTCAGCACCAGACACAGACTGAGAAAACACACGCGAAAGAGGAAGCCCAGCTGACACTTCAGCGCCTGAAAGCATAGGCCCGCCCTTCGATGCTGCAAGCTACAACTTATCATCTCTGCGAGTCCCGAATGAGATGACGCATACACCCAGTGATGCAACTTAGAGTAATGCAGCGTCAAACTCATCAAGGAACTTTACCCGGCGAAAAGCACTGCCATTTAGTGCCATTTAACGTCTCACTGTTCCCAGACGAGACGCACTGGTTCGGCTACGAAGAACAAAGCTAGAGTGCACTTGTACGCCGGCTGGCTTATATACCTGTATGTACGGGGCATGGTCTGGCATGAAAATTCTGCACGCCAATTCTATTGGCCTTTTCTGATATTTTCAGAGGTGATTGGGGCTCCCAAGAGCAAACCCCATATGTCAGTTTTGACACACATCGAAGTGACCGTCAGAAAGGGAACTTTAATTTTGATTTCTTGGGGACTTTTAATATGTCGTTTTGAAACCATAGACAGTAGAAAATGCGTTGACAAGTCTTTGCATTTTTTTAAATCATAAACAGATTTTGCAATTTTTTTTACAAGCAAATAAATATACTGTTTCCATGCAATATGAACTCATTAAGAGTGTAATGGGTAATTGAAAGAACATCTTTTCTGGGTCTAACAATCAGGAATTGATTTCAAATTACCCTTCTCTTTGTTTGTTTTTAATCATCAGGTTTATCTTTTTTCAAGTAGGTCAGGATCCCATTTTCATATTTCCATTTTATCATAATTACCGAAAATTAAAGGCTCATTTCAGGATACATTTATTGTTGTACTTGTTAAGCCCACTTTATTAAGATAAGGCACCTCCTTCACTACCTCTAAATTAATATCCAAGTTTCATAACTTAAATGCAAATTTTTTCAATGCTGACTCACTTTTCTAGTCTGATCATAATCCCTCTTTGTATGGACTCAAAGGGGAACCTGTAATTAAATTAATCATCAGCGCCACCCAATGGTGAGAAACAGACTGTGACTGTCAAAGAATATTTGATAGAGACAAAAAAAAAGACAAACAAAACTCATCAGAATCAAACAGTTTCATTTGCCATCACATTTACAAAATATTTTTCACATTTAAAATGCAATGATCCTATTTTTAAGACCTAGGATTTATTTACAGTAATTTGATGTTTACATGTAAACGCAAAGGCAGTAAGATACAAAGTATCACTAATGCAGAGACTGCGGTGAGTTATTGGCTTGGTTTGAAGGGTTTTGATTACCATAAATCATATCGATCATAACATCGGCGTAGTTTCTGTTTTTCCATCTGCAGTAATGAGCTGCATCAGAGTACCTGAAGGGGGTCTGTTCTCTCCTGTAGTCCACTTATAGAACAGCCTAGAATGTAGGAAATGCATCATGGCTTTATCCACACACACAAAAAAAAAACACACACACACACACACACGCCAAAAATACAGAAGATACAGCTCCCAAGTATTCAATATATACTTACTCCGTTATGTACTCTAGTGATGTCCAGGAACTGACATCACCATCTGGCATGAACTTTCTATTCATGGGTGTATCCAAAGTCACTCTAAAAGGAGTAATTAATAGTCGTCTTTAAAAACAGAAATTTGCACGGACATAAATTAGATGCTTGGCATTTTGTTGTTCCTTACGGGAGAATTGCTACTGCAGAAGATCCTGGAGGAAGACCACTATTTGGCCCACTCAGACTTTTGCACAACTGATGTACTGCTGCCTTAGCCATACCATAACCAATGCATCCTACAATGACAACGAGATAGAATTGTGCTGATACTGCAATATACATGTAAAATCCAAATCCAGAAAAGTTGGGACATTTTGTAAAATGTAATAAAATCAAGATTCTGTGATTTGTTAATTCTCTTTAACCTTAATATAACTGACAAAAGTACAAATAAAACATTTCCAATGTTTTCACTGGCCAAACTAATTGTATTTGGTAAATGTAAACACATTTTGATTTTGATAGCTGCAACACACTCCAAAATAAAAACAAAACAAAATAAAAATAAAAAGAGTAAAGAATATCTAAGTCAGACTGTTTTTAAATAGTCCACAATTAGCAGGTGAACTGGTAATAGGTAAGGGCATCGTGCTTGGGCATAAAAGCAGCAGCATCCACTAAAGACTCGGTCTTTGCAAGCAAAGATGGATCATGGCTCACCACTTTGTGCCAAATTTCACAAGAGAATTGTCAAACAATTCAAAAATCACATGAAAAATCTCAATGCAAGATTGCTAATATTTAGGTTTTTCCACCAACTACCATACATAATGTGAAAAAATGTAGGGAATCCAGAGAAATCTCAGTACATGTAGGGCAAGGCAGGAGACTGAATGTGCGTGACCTCTGAGCCCTCAGAAGGCATTGCATGAGAAACCGTCATGCTATTGTATTAAATATGGCCACATGGGCTCTGGAGTACTTTGGAAAACCATTGTCACTGAACACAGTCTGACGCTGCATCAAGAAATGCAACTTGTATCTCTGTTACGCAGGGAGAAAGCTATACATCTGTTCAATGCATCTCAGATGACAGAAGACAGTGGAAATGTGTGTTGTGGTCAGATGAATCCATGTTCTCAGTCCCAAAGAAAAAAGGACCATCCATACTTTCATTAGTGACGGTTGCAAAAGCAAACACCTGTCATGGTATGAGGGTGCATCAGTGCAAACGGTATGGGTGACTTGCATACTGTATGTGTGAATGTATCATTGACGTGGATGCATATATTGGGATTGTACAGAGACATAAACTGCCATCAACATAACATCTTTCCTGGTAAGTTAGCTAGACAATGACAGGCCTCATACTAAAACAGAGTTGTTTTTTGACACTCTACACCATACAGTGGATGCGCCTGACTGCAGTCCAGAACTGTCTCTTATTATAAATGTATGGGCAATCATGAAAAGGAGAATCAGACAACAATGACCACAGACTGTTGAGCAGATGTCTCGTATTAGGTGAGATTGGGCAAACATTTCACTTGCAAAACATCAACAATTATTATCCTATTGTATTATTATTTAACAATTATTAATACTAATACAATAAATTGCCACAACAGACACCTCCAAGATAAGTTGCCATTAATCTTGCCGTGTGCAATGGGCATGCAGTTTCGGGCTCCTGGACAGGACCCCATCTGCATTGGCACATCAACTGCCTAGAGTTGCTGGCTGTGCTATTGGCCCTGAGGGTTCATCGGACGTTGATCCAGGGCAAACATTTAAAAAGTGTCATTAAAAGGAAAGTTGATGTGACAGTGGTAAACATGCCTCTGTCCCAACTTTTTTGAAGTGTATTACAGCCATCAAAATCTGTTTATATTTACAAAATACAATTAAGTTGTGAAAGCTTTGAAAATATTTTCTTTGTACCTTTGTCCGTTAAACAAAGGTTTTAAGAGAATTAACAAATGACGGATTCTTGATTTTATTGCATTTTACAAAATATTGTGGTATGCTCCACATGGAGATCTGATCCGAATTCTGAGTCCATCTGGGATTACATGAAGAAAAGGAAAAAACTGAGACAAACTATATCCAGAGGAACTGCGGCAAAGTATCAAAGACACTTGAAGAAACCTACCTGCAAAGCTACCTGAAAATCTATGTGCAAGTGTACCTGGACCAAAGCTGTTTTAAACGCAAAGGGTGGTCACACCAAATATTGATTTAACTTATTTAACAGACGTTTTGACATTATTTTTGAAAGCATCCTCACTTTACAGGATTTTTACACAAGTGTCTAAAACTCTTCACAGTACCGTAGCTTTGCAGGTATGGGTTTCTTAAAGCGTCTTGGAGACATTGCCACAGTTCTTCTGCATTTAGTCTGTCTCAGTTGTTTCTTCATGTCATCCCAGATGGATTCGATGATGTGGGATCAGATCTCCGTGTGGATCATACCGGCTGTTGTCAGACTCCTTGTGCATAATATCTCACTAGATTATTACAAATAATGGCAAATGGAATGTTTGGAAATGTAAACTGATATTTCCTACTGACATACTACAGCAAAAGATATAAATAACTGGCGCAAAACCTTTTTTTTGGTGAAAATTCTAACTTGCCAGTACTGTGTGTATCATATATATATTTATATATAAATATATAAATACACACATATAAATGGGGGAACACCCTTCGCTGTCAAAAAAAAATCTACGTGTGTGCGGAGGGAATTTTATTTAAAAGCTTTGTGTTTCAGAAATGGTACTGTATGTTCATCAAGTTTCACACAGTTTAATGACGATTGTTAAGCCAACTTGCTTTGTGCTGTGAACATGAACTTTTTATCATGCTGAGAGACAAGTATGTATGTGAGGAAATATCATATATATTATGTTAAAAAATTAATGACACTGGTCATGAGAACAGTATTTTTATATATATATATATATATATATATATATATTCATTTTTTATGAGCTAATCTAAAGGTCAGGGAGTAAATACCATAACCATAAAAAAACCATAAAAACCATACATACCTGCTGTTGGACCCAGTGCTGCTTTAGCCCCCGCCAGTGTGAGCAACCCCCCCTCTCTCAGGTGTTTGGTTGCTAAGTGACTGCAAATTGTGGAGGTCCACACACTCTGCTTCCACATCAGATCAGCATTCTTATACAGAGCTGAGGCATATAGAATACATTCATATGAAGTATAAACTGATATACTTACCGGTATATACCAGAAAATGTTCAGTTCTAGGATAGAATTAGACTTAAGGAGCCCCCTTGTGACAATACTGAGAATGCAAAACATTTCAGAAAGCAATAACAAAAGATTAATTTTGCATAGCAGGTAGAATGTCTATGCAATTGTGAAGAGTGTTTTGGGCTTCTGTGACAAAGTTTTGACTCAAGATTTACTGTGCAATAAATCAGCTGTTCTCAACCAGGGGGCAGGGGCACAATAGCAAACCTCAGAAAACTTCCAAGGGGGCCGCAGACTGATTTAAAATGATAGATAGATAGATGGATAATAATAATATATAAATATATAACATTTATATAGTGCTTTTGTCCTCACTCAAAGTGCTTTACATGGAAGGAAAAATCTTCTCTACCACCACCAATGTGCAGGATCCACCTGGATGATGTGACAGCAGCCATACTGTGCCAGAACACCCACCAGCTTATTGGTTGAGAGGAGAATGTGATGAAACCAATTAGTGTATATATGGGGATGATTAGGAGGTGATGATGATGGACAGAGACCAACGGGCAAATTTTGCCAGGATGCCAAGGTTACCCCTACACATTTTTCAAAGAACATCCTGTTTTTTTAAATGATGTGACAAACTGATAGATAGATAGATAGATAGATAGATAGATAGATAGATAGATAGATAGATAGATAGATAGATAGATAGATAGATAGATAGATAGATAGATAGATAGATAGACTTTTAATATTGTGTTTGAATCAAAAAGTCTGAAAACTTCTGCTATAGATTTTGTATGGCCTCTGTGTTGTACTAATAAGTATGTACTAACTTTTGGCCTTGGCGCTGCCCCCTGCCCAACCTCCAGCCACACACAAGATGGCATCAACTTTATCTTCACCTAACAGCTCACTGACATCAGCTGTCACCTAACAAAAATAAAAAAGAAAGACAGAGATGTAACATGTTTGAATATAACACACAACATTACAAATCAAAAGTATGTTGATCTTTGAATACAGACAGGCAAATAATTCAGGCAATTTGGGAATCACATGAATATCAGCACCGGTCGATAATCACGCCCATTAAGTCAATTAAAAGAAATGGTAGCAACAAAATCTTAAAGGCTTGTTGAGTGACCTGCGCACACACACATTCACATTATATACAGTATGTGTGTGTATATATATATAGATATTTTTTTAAAATTTTGTTATGTTTATGCCTTATGTTAAACTACGGTACAAAAACCTGAAGATGTCTGTCCATCGACAGTCCCTATCCAACTTGACAGAGCTTGAGAAGATCCGAGGAGAAGAATGGCAGAAAAATCGCCAATGAAGATGTGCAAAACTTGTCACATCATACCCAAAAAAGACTTGAGGCTGTCAATGTGCTTTAAGTACTGAGTTAAAGGGCATGCAGGTTAGAGGACCCAACTAGTCAATGTATAGAAAAATAATGTAGGAACTAGATTTTCTTTCAAATATACTTATAAATACGCTACATTGGCTTCTGGAGTCGTTTTTGTGAGAAAATGTTACTTCCGCATCTGAAAATGGGCGTGACGTAACGGGCGGGAGAGCGGTCGATTCAAACAACAGGAAAACAATGGATCGCAATGACATTTCGGACGTTGGGGAAATTGTTCATACTTACTCGTATGACGGACCACAGCCATACAATTATGAGCCTGCTATGCTGCCAAGAGAGCGGGGACAGGCCAGGAATTACGACAGGAAAAACTCCTCTGACAGAACAACGGTCAGAGGAGACAAATTGAGTTGTGGTGTGAGGAGAACCAGTGGAGAACAGGACAGGTGTCTTGGTGAGAAACCAGTGTTAGCTAATAGATACACGTTCGCTAATGATATACACTGTGCTCACAATATTGTACATCAGTTAATAGCAATGCTATTATTGGTCATCTAAGTTAGGAGTATTGGAACTTAACTTACCAATAACAGAAATAAGCTTTGATCAGGCGTATGTCATGCTCATTAATATCCGTCCAGACTAACATTACGTGATATAACTTAGCAGTTTCTCATCGAGAGACAGAGATATTTTTATTCCTGATAAGTTACACGTTTTTAGGTGCTTTTGTGGGAAATGCGAGGCAATGAATGTTCACAGCTGAGGAAAGTCAGTGCTGCAGGGAGGTGGATGCATACTGGGCCTTGGTGGAAAATGTCACCCCCATCACATCCCATTTGAACTCCATATGGCCGGGATGATAATCCTTCAATCTGAAGTGAACGCTACACACGACCGCGTTTTTCGAAGCCGATGCGGAAGAGAAATCCCGTCTCTTCACCTGCACAAACCGCACCCAGGCACGAAAGATAGCACCGTCCTTTTTCTTGTTAGGAAACCTGTGGACTCGATGTCCTGATAGGCCGGAGTTTTTGCAACCTCGACAAACACAATAATTTACCATGACGATGATAAATTAAAATACAAAAACTACCGAAAACACAGACTCACGACCGCTCTTTCTGAACCTATTCTGCGCTGCTGAGACTCCCTTTCGTGACGTAAAATGATGCGATGTTGAAAAAAAAACGATTTTTACGAGCAGTCAAAGAAAAGCTCACTTTATCTACTAAATTGGTGCCCTAATGTCGTTTTAAAACATTTTAAATCCTGCAATAACTTTTCATATGGTATTTTCATACAAGGTTATGTTATATATATATATTATTATTTTTTTACCTGCAATATGCTCTGTAAGGGTTTGAATACTTATGCAATGTACTTATTTCAGTCTTTCCTTTTTAATAAATTTGCTAAGTTGTCACAAGTCTGCTTTTTGCTTTGTCATTATGGTGTATGGAGTGTAGATTCATGTGGGGGAAAAAAGTCATTTAAAGTATTTTAACATAAGGCAGCAACATAGAATGTGAAGGAAAATTTTGGGTTTGAATCATAGGGTTTGAATACTTTTGCAAGGCACTGTGTATATATATATATATATATAAATGTCTTTATCAAGTTATTTTATCTTGATGTTGCTAGCGCTGTGCTTCACAGCTGTCACACATTAAATATCTTTTTGTACCTGGCTGGCTTGGTCAGTGAAGGATTCAGTCATCTTAACTGTAACATTGGCATTGGCTTCTTCATTGGCATTGAGATCTATAGAGGCAACCCACTGTAAATTACAAAACAAAGACCTGTAATTACATTATTGACATATGACAGGCAACAAGAAATGCAACGTATAGGTTTATTTAATAAGAACTGCATGATACTGGTAGCTGTGATAAATTAATTAATAATTAACACCATTATCACTTAAACACATGTAGCATGTCTGATGGCACAATGAAAAAGACATTAATTTTCAATTACGTGAGCTGTCTTTTGGGTTGAGACAACTTACCCAGTTTTTAGCTCTGAAGTATTGCACACAAGCAGAGCCCAGAGCTCCTTTTCCTCCGTAAACAATCACTTTATGGACTTCTGTAGCAGCCATGCTGTTTGTTTCTTTCTTCAGAAGCACACATAAGAGGCCGTGTTATGCAAAAAATAAAAATTAACACGTGCCCCCTACTGGAAAAGATGAGAGGAGCAACCAGAATTTTACTAGAGTTGGTTGTTCTATCACTTTAATATGTTTGTATGAATTTATCATCCATTTTTAATCTATTATTTTTTCCCCAATTGAATGCTTGAAAACATTTTACTAAGACTAATATATGTCAAATTTGAACAGCGCAACAAATGTAATATTCGGTTTGACCAGCAGGTGGCAGACGACGTATTTGTGAACAACAATTTAAAACGAAGAAGAAGAAGAAGAAGAACGTCGCCTTTTCCTGCAGGAAATTCATGTACGTTAGTCGTGTTGCGTCGCTAGCATTCTTTGACAAGCTTCTCATTTAGCTTTAACACTACGTTGACAGCATATGATCGCTTCAAATAATAATTAATCTCTATCTGAACTGTTTCTCTCTTTGAGAGAGGGCAGTGAAACATTCAGGTAATCTCGGAGTTACTTCTTCATTAATTTGTGGATGATTAGCTGCATGTTTTATGTGATGTAAGGTGTTTATGGTTAATTTATTAGTTGTGGTTATTATGGTATTTTGTTGTTATATTAAATATCTTGTGAAATAAACGTGTTAGATATTTACTGTTACGCTGGCTGTAAATTTGTAATTTATTTCAGTATGTTAGATATAGCTAAACTTCCATCTGGCCTATTTCTACCAGAATAATGTAACGTTACATTAGATTGTCTCTCGTCTCTACATCTCTAACGTTAGATGAGAGATTAAATTGTTTTTTGTGTATTAACCACTATGTGTATAGAACTAATAAACAACCAATTTCTTGACACACCAAAGAAAGTGTTTGTTTTTAAATTAATTGGACCAGATGCTGAATGAAAAGCAGCCAACATATTTAACGTTACATGCGAACTGGCTGATTATGATTATTCTTGCGTTCTTATTCTTAAGTGTAAATAATAATAATAAGGAATAAGAGCGTCCAAACGTTTGACTGGTAACGTATAACCACAACGAAGATATATGTTCGGTTAATAAATTATAGTTTAATAGTGCATTGATTTATAGTTGTATTTTGTATTGTTTTCAGTTGTTGGTGCGCTGATTCATAGTTTTGACTAACACCATACCAGTCAAACAAGCCAAACCTGCTATAGAATTTGTGTAGTTATGTAGAGCCTTAAATATTTTATTATTATTAAATTTCCAGCCTCGTTTATAATCTAATTGGTCAAAATTATTTATATACATTTATAACCACTCAGCCAGTCGAATTATTAACTGTATTGTATGTGTTGTAATTTGTGTAGGATGGATCCAGCTCTGCTGAAAGAGCGAGAGCTCTTTAAAAAGAGAGCTCTATCTAATCCTGCAGTTGAGAAGAGACCAGCAACCTCTGAGGCCTCCGGATCCTCCAAGAAGAAAAAGAGCAAACCAGACAAAGATACATCATCCTCCAAAAGCAACACAGGTCAGAAAGTACATGTGTATTTATGTAATCTTTGGAATTGACTCACTCCTCACTAAGTCGCAATAACTCTCTGGCTGTACGTCATTAACTTGCTATTGTTCAAAAGTTTGGGGAAAAAAATATTATTATGGTTTTCACAAAAATATAAAACAATGGTTTTCAACTTTTATAAACGTCTTCTGACTGGAATGGCTGCTGAAAAATATATATTAAAATATAAAAGTTATTTTAAATTGTAATAATATTTTGCAACATTACTCTTTTTACTGTAATTTTAAATAAATGCAGCATTTGTGAGCATAAGAGACTTCTTTCAAAAACATTACCTACCCAATTTTTTGAACAGTAGTGTATGTTGTCCTCTTTTATCAAATTAAGATATTAAATCAATTGTATTGACATTTTATCTGTATTCAAATGGCCTTGGCATATCTAAAGCATTATAAATGTATGTTTTGGGAAATGCTCAAAACCAACATTAGCATGAATCATTTCAATCTGAATTTATTAAATATCTTTCTAGAATTAAAATATCTGCATCAGCTTGCAGTGGCAAAGAAACAGCAACCTTCTCTTGCTGTTTAGTTTAATACCAGTGACAGTATTTAAAATAGCACTGAGGATTCTTAATTTTATGTCAGTGAGCCTAACATCTAAAAGCAATTTTTGAGTTATAAAACCTTCATCACGGGCCTCTCGGATGATGTCTGGTCAACCTTGCTTTGTGAGAGTTACCCAAGTTGGTAGTTATGAAAATTGAGTCCTACAACTAAATATGAAGATCCATAGAGTAATATAGACTGGCATGTACACTTTGATTGATTTTTTTTGTTTAAGTGTTCTTGCAATCTGAATATCTTGCAATGTTTGTTCTAGGCCTTGCATTCAGTGTTACATATAAGTTATTTTAAAAGTTGAGCAATTATCCAAACAATATATTTAATAAGTAATTATACTTGCAAATATACTTTCTTTAATGACCTACCAAAAGGTTGCATTTTTCAGTACACCTGATATTAAAGAACCAATAAATAATATAATACGTTGAAAATTGTGAATATCAGTAAAAAAACAAAACAATCAAATCATCTCAAGCTCTTATGAGGACTTGTTCTAGACATTTATTTAAGTCATTAATGTACTTTTAGCAGCAGCTGATGATATCTTCTGTGACCCTAATGTGAACCACACATTGTTTGTGCTTATATGATTTTTATTATATAATTTTAAATACACAATTTTAAGGCATTTCAAAGATGCAATAATTGGCCTTTAGTGTGCTTTTTGATGTAGAACTATTATTATACATAACAATTATTCACATTTTAAAAGTCACCGAACAGGGAATTTAAACATGTACACATATATCATTCCCTTTACTCCAACTGTAGTGAAAGTTTGCTTTAGGTAGTCAATTAATACTGTATTTAGCTTATGAATTCCACAATGCTGATATGTAAATTTGGTCATCCCGCACAAAGGGAAAGATTCATGTAAACACATCTCAGAATATTCAACAGTTTTATAGTCGACTCATTAAACAATAGTACTGGAACACTGACTATGCAAACGAAACAATGACGTGCACACACAAGCAAATTTTTCCTTTCTTTCTGGTGTAAATCTCATTTAATATTTTAAGCCATCGAGATGCCTGTGCTGTGTATTGCTGTTGGAGCAAGTGGGAGTTGAGTGCTTCTGTCTCTGTACATGTTGGGCGTGTTTTTAAAGGACTCCATTCTGGCGAAGAGCTCTGTCCGAATTTGCAGCCTTTTCCACCGATCTACTGTTGTGGTTCCTTTGGAGACCGTGTCCGCTGTCACCATGGTTACAACTAAACCACCTCTTCGTGCTGGCGGCGCAGATCACGAACGGTTTTGGTCTTGGTGAAGCATCCGCAGTCCAGCAGCTCATAGAGGAATGCCAGTGTGGCGAGGGAGAGGATGGTGAGAATGAAGAGGAGGAGAATGATGAAGCAGGCAACATTCCAGCCATCGTGGAAGGGATAGATCTGCTGGATCAGAGCAGAACTGCTGGACATGTTCATACTGCAGAGAGACCTAGAAATACAGTCAGTTATTAAAGGGAAGGATGAGCAAGAGTAGAATAATTAGCCTGGGTACAAATAGTGATCAGAATCAGCTAGAGGCAGAGTGATTGACAGATTTGAATGGCACTTTCTACATGCAAATTTATATGTACTGTATTTTTCAGTTTTGATGAGAAAAGGACATATATTAGAGCATCCTCAAAGGCACAGTGTTTTTTTCATACTGTACTATAGCTGTCAGTTAGGCATCTTTAGTCGTTGCTTTGCATCTCATTGTTTTTGAGTATCTTGCAGCATGTGTAGGGTTTTCACTAAATTTAAATTTAAATTAAAATTAAATTAAATTTTAAATTACTACACCTGCATTTGAGATTTAGCTTACTACTCCAAAGAAACACATCTTATTGGGATTAGGTTAACCCAAAATCATAATTGTTGATCAGGAATTGATTAGTTGACTAGTTGTTTACCAATTAGTCGCCTTGGAAAAACATGTAGATTTGCCCAAAAAGTAGAAAGACATTAAGTACGCCTTGTGTTCTTGCTAAAATATTGAATTATTATTTATTATTATTTTAGTTCAGTATTAGTTACTTTTAGGCTCATACATTTACTCTTACGCTCACTAAGAATGCATTTATTTGATAAGCTATACAGTAAAAACAGTAATATCAAGAAATATTACAATCCATAATAGCTGTTTGTTTTTTATATAGTATTAAAAAAAAAAATACGGCAAAGCAAAATTTTCAGCATCATTACTTCAGTCTTCAGTGTCACATGATCCTTCAGAAATCATTTTAATATGCTGATTTGTTGCTCAAGTAACACTTATCATAATCACTGTTGAACGCTGTTGTGCTGCTTAATGTGTTTGTGGAAACCATGATGCATTTTTTTTAAAGATTCTTTTATGAATAGAAAGTTAAAAAGAGCAGCATTTAGTTGTAAGAAATATTTTGTTTTTGTAACAATGTAAACGTCTTTTGTTAATTAGGATCAATTTTATGCACTCTTGCTGAATAAAAGTATTCATTTCTTTCTTTTTTTTTTAAAAATCTTACTGACTCCAAACTTTTGAACGGTAGTTCATAGGGCTGCACGATATTGGAAATAACTGACATTGCGATATTTTGTTTTGCTGCAATATATATTGTGATATGGAAAAAAAAGTCATTAGATGACTTTAATATCTCTATTTGAAAAGAATTGCATATGCATATATAAATACATTAGAACAGTGGTTCTCAACTCCAGTCCTCGGGACCCACTGCTCTGCACATTTTTTATGTCTCCTTATTTAACACACCTGATTCAGATTACCAGCTCGTTAGGAGAGACTCCTTGATCTGAACTGAGTGTGTCAGATAAGAGAGACATACAAAATGTGCAGAGCAGCGGGTCCCGAGGACTGGAGTTGAGAACCATTGCAATAGAACAAAGATGTAAATTAAATAAACAGTGCTTTATTTTAAGTATGGAAAAATCAGATGTAAAATACTGTATAGTCTGAACTGTATAAATTAAATATAAATACTCTTTGTTACAGCTACAAAAGTGATTTCTCTTTGTATTTTGTTTGATTAATATAAATGACACAGACACAAAGCAGTAGGAATATTAGGCTGCTGTCACTAAGACTGAATGCACAGATCCAATATAATATGCATCCGTTTTCTTTTTCAATTGTTTACGTTCACGTAAACTATAAGCGACTGTGTTTAAGAAGATACCAGCCAAGATGGGCACTTTGACATAGTTTTGTGTGTATGTCTGTTCAAGTACAAACAGATGTGAAAGAAAATTAAATGCTATGTTCGCGTGCTGTCTGCGCGCACAGAAAAAAGTCCACAAGTTCCAAGTTGAGTTCTCTTTTGCATATTCTTGCACTCAAATGGTTTAAAATCACTTGAATGTTTAAACTGACAGGAAATAAAACACGTGCAAATGATAAACTCTCGCTCTGTGATGCTTGAAATTACATATCCTGCAATGTGACTATCGTGGATGTGTACATCACAATATCGATGCTAAAACGATATGTCGTGCAGCCCTAGTAGTGTACTTTGGTAGAACACTTAAAGATATCAGCCCATAAAGCATGTACAAATACATGCTTTGAAAATCCATTGGAAGTATAGTATAGCATCCAGGCAGCTGTAGCATACTATTTTCTATGTACCTTGGTTTGGGGTGGACTAATCCTAATCTTGTATATTATGTAGGACAAATAGCATGCAAAATGGGATGGAGCCATACTAGAGGCATGAATTGAGATGAATCAGCTGACCTAGTTTGGTTGAGTGGTCATTTTGTTGTGTAGGTTTAAAGCAGAGTGGAAGCTGAAAAATGATACATTCAATTACGCTTTTGGATTTCAATTACAACATTTCAAAGACAATTTGATTTACATATATGGTGTTAAAAGTTCAATCTTATGAATTTTCAGAGTTGTTTCTGAACCTGTAGTGCATACATCACCAAAGCAAGATCTGTACATGTAAGGAATGTAATTATGTAATTGTGTTAACCGTAGCGTGAGCCATGTGAAAGTATTTCTCACGCGTGTCTGATTGTGCACATGCGCTGCAGGAATACAGCTTCACTTTCAACTCACCCATGATGACTCAGTAGAATCCCATATCTCCAAAAGAGATTTAAACTTCTTTTCATGTTCATTTGTGACCAATGTTTCACAGGATTTATTTTATTGTTATAAAGCTTCATTTCGGAGACCTGGTTTTGTAGACTCCCACACAGACACACACACACACACACACACGCACAGTCTTGTCTGAAACAGACAGATGGCTTCTGGTTGTCCTGGCCTCCAGAGACCCCCACCCCAAGCATCCCTTAGTACTGTGCTATCGTTTCTTTCAAGCTCTTTTCCAGTGTTTGTCCTCTTTTTAGCTAATGGATGAGTTTTTCTTGTTAAATATTCAGTACGCAGTCAGTTTGATGCTGTCAGTGTAATGATTTAGAATTGCACAGTCAACAATTCTTATTTCAGTCTGTGCACATATTTTAGTCTGTGTAGTATTTTAGTATTAGATGCATTGTGTTGTTCGATATAAAAGCAGGACATACCTGGGTGTTAGTGTCTGGGATGCAGGGTGATGGAGCAGCCTCTTGCTTCTCTCTGTGTTGTCTTTCTTGCCGTTCACGCTTGTTCTCTCTCTCTCTCTCTCTCTCTCTCTCTCCCTGCCCCACCTTAATCTGTAACCGTATATTGCACTGGCTGTTCTGAGTCTCTGCTTTGACGCCATTGGCTGGTTGTCCTGTCTTTCTAAGCATCAGCCATCCAACCTACTATAATGCATCTGCTCTCAGCATTAGGTCCCGCCCACACGATGAATCATTCATGAGTCAATGCCAAGATGCAGCTGAGACTGGCTGTGCTCCCGTTGCCAGGGGTTTTTGAGCAGGGTGTGGAGGAGGAAGAGGATGTGATGCTAGAGCTACATGCTACAGAGGAAACTATTCCTTTTACCAGTTACAAGGAGCTTGAGATGGTGAAAATTAGTTTGGAAATATGATGAGCAACGACAAGCAATCAAAAAGAAAATATGAGAAATATGACATCATTGTTCCGTTATGGCCCAGTTATGCATTAGATTCAGGGTACAGGTTTTTTTAAAACCATATTTCTGTAAATGCATACCTGTACATGATGGATTAGAACAAAACAGACAATATTTATTTTCTCAGCCTCTTTTAAATAAACCAAAGGTTTTCCCATCTGAATGATTTCCATTACACGAGAGTAGATGTTAAAACTTCATGCTGATTTGTACTCGGCTTTTGTCAAGATAAGCACCAACTAAGACATAGCTTTACAGTAACCTATGCTTCTCCATCCATTTATGCTTCTTTCCATATGGTGATGTAAATCTCCTTCTGTCTAGTGTTAACACGCGTCAGCACACTATTTTTACTGGCTTATTTACACAGGGGAAGAAAAGTCTTTGTGAAATACTGGTCCTTTTTTAACATAAACACTTTTGGTTAATAAGGCAAGGTAAACCTTTATTAAGTAAATGTATAACCACATAAGCATCAAATCAAAAAATGTTCATATACACAGATGAGCCAAAACATGATGACCACCTGCTTAATATGCTGCTGTTCCTCTGTATGCTGCCAAAACAGTGCTGGCCCGCCAATTAATGCACTCTACAAGACACCTGAATGTGTCCTGTGGTATCTGGTAATGTTCCTCAAACCATTACTGAACAATGTGAATGTGTGCAGTGTGGCAGGGTGCATCATCCTGCTGAAAGTGGACACTTCCACCAGGGAACACCATTGGTCAGCAACAATTTTTAGGTTTGGTGGCACAAATTTTGTCCACATGAATGGCCTTTCGATGGTGGACAGGGGTCATCATTTGGACTGCATCTACACAGCCCGATACGCAGCAGATTGCGATGCACTATGACTTGACACATTCCTGCCATAACCATCATTAAAATTTTGTGGGACTTGTGCCACAGTAGACCTTCTTTTGGCACGGACCAGACAGGATGTCCTTTGTTGCCCTCGTGCATCGTTGAGCCTTGGGTGCCCAACACCCTGTCACCGGTTTGTGGTATATCCCTCCTCTGACCACTGTTGGTAAATTCTCACCACTGCTAACTGGGCTTACAAGGCTTGCCGTTTTAGAGATACTCTGACTCAGTCGCCTTGCCATAACAATTTGGCCCTTGTCAAAGTTGCTCAAATCTTTATCCCTGCCCATTTCTCCTGCATCCAACACGTTGATTACAAGAATTGATTGTTTGCTTACCATCTAACTTACCCATTTAGGAGATGATCAACGATCTTTGCTTCACCTGTGACTGATCATAATGTTTTGGATCATCACTGTGTGTATGTGCATTTTAATTCAGCGTTCTTACGATTGAGAGCAAAAAAGCGTATTTCTGTGGATTTGACCATTCACATATTCCATAATGAAACGTCTTCAGTAGCATTTAACTCACAGGAACACTGATCTCTACAATCGTAATTTGAACAGTAATTAGGCGTAGCCAAATGCATGTTTCACACTTGACGCGTGAAGCAGAGCGGATGCAGCGCAGAAGCTGTGCATATGCAGAACGGGAGCAGTATGCACCCATTTTGCTTTCACACTGTTCAGTGTTTGTCACATGCAGCTGAACTGCAGCTTGTGTACGAAAATACAAACGATAATCATCCATTCTGTCACCTTTTGACAGTATTTTCCTCCGACCACCGTCTGTCACATGCTTTGATTGGGCAGCATACTCCACTGCGATGTGACCGTTTTCCTCTCCTACTGTCCCACTCATATAACATGCAGTATACATGATAAAAGTAATCTTAAAGTTAAGATATACCTCGTTTTAATAATTTAAACAGACCTTTGAACAGACTTTACCATAAAATCATATAGGGGAGGTGTTCCGTGTTTCAGTCACCATTTGACATTCAGCGCTGTGAAAAAAAACTAATAATTTACATGAAAACGCATCATTGCCAGTTTTCATGTCTGTTTAAATGATTAAAACTAGAGGTAGCCTATATCTTAACTTTGAAGTCCCCCCCTCTAGTCAATCATTTTATCCCTTAAAACTCATCTTTGATCTCCAAAATGATATATTTAAGCATTTTTTTCCTTAAAAAGAATGTCTTCATGCCTTAAAATAGCTTAAATGTAACTCTACAACCTTGCCTCATTTACTATATGCGGTTTTTATGAATATGCAAATTAGCCCCATCTCCACTCACAACAGCTCAGTGATCCACTCGTTGAGGATCACAAATTGACATGTTTGGTTCAAAGTAGTTTGTGACGTCAGAAACACCAGCAATTTCAAACCACGTTTTTAAAACTGTCTTTGTTTCACTGCAGTTTTAAGGAGAAAATACTCAGCAATAGTGCTGACTTATGAATTTACCCATGGTTTTTCTGGCATCTTAAAAACAGCACATGGATATATAAACTATATTAAAACCTTGATTTCCACCACATGGGGATTTAAGATTACTTTTATCACGTAAACTACATATATTCACTTATTCAGCATGTTTTGCATATTGTGGGACAGTAGGGAACACATTCACAGAGCAGCAGAGTATGCTGACAGCATAAATCAAATCATGTAACAGACAGTGGTCGATGGAGAACACCTGAACAAGGAGGCAAAATGAACGATACTCGTCTGTATTTGCAGTGCACAAGCCACAGTTCATCTGTGCGTTTGACCTGCGCAAACGCTGCCAGTGTGAAAGCAAAATGGGTGCGTACTACTCACACTCTGCTTCTACGCTGCTTACGCTCTGCTTACGCTCTGCTTATGTGTTCAGTGTGAAACAGGCGTACGGACAGTTTTCTCTATAATAGTATATTGGCGAAACCTATTTGGCAAACAATCCAGTGTGCATATGTTTGCGCTCTGGAAAACAGCAAAGGGTTTTATTAAGGTTTTTTTTTTGCAGCGTTGAGCAGTGTAGCCAATCACAAACATATCTGTTGGTGTCTTGAATGCAGTGGCCAATCAGAGACATTTAAGTTAGCACTGAACAAAAACTCTGGAGTGTTGAGTGGATTCTGAGTTCTGCTAGCTCGCAGCAAATCCTCTCATTATAACAAACAGTTATGTAAATAAGAGATTCATTGTGCAGTCAGCTTTACTGATTATAACAGAACTTTTTTGAGATTGCGGTGAATAAGATGAGTGATTAAAGCACTCTATGCGTGCTTTCTTCCATGCACAATCCCGCATACAGTATGCTTGCTTTCCTGATAAAAATACGTGGTTTATGAATGTAGACATTTTGATAAAAATAATTTATCCTGAGCATTTATGCTGGGATGTGTATTTTGGACAGTGACATGTAACTTGAAACTATTTCAAGGAAATCTGTTTAAATTTGTTTGTTTTTTAAGTGCATCTCCTTACCCTGGAGTCTGCTCACCCTCTTGCCTATGTTAAGAGAATTCATATTTTACGCGTTATTACACAAAACGGAGGTAGAACCATGGTTATATTTATAAATGACTAATTGACTATCACTCGGAGACCTGCCGCCTTCAACTGGCCTATTTTAATTGTGAATACACTCAAGTCTTTGATGCACTTTAATATGCTACAGACATATATTTGTATTGCTATTTTGTATCTATTGTTTTTATTATTATTGTGGTCTTGCCTTGGTGGAACTGAAGAGCTTTTGTGACTCATGTTTGAAGTGTGTTTTGGTCTAGTTGTAGGATGACTATCTTGTGTTGTTTTAATACAGAACTTTTTCAATATCAGGTATAATAAATGCAGGATGTTATTGCTTCGGTGAATGTCTTTCTCAGATCATAAGAATGTCTGCCCCCCCCCGAAAACCAAATATCCACCCATTCTATATGTTCTGACAACGACCCTGCCCAGATATATTCCAATTTACATTGGTTTACGACTATTAAGAATGCATAAATAACTGGAATATTTCACATAGCAAGCAGATGCTGATATTTTTTTATTTACTATTATTTATTTCTGTTATTGGCATTATACTGTTATAAATTCCTATTTCACACTATTACTTTATATATTTTTATAATTTGATTGCCCCTTTTAGAACAGGTGTGTTGTCTGGTGAATTGTAGGCTGTTTTGCATCATGCAGATAAAATCTGTTTTTATCAGAGGTTTATTTTGCATTAGAGAAAGTGCTTTCAAATGGATTATATATATCAAAGGAATGAGTTAAGGCATCTGACTGGCCAGAGTGCTTTTTCACTTTGCACTTGGTCAAAATAGACCTTTTTTGTCAGGTTTTTTTCCCCTGCTCTTTTCATTTTACTCTTGGTTTCTTTCGTCTCTTTAGGAAGAAATGTCTGCTGGCAGCAGAGAGAATTGTAAATGGTGTGGAATATAACAGCCAGAAACTAACTCTGTGTTTGAACACAACGTGTGTTATTATTATCTGTTGTCTTTTGAGAGGGTTGGTTATAGTAGTTCTACGTTAATAGCCTAGTAGTTGCTACATTTATTATGCTACTACTACTTATTATAGTCTGTTATCTCTTCTTATCCTCCTTGTCCTCCTTTCATCTTTCAGATCCTAGCAATGGTTCCTTCAATCTTAAAGCACTTTCTGGGAGTTCTGGATACAGATTTGGAGTTTTGGCCAGAATTGTCAACTACATGAAGGTAATTCAAAGATATGCAAATTTTCTAACACTTCCACAGTCCAATCTAGTTCAACAAACAGAAATTTGCAGTGAAAAAACTGCAGTGTCTGTCACCTGTCATTTTCTTGCTTCTTTATGATCATTTTCTTCTTGCATTAGACACTGATTAAAAAAAAAAATTTTTGAGTGAAAAGGTTTCTTTTAACTCAGGAGATTTCTGCAATTCAGAATACCTTGAGAATGACACATGGGGAATGAAATTATCCTGAGCTGAGCAATCCACACTGTCATTAAACACCATCAAATGCCAAGGGAAATGTCTTCCAAACTCAGCGCATCTATTGCCAGTCTTGTATTCGTACCAATATTGTGATCTATAATGGTTTCTTCTGTTCATTTGTGAAGGTTTTCATGTTGTGTGCTTGAAAAAAAAAACAGTCCTTTGCTCTCCTAACAACTGAATCTCCATCTGACGTAAATAAACATTGTGTGAAATTTCACACTAACAAGACTAATGGCGCATTTCCACTGCATGGTACAGCTCAGTACGGTTCGGCTCGGCACGACACGGTTCGGCTCGCTTCGCTTTTCCACTGCGTGGTACGACTCGGCGCGGCACGGCTCAGTACGGTTCGCTTTAGCTCGGTTGCTTTTCCACTGCAGTTAGTACCGCTTCAAAGTGGGTGGGATTATGACTGATCGTTATAGTTTATCCGCTCTGCACTTCTCATCCACTGACCACGATTCAGCCATTCCTTTTTTGGAAGTTTTTTTTCTTCAAGCAAGTAGTTTTAAAACAGGTGCTACAGCGGTGGCTGTTACTGGCTATTTAAATCTAGCGAGTTTGATGTCTCGCAAATACAATGACGCTAGTGACGATTCTGTCTGTCTGACCAATCAGTGATCTACAGTGTTTCCACGTCACATTTTAGTATCGGTACGGTACGCTTGGAACCTCAACAGAGCTGGTACCATTTAAAGCGAGCCGAAGCAAGCTGTACCGTACCATGCAGTGGAAAAGCGCCACAAGTGAGCCGTACTGTACCATGCAGTGGAAAAGCGCCAAAGCGTGCCGTACCGTACCATGCAGTGGAAAAGCGCCATAATACACATTGTCAGAGTAATTTTATAGTTGTTTCATATTATCATAAGCAGTCTTTTTTTGTTGTTTGTGTCAGGCTTGGCAGTTCCCCACAGTGAAATGATGTACTCTCTAACAAGACAGTAATTGAAGGCTGTCAGCCTGTAATCCACAGATGTAGATGTAGCTGTGACACATTAAAACTCTTTGTGCATCTCTTTGTCTTTCTCCCTCTTTCTTTTTCAGACGAGACACCAGAAAGGAGATACTTATCATCTGAGCCTAGATGAAATTCTGGATGAGACCAAGCTGCTGGACATTGGCATGAAGCAAAAACAGTGGCTTATGAGCGAGGTGTGTGTGCATAAGAGGAAGACATTGGGTCTCATTCACTAATTATTGCGTAGATTATTCCTATTTATATGCACAGAAGAACTTCTCTCTATATATATAGATATATATTTCACAACACGTGTGAAATATATATTTCACAACACGTGTACATGCACACAAAGTTGTTCTTAACTTTGAATTTTGGAGTATTGTAAATGAGTGACTGCATGTCCAAGGTTAGTAATTTGCATAAAATAAATTCAAGGTATGTTGAAAGATATAGAACGATTTACTGAAATGTATCCTGTCTCATGTAATCGCTTAATCAGTGTTTCAACTGTTAACAATGTCACGTAACATTACATTTACCTTAGAAAAGTAATTAAATTTCCTTAAACTCGTTAGTCAGCTAAAAAATATAGCACTATATTGCATATTCATTTTATTTTTGCTTAACCTGTTCGTCAATATTATGTTTGAATATATCGGTCATGTTTTTATTATAGCCATACATATATCCATAGATATTAGCTTGAAAATAAGAGATAATGTACAGTCAACCTATCATTATCATTAAATTTCAACTTGAATCAAATTCATTTCTGAACACCCTGCCAGGTTTATTTCATGATGTGAGAAGAGACTGTAAAGATTAAACTAACAGTTTTGTAAGAAATCATTTGCATGGGACAACATTCAATTATATGGTTTAGCCATCTATTTATATATGAAATTATCGATTTTAATCAATTGTAATAATTAAAATGATTGCATGATATGCTAATCACAATTAGTCACACATATCACGTTTGCCGAGAAAAGGAAGCAGAGAAAGATAATCCAATGACATCGCTGTGGCAGTTGAATGAAGCATTGAATAAACGAAACATCTTTAAAGCATAAAGGCCCGTTTACACCAAGAACCATAACTATAAAGATAACTCTATTAGCGTGCACACCAGCGGAAAATATCCCTCTGTTTATTCTAAGCGTGTGTCAGTCACTTTAAATGCTTGAGCTCGTTACACCAGTATGGATTCTGATTGGGTGTCTGTTTTTATCGTTCATCAACTGGGTAAAATCGTTTTGTGATTCCAGCGATATCATTTCTCTGTGCAGTTATCGTTACAGCTGTGGTGTGAACTCTGCTACTCTTTAATATGGAGAATGATTTTTAGAACTATATCTTTATCATTATTTTTTATAGTTATCATCCTTGGTGTGAATGGGGCCTTAACACTTCACTGTCCTGAAGTCCAGGGAAGTCTGTAATACAATCAAACTGTCAGTCTGTCTGATGTAAACAAATATGGACAGAATTTTATTTTAATTTTTTTGCCTTGTAGTGCGGTATCCATGTATGTTCCCTGAAGTAGCAGCTGGACGTGCACTGATTGCAGAATTTACAAAAATATGCTTTGTAATTTGGTTGCACTTTAACTGCTTGGGTGGTGGGAAAATTTCTTATTTGAATTTTCTTTTTCTTTTTTTACTTCTTTTTCATTACAAATATATGCATTACAATTTTTTTTGAAAATCACATAATACCATAATTGACCAATCAAAATCATATGTTCCATAGAGCCATGTAATGACAAGAGACAAGACAAGAGGGCAAGAGACACATTCAAACCAAAATAGTAAATCTAACCTCTCCCCCCCTCCAGGCATTATCAAGTAATCCTAAAATTGATGTGCGGGAAGGGAAATATGCCTTTAAACCCAAGTATCATCTGAAGGATAAGAAAGCTCTGCTAAGACTACTGGACAAACACGATCAGCTGGGACTAGGCGGAGTGTTACTGGATGACGTTGAAGAGGGTCTTCCCAACTCTGCCAAGGCGATTAAAGTAACGCACTAATGTCAATCCTTAGAGAAAATAGTTGGATAATATTCTAGACCATACATTTAAATAACCAGTTGCACAGAAACTTCAAAATGTATCGGGACATCATTGAACAAACACACTGTGATTATTATTTTCAAATACTCCTTTTGATTTAGCACTTAATTTGGATATAATGTTTATTTGGAAATAATTAATCTGCTTGCCAACATTGTGTATTTAATCTGTAGTTTTTGTTTAGAAAGCAGCAGATGACTTTTTTAAAGATTTGAAATATTATTATTATTACTATCTTTTTTTTTCAGGCACTTGGAGATCAGATTATATTTGTGACCAGGCCAGATAAGAAGAAGATTCTTTTCTACAATGACAAACACTGCCAGTTTGTTGTTGATGAAGGTGTGTGATGTTCATCATAATTAAAGAGTGATTAATATTGACCTAATCCAGAATTGTCCGTTAGAAGAGTTCTGGTGATGTGGGTGGTGCTTATCTATCGTGACGTCAGTATCATTCGTTCTCCAGAGTTCCAAAAGCTGTGGCGGAGCGTTCCCGTTGATTCCATAGATGAGGAAAAGATTGAAGAGTATCTGAAGAAACAGGGCATATCGTCCATGCAGGAGACAGGACCAAAGAAAATGGTACGTTCTATCTCTCACATATACAGATAAACATTTACACACAGAGATACAAACACAAACTCTCCAGATTGGCTGGTTCATGCATATTTGTGTGGAAGTGAACGGTTGATGTGATGTGTGATTGGCTGTTACAGACACCCATTCAGAAGAGGAAGAAACCTGGAACACAGAGAAAGAGACGGTTTAAGACTCATAATGATCATCTGAATGGAGTACTGGAGGACTACTCTGAGGGAGTTCCCTCCAAGAAGTGACACACACACACACAGCTGAAAAGACAAGAATGATATCTGTGTGATGTTTGTATATCTGATCTAACGTCTTATTGCCAAAACCATAAAGACATGCAGACACACACACACTTTAGAACTGTACTGAGTGACACAAATGTGAACGGACTGTAAATATTTTGTTTTACTTTTTGCTAGTGCTTTAAGCAATGACTATTAAGCTCTTCTTTTTTTTAGATTTAATGATTAAACAAGAGCAATCAAACCACATCTATTGTTTTCTTTCAAAGTTTCATCATATTTAAAAATGCCTTTATATATGCACATACAAAGTGTCTTGAAATGTAGCGTGTGTGTATATAATGTATACTACCATTCAAAAGGTTGGGGCCTTGTAATATTTTTTTTTTTCATGAAATCAAATTTATTCAGCAGATGAAATTGGTCAAAAAAATATAGCAAAGACATTTTTAATATATCAACAGATTTCTATTTCATATCAATGTTTTTTTTTTTAATTCTAGAATCCTGAAAAAGATATCTAGTGGTTTCCCAGAAATATATTAATCAACACAACTGTGCAATAACAATAAGAAATGTATCTTAAGCACAAATTATATTTCACAATATTAGTGTTTTTACTGTATTTTTCTCCGCCCACTTTTGGCTTCAAAAATGCTCTTCAGAAACCTACGGGTGACGTCACGGACACTATATTATTTTTTTTTTACAGTCTATGATTTGAACTCAGCAAATTATACAGTTATAGACCGCTGTTATAAGATTTAAGGACTTTCAAGTACTTCACACAACTTTTTACAGCACTTCAAAGCTCAAAAGTCTGAATATTATTCCATTTAAATGTTATTTTTAATGTGATGACCAAAAAAAAAAAATGTTGTTCATCCTTCAAAGATTGTCTGAATTTGTAAAACTGAAAGTTTCACAATGTAGGAAAATGAACACATGGTGAAATACAAGCACATTTACAGACATCCCAAGTCTCCCGGAAGTTCCGGGAGTCTCCCGCATATTGATAGCGGCTCCCTGATGCCCGCTAATTAGTTAAAATCTCCCGGAATCTAGAGCTTGCGAGCTCCAAACCGTGTAGGAATACATTCCAAACCCCCCCCGTACCACACACACATACCTCCTTGAAATTACTTCTTGCAGGTTGGGATGTCTGCATTTATTTTAAAATAAATACATGAAATTACCACAGATCAGTAGATGAGTACTTATTGGCTGATTAGCCATTTCCTCTTCCTAACAGTTTTTTTTTTCCACATGTTTTGCAAAACTGTTTTGAGTGCAAAAATACCTTTTTGATTAATGAATACGACTAAACTTCACATTGAATCTTTTATTTACATTGTGTCTTCCCTTTGTTTGTTATAATGAGAGGATTTGTCCATGTGTAAAACTTTGTAAATTTGTGCTAAACAAACTCTTTAAAGGGTAACTAAACTCTGACAACTTTTTTTAGTTAATTATCTGTAGGACTGTGGCTTTAAAGATGTTCATTGATTCAAGTAAATTTTTGGACATTTGGGTATAAATTGTTTTAATTCTACAATATGTGTGGTTTAAAAACGTCTGAGTGCTGCCCTCTTCAGGTTGAACTGTGGCTACTCTGCAGGTGAGTTTTCCTATTGGATGTTGTGGTACTGCGTGACGTAAGCAGGCACCAGCTCACCATACCCTTGCCTACAGAGAGATGCGGTCTCAGGTGAGACCATAAAATAAAGTGTAACCCAATGGAGAGTTCTGGATTGGTCTACATACATACTTCACATACATTTACTAATATTTAAGTTTTTTCATGTAGTAACTGAATGTATTACGGCAGTGTTCACAAAACAATCATGAGATTTTGATTATAAGTATGATTATTTCATTGTTTAAGATCCCTAATATTTCAGCTTAAAGGGTTAGTTCACCCAAAAATGAAAATTATGTCATTAATGACTCACCCTCATGTCGTTCCAAGCCCGTAAGACCTCCGTTCATCTTCAGAACACTGTTTAAGATATTTTAGATTTAGTCCGAGAGTTTTCTGTCCCTCCATTGAAAATCTATGTACGGTATACTGTCCTTGTCCAGAAAGGCAATAAAGACATCATCAAAGTAGTCCACGTGACCTCAGGGGGTTAGTTAGAATTTTTTGAAGCATCGAAAATACATTTTGTTCCAAAAATAAACAAAACGACGACTTTATTCAGCATTGTATTCTCTTCCGGTTCTGTTGTCAATCCGCGTTCACGAGGCCAGTGACGCTGCTGACGTAAGACGCTGCTGACGTGTTATCTGGTGCGTCCGTGTATTCGGGTTCAAATAAAATGTCTGGTTAAAAAAAATGCAAGTCTTCCCCTGTGTCGAAATCCTTAGACATATTTGCAAAGATTGTTTTGTTTACAGTGTGCATCTCCCTCAGACTGTAAATGAAGCTCGGGCGCACCAGATAACACGTCAGCTCGTCTTACGTCAGCGGACTCATGAACGCGGATCCCCAACAGAACCGGAAGAGAATACAATGCTGAATAAAGTCGTCGTTTTTTTTATTTTTGGAACAAAATATATTTTCGATGCTTCAAAAAATTCTAACTAACCCACTGAGGTCACATGGACTACTTTGATGATGTCTTTATTGCCTTTCTAGACAAGGACAGTATACCGTACATAGATTTTCAATGGAGGGACAAAAAGCTCTCGGACTGAATCTAAAATATCTTAAACTGTGTTCTGAAGATGAACGGAGGTCTTACGGGCTTGGAGCGACATGAGGGTGAGTCATT
This sequence comes from Siphateles boraxobius, assembly GCF_051911475.1. Classification (NCBI taxonomy): domain Eukaryota; kingdom Metazoa; phylum Chordata; class Actinopteri; order Cypriniformes; family Leuciscidae; genus Siphateles; species Siphateles boraxobius. The sequence continues at coordinate 1,746,133 of NW_027508721.1, read as the reverse complement.
AATGACATAATTTTCATTTTTGTGTGAACTAACCCTTTAAATCATAATGTCTGCTTCATAGGTTTAACAATGCAAAAACCAAATCCCCAAATCAAAAGTTCTCCCTGGAACCTGCTTAAATACCCATGATTGGGATCTCTGGTATAGAGAATTGTATTCAAATTGCAAAAACAAAATTCCGGTTCTAATCTAAAGAACCCGTGGCTATGAAAAACAAATGATCTTACACAAAAGCAGTTCTAGCACTACGCAGACTCTCACAAAGAAAATGTTTTCCAATGAATAGATGCACTTGATCAGAACACACCTCTTGTCATGCACAAATGTGAGTGTTGAACATCAGAAGGTTCTTAATGGTGGTTTTGATGGCATGTTATGGCTATGTATGGGATCTGCTTTGTGTCAAATTGATTATGTTTTTGTAGGCTGAAAGGTTTCATATAATACAGTGTCTTAATTTTCAAGGCCCAGGCTCAATGGAAAAAAGCATAATTGCTTTGCAGGCTGATGTTTTGTTTAGAATGTTTTGTCCCAAAATTTGCCAGGAAGAAAATAATTGCCTATTAAAGGCAATTTATCGTAATTCAACTGTTAAAAGCTGGCACTCTCATGTGGTAATTCAAAATATTCTAGTCAAATATTTCTTACTGCTTACAACAATATAGCAGTCTGTTTCACCTCCTTAGACTTATGGAAATTAATCTCCAGTTTATTAAATGTAATTTCAGATTTAATGAATGAAAAAGCAATCTTCATAAAATACTGCAAGATCCTGTGTTTGCTGAATAAAATGTCTGTTAGATTCCCGCATTTAAAAGGGGGTTACCAAGAAGAACATTAACATGACTAACACTAAGTGTACCTTGGTGCTTCCTGATCCCTGATGGATTTTGAAGCCTTGTTTGTGGATCTGGTCTTGACAATGAATACATACGTTGGAGTTATGTTTCTCCATCTGTTAGGAGACTTTTCTCATGTATTGTGTTTAAGGATATCTAAGGATGTTGTAGTTATGTAAAGAATATTTACAAGGTTGTCTGACACACAAACAGGGTAGTTTATGGATGTGTGAGTATTCCTTATTTATTTTGTTTTTAAATGCTTGTATTTCTTATTCAGTTCTTTCAAAAAGGGACATTTTTATTTGCATTCAAGAGTTGGTTCTACACAAAGGCAACTTGAAAGAATGACAGCTCTTTCAGCAAAGATGCAGTACGCTTTTGAAGTTATAGATTTTAAATTTTAAAAAAAATGAGAGAGAGAGAGAATTTGTCCACTCAATTGCAAAAAGACATAAACGAGAGCTCAGTTTATTATTTGCGCGTGCGTAATGAAATTACTGAAAGTGCCCTAATGTTATTATAGCCTATTCAAATCACATTTTTAAAATCTTGCTCAATTTTAAGGTTCCACTTGTAGAACATGGTGCTCTGTAGCTTTAAATCCAACAGACTTAAAGGTGCAATGTGTAAAAAATTTGAGTATCTATTAACAGAAATGCAATATGACATCCATAACTATGTTTTCAGTGGTGTATAAAGAACTTAATTAATAAACCGTAATGTTTTTATTACCTTAGAATGAGACATTTATATCTACATAACTGCGGGAATCCCCTTCTATGAAGGTCGACATATTGTGGACGTCATGTTTCTACCGTAGCTGACAGCGAACAAACAGCGCTACAGAGCGTGTTTCGTCACAACCTTGAAAGAGAAGCAGCAGAAAGCTAGAAGCTAGCCATAAACACCGTGAGTAGTGACTTTTCCCTTGTCAGTGGTGTAAAATATGTAGTTGGATTGTTTCATGTATCTTAGTTCTTCTCCCTCGCTGTGTTATGGCTTTGCTATGTGGGGATAAATGTGCTGGTTACGTTCGTGAGACAGCTGATTAGCACTCTTGTCATTGACCGTAAAACAGTAACGTTACAGGAATCACCAACCCGTCGATCTTGGAAGCATTTTAAGTCGATCGCGAAGAGTTTTCCAAATCAGAGCAAAAAAGCCTATTGTGTGTAGTAAGTGGTGTCTAGGGGATGCGGAGGCGCGCGCCCTGTACAATCATGCCGTATTTGCCACGCGCACCTTTGGGCTCATGCGGACGCGTCAAGTTTAAACAAGGCTTTATGCTTTAACCAGCTCAGCCACAGTAACAGCTCATATTGAGCCAGCTAAACTTTTACTTTCCTGTTAGAAACAATATATAGTTGCATAGTTTCATGTGGATCTTCTCTCTCGCTGTATTATGGGTTTGCTATGTGGGGGTAAATGTGCTGGTTACGTTTGTGAGACAATCAGCTGATTACTATTATTATATTATATATTAAGACCTTTGATCCTCACCTGACTATGGCTTTGTAAACTTTATCCATGATGTTTATAATGGACTGTGGTACAGAAACAGTGACAATGTTACACACTCTTGGCTTACTCTGGATATTCACTGCTGTCTCAGACGACGATATGTTTGTCCAGTTTCAGGCACCGTAGCTTCTTTGAAAAGGAGGGGTGAGCAGTGGGCTGTGGCCTCAGTGCAACTCGCAGCCGAACCGCTAGATGTCGCTAAAAATCACACACTGCACCTTTAAGTTGTAAAAGCTTGCTTCTACGCATGCGCGAGTATGGGTTACGGTGATGAAGTTATATGCTTGCATGTTAAAGTTCTGTGTCTCCACTAGTAAAGTTATATGTTGTTGCCTTTTGCCTTGCCGCTCGTAATTCAACATGGTGCCAGAAGTGGTCCTCACGGAATCGTGAATGCAGCGAAGAAAAGAAGATACTCTTCAAACCAACATTCACACAGTAGCCACCATCGTGCATCGCACAATAAAACATGGCTGAAGGCAGAGTCGGCGCCAGAGTAGATCTACTGGAGAGGCATTGGATCATCGGTGCACTGCCGTTTGAGAAATATTTTGACGCAGTGGCGACATCATAGTCCAACACAGCAGAAATGCTATGAAAACCAAAAACCTTTTTGTTATTATTAATTATTATTTGCGAATTTCCCCACCACTTTTTGTCAGGGTCGATATTGTCCCCACCACTTTTGAAACATCTCACTGCACGGATGTAACTATACAAATAAATAAAATCAACAGTTAACTAGCAGATCATTCATTTAGTTCGTTTGTTAAAATAAGAGGCGATCTAGCACGCTGAAATGTGTTGTTTTTGAAATCAAGTGATCAAAGTGCTCCTTGACTCTGCGATCAGTGGTGCATGCAGTGTTCTCTTGTGGCTCGTGCACAGTCTTCACACGGAAGCGCGCTTTAATCCATTTCGGAGACTCTCTATTCATTCCAGTGAAATCACAAAGTAAAATGCACACACACGTGTTCCTGCTTACACAATCACTGATAAACATAATCGGTTTTAATGAGGAAAAAACCAACTAGTGGTGGGCCGTTATCGGCGTTAACGTGCGGCGTCTTATCGAGCTGAGTCTTATCGGGAGATAAAAAAATATCGCTGTTAATCTGTTCTCAAAGTTGGGTTGGGAGCTGGGTCTATACTACGCAAGCTATGATGACTTTCACCTAGTGGTCGGCAGATCGAGGCTTCGTGAAGCAATGAAACAGTTGAACCAAATGTGCCATATTGTGTCGTGGCTTCGAATCAATCCGACACCCGTCTCAACGGTGACATCTAGTGGTCACTTGCAGGTGTTGATCTGAAACAACATTGACAACGCGCCATTAAAAATGTGTTTTTTGATTGTAGCTATTTTTCTAATATGAAGCTTGTAACCTGTAGGTCCTGAAAAATGAATAGGCCCATTAATAAAATACATCAAGCCACATGCCTCACTTTTTGAGAGATTCTTATGAAAAATATTAATTTCTCTTCTTTGGAAGGACTTAGCCTACTTTTTTTTTAACAGATAATTTCTCCAGTCTTTGAAAAAATCCTCTCACAAAAACCCACGAGGTCAAGATGAGTTGACCACTTTTTATACAGATGTATGATTGTGTGGTCTGTTCCTGACCCCGTCAATCAAACACTGAATCGGCGGAGCACGCCACCTGTCGAGACACTCAGAAGCTTCATTTAGCCGTAGTCACGTGACATGGGTGTTTTGAATCAAGCTTCGGATCAGTGTTTCGAAACATCTGCGCTTCGGGATCTCGCAAAGCTTCGGAACGACTTTTTTCTTGTCAGCCAACCCTACTTTGACCTTGATATTTTAGCGCGGATGTAGGCTATACCTAGCCGAATTGCACTGTAGGGGGTAGGGATGGGAATTGAAAACCGGTTCCACTCAAGAACCGTTTCTAAATTGTACGAACCATCGATATTGTATGCCCTCGACGTTAACAAACCCTCTTATAGATGCTCCTGCTCCCCTTTTGTCCTTTATCGGGCACCATAGCGCAAAGTCCTATGCATCTCATTCATGATGTCAAAGCGATTTGAGCAGAGGAGGTAAACATGGAGTGGAAAAGACGATCTAAAGCTTGGCTTTATTTTACTAAACGAGACAAATTATGCTGTTTCCTGTTTGCAATAACAGGGGTTTTCCTGCATTGAATTTTTTTAGCACCCGCCAAAGCGTTATTTGATCGGTGAGTAATGTAGATAAACTGCTGCACTTGTGACAGGGCACATGTTTATCTGAAACAACGAGGAGAGAGAGAGAGAGAGAGAGAGAGACCGAGAGAGAGACCAAGAGAGAGTCCGAGACCCGGTGGCGCGCTCACACTCTCTCACTTCGAACCAAGCGACTTCATCTCCACACTAAGCGCTGTCTTGCTCTCTCTCCCTCACACATATTAACCAAAATAAATCGACACGATGTTAAAACAAAGGTCGGAAGACCAAAGTTTCATGTGGAGGATTCAGAGATTTTGTTTTCCTGAATTACCGCTGGGTGTGAATTGTGCTAAAATAAGTTACCTTATCTTCTCTGAAAAGCGTTCCGCACATTCAGCTGACAGTCTCAAGTACTACCTAAACGCAAAGCATCCCTTAGCTAATGCGGTAGATGACGGACCAAGCACTGATGTAGCGCAGGGGAAGTGTCGTCGTCAAACTACTATGTTTGAGTGCAACCGAGGCAAGTCATCCTCATTTATATAGCGCTTTTAACAATGTAGATTGTTTCAAAGCAGCTTTACAGAGATAAACATAATTTAAGGTAACAGAGATTGGTTTGGTTTTCTAATGGTTCTTGAATAATGTTTTTTCCAGCTAAATTTAGTTTTGATTGATTCACTTCCGTCTAAATGATCATTTGTTATTAAATTAGGGGCCGCTAAGACGACACCGTTCTCTCTAAACAGACTTTAAACGCGAACCTGTGATAGAGGCTGATGGAGTTCACATGCGCATTAAGAGTTGATTCTATGGTTATGTGCGTTTGTGCACAGGTTTGTAATTCCTTACAAACCATGCCTAAACAAACTACTTGTCTTGTCTATAAATTTTGATGCATAATTTTATTTTATTTTATCACTTCGGGTAGGTACGCAAACCGAAAAATTCCACAATGCTTTATCTGTAGAGTGGTATAGGGATCCTCCATAGTGAGAGGCTAGTTGGCACTTCAGCACTGCATTGTCATCGGGTCCAGCCGAAGGTCCTTCGTCAGATCTGGAAACGGCCTGGATCCGGCAGGCTGCGGGAAAACCTCGGGATAAACAAAGACACTAAAATTAGCGTAGATGCCAATCTTCTTATGATGTAACGAGTACATCAGGATTTAAGGTAAGTGTTCCCAGTTCCGGCTGACCTAATCTATGCAGCATAATATTGAATTATAGAAGTCGATAATGTATTATGTGAATGCTAGGTCAAAGAGATGTGTTTTTAGTGTGTTTTTAGTCTAGCTTTGAACTGACAGACTGTGTCTGCTTCCCGGACAATGGTAGGAAGATTGTTCCAAAGTTTTGATGCTAAATAGGAAAAGGATCTACCGCCAGCAATCGATTTAGATATTCTAGGTATTATCAACTGGCCGGAACTTTGACATCGCAATAGACGTGAAGGACTATAATGCGTTAAGAGCTCCCTCAAGTACTGCAGAGCTAAACCATTTAGTGCTTTGTAAGTAATCAGCAATATTTTAAAATGTATACGATGTTTAATAAGGAGCCAATGCAGTGTTGACAGAACAGTGAGATTAATCTAGATTTAAAAAATTAATCTATGCTCACCACTAAATTAAACGCAATGTACTATTTAAATCGATTGTTGGACATCGGTATGTAATGAGAGCCGGGACGATTGAAACGCGGAACGGATGAAACATTGAGTTCTCTTTAAAACATTTGCTCGGTATCTCACTATGGGAACGCCTCTGGGCGTGACGGATCCTGGAAGCACCAATCACACATCGTCTGTCAGCTGACAGACCAATCACGACAGTGATGTGGTAGTCCCACCTCCCTAATATATACCACTGCCCGTGGTCCCTACTTCATTCTCGAGATCTTCCCCATGAAGATGAAATTGGAAGCTATCCTTCTGCAGGACCTGTATTTAAAGTAGTTGTTTAACTGTTCTGAGACGAGCCGTCAAGGTACATCACCGAACGCAGCGGTTTTGTTAACGGGTCTTTTTTTACTGTAACAGTGATTTTTATGGATTCTGGTATACTAAGAGAATTAACGCGTTACGGCGAATTCTCTTAAATATTCCCCGTTCTGAGTTGCACGTTGTGGTGAGCTTGGATAGGCTACTATTATTTACTATGGCAACTAACGTTACTAGTTCTGCAAGCGGCGGACCGAAAGCAGGAACTTCACGTCCCTGTGCGTGCGGTTCAATGATATCAGGCAAGGATCCTCATCCGTTGTGCATCGCATGCCTGGGGGTGAGACGCTCAGGCAGCCCTCGCGAACCCCGAGGGCTGTCCTCACTGTTCTCTCTTCCCGTCAAGGGTGCTAAAGAGAAGAGTGCAGGTCACAGCCACTAACAAGGGAGATCCCTGCTTTTCTCCGCCACCCGCGGAGGAGACTAAACAGCCCCCTGCGTCATGGAGCTGGGGCGAATTTATGGACAAAGTCTCCCCCCAACTACCTCCCCTCTTTGGATCCTTTACGGATGTAAGACAGGAGGGCGATGATGACGACGAGGCCATCGCTCGTCTGTTGGAGGATGAAGGTGAGGAGGATGACGACGACGCGATCCTCCCGCCGAATCCCTCCCGGCCAGGCAGCACGTTAAGGAAAGGTTCACCCTCCCCAGCTCAGGCAGAGCTCGACCTACGGGAAATGTGCCGGAGGGCGGCGGCAAAACTCCATAGACTGGCCGTCGCAGCAGACGGGGCAGGAGACAGAGAGAGATCTCTATGATGGCAAGACACTGCCGACACGTGCCACACCAGTTAAGCAGCTCATTCCGGCGGTCCCCGCATGTGTTTCAGAGATGAAACATTTCTTGGATAAGCCTTTTTTACACAGGGTTCCTGTAAAATGCTATTCTAGGCTGGATGTTGATAACATGGAGGAGTTAGTGATGTCAAATTCCCCTCCTGTTGAGCTGTAAGTTGCACATCATCTCCACCCTAACCCCAGGACAGCCTTTTCCTCGGCTTCAGCTTCACTGCCAGGACGCACTGAGCACCTAGCAGCCTCAGTTTTTCAGAAGATTCATCGTTCTTCTGCACTGGCAGTGAGGGCTCTTAATGCCACCTCTCTCCTCACAGCTTATCAAGCGGAGCTTATGGAAGAGATGGTGAGGCAAATGGATGCTGGGACATCAAACCCAGCCCTCTGGGAAGAGATTTGTGGTATTACAGATCTCAACCTGAGAACCTCCACAGGTGCGGTCCAGAGCTGTGGCCGCAGCATGGGCCTGGCAGTGGTCGGTGAGCAAGCTCTCTGGCTGCGACTGTCAGGGCTGTCAGACAGAGAAAAAGAAGACTTCTTGGATGCTCCAGTTAAGCCCAAAGCCCTTTTCGGGGCATCGTTCACTGCTATGCGAAAACGGTGTGATCTAAAGAAGCAGAAGGGTGAGGCTTTCCAAACTTGCCTCCCTCGCAGATCTGCCGCTAGGGTTTCTCAACCACCACGGTCCAGGTTTGAAGCCCCCAAGAGCGGTGGTCGGTCAGACTTCAGAGGCCCTAGACCTTCTCAGCCTCAGCAGGCTAAGCCACAGCCTAAGCCAGCTCAGCCGAGGGGAAAACCTTCCTTCGCAGCGGCTGCAGCCAGACACCGACCAGCATACCCTCAGGGAGGGAAGAAATGGCATTATATAATATTTCATCATATTCAGAACAAAGGGATGAGCAACAGCACACACGGAGTACCTGTTGTTATCCTCCCTCAAAGAGAGCGGTCATTTTCTCCCCCTCTCCCGCCAAGAGAAGGCGTCGGACACTGGAATTGTTCACAGAAAAAAGTTATCCAATGACAGGTTCAGTTGTGAAGTTAAACCAAGGTTATCGTCTGCAATTTGCTGTGAAACCTCCACTTTTCAACAGTGTGTTAATGTCAGCAGCAGAAGGGGAGTCAGCTCAGATTGTAGAGGAAGAAATAACCTCTTTATTGAGCAAAAGAGCTATTCAAGTTGTGCCGCCGGAGGACAGCCATCAGGGTTTTTACTCCCGGTATTTTGTCATTCACAAGAGAGGGGGGTGGGGTCTCCGTCCCATTCTGGATTTACAGAACCTCAACAAACGCCTCAGAAAATACAAGTTCAAATGTTGACCTTAAAGACGTTGTCTCAAATTATTCGTCCCAAGCACTGGCATACGTCAGTCGATCTGAAGGCTGCATATTTGCAAACCTGGCTTAGATCCTACTAACTATAATAATCTTCATCCCATCTCAAATCTTCCCTTTATCTCTTAAATACTTGAAAAAATAGTGTCTGCTCAACTCCACGCTTTTCTTTCCCTCAACAGTCTTTATGAACCTTTCCAGTCTGGTTTTCGCCCCTCCCATAGTACTGAAACTGCCCTAATAAAAAACACCAATGATCTACTCATAGCAGCTGATGCTCCACAAAGGCATTATTTATGTCTTTTGGAATGCAGTTGGCTTATATATTATAAATATAAAAATCACTGAGAAAGCTGCTTTCATTTGAAAGTACTTACGAGCGCTTTGTGAAGAGCGCTCGTGCATGTGGCTGTGAGCGACTCATTGGTTAAATGTACTCGCATCTCAAAATGCTTTTATGACGCAATATTAATGTAAACACGTCAGTTAACCCAACAAGACAAACCACATTTACAATTTCAAAAGAGATATATGCATTAGTGTGAATGCAGCTTATCGTATCTAAACTGAGGGGGGGAAATCACTCCAGCTCTTGAATGGAAAACGTTCAGACAGACTACTTTTAAATACTGAAAGCACTCTTTGTTTATTGCTTGTAATGTTTTTTTTTTGTTCCTCTTTATTTACTAGCTCTTATATTTTGAAGCTATATTAGTTTATAGCCTATTTAAAATTCTTAACATGTAATTGGTTTAATTAAATGTGTTTATATATCTATATATATATATATATATTTTTTTTTTAAAGTATGTCTATTTGGTATGGCAACGGCGAGCAGGAACACAATGCAAATTTGAAGTGTTAGATTGTGCTTGTGAAGTGAACTTGAGACTGAATCTTCAAAAGTGCAAATTCCACCTAAGTGAGGTGAGCTATGTTGGACATATTTTCACAAGCAAGGGACTACAACCTGACCCTGCTAAAACAAAAGCAATCACAGAAATGCTGCCGGCAGACAATTTTACAACACTACAGCACTTCCTGGGTATGATCCACTATTTAGGAAAATTCATACCAAACCTCAGTGAGTTGTCTGCACCCCTGCGTGAGCTGACCTGTAAAAACAAAGAGTGGTGCTGGTTTAAACAGCATCAGGATGCTTTCGAAGATCTTAAGCACAGGATTTCCAGTCCACCTACCTTGAAATACTATGATGTCCAGAAACCCGTCACACTCACCTGTGATGCTTCCCAGCTTGGACTCGGAGCTGCGTGTCTTCAAGAAGATGCACCTGTCGCGTACGCTTCTCGCACTCTGACGCAAACAGAAGTGCGTTACGTGCAGATTGAAAACTAGTTTCTGGCTGTGGTATTCGCATGTACCAAATTCAATGATTACATATATGGTATACAAATTCACATTGAAACGGACCACCAGCCATTGGTAATCATCCTTAACCAGCCTATCCACACAGCTCCAGCAAGGCTGCAACGCATGATGCTAAGATTGCAGAAATACAACTTCACAATCACATACAAGAAAGGAAAACACGTTCCTTGCCGAAACATTGTCACTTTCCCCCAGAAACTCACCAGACGAACACACTGATGACAGAGCTGATTTCAAGGTCATGTCAATTCAACACATCTCGTCTTACAGACTGAAAGAGCTTCAAACTCACACAGCACAAGATCCGATCCTTCAACGGCTCTGCAGTATTATCAAGTCTGGATGGCCCTCTAGCCAATCAAAGCTGCCAGCAGAAATTCGTGAGTATTTTCCGTTCAGGGATGAGATCACAGTCGATGAAGGTGTGCTAATGAAGGGGCTGAGAACAGTTGTTCCAGAATCACTGCGCAGCGAGTATATCACTATAATTCACAGAGGTCACCCCGGCCTTGATGCAACCAAATGCAGGGCACGAGGCATCGTGTTCTGGCCTTCTCTAACTAAAGACATTGAAAAGGAGGTAGTGTCGTGCTCTGTCTGTAACAGTATGAGGCCCCATCAACAAAAAGAGCCTCTTCACTTACACGACATCCCTGAACTTCCGTGGTCAAGTGTGGCTACAGATATCTTTGAGTGGAATGGTCAACACTATCTCGTACTAGTTGAGTCCTATTCAGGATGGTTCGAAATTGATCTGTTTCATGACCTGTGCTCCAGTACAGTGATTACAAAACTCAAAAGGCACTTTGCAGTTCATGAGATACCGCACAAAGTCTTTTCAGACAATGGTACCCAATTTTTAAACCAACAGTTCAAAGAATTTGCTGCTACCTGGGATTTTAAACACACTACCAGTAGCCCTGAGTATCCACAAGCTAATGGCCTAGCCGAGAGGGCAGTGCAGAGTGGAAAACATCTAATGGAAAAATCCAAAAGGGAGGGCTCGGATGTGTTTCAAAACTTGCTCAACCTCAGAAATATTCCACGAGGTGAGATAGTGAGACTTGCAACTTCTAAAGGCCATGACCGGATCAGACTCGTCAAACAGCTCTGTGATGGACCAAGGTCATATCTTGTGGAGACTGAAGGAAAAGAATACAGACGAAACCGAAAACATATCCTTCCTGTCGCGGAGCCACAACCAGAACGGTTCGAGCACAGCAATATGTCCTTTCCCTTTGTCCAGACTCCCTCTGTTGAATCTAAGCACAAATACTCCACTCCAACTGAAGTCAAAGGACAATGCACCCCACAAGGAGCTGAGAAAAAGCCACTGAATGAACATTCAACAAGAATTCTTTCCACAGTTCCATATGTGACCAGAGCAGGTCGCCTTTGCAAACTATCCCTAAATACATAGAATGAAGAAAGAAAGAAAAAAGACAGAGGAAACAGTTCAATTATTTTGTAACAAAATGTTCAATTTGTAAATGTTGACATTACTTTGTTAAAAAAAAGGTTGTGTAAATAGACTTTCTTACTCTCAGTTTAACTAATCTGTTAAATGTGTTGCTTATAATGATAAAGGCTTTGAGTTAACTTACAATGTAAGGAACTTTGTAGGGAACTTTTCATTAAGGAATATCTGTCACAATTAAAGAGGGAGGATGTAGAATATAGTGCTCTGTAGCTTTAAATCCAACAGACTAAGTTGTGAAAGATTGCTTCTACGCTACAACATTACATCTCTGAAACCTCTGAAAGCCTTCGCCGTTGAACGAAACCCTTCAGCCTGAGCGAGCAGCACTCAAGGACCACAACTTCACCCGAAGTCGTTTTCTCCTGCCGCCGTTCACCTGTGGTTATCCGGCGTATCCTTTTTCACTGCTAATAGCGCAAAGTGTTGTTTCAAATGCCTCGCTCCTCTTGTGCCACATGCGGATGCTACCTGCACGAGGCCGATGGACACACGAGCTGCGTCTCGTGCCTGGGAGTTCACCCCACAGAGGCTGCACTCTCTGCCGGCGGCTGCTCTGCCTGTGAGAGCATGCCCATCTCTGCGCTGCGGACGCGGCTAGCTCTCTCCCGAGACGGCGACACCGCTCCCGCTCTTCCTTTCCCGGCTCTACTTCGGCCGAGGAAGAAGAAACGCCGCAGCCAAAAGCCCCGTTCACACCGCCAGCGACACGCAGCGACAAAGCGACATGATCCCCAAGCGACATTGACCGTTGGCGACAGAATGTGGGCGTGTCAAGCGACAAGAGACAAGCGATAAAAGTTGAGAAATTTCAACTTTATGCAAATGTGAAGCGATTTTCGCAAGCGACAACCAATAGGAAAGAAGCCTTTCAGTGGAGCTCACGTCACCGTATCGAGTGCAGGCAAGACAGAAGAGTTCGAGGACGATTTCACGGTTTTATATTATTTGACTGTAACCACATATATGGATATAATAAAATGATGCAAGGAAAAGAAGCTGTCGACAGTCTCAGTGAGTTTAATTCATACATTTATAGTTCGAGTAGTATAGTTTTATGATGCAAGTTTAGCACTGCTGCAGTTCATTTTACAGTTTCCCCTGCATAATGTTGTCTATTAGGGACAAGAAAATTGATTATGTGTCAAATTCGAATGACATTTTAGTAATTTATGACAGTATGAGTGAGTTTAATTTGTTGATTGATCAATCGTTAATCTAGTAAATTATTTAATCTACTGAACACTGCTGTGGTAATATAAAAACACTCTCCCAGCATATAACAGCATATACTGTTTCTTTTGAGCCTAATTCATAGTCAAATTAAAATTGTATAGTTGTATATATCACTTGTGATGGTATTTTGTATAGATATGGCCAGACGTGCAGTCTACCAATAACATTAGAGCGACAGCACTACGAACGCCCACAAGCGACTTCACAGTACAGAGCCTAGCGACATACAGCGACAAAGTGAACGGGGCTAAAGGCAGCCTGAGAGTATGGAGGTTAGCGAGCGCACGCCGGCCACATCCCCGCATGCCTCGTTTTCTCCTGCTCGAACACCCTCTCCGGTCGTTTTCGCGGGAGATCAGTGAACGTGGCGGGCCTTGTCTCCTTCGGCGGATCCGTCGAGGGACACGACGACAGTCTCTCCACCGCCGCATTTGAGGAGGACTGACCGGGCTCTCTCGACCCCACCACCGCTTCTCAGTCTGGCGCCAGCGTCCCAGCCTCTAGGACTAGCTCGGACGCGGAGATGCTCCGGATCCTTACAAAGGCCGTCTCGGACCTCGAGCTCGAGTGGGCCTCGCCCGAGGAGCCTCCTTGAAGCGGCTGGATGGCGGGTTCCTGACGGGAGGTCAGCAGGCCCCTTAGTCACAGACCTGCGCCATTCTTTCCTGAGGTGCACGAAGAACTGACTAAGGGATGGAAGCTTTATACTCTGCATGAGTGGGTTCTTTGGTTTCCGCAACGCTCTCCTCTGTGGACGGCGTGGCGGAAAAGGGCTATGAGTCGTTGCCGCCCCTTGAAGAGGCCCTGGCCGCTAGGGCTGGGACGGTTACCGCATTACCGCAAAACCGCGGTGACGTGACTCCAACCGCGGGTCTGAGCTTGTCACCGCCATCACCGCAAAAACAAAACAAACAAAAAAAAACATTGGCCTGCACGTTGTGTCTAATGACATGGATTCATTGATTCTAATGACATGGATTATGTCTAATGATATTGTGGGTTACATGGATTCAAGGTTTTCTAAAAACGTATCATCAAAAGATGGAGCAAATCCGACCTTTCGCGAGTTGAGGAGCGCAATGTTCCATGACACATAACATTCCATTCGTATTAGAGATGCGCGGATGGGCTATTATTATTTAATCCGCAACCGCATCATAAAACTCATCATCTGTCCTCCATCCACCCGCACCAACGATTTTTGATACATTATCGAAACCGCATTCGCGGCGCTGACTGTTTTAAGGTCTATGAGAAATGCGAGGCGCTGCTGCCGCGAGGCTAGAAAGCTCTTGACTGTTCTAGAAAGAACACTGATCCAAAGCAGCAAAGATATTTAAAGGCTAAAGTCCCTAGTATATTGGCTATGTTGTATCCCCAGAATACCAACAGTGAACTCAGTCTCCGATCGGCGCACAGGGATAAATATAAATAAAAAAATAGTCTAAAACGCACATCGGCAAACCTTGCCTTACCTGACTAGGCTACTGTAGACTAAAATGTTATCATTTCGTTTTGAATTTTGTTTAAAAGTAGACATTAAGGTTCAGCCTACGCCGAGTTTTGGTTCATTTATGAGACGAACTCCAGTTCACGCGCAAGAGACCGCATCGGCGCTTCCACGTCCTCCTGATTATATGTCTGCTATATTTGCTTCTTATTTATTAATTCCAGGCAATTAGTTAATGAAACAGTGATTAAAATTAAGGTACAATTTATACAAAACGAAATTTAATTTAAAGGGTCACTCCACCCATTTGGATTAAGCTTTCCATTGTTAGAAACACAGTTATACTATTGAATGGTCATGCAACACTCTCTCATTTTCCCCTGAGACGAGAGAAATCCTCTATTTACCTTTTTCACTTCCTCCTACAATGACGCAAAAATCGTCATTTTACGTCATTGTAGGAGGAAGTGTAAGACGGGGATTTCTGTAAAGACTACAAGCACTAGATCTCACACTTTCAAACCCGCCCATAGGGGGCTGGACCTAATGCGCTAACAGACCAATCACAGATCAGTGCCAGAGCGTTTGATTTCACTGGCAGAAACTTTTTGAAAATATGGACGAAGGTACTGAATATGCAGACGGATGCATTATGGAGGATTGGGATTACACATAGTGCCAGCCATCTTTTTTGGAAGGTAAACTAGCAGGCTCTTGTTCTGTGGAGAAAGCTGAGTAGTAACTTTAGGGGTTACCGTCCTCTTTTTCCCAGACATGTCCGGCCGTCAATGTCCGGGATTCAGCTTTTGCTTTCTGCGGTCGCCATTCATTGTTTACATGCACAGCTTTTGTTTCAATCTAACGGAATTCATTCTGATTGGTGAATCTGAATGTAGTGTTAACATGAACGCCTAACAAGTGATCGGTTGATGTGCGTTTTAACATTGCTAAGAAAATTCCCGCTCCTCCGTGAGAGATACGAGACCGGTGCGTCTCACAGGTGTTGCTCATCAGTAATCACGACATCCGGCCTTGCGTCGTTCTCCACACGGCCTTCACTCGTCCTGCTCGCCACAGTAAACATGATGAATGGCGACTGTAGAACGCAAAAGCCGAATCCCGGACATTTTGGGCGATCTCGAAACACATTTTCGGGCAGACTCACGGAGACTCACTAGTAGCCTAGACTTGTTGTTTAACTACTGCGCTCTGTTACCGGTAGGCGTGGCCTCCTAGGGCAGCGAAGCAAGTGCATTCTGGGAGTTGTTGTCTTTCATCCACATAAGCCAAAAATACATTTTCTGTCTTTTCTCAGTCTAGAAAGCTCCAAATTCAAAAATAATTTCACATTTCTTCTACATATCTTACCCATTTTAAATACACATTCATCTTTCCAGAGGTGGGTGACCCTTTAAAGAAAGGCTTTCTACAAAACAAAACTTAATAAAGTTGTCAAAATCGTGTCTGACCCATCTTATGATTCTATCTTACTGCTGTTAATTTTTCATGTAATTGACATAGATTAAATAAAAATAACACTATATTATGTAAACATAAATTTGGAGTATAATATTTGTAATTAAGACATGTTGCGATAGGTGTTCTTTCATTTCCAATGTGAACATCATAATGTATTCTCCTGAAAATTATTAATTCAATGCGAATGTATCTGAGAATATTCTTAAATAAGGAAATCTATTCAGTGATTGGTTCATGCCAAATTACTGCATAATGAAAATTTGACTAATTCAAATTGTGCTCGTTTTTTTTTCGGATGTAGGTGACAATATTTAACAAAGTCTGTCTAGCAAAAACGACTTCTGGTGCGTGCGCGAAAGTCTTTGGGGGGGATTTAAAGCGGTTTACCAACATACCGCGGGAAAATCTTGCTTTTCAACCGCGGTTAGAAAAAATCCATACCGCCCCAGCCCTACTGGCCGCTCATCTTTGCCCGAACACTGCTGCTGACTGGCAAAATAGAGCGGTTCATCCAACCAAACCGTGCCATAACACTTCAGCCCTCGCCGGACGCGCTTATTCCGCCTCCGGTCAGGCTGCTTCGGCCCTGCACACGATGGCCGTGCTGCAGGTCTACCAGGCCAAACTCCTCCAATCGATGGACGAGGCTGGCACGGACCCCAAGGCCTTCCGGGACCTCTCAAGCACCACGGAGGCTATCGGGAGGAATATGGCTAGTTTGGTCGTGCTCGAGCGCCATCTTTGGCTAAACCTCACCGACATCAAGGACGCGGACAGAACAATGTTCCTCGACCCCCCTGTATCCAGCTCCGGCCTCTTCGGCCCGGCGGTGAAGGGTTTCTCGGAGAGGTACACCGAAGCGCAGAAGTCTCCCAAGCTATGCGACACTTCCTGCCGAAATACTCCAGCTCTGCTTCGCCTCATTCAGCCAGACCGGTGAAGCAGGCGGCTCAGCCCCGCCCTGCGGCTGATGCCCGCCGCCAGTTGCAACCAGCGAAGATCTACCCACAGCCCGAGCACCAGGGCCCGCGACCCAGCATCGTGCTAGATGCTGGGCCGCCGAAGACTGCCTAGCATCGAGGGTACAAAGAGAGGGCTCGTGTCTCGCGCTCCCCGGACCACCCTCAAAGAAACATCCAACACTTCTCACAGCTCCCTGTTCAGCTCAGGCGGCTGGAGATTTTATTACTGTAAACAGGCCCGCTGCATTGCGCGCGCCTCTACAAACAAACGCCGTTTTCACGGCGACCCACATAAAGCACAAAAAGAGTATGTTTCACAATCACAAGTCAATTCAAGTCACCTTCATTTATATAGCGCTTTTGACAATATGGACTGTTTCAAAGCAGCTTTACAGTGATAATAGGAAATTAAAGTAACATAGATTGTTTTGGCTTTATAGCAGCTCTAGAATAAAGTTATTGTCCAGCTAAAGTTAGTTTTGATTGATTCACTTCCGTCGCAACGATCATTAGTTATTAACTTAGGGGCCGCCAACATGACACCATTCTAACAGAAAATTCTTTAATGCGATCCGGCCGCTCATTTGCATAAAACAGTGCCTGATGGCTCTGAGAACTTTTCATCGTTTCCGCATAGCCACGTGAATCGCAATTATCCCAACAACGTTGAAAGGAGGCCTTCACAAGGGAGAGACTAGTTGACACTTCAGGCGTTGTCGTTGTGTCCAGGCGCAGGTCCTTCATCAGATCCAGATACGGCCTCGATCCGGTGGACTGCGGTAAACCTCGGGATAAACAGAGAGACAAATATTAGCGTAGACGCCATCCTTCTTATGATGTACAAAGTACATCAGGATTTATGGGAGGTGTTCCCGGTTCCGGCTTATCTAAACTATGCAGCCTAACATTGAATTATAGAAGTCTATAATGTGTTATGTGTATGCTAAGCCAAAGAGATGTGTTTTTAGTCTAGATTTGAACTGAAGAACTGTGTCTGCTTTCCGGACAATGTTAGGAAAATTGTTCCAAAGTTTTGGTGCTAAATAGGAAAATGATCTACTGCCTGCAGTCGATTTTGATATTCTAGGTATTATCAACTGGCCAGAATTTTGAGATCGTAATAGACGTGAAAGAGTATAGTGTTTTAAGAGCTCGCTCAAGTACTGGGGAGCTAAACCATTTAGTGCTTTGTATATATTTTAAAATATTGCTGATTACTTACAATGTTTAATAGGGAGCCAATGCAGTGTTAACAGAAAAGGGCTAATATGGTCATACTTCCTGGTTCTGGTAAGAACTCTACTGGCTGCGTTTAAGACCAGCTGTAGTTTGTTTATTAAGCGTGCAGGGCAACCACCCATAAGACCATTACAATAATCTAGCCTTGATGTCATGAACGCATGGACTAATTGTTCTGCATTTATCATTGAAAAATGCGGTTTTACAGATACTATTCACGTACCTTCAAATGAAAGATTGCTATCAAAGAGCACACCCAGGTTCCTAACCGACGACGAGGACTTGACAGAGCAGCCATCAAGTGTTAGACAGTATTCTAGGTTATTACGTGAGGAAGTTTTTTGTCCAATAATTAGAATCTCTGTTTTTTCAGAGTTAAGTAGTAGGAAATTACTAGTCATCCAGTTTTTTATATCAGCTATGCATTCCGTTAATTTAGTGAATTGGTAAGTTTCGTCAGGGCTTGAAGAAATATAGAGCTGAGTATCATCAGCATAACATTGAAAACTAATGCCATGCTTCCTAATAATATCTCCGAAGGGTAGCATGTACAGTGAACAGCAACGGTCCTAGTACTGAGCCTTGTGGTACGCCAAACTGAACTTTTGATCGATAAGACATCTCTTCATCTACTGCTACAAACTGATAACTGTCAAATAAGTATGATTTAAACCATGCTAATGCAATTCCACTAATGCCAACATAATTTGGCAATAGTATCAAATGCAGCACTAAGATCGAGTAACACCAATAGCGAGATACAACCACGATCGGAAGATAAGAGCAAATCATTTGTGATTCTAATGAGAGCTGTCTCAGTACTATGGTACGGTCTAAATCCTGACTAAAAATCCTCACAGATACCATTTCTTTCTAAAAAGGAACATAGTTGTGAGGATACTGCCTTTTCTAGTATCTTTGACAGAAAAGGTAGATTTGAGATCGGCCTGTAATTGACTAATTCTGTAGGATCAAGTTGCGTTTTTTTAACAAGTGGTTTAATGATAACCAGCTTAAAAGTTTTCGGTACGTATCCTAGTGACAAAGATGAATTAATGATATTGAGAAGAGGATCTATGACCTCTGGAAGCATCTCTTTCAATAGTTTAGTCAGTATAGGGTCTAACATACATGTTGTCGATTTAGATGATTTAACGAGTTTAGAAAATTCTTCCTCTCCTCCAATAGACCCCTTTTGCGCCAACGTCCCAATTACGTCACGGCGTTAGCTGGAGGCAAAACAAAGTGAAAACTGGAGGCGGTCAATACAAACCAGCACAGATTCGGCTACATAATAACTTAAGGATCTTAAATTATTATTATTTTTATTAAATGTCATCTTGTTGTGTTTCTGGGTGCAAGAATCACCTACAGGATCCAATTTGAAATTTTATCGCATAATGTTTTTTAAATTATTGTGATTTTTTTGGGTGAAATATCTATTGTATAGCCTACATTGTTGTGATTGATTGTGATAGACTTTTAGAAGAACCTGGTAAGAAAGAATAATCAAATACATAGTTAATATAATTTTAATACATAAAAAATATTTTTATTTCTACAAAATATTCACATCATTAAAATTACACTGTAATGTCACTCTTTACATTGTCGTCTTCTGGCCTTGGCGCTGGGCAGGACCGCGCAATGTAACGTTGCCACAAGTCAAGACCATTCATCACATAGTTAGGCATCTAAAGATTTATATGCCCTCAGTTTGTTTTTACGCCCGGTTTCTCTAACAGGTGTAGAAGGCACTCACCCGGGGTAACGTTAATCCTGTCAGATCGTCCATCCATTGACTGAGCGTGTTTGGGTCGGCAAATCTGGTTCCGTCCGTTAAAATTAACTTTTGCAAATAACAATCGCGGTCCTAGACAGTGAGTGACCTTGCACATTAAGATAAAATCTGATTTTTTGTTAATTGTTAAAAATTATTTGTCATTGTCATTGTTAAAAAAACAAGCTAACAAAACTTGCAAACTAGCGTTAGTGAAGCGGCCAGAGGGATCTTTCTGCCTCCACCTAATCATGTCATGTTTACCAACTGAAAAGGGGTCTATAGCAATGAATGAATGGAATTTTTCGTCAGTGAGACTGCACTGTCTGATGCGATACTGTAGTAGACGGTTGCATAGTTATAATTTTTTTCCTGATATTATCAGTCTTATAAGTGAAGAAGGTCATAAAGTCATTACTGCTGTGCTGCTTGCAAACTTCTGGGGTTGAAACTTTTATTTTTCGTCAGTTTAGCAACTGTTTCGAATAAATACCTATGCCCGGTTGCATAAAGCACCTTAAGTGTAATTTTCCCTCAAGTTCACCCTTATGTTTCCCTTAAACCTAAGGGTGTTGCAGAAAAAAACCCTTAAGTGTTACTTAAGGGTTTCTTTAAGTGAAACGTCATAAACACCTAGAATTTCCCTTAAATGCTGTTTTTTCACTTAAGTAATCTCTTAAAAAGCATTAAGTGTTGCATAAAACCCCTTAACGGTCATTTCCCTAAGTAGGGTGAATTGCCCTAATGTGGGACATTTTTTGCACTTCAGACTTCTGTGACATCTTGCGATGTGTAACCAAAACATTATATCCACACCCAATACCTTTTTAAAAACCCCAGTATGTGTCCTAATCAAATCAAAAGAGAAAATTCAGATAACCCATTCATAAGAGAAATTATAGACATATTAGTGCTCTTATTGCAAGTTGTCTGAAAAAATCTGCAGCTTCCTAATGTGGGACAGTTGTGTTGCCAATATGGGACACTGAAAAATCTATGATAAAAGACCAAAAATCACATTGATAAATGTAGAATAGTATAATCTTATTTTAGATTCTTTTTTAAATCTTAGTTAGTAATTGTCTTGGTTATGAATGGATGAAACGTAAAATAACAACATTTTTAGTTATATTATCCATTTCCAGTAAACTAGTATCCACAATCCATAAACAAGACCATTATATCAGTTATAGTGATTAATTTCTAAAACACCTAACAATAAACAGAGAAACTTTGGACCAAAATAATTTGGTATAATTACAACCAAAAAATAAATGTACAATTGTTTCTGTTTCCTCTTTACAAAAACAGCATAATGGAGAAACCCTTCTTTAAACTTACTGATAAAATCATTACATGTATAATATCTATTTATTATTTTAAAGTGAGTTTCTTTGACTTATTTATTAGGAATTACATATTTATTCATATCTGACCACAGAATCTGAAAAAGGGTTATAAAAATCCTGTTTCCATTTCATCAATACCTTAGGTGAAACATTTTTTCTTTAGTTAATATTTGTCTAATATAAACATTATTCATATTTTTATTAAAATAAAAAATAAAAATTAAACCATGCCCAACCACACATTTTTGACTCATTGAAGTACTGTCCCACATTAGGCTGATCAGGCTGTCCCGGATTTGGAAAACACATTTCCTAATGTGGGACACTAGGAAATTTGATAAAAATATAAAACATATAGTTTATACACATAAAGTTACACTATTTTTTGATGGACAAACATTTCATAAGCATATTAGGCTAAAAAGTAGCAGGATTGCTTTGTTTAAAATCTAGTTAACTCCTTAACATCAAATTTGTTAAAACTCTATGTCATTAACCTTCATATGATTTTCATACAAGATGTCTCCTGTTTGATGATTTCTCCACCCTCAAATATGATTGGACATCTGAGCGGTCATGTGATTTTGATCACATGACACCACAGCTTTGTCTAACCCATAGTTTCACTGTCATTCATGTATTTATGGGGGACCTACAAACACTAGACCTTAGGTCTCCCACATTAGGCAGTGTCCCACATTAGGGCAATTCACCCTATAACTTAAGGTTTGGAAATCGAAACCTTAAGATTAACGTGGACAAAAATTAGACGACATGGCTGAATTTATGTAATTTTCGTCTGTCAGCAGAGTGGTTCACCGAGTTGCGGGGGCTCTTTCCTGTCATTTAAACACAACGGTCAAGCTGTTGGTCAGTTTTGTAATCGTTAGGTACTTAACACTGTACAGCAATAAAGTGAACTCTTCCCCATGGTGCGGTGCATACAATCTTAAAAGCGCAGTCTTGCTTAATCTAACCTGTTTTGTTGGCTTCTTTCTTATAAGTTCTCAGCTCTTTTTTTGCGACCAAAGAGATGTTTTCGTATTTTTTAAGGACTTCCTGAACCATCCTCTTCACGTCAAGATTCATTGCATTGATTTTTTCCGTTATTTCTTCCCACTGTTTCTGTTAGTTTTTTTGCAACAGTTACATTGGGATTTAGTTTGCTTTTCACATTTTTTTTCTCCTTTTATCATATTCGTCAAGAAGAATGCATTTCTCATCCTCTGTCCAATTAGGCTTTCTTTTTTTGTTTTCTTTATTCATTCTGATATCCTAGCCTACTTTATTTGATTAAACTGCGAAATTGCTAGTGTTAGTGTTTTGCGTATCTATGGCAACAACAGACGTTTATAACATGAATCCATGATCGCTGTCGTGAAACACTTAAATGTTTCCCTTACCTAAGAGAATCGTTTAAAAATTATATGCAACACCCTTAAGTTATTCTCTTAGGTAAGGGGAAATCGGCCCTTAAGTATCATACTTAAGGGAAAAACTTAAGGTGCTTTATGCAACCGGGCACTAGGGTTTTGTTCATTTTCTTCTAATAGGGTTGAAAAATAAACAGATCTAGCAGTTTTTAGGGCCTCTCTGTATGCAATAGAGCTCTCCTTCCATGAAATGCGAAATACCTCTAATTTTGTTTTCTTCCAGTTTCGCTCCATTTTTCTGGCTGCTCTCTTTTACCCCTTTTCCACCAAAAAAAGAATTGGTTCGGAACTGGTGCTGGTTCAAAGTTAGTTCAACTTGCGAACCTTCTCAGAACCTGTTTGTATTTCCACTGACAAAGAGAGCCCAGCGAACGACGTCGTTACATCACTGTGTATGTCGCCATACGTCTTAGCTTTTCCTGAAATGCTTGCGACAACTTTAAAGGGTACATAACATACACAGTTTCACCTAATCTCATGTTAATCTTTAGTACCTATAGAGTAGTAGTGCATCCTTCATATCACCCAAAAAGTCTTTAGTTTTATATTTCTAAAAGAAAAATACAGCTTTCCGATTCTCTCCGGAAAAAGCCGAGCTCCTGGAGGCGTGCCGTGGGCGGAACTATATATATATCACTTATGTGCTGATTTCCAGCAAAAGACCGAAATCTGATCCAGTTGTACTTACATGAATGGGGTCTTATCACTGGGACCGCTCCACATTTTAATAGCAAACGATTTGCAAATCTAGCGTCGACCTGGGCCTTGTTAATAAAACATTCGTCACTGAAATGACCAGAACACACAACCGCACTTGCTACACTCCATTGCTGCCCCGGGAAAAACAAACTACTGTAGCGTATCTGGACTGTGTCAGGATGACTCATTCAATTATACATGCTTTTAACCCCTTTGACTCTTACCCGTAACTCAGGCCTGGCACAACAGAGTCTGCGTTAAAAGTATTTTCTGACACCTTTAGGGCATGAGACCGTTTACCCAAACACCAATAAAATAGAACGCCCGAGCCTCAAAGAGATCAGTATCTCCTTAACACCTCCTTTCTGCGGAGAAAGGAATGCCAGCTGGCCTAAGAGAAAGCTCCTTTCTGCACACACACACACACATACAGACATTCTGCGTATTTGAAGTCAGAAATAAGTAGTTCTGACAAGGGTAAAAATACATTCATGTATACCAATGTGTTCTGTTTTCGTTGTAGTATAGTTATGACTTCTCTAGAGGTGTTAGATAAACTCTAAATGCCTAGAATCATTTATATGAATGTAGCTCTCTTGTTGGATGTGCCAAACACATCGTTCCTAGTATCGATGTAAACCTCTTGGTTTGCATCAGCTGAATCTATATAGTAGTTTGTGATAAAATTTATTTTACTATGTTTATCATAGCTGGAGTAAGACTGACCACGTTTCTGTCACTGTCATAAAGTATGCAAATTATGGTCGAACAAGACAAAGGAACAAATTTTCCCGCTCACAGAACTCCAAAACCGTTGCCACTGAAACTGCATATTAACGCACCAGTGGGGCTCGACAGCCTTAGTCAAACGGGTTGGCGCGTATGATTGGGTTGCGGTGAGATTGTGGTTAGGTCCCAGCAGCAGGAGGGATGTAAAGGTCAGTAAGCTGGGCTGAGTTGAGTGGGGGACGGAGGGGGGGGGGGACTCTGGGACGCCAGAGTCACTGTCGAGCCCTCTTGAGGTGTCGTGGGCTAGTCGACGAAACACTGAGGATGGAAGGTGCCCACTTGAAGACCCTAGAAATGTCCCCTACTCAGCTCAATCCAGACGTTTGTCATGGGGGGACCGCACTGTGGTTGCAGCCGTTGTGTGTGCTGATGCGTGTTAACACTAGACAGAACTAGATTTACATCACCATATGGAAAGAAGCGTAAATGGATGGAGAAGCATAGGTTACTGTAAAGCTATGTCTTAGTTGGTGCTTATCTTGGCGAAAGCCGAGTACAAATCAGCATGAAGTTTTAACATCTACTCTCGTGTAATGGAAATCATGAAGATCTGGATACGTCCAGTGACTGCAGTGAATAGTGCTGCTGGCAACAAGGGAAAGACCTTGTGACAGCCTGGAGAGACAGCTGACAGGAGGAAAGAGACCCCAATGGGGCTGCTAAGGGGTTAGTTACCCTTGTCGGCAGTATCCAGCTCTGTGTTTACAGGATGCTGGAGACACCCGCCCAAGGCTTCTGAGAAATTAAAGAGAAAAATACCCCTAGAGTCTGCGGGAGCAGGGGTGGAAGATGACTCAATGTTGGACAACATGGTTAACGACGTTGGAATGGAAACGGATATGAGTATGGAGAGTACTTCACAAAAGACTAGTTCAGGTTCTGCAGTTAGCAAAGTCATTGAACTCCAAGCTTGTGTCTGTGGCTGGAGCAAGGTGACAACGGTCAGGGGGTTGAAGATTCATCAAGGTAAAATAAAATGCTTGAGGGAGAAGGGACAAGGATCTCGCATTGATCAGTACTTCTTACGAAGTCAGTCAAGTCAGTCGGATGAAATCCAGCGACAGGAAGCAAACCACAGTTCGCAGGATATCAGTACCCCTGTCATAGAGGAGATGAGGGTTTGCACAGTTAGTGATGAACACATTGATACTTGTGAACCCGGTCAGACTAACCAGCATAAGAGAGAAAAGAACCTCAACGGGCAAAGGCCTGGAGTTAGATGGCCAAGAGCTTGTGAGAAAACTGCATGGTACACGGTAAACAGATCTATGCTTTGCATTGGAAAGATTAACCGGAACAGTTGAAAAGAAGCTGGATAAATTTGGAGACATCATTTACGCATATGGAAGTGAGAGGTTTGGTGTGGAAAAAAGGAAGGAAAAAGTACAAACTACTCCTGCTGTATCTAGACGGCAGCAGAAAATTGAAGGGTTAGGTAGAGAAAAGAGACAGCTGAGGAAGCAATGGAAAAAAGCAGAACAAAGTCAGAAGGAGGGACTCAATCTCTTACAAAAGGACATAAAAGATAAGCTTGCAACATTACGCAGAGCTGAGCGCCTACGGAAACGCTACAAAAAGGAGCGTGCGAGGGCTAATTTCTATAAGACCCATTCAAATTCGTAAAGAAGTTATTCACCAGTGAGAAGAATGGCACTTTAAAAGCATCTAGGGTTGAGCTAGAGAGATATTTGGAGGAAACGCATACAGATGCAAAAAGGCATGAGCCTATGTCAATTCCGTCAGATATCCCACCTATCAATCCACCAGAATACTAAATTGGTTTCTGTGCACCTAAGTGGAAAGAGATAGAGCAGGTTGTGAGTAAGGCAAGGGCTTCATCATCTCCAGGGCCTAATGGAGTTCTGTACAGAGTGTACAAAAGTGCTTCAGGAGTTCTACGAATTCTGTGGAAATTGATAAAAAATGGCAAGGGAAAAGCAGGCTGTACCTAGAGCGTGCGCCGAGCAGGTGGAGTCTTTATACCTAAAGAAAAAGATGCTACAAGCATCAGTCAGTTTCGTCCTATTTCACTATTAAACGTCGAAGGTAAGATTTTCTTCAGCATTATTGCGCAGAGATTGTCAACCTACCTATTAAAGAATGGCTTCATTGACACTTCATTTCAAAAAGCAGGCATTCCAGGGTTCTCAGGATGCTTAGAACATATCAATGTTATCTGGCAACGAATTCAATCAGCTAAAAAGGAGAGGAAGGAGCTCCATGTGACATTCCTGGATTTGGCTAATGCATATGGTTCAGTGCCACATGAGCTTCTTTGGGCAGCATTTGATTTTTTTAGAGTACCAATGTCAATAACAAATTTAGTGAAAGCCTATTTTGGAGATTTGCAATTTAGTTTCTCAACTCAAAAATTCAGCATCGCATGGCAGTGCTTAGAAGTTGGAATAATGGCAGGATGCACCATTTCTCCACTGGCTTTTACCATGGCAATGGAAGTAATCATTAAGGCATCAAGATAGGTAGTAGGAGGAGAGCGCTTGGCTTCTGGGATGCGACTACCACCAATCAGAGCATATATGGATGACATGACAACCATGTGGTAAAAACTGGTAGAAAATGGTCAGCAAAGAAATCTGTAGTAGAGGCAAAGGCTGACCTTCAAATTGGGGATATCGTGGGACAGGTACAGCATGGAAGAGGGGGTTTTGGGCTCAGTTTAGCTCCTCCTAAATGGCACAAGGCAGGCCAAGCTCAAAGGAGGAAGCTGGTAGTCAACAAGGTGCGAAAGCAGGAGGAGAGGATGAGATGTATAAAGGCCATCTCCCAGGCCAAGCAGGGAGAGTGGATGAGATGGGAGAGTGTGGAACAATGCAAAATGGGCTGGCAAGACCTTTGGTCAATGGAAGAGAGTAGGATCAGTTTCCTTATTAGGTCAACATATGATTTTCTCCCATCACCGCAGAACCTAAACCTCTGGGTAGGAGAGGATCCCTACCAGTGGAAGTGGGTTGTCTAGGTTTTGTGGCACACTCTACAACCCGGTTCCTCAGAGACGTCATATTCAGTGGCCAAGAGTTGTGTCGCACAGTAAAGAACTTATCTGAAGCAGCAGAAAGAAGCAGCTGTGGTTGAGATGGAAAGATTCTAGCTGGCTGTGTACAGGCCGCCATGCTACGGTTTCGTAGAATTCTTGAAAACTTGAGTCTGTTGGTTTATTTATATAGGTTGTATAGTATTTACAGTCATTACGTTCCTGTGTATATTGCGTGAATGACGGGTGGTTGGGCAGATATTGTGTTTTGAGGTAGGTGGTATGCCATACGGAACCGTTGCCACTGAAACTGCATATTAAAGCAGCAGTGGGGCTCGACAGCCTTAGTCAAACGGGTTGGCGGGTATGGTTGGGTTGCGGAGAGATTGTGAGATTGTGGTTAGGTCTCAGCAGCAGGAGGGATGTAGAGGTCAGTAAGCTGGGCTGAGTTGAGTGGGGGACGGAGGGGGGTGACTCTGGGACGCCAGAGTCACTGTCGAGCCCTCCTGAGGTGTCGTGGGCTAGTCAACGAAACACTGAGGATGGAAGGTGCCCACTTGAAGACCCTAGAGATGTCCCCTACTCAGCTCAATCCAGACGGTTGTCATGGGGGGACCGCACTGTGGTTGCAGCCGTTGTGTGTGCTGACGCGTGTTAACACTAGACAGAAGTAGATTTACATCACCATATGGAAAGAAGCGTAAATGGATGGAGAAGCATAGGTTTCTGTAAAGCTATGTATAAGTTGGTGCTTATCTTGGCGAAAGCGGAGTAAAAATCAGCTTGAAGTTTTAACATCTACTCTCGTGTAATGGAAATCAAGTCGATTGGTCCATTTCACTCCGGGAGGTGTGTACTAACAGCCAGTACTAACTCTGATAGAAAGTCAGCAAATTCTTTGATAAAGTCTGTATGGTGTCCTGGTGGCCTGTATACAGTGGCCAGCACAAATCTTAAACATGATTTATCATTTGCACTATATATTGTTACATTAAGCACCAACACTTCAAAATAATTATATTTGAAACTAGACTTCTTAGTAATTTTGAAAACATTACTATAAATTACAGCAACACCTCCCCCTTTGCCGTTCAGACGAGGTTCATGTTTATAACAGTAATCTTGCGGGCAGCACTCATTTAAAGTAATGTAATCGCTGGTTTTAGCCAGGTTTCTGTCAAACAAAGCACATCTAGGTTAGAGTCTGTAATCATATCATTAACAATAAGTGCTTTATTGTGCGCAACACACGGGTTCACGCACCCCCTTTTCTAGGCGGCCCCCTCCCAGGTGTTACACTGTCTTGTCCCCAAGCAGAAGCCTATACAGTCAGTCCAACACTCAGTATGTACACAAATCACAATGTAAGGGTATCAGGTTCCCCTGTGTTAGACGACCCTTCCCAAACTGTGTGTCAAACCCTAGCCACACGGGCGCTGGCCTAGCAAGCCATCCCTGATGTGTCGAGTTGAGTCATAAACACTATAAAGCGAGGTTACTCGCTCCAATTTGCTCGCAGACCCCCAATGTTTCAGGCGGTTGTCGAGACTTTGATGAGAAGCAACGTGGGTCACGTGCTTTGCGCCGAAATTCAGAATCTCTTAGTAAAAGGGCGTTAGAGCTAGTTCCCCCCGCGCTAAAAGACTCGGGTTTCTACAGCCGCTATTTTCTAGTCCCGAAAAAAGACGGCGGTCTCAGACCCATACTAGATTTGAGACATTTGAACTAGGCTCTCATGAGACGGTCTTTCAAAATGTTAACTACCAAACACATCTTCGCGCAAGTTTGCCCGGGGGATGGTTTTTTAAGGTGGATCTGAAAGATGCATATCTTCACATTCAGATAAACCCTTGTCACAGGCCATTCTTGAGATTCGCCTTCGAAGGTCAGTCTTATCAATACACCGTTCTGCCGTTCAGTCTATCCCTGGCACCCTGTACATTCACGAAGTGCATGGATGCAGCGCTCTCCCCCCTGAGACATCAGGGAGTGCGCGTGCTAAATTATCTCGATGACTGGCTGGTGTTGGCACAGTCGAGAACCGAACTACTGTAACACAGGGATTTGATTCTCGGCCATTTAGAATGCCTGGGTCTGGGTCTCAAAATCAATGTCACCAAGAGCAAACTGATCCCCAGCCAGAGAGTGGTCTTTCTGGGCACAGTTATCGACTCTGTAACGATGACAGCGCGCATCACACGAGAGCATATCCATGGCATATACCTCAGTGGGTCAGGTTTGCCCTATAGTTATCAAGGCTCATTCGACTAGAGGCATGGCCTCATCTTGGGCTTGGTCCTCTGGTTTTCCCATTCAGGATATTTGTAATGCGGCAGGCTGGTCCTCGCCTTCCACATTTATGAAGTTTTATAATTTGGAGGTACCTTCCCTGCAGCCGAAGGTATTTTCGGTATGATTGAGGCCCGATGGTGTCTGGCCTTGTCTACGAATTATGTCTCTGTGCACAATCACATATAAATTTATTATAAAACCCGCCTTTGGCCGGTTATATTTTCCCTATACTGATAGGCCCGACAGTGTCTGGTCCTATTTGTACATTATGTTGGATAAGTTAAGTTACTGACATACACTCACCTAAAGGATTATTAGGAACACCATACTAATACTGTGTTTGACCCCCTTTCGCCTTCAGAACTGTTATATTTTCCCTATACTGATAGGCCCGACAGTGTCTGGTCCTATTTGCACATTATGTTGGTTAAGATAAGTTACTGACATACACTCACCTTAAGGATTATTAGGACCACCAGGTGTTTGACCCCCTTTCGCCTTCAGAACTGCCTTAATTCTACGTGGCATTGATTCAACAAGGTGCTGAAAGCATTCTTTAGAAATGTTGGCCCATATTGATAGGATAGCATCTGGCAGTTGATGGAGATTTGTGGGATGCACATCCAGGGCACGAAGCTCCCGTTCCACCACATCCCAAAGATGCTCTATTGGGTTGAGATCTGGTGACTGTGGGGGCCATTTTAGTACAGTGAACTTATTGTCATGTTCAAGAAACCAATTTGAAATGATTTGAGCTTTGTGACGGTGCATTATCCTGCTGGAAGTAGCCATCAGAGGATGGGTACATGGTGGCCATAAAGGGATGGACATGGTCAGAAACAATGCTCAGGTAGGCCGTGGCATTTAAACGATGACCAATTGGCACTAAGGGGCCTAAAGTGTGCCAAGAAAACATCCCCACACCATTACACCAACACCACCAGCCTGCACAGTGGTAACAAGGCATGATGGATCCATGTTATCATTCTGTTTACACCAAATTCTGACTCTACCATCTGAATGTCTCAACAGAAATCGGGACTCATCAGACCAGGCAACATTTTTCCAGTCTTCAAGTGTCAAATTTTTGTGAGCTCTTGCAAATTGTAGCCTCTTTTTCCTATTTGTAGTGGAGATGAGTGGTACCCGGTGGGGTCTTCTGCTGTTGTAGCCCATCCGTCTCAAGGTTGTGCGTGTTGTGGCTTCACAAATGCTTTGCTGCATACCTCAGTTGTAACGAGTGGTTATTTCAGTCAAAGTTGCTCTTCTATCAGCTTGAATCAGTCGGCCCATTTTCCTCTGACCTCTAGCATCAACAAGGCATTTTCGCCCACAGGACTGCCGCATACTGGATGTTTTTCCCTGTTCGCACCATTCTTTGTTAACCCTAGAAATGGTTGTGCGTGAAAATCCCAGTAACTGAGCAGATTGTGAAATATTCAGACCGGCCCGTCTGGCACCAACAACCATGCCACGCTCAAAATTGCTTAAATCACCTTTCTTTCCCATTCTGACATTCAGTTTGGAGTTCAGGAGATTGTCTTGACCAGGACCATACCCCGAAATGCATTGAAGCAACTGCCATGGGATTGGTTGTTTTAGATGATTGCATTAATGAGAAATTGAACAGGTGTTCCTAATAATCCTTTAGGTGAGTGTGTATATACAGGTCCTTCTCAAAAAATTAGCATATTGTGATAAAGTTCATTATTTTCCATAATGTAATGATAAAAATGAAACTTTCATATATTTTAGACTCATGCGCATTGCGCATTGAAGCAGTCATTTCTGCAAAAGGATTCCCGACCAAGTATTGAGTGCATAACGTAACATAATTATTTGAAGGTTGACTTTTTTTGTATTAAAAACACTTATTTTATTGGTCGGATGAAATATGCTAATTATTTGAGATAGGAATTTTGGG
Organism: Siphateles boraxobius; assembly: GCF_051911475.1. Lineage (NCBI taxonomy): Eukaryota > Metazoa > Chordata > Actinopteri > Cypriniformes > Leuciscidae > Siphateles > Siphateles boraxobius. Next base: position 1,714,978 of record NW_027508721.1, on the reverse strand, counting down.
TTTTCATGAGCTGTATGCCAAAATCATCAGTATTAAAACAATAAAAGAGCTGAAATATTTCAGTTGGTGTGCAATGAATCTAAAATATATGAAAGTTTAATTTTTATCATTACATTATGGAAAATAATGAACTTTATCACAATATGCTAATTTTTTGAGAAATACCTGTGTGTATATATATATATATATATATATATATATATATATATATATACACATTTACTAGACCCGACGGTGTCCGGTCTGTTCATTACGTATGCTTGGGTTCTGGCTTGTTTTCAGTAGTGGAAAGAGTACTGAAAAAACATACTCAAGTAAAAGTACCATTACATTCCAAAAAATGTAGTGTGAGTAGAGTAAAAAGTACTTGTCCAAAAAACTACTTGAGTAAGAGTAAAAAAGTAGCTTATTTAAAAGTACTCATGAGTAGTGAGTAGTGAGTACTGAGCTGCGGATTCTACCCCTTATAATAAACACTGTGCACTACAATTTATAAATTTTAAAAAATGGCACATACTGTAATTCACATTATATTTTGTTCTTTGTCAGAAGGATTGAAGAATATATATCATCCATTTTTAAAATGCATCAAATCAGTACACTCATCACCATTTAAATCATATTATTTGGGGGGGAAAAGCATTTCAAATTAGGCGAAAAGAAAATGGGCCTGAGCATGCTATTGTTGCACATAAAATATCAATATTCATAACTGTGCAAGAAATTCAAAAACCTTTAGAAACTCATATGATAGTTCAGCATCACACACCATGAGATGGGTTAAATAGAGAGATTAAAAAATACCCAATTTCTCTCCAAAACGGTACCAATGTTAGTGTTTTGATAAATGAGAATCAGTAATATTATCAGATTACCTCACCTAATGCACTGAAAAAGGCTAAGATAGTGAGCTAACACTAATTACACACTTTAATTCCATGCTATTAAATATGTTACAATTTAAACGTAAATGCACATTGTTCTAGAAGGGTGGCATCATCCCTTACATTTTACAGGGCTACATTTACTCACATTGTAATGCTGCTGATAATATAATTTGTAAGGAAAATTGTGCATTAAATAGGGAAGTTATATCCAGGAAACTTTTACAAAAGAAACAAACAAACACACACACACACACACACACGCATGTCTCTTTGTAGTCTCGGTGAAGCTGTTTTATCAGCAGCATCCACACACAAAAAAACAAAAGTTCAACATGAAAAATGTTTTTGCGCAAGTGCACTTGCCAAATGAAGACGGATTGTATAATGGATCAATCAAAAACTTTTTTTATTAACGAGCTGTAACGTTAGTCACAGACTGACAGAAATGCAGTTCAAGTTAACGCCATGGTTCATAGAGTGCACTGATTCTGACTCTGGCGGCATGGCGAGCGCGAGACGCGGCAGTGCACAGATCGTGACGCGCGTCTCTCTATAATGTGATTGTGAAGTAAATGGGAGCGGGAATTCACCGCATTATGAACTCGTCACGCAATACCCCCAACCTCAGACCAAATGTTAGGCCATGTAGACAGGCCAGCCTATATAAATATCATATTAAGCAGAAATGTGAAATGTACCTTAGCATATTAGAGGAAGACGCTGATATCTGGATTGAATTGATGCGTGAAGAATGCACTTCCACAGCAGTCACGAGTAACAGCAGGAATAGGCGGTTAAAGTTTTCTATGCACAATTTAGGCTTGTTCGACTTGAACCGGCGTTGCACAGACCGATCGGTTGATGACATCAAAGTACCGCGAGAGCGATTAGAGAGCAGACGGCTCCTTATGCTTTTGAATCGCTCTCGCGGTACTTTGATGTCATCAACCGATCGGTCTGTGCAGCGCCAGTTCAAGTCGAACAAGCCTTTTGATTTGATGACAGTCACGAGACCGATTACTCAATCCAATCACGTTGATGGATAAAAATAAAATGAAATTAGGCTAAAACAAGCATATGTAACGAGTAACGACCACAAACAGAAGGAAAATAGCGGAGAAAAAGTACCGATACATCACTTAAAATGTACTCAAGTAAAAGTAAAATTACACAATTTTTAAACAACTCAAAAAAGTACCATTTCTGAAAAAAACTACTCAATTACAGTAACGTGAGTATTTGTATTTCGTTACTTCACACCCCTGCTTGTTTTTCTGCGAGCTCAGGGTCCTGAGCTGCAGTAGACAACCAGTTATTATAAGTGTGGCGGTTTGCATGGTGTCCCCACTGCGTATAGCTACGCAATACAAAGTGTCCGTTCGAAAGGGAACTACTCGGTTACTATCGTAACCTCAGTTCCCTGAGATAAGGGAACGAGTATTGCGTTGCCGGCCGCACTATAGTAATCTGTCAATTTGTTGCTTCAGTCGTTTAAACCTGCTACAATGGCGCTTTTCGGGGACTAATATAGGCTAAGGCCGCGCCCCTTCTGACGTGTATAACGTAATGCTAGCTCATTGGCGCACACGTCAGAGGCGCCCGCGCCATTGGATGTGCATTTCCCGCAGCACAGCCAATGAGTGAGCCAGACACTCATAGTGCTAGCTGTCAGCTGCAAAATGCGTTTTACATTATAGGCTTCAGTAAATCGAGGAAATGGAGTTTCCCCACTGTGTATAGCTACGCAATACTCGTTCCCTTATCTCAGGAAACTACTCGGTTACTCACGTAACCTCAGTTCCCTTTCGAACGGTCACTTCGTATTGCGTAGCTATACGCAGTGGGAAAACTCCTTTTCCTCGATTTACTGAAGCCTTTATGTAAAGCGCATTTGCAGCTGCACAGCTAGAACATGAGCGTCTGGCTCGCTCATAGGCTGCGCTGCGGCAACTGCACATCCAATGGCGCGGGCGCCTCTGACGTGCAACCAATGAGATCACTCTGCGTCATACACGTCAGAGCCCGCCAAGGGGGCGTGACCTCAGTCTATAATAGTCCCCGAATTCGCCATTATAGCAGGTTTAACGACTGAAGCGACAACTTGCCATGTTACTATAGTGCGGCAGGCTACGCAATACTCGTTCCCTAACTCAGGGAACTGAGGTTACGTGAGTAACCGAGTAGTTCCCTTTCGAACGGTCACTTCGTATTGCGTAGCTATACGCAGTGGGGACGCCATGCAAAACGCCGCACTGAGTAACTGGCTGCCACTGCAACTCAGGCCCCTGAGCATACAGAACAAGCCATAACCGCATAATTATGTATAAATAGACCAGACACCGTCAGGTCTAAAATAGTACACATCAGTTAGAAATAACCCAACATACTACACCAATGAACCCAGACACTGTCGGGGTTATTGGTATATGAACATATAACCAGTCAAGTGGGTTTATATATGAAATTATAACCGGCCAAAGCAGGTTTTATATATGTATGGAATATAACCGGCAAAAGCGGGTTTTATATATGTCATATAACTGGCCAAAGCGGGTTTTATATATATGTAAATATAACCGGCAACAGCGGGTTTATGCATGAATACAACCAGCCAGCAGCGGGTTTTATATATATATGTGAATGTGATAGTGCACAGTAATATATGACAAGACCAGCCACCGACGGGTCTTAATCATACCGAAAGCACCTTCGCCTGCAGGGAAGGCACTTCCCTATTATAGAAACTCATAAATGTGGAAGGCGAGGACCAGCCGGCCGCATCACAAATATCACTAATGGGAATGCCAGATGACCAAGCCCATGACGAGACATACCTCTGGTCGTATGGGCCTTGATACCTATAGGGCAAACTTGACCCGCTGCGGTATAAGCCATAGAAATAGCATCCACTATCCATCTAGACAGTCTTTGCTTAGTGACTGGATCCCCCTTGGATCTACCACTAAAGCAGACAAAAAGCTGTTCTGATTGTCTAAAAGACGCAGAAAGCTCCCGATAGATTCTCAGCGCTCAGACAGGGCAGAGAAGATTAACCTCTCCATCCTCTGCAGAAGGAGGGAGGGCTGATAATGTCACCACCTGTGCTCTGAACAGTGTTGAGAGCACTTTAGGAACGTAACCATGTCTGGGCTTGAGGATGACTCTGGAGTCATCTGGACCCAACTCCAAACATGCAGGGCTCACAGAGAGCGCCTGCAGATCTCCCACTCGTTTGGTAGATGCCAACGCCATAAGGAGAGCGGTCTTCAGCGAGAGGGTTTTTAGATCAACCGATTGGAGCGGTTCGAAAGGCGGACCTTTCAGAGCCCCCAGGACCGTGGAGAGGTCCAGAGGCGGCACAGACGGAGGCCTGGAGGGGTTCATTCTCCTCGCACCTTTCAGGAATCTTACGACCAGGTCGTTTCTTCCCAGTGACTGGCCAGCCGTCAGAACATGATGTGCTGCTATGGCTGCCACATACACTTTGAGCGTGGACGGGGAGCAACCCGCGTCCAGCAGCTCCTGTAAGAATGAGCGAACCACTGATATCACACATGACTCTGGGTCAGCCTGATTTTTCGAGCACCAGCTGGAAAAACCTGACCATTTTGAAGCATACAGGCGCCGAGTCGACGGGGCCCTGGCTTCAGATATAGTGCTTAAAACCTTCTCAGGAAGGTCCTTGGGTACCCGTTGAGGGGCCAAACATGAAGGGCCCATAAATCGGGTCTCGGATGCCACAATGTCCCGTTCACCTGTGTGAGGAGGTCTTTCCTCAGTGGGACAGGCCATGGGATTGTGTCCGATAACTGAACCAGTTCCGGGAACCACGATCTGGTTTTCCAGAGAGGGGCCACCAGAAGGACTGGGCACCCGCTCTCTCTGACCCGTTTGATGACTTGTGGAATCATCGAGACGGGGGGGGGAAAGGCATAAAAGGGACGGTTGGGCCAGACATGGGCCAGCGCGTCCCTGTTCTTCGAGAAGAACAATTTGCAGTGGGTGTTGATTCTCGAGGCGAAAAGGTTGATTTCGGCCTCGCCAAACACCTTCCATATTAGACTGACCGTCTGTGGGTTCAGGGACCACTCGCCGAGGGGAGTGTTGTCCCATGAAAGCATATTCCCGCCCACATTCTGGACGCCCGGGATATGCGCTGCTCTCAGAGAGCTCAGGTTGGTTTGTGCCCATATAGAGGAGGTCTCTCGCCATCGCATGCAGGTTCCCTGACCTGATGCCCCCCTGGCGATTCATGTAGGCCACCACTGACGTATTGTCTGTGCGGACTAAGACGTAGTGACCTCTGAGGTTCGACAGAAATGCCTTCAGGGCCAACCCAACTGCTTTCATCTCCAGACAGTTGATATGTAAGCTCTGCTCCGTGCTCGACCAGAGGCCGGATGCAGGCATGCCCTCGTGCAGCGCTCCCCAACCCAGGTTGGACGCATCTGTAAGAACCACTTTCCTCCTGGAAATTGTTCCCATTGTCACCCCCTCGTGGTGCCAGTTCTGAGCCCGCCAGGGAATCAGGGTTCTTAAACAACCGTGATTCACCATAACGCGCAAGCTGCCTGACTGCCATGCATGAGTTGGCCCACAGCGTTTCAGCCAATGCTGCATCGGGCGCATGCGCAGTAATCCCATGCGGAGTACTGGCGATGCTGCTGCCATGAGACCAAGCAGTTTCTGAAATTTCTTCAGTGGCGCGCGCTCGCGCAATCTGAAAGTGCCTGCAAGCGCTCGCACCGAGAGCGCGCGCTCTGTGTGAGTCACGCTGTCATAGCTCTCGAGTCTAAAACTGTGCCCAGAAAGATCATGCTCTGGCTGGGGGTTAGTTTGCTTTTTGAAACATTGATTGTGAAACCCAGGCATTTTAGATGGCCGAGAATCAAATCCCTGTGAGCTAATAGCTCGATTCTCGACTGTGCCCGCACCAGCCAGTCGTCGAGATAATTTAACATGCGCACTCCCTGAAATCTCAGAGGAGAAAGCGCTGCATCCACACACTTCGTGAATGTACGGGGTGCCAACGATAGACCGATCGGCAGAACGGTGTATTGATAAGCCCGGCCCTCGAAGGCGAATCTCAAGAATGGCCTGTGACGAGGATTTATTTGAATGTGAAAGTAAGCATCTTTCAGATCCATTGTGACAAACCAATCCCCCGGGCGCACTTGCGCGAGGATATGTTTGATAGTTAACAATTTGAACGGCCGTCTCATGAGAGCTTTGTTCAAATGTCTCAAATCTAGAATGGGTCTGAGACCGCCGTCTTTTTTCGGAATCAGAAAATAGCGGCTGTAAAAACCCATATTTTTTAGCGCGGGGGGGACTAATTCTATCGCCCCTTTTGCTAATAGATTTTGTACTTCGGTGCGAAGCACGTGACCCACGTTGCTTCTCACCGAAGTCTCGAGAACCGCCTGAAATTCCGGGGGTCTGCGAGCGAATTGGAGCGAGTAACCTCGCTTTATAGTGTTTATGACCCGACTCGACACATCGGGGATAGCTTGCCAGGCTAGAACCCGTGTGGCTAGGGCTTGACACACTGATTGGGGCTGGTCGCCTAACGTAGGGGGACCTGATACCCTTATATTGTGATTTGTGCACACATTGAGTATTGGACTGACTGTACAAGCATTTGCGTGTGGAGAAGTCAGTGTTACAACGGGGGAGGGGCCACCTAGTGAAGGGGGACCGTGGACCCATATATTGTGATTTGTGCACACATTGAATGTTGGACTGACTGCACAAGCATTTGCGTGTGGGGAAGTCAGTGTTACAACAGAGGAGGGACCGCCTAGTGAAGGGGAACCGTGAACCCATGTGTTGTGCTTGTGAAACTGATAGCTAACATTTTGAACGGCCGTCTCATGAGAGCTTTGTTCAAATGTCTCAGATCTAGAGTGGGTCTGAGGCCGCCGTCATTTTTCGGAATTAGAAAATAGCGGCTGTAAAAACCCGTATGTTTTAGCACAGGGGGGACTAATTCTATCACCCCTTTTGCTAATGAATTCTGTACATCAGTGCGAAGCATGTGACCCACGTTGCTTCTCACCGAAGTCTCGAGAACCGCCTGAAACTTTGGGGGTCTGCGAGCGAATTGGAGCGAGTTGCCTCGCTTTATAGCGTTTATAACTCAACTCGACACATCGGGGATAGCTTGCCAGGCTATAACCCGTGTGGCTAGGGCTTGACACACTGATTGGGACGGGCCGCCTAACATAGGGGGACCTGATGCCCTTATATTGTGATTTTTGCACACATTGAGTGTTGGACTGACTGTACAAGCATTTGCGCGTGGGGAAGTCAGTGTTACAACAGGGGAGGGGCCGCCTAGTGAAGGGGGACCGTGAACCCATATATTGTGATTTGTGCACACATTGAATGTTGGACTGACTGCACAAGCATTTGCGTGTGGGGAAGTCAGTGTTAAAACAGGGGAGGGGCCGCCTAGTGAAGGGGGACCGTGAACCCATATATTGTGATTTGTGCACACATTGAATGTTGGACTGACTGCACAAGCATTTGCGTGTGGGGAAGTCAGTGTTAAAACAGGGGAGGGGCCGCCTAGTGAAGGGGGACCGTGAACCCATATATTGTGATTTGTGCACACATTGAATGTTGGACTGACTGCACAAGCATTTGCGTGTGGGGAAGTCAGTGTTACAACAAGGGAGGGGCCGCCTAGTGAAGGGGGACCGTGAACCCATGTGTTGTGCTCGTGTGCTTTATTTGGGTCGCCGTGAAAACGGCGTTTGTTTGCAAAGACGCGCTCACTGCTGCGGGCCTGTTTACAATAATAAAAACCCCAGCCGCCTGAACTGTACAGGGGGCTGTGGGAAGTTTTGCTGGCTTCTTTGAGGGTGGTCCGGCAAGCGCGGGACACGTGCCCTCTCTTTCCTTTGCGTGCTAGGACGGCTTTGGCGGGAAGCATTCGGCATCAGCCGCAGGGCGGGGCTGAGAGGCCTGTTTCGCCGGCTTTGCTGGTCGGCGCCAGCTAGCACGGTTAGTTCCACTCGAGCTCGAGGTCCGCGACGGCCTGTGTTAGGATCCGAAGCATTTCAGCGTCGGAGTTAGTCCTGCCTCGCTGGGTCCGCCGAAAGAGACGAGGCCCGCCACGTGGTGGTGGGGGGGCGCTGATCTCCCTCGAACGGGACCGGAGATGACTGAGCTGGAGTGAGTGAAGCACGCGGGGACGTGGCCGGCGTGCATTCACAAACGTCCGTGCTCTCTGGATGCCGTTGGCTGCGGCGCTTCTTCTTCCTCGGCTGAAGTAGGGCCGGAGAAGGGAGCGCGGGTGATGCGGCGCCGCCGTCTCGAGAGAGAGCTAACGTTAGCCGAGTTCGCAGCACGGAGATAGGCATGCACGCGCAGGCCGCACATCCGCCGACAGAGAGTGCATTCTCTGCGTGGTAGAGTCCCAGGCATGAAATGCAGCTCGCGTGTTCGTAGGCCTCGCATAACACGAGGCATATGGAACAACGCTGATACAGATATAAACACATAATAAACAGATATTGAAAAGGATATCGCCGGATAGCCACAGGAGAGACGGCGTCAGGAGAAACACGGTTGAGATGTGTAGTCTGCTGAACTGTAGCTCGCTCAGGCTGAAGGCTTGTTCGACGGCGAAGGCTCAATAAATGGTCAGAGACGTGAAGTTTGTCGCTGAAGGAGTAAAATCTGCTATAATGGCGAATTCGGGGACTATTATAGACTGAGGTCACGCCCCCTTGGCGGGCTCTGACGTGTATGACGCAGAGTGATCTCATTGGTTGCACGTCAGAGGCGCCCGCGCCATTGGATGTGCAGTTGCCGCAGCGCAGCCTATGAGCGAGCCAGACGCTCATGTTCTAGCTGTGCAGCTGCAAATGCGCTTTACATAAAGGCTTCAGTAAATCGAGGAAAAGGAGTTTCCCCACTGCGTATAGCTACGCAATACGAAGTGACCGTTCGAAAGGGAACTGAGGTTACGATAGTAACCGAGTAGTTATATGTTGTTGAACGAACCTATGCCTTGCCGCTCGTCATTCAACACCACTCCTAAAATTGAGGTTATATGATCTTTTGTAAAACAGTTAGTTCCAATCCTTGATTCTGAATGGTCAATAGCTGTTTTATTCACGATAAAACACGACTCTTCACCGAACGGTTCTATGTATCACTACACAACACCCCTAGCAACCACTCTTAACAATGTAAACATAGGCTATATTCTCATTTATGTTGTGAGAGTAGAGTATTGTGAGAGATCGAGTAAGCGAGTGTCTGCATTTACAGTGGACGACAGCGTTTTCCTTCAGGTCAGTCCTATATTCAAAATAAAAAAAATCCGTTTGAATGTCCGCTGCGATATCTTGTCCTTTAAACAGTTAAAGTTAAGGGGTTTTCCCGTGCTCTAGTCATTTTGTCTTGCTTTTCCGTGTTCACAAGGTTGAGTCCTTTCAATGTAAGTCTTCTCTACTGACTGACTCACTCATAAAGACCGCTTGTGCCGTCATCTAATGGCGAAATAAATTATTTTATTAGTGTAAACAGCAACAGAAGTTACATTATTTCAAATAATGTAACTTCTGTTGCTGTTTACAGTCAGGGACTATTTTTTCCAGCGGAAGGATGGTTTTTAGTGATTTTACTTCATGAAAATTGCATACATATTTTTCGGCTTTAATATTTGTATCGTGTGGTAACCGTTTTATAAGTAGGCTATGTGTTGCAGGCACGATGCGAAACCCAAAAACATTCTAAAATTTATTTTAGCTTTACATTCATCAAACACCATCCTCAGTTTGCCTCTACGGCTCTGGTGGACCTTGGATCTTTGGGAAAATTGAACTTTTTAATAACAGTTGTTGAATCCACTGTATTTTTTGGCTCGTCAGAAAGCATTTCACTTCAATTTCACTCTCACGCTAGTTTTTTTCTGATTCTGAGATCATTGAGTGAAATGGAAATTTGACTTCCTTTTTGTTGTCAGTGGTCTATCATTTCACAAAGGTAATTCTCCATTACCCCAGCCTTTCCATTATACATGATGTAGCCATGTTTAGTTGTGAACAATTGTCCTTGTGTTTTGAAGCTCGAAATCAAATAACAATACAAATAGGCTATACAAATATGAAATTGTTTTTATGCACATGTTTGTATTATTTTATTAATTTGGCACCTAGGCCTATTTTGAATTCATTTGCTTTTTTGAATTAATTCTGACAGTTTCTATATCAATGATCATTGCTGCTGTAAAAGACGGGAAGTATTTCGTAGGCAACAAAGAATATAAAAAATATTGTCAGTTCTGGGTTTCATCCTCATTAGTCACCATGCCAGCAGTCTCACAGCTGATTAACCCAAAATACTGGGGCAAAGCACCGGTAATCACTACAGCAACGTTACCAGCATAGCAATGCAGCCACACACACACACACACACACACACACACACACACACACACACACACACACACACACACACACACACAAAACAACAAGGTGTCTTCATCCTTCATATCTTTAAGAGTCTGTCGCTAATGACAATGACCTAATAAACTTAACTGATGAATAATTTATGGTGGGTCGATTAAAATATTCTGAATGATAACGCATAGGCTACATCATTTTGCAACAATGACAGTTTGATTAATGGATATATTTGATAGAGCTTTCGTGAAGTTTGGATGTTTTGGACGCAAGCACTGTGATTGGTATGGAAGGCCAAGAGAGCCAAAAACACGTGAATTTTACGCGTGACATAATCAGCGCGTATTTCACGCGTATTTAACGTGTGAAATACACGTGAAATATGCGTGACATATCAGCATGACATTCATTTTAGCTGTTATGAAGTGTACAATCGGCTTCTCAGCAACAATCCAGATTACTTGCAGATTAACTGTTCTAAAAAAAACACATAATAATCTACTTAGTATTTTTATGTTTATATGTTTACTTAAATGGAATATGGTTTTTAAACAAAGTGCCTAATACATTTTACAGATAAATTGCTTTAATACCAACTATAAAGGTGGCCTAGGACTTTAGTACAGTAAAAAACCTCTGCTGTCAGGAAAGCCAAATCAAGTTCTTATTAGGGACGTGCACAGGGGGGTTGCTCAGGTTGCCCGGGCAACTGCCCATATGCCCTTCTCGACTCAAGTTGCCCTTCCGAGGAAAAAAAAAAATCGTACAATGGCTGCAGAATTTCACATAGGCCTAGATACATTTTTTATTTTTATTTTTTTAAATCGCAAAGCCTCATTCACTTCCATTCGTGCACCGAACTTGAAAGTCAGTAAGGGAAGGGCAAACTGTTTACGTGGCTGCAGCGCTGCACGCGACCGGTGCGTAAGACCCCACAAATTACTTAAGGCCCCGCCTCCATCTCGTGTCATAGCGTGTCAATTAATGTGTACAACATCCATGACAAAATGAAGCGAAACTATCCTTCTGGTCACGAAAAGAGGAAGAAGAAAAAACCCATGAGAGTGAATTGCGGGAACAACAATCAGGTAAACTTGTGTTCTCTCCTCTCTAAGTTTGATGTCAGCAAAGTTTGATGTTTTTCGGTCTTGCTAACCTAGCTGGGCAGGCAGTGCATCTCTTGCATCACTTTGTGCCTGACAAAAGTGAGAGTAAAATAAAAAAAATTATTACGTTTGTTTTTGATAAACGACAAAGTGCAACGGTGTTTGTTTACTGCAGCTCGGAAAACATAACCGCGTCGCGTGTGTTATCGTGCGTTCATATGCGCGTGCACGAAATGAAACTCGCATTTTTCAAGCAGAAATATGTGGAGACCAGACATACTGTACAATACATGCACGTGAATGATGGCACTCCCAATCAAAGTCACATTTATAAAACAAGAAACTGATGATCTAGTCTCAGTGTAGTTAAAAACTCTAAACAACTGCACTAATTATGCAAGATAGAAAGCAATGTATTGACAATTTGACATTGATTGACTATTGATTTATAGGCTATATTGAATTTAAAATGTTGATTAGCTGGACATACTGGTCAATATGGATGCACATCCCTCAGTAAATAATAACCATAAATCAAGAATTGCTTCAACATGCATAATGATAAATAAAAAAAAATCATACTGATGCAGAAAATACCCAGGCTGTAGAGAGAACCAAAGTTAATCCCAAAAGCCAAAGCTCAGGGTTATAATTTATTATTTTCTTCTTATTTATGTTTACGTTAATATTCACTTGTTATGTTAACATTCTATAGAAAATACTCTATTCAATAAATATTGTTTGTTTGAACCTCATTCTGTTCTATATTGTTGTACTTATTCTTTGACTGTTTTGTTTAAAGGAGGGAGGATTGTATTGGGAGCACTGAAGTGTCAGGTGTGATTGTGTGGCAATGGCAAATGGTTTACATAGCTCACGGCGTCACAGGTCAGGTAGAGGGCCCCTTTTGCTTAGGGCCCCTGGGGGAGTTCAGGATCGGCCCTGGGTTTAGCAGTCGATTCTGTTGCCTACCGGAATTCCTGTTCCCTTTACGCAATCATACTACAAATCATGCGTAGTTGCCAGTAGCCTACCATCAGAACTGAATACGAGCAAGAAGCACAACTGAATGTAGGGGAAGCCCTTTTTTCAGGTCAGAGCAACTGCCCCTCATAATTCCTGTGCACGTCCCTGTTCTTATACCTGTCCTGGCCTTAGCACAAGCTCTCATTCTAAGCCTGAAAGTCTTAAATACTTATATATAAAGCCTTAATTACCATATTTAAATCCTTTAAGTCATTAAATTCCTTTAAAGGGACATTGTGTAGGAATTTCTCCCATCTAGCGGTGAAATTGTATTTTGCATTCAAACGAATTGTGCTCTCCAGCGCCTCGCTTTTTCAAATGCGTGTTTGCATCTACGGTAGCTGTTATGTACCAAAAAGCTATGACAAACAATGCAAGAACAATCATATGCTCTATTAAAATATATTCTTATCGAATTTCTAGGTTACAAAAAGTAAACTTAAAAACATTTTTTTTAACGCCTTCTCAACTTTATTCAATAGCTGCTATTCAACAAAGAGCCTGTTTAACTTTTAGCTATAAATGTTCTACTGTCTATATAATAAAGTACACAACCAAGCAATGAAAAAAAGCATGTCATATAGACTGTAATATTGACTTAGCCTACCTGTCGAGGAGAAAGCAGGGCTTTAACGTCTCTTTTGAAATCTTTCTCCTGCATTAGTTCTTTCCACCTGGAATAAGATATCCCGACATTGACTCTTGTTTTTTGTAATATCCGGTCACGTTTCCTTTTACGTTCAATTTTTGACTTTTTTGGTGACAAGGATTTCTTCTCCTGTGGCTCGGCATGCCATTAAAAACAACAGTGCAATGCAGATTTTCTTCAGCATTATTGCGCAGAGATTGTCAACCTACCTATTAAAGAATGGCTTCATTGACACTTCAGTTCAAAAAGCGGGCATTCCAGGGTTCTCAGGATGCTTAGAACACATCAATGTTATCTGGCAACGAATTCAATCAGCTAAAAAGGAGAGGAAGGAGCTCCATGTGACATTCCTGGATTTGGCTAATGCATATGGTTCAGTGCCAGTTGAGCTTCTTTGGGCAGCATTTGATTTTTTTAGAGTACCAATGTCAATAACAAATTTAGTGAAAGCCTATTTTGGAGATTTGCAATTTAGTTTCTCAACTCCAAAATTCAGCACGTATGGCAATGCTTAGAGGTTGGAATAATCGCAGGATGCCCCATTTCTCCACTGGCTTTTAACATGGCAATGGAAGTAATCATTAGGGCATCAAGATGGGTAGTAGGAGGAGAGCGCTTGGCTTCTGGTATGCGACTACCACCAATCATAGCATACATGGATGACATGACAACCATGACTACAACAGTAGCCTGCACTAATCGGTTATTGGGGAAGTTAACAGATAATATTGAATGGGCACGAATGCAATTTAAGCCCTCTAAATCAAGGAGCATCTCGATAGTTAAAGGAAATGGAGCAGTTTGGTCTACTGCCGAGGTTGCTGTGGCCACTGACTGTGTACAAGGTTTCTTTGACAACAGTGGATAAGCTGGAAGCGTTAATAAGTTCATACATCAGGAAATGGTTGGGAGTTCCACGCTGCCTCAGCAGAGTGGTACTTTATAGTAAAGGAGTATTGCAGCTGCCAGTCTCTGTTTTAACCGAGGAGTTTAAGTGTGCCAAGGTCAGACTGGAAATGACTTTAGCAGAGTCACGCGACAAATGTGTCAGGGAGGCAGCCCCTGTGGTAAAAACTGGTAGAAAGTGGTCAGCTAAGAAATCTGTAGTAAAGGCAAAGGCTGACCTTCAAATTGGGGATATCGTGGGACAGGTACAGAATGGAAGAGGGGGTTTTGGGCTCAGTTTAGCTCCTCCTAAATGGCAAAAGGCAGGCCCAGCTCAAAGGAGGAAGCTGGTAGTCAACGAGGTGCGAAAGCAGGAGGAGAGGATGAGATGTATAAAGGCCATTTCCCAGGCCAAGCAGGGAGAGTGGATGAGATGGGAGAGTGTGGAACAATGCAAAATGGGCTGGCAAGAACTTTGGTCAATGGAAGAGAGTAGGATCAGTTTCCTTATTAGGTCAACATATGATGTTCTCCCATCACCGCAGAACCTAAACCTCTGGGTAGGAGAGGATCCCTCTTGTCCTTTGTGTTCATCACCTGCCACATTAAGGCACATTTTGACAGGATGTAAGGTGGCTCTTAGCCAAGGTCGGTTTACTTGGCGCCATGACTAAGTATTGCGATGTTTGGCTTTAGCATTGGAAGGCAAGCGTAGTATGACCAATAAGTTTCCGCCTGTTCTAGCAAAACATAACATGCAGAAGACAATATTCCTCCGCCCAGGCGAGCAACCACCAAGAAAAGGTGCCAACACCAATTCTCGCCCAGGACAACTGGAAGCTCCTAGGGACTGGAAGATGCTGGGTGATCTTGATTAACGCCTTATTTTTCCACCTGAGATTGCCACCACTAACCTACGACCAGATATTGTTTTGTGGTCTGGATCAGCACGCATTGTTCAACTGATAGAGTTAACAGTGCCATGGGAGGATACGGTAGATGAGGCATATGAGAGGAAGAAACTGCGGTATGCTCATCTGGCCACTGAAGCAGAACAGCGAGGATGGAGAGTCCAGGTTTATCCAGTGGAAGTGGGTTGTCGATGTTTTGTGGCACACTCTACAACCCGGTTCCTCAGAGACGTCGGATTCAGTGGCCAAGAGTTCCGTCGCACAGTAAAGAACTTATCTGAAGCAGCAGAAAGGAGCAGCTGTGGTTGAGATGGAAAGATTCTAGCTGGCTGTGTACAGGCCGCCATGCTACGGTTTCGTAGAATTCTTGAAAACTTGAAGAGTCTGTTGGTTTATTTATATAGGTTGTATAGTATTTACAGTCATTACGTTCCTGTGTATATTGCGTGAATGACGGGTGGTTTGGCAGATATTGTGTTTTGCGGTAGGTGGTATGCCATACGGAACCGTTGCCACTGAAACTGCATATTAACGCACCAGTGGGGCTCAACAGCCTTAGTCAAACGGGTTGGCGCGTATAGTTGGGTTGCGGAGAGATTGTGAGATTGTGGTTAGGTCTCAGCAGCAGGAGGGATGTAGAGGTCAGTAAGCTGGGCTGAGTTGAGTGGGGGACTGAGGGGGGTGACTCTGGGACGCCAGAGTCACTGTCGAGCCCTCTTGAGGTGTCGTGGGCTAGTCGACGAAACACTGAGAATGGAAGGTGTCCACTTGAAGACCCAAGAGATGTCCCCTACTCAGCTCAATCCAGACGGTGTTCATGTGAGGACCGCACTGTGGTTGCAACCGTTGTGTGTGCTGACGGGTGTTAACACTAGACAGAAGGAGATTTACTTCACCATATGGAAAGAAGCATAAATGGATGGAGAAGCATAGGTTACTGTAAAGCTATGTCTTAGTTGGTGCTTATCTTTGCGAAAGCCGAGTACAAATCAGCATGAAGTTTTAACATCTACTCTCATGTAATGGAAATCAGCCTTATAAACTTGCCGGGGCAGTGACAAGCGCCTCTCACTGCTCTTCTCCTCCGTTTCTGCTGCTTTCAGTTACGTGACCCTGGCTTTGAACAAAAACGCGTTGTGGAAACGCGTTGGCCTAGTACTTTCTGACCCTCTCTGCTATTATAGTTTTTCAAGATGGCGGAACGACAAGGAAGTCTCTTTGGACCTACCCGTCACATGTATATAAAGATAATAAATTCTTAATTTACGAGGATAAGTCAGATAATTGGCAGAGGTATTTGTACACCATTGAGGACATATTTATGAATAAAAATATTGATTTTAGGTAGTAAAATACCTAAAAAAACTACACATAGTCCCTTTAAATTGATAATATCACCTGTATACCTCATTAAGGTTTGTCTGATGAGTGCCCAATTTCAGAACAAAAGGGGTTTCAAATAGCGCCACCTGCTTGCGATAGCTGTAAATGTAAGCACAACAAAAGCTCACGTTGTTCCCTTTCGAGGGAACTCAACACTGCGTCGAGAATCGACACTTTGGGGATGCTCCCTTAGCGTGCGCCTCTGAAGTAAGAATGAAACTAATCCAATCCTGATTGGTGTTGCGTCGTGATGTAACATGTGACGGCATAACCGGATGCATAAAAGTGACGCTGACACACACACACACCAGCTTTAGCTCTTCAGCAAGCGCTCTCTGTGAAACTGTCTGTCTTATTTGGTGTTGTTTGTCTGTGCAAAGCTCTGTATTATGGCGAGTGAAAAATACACTAAGTGTGTGCACCCCTGCCCAAGATAATATATATGCCACGGGTGGGGACACGCATCAGCTGTGTGTGTGTGTGTGTGTTTAGGGGCGCAGCACGCACTGTCAGCTCTCGAGAGGGCTGCCTGTGCACACTGTGAAGCACTTCCTATAAGAGTGCTGCGCTCCCGCTTGGCTATATTATTTCCTGATGATGGCCAGGCTCACGATCCCCGCGGTTCGGGTCCCGCGTCCATTGAGGCGGCGCGACGGCTTAGATCGTGGAGATCGCAGAAGGATCTCGCGGATGAGAACGAGACTGCTGAGGCACCTTTTCTCTCATCATCCGCAGATTCTATGACACTCGTTCACGACGCAGAAGCCCGCGATGCGGCTTCTTCTGCCCGTGACGAGTGCCCAGTGCTCGAGCTATCTGTTTATAAGGAAGTAGATGTGCTCAGCATCGGGAACGAGCAACATGAGTCACACTCGCCGGCTTATGTTTCTGCTTATGTAGAGCTCGTGGAGGTTGTGATGCGTGCGGTGGCCAGACTAAATAAATATATAAATAAATATATTTATATATATAAAATATATGAGCTGGCCACAAAATAAGCAGGATGATCCCCGTCAAAATGAACTAGACGAGAGATTCCTGCAGCACCGTTCACAACCTCAGAGCCGGGGCTTACTGTTTTTCCCAGATCTTTATAAAAATATAAATATATATATGTGTAGATCCTGGGAAAAACCCCATTTCTTTAGGTATCTCACCACATTCATTATATGTTTATTCGAATGTGGTGGGTGCGAGAGAGTCGGGTTATGGCAAGTTGCCGCAGATGGAGGAAGCTTTAGCGTGCTATCTTTCTCCTGATCCGGCATCTTCACTTTAAGCCCCGGCGCTGCCCAACAAACCGTGCAGGGACACCTCTGCACTGGTTGGCTGGGCTCATATGGTGCAGGAAATCGATGTTGCTCTTCCGCCGTTAAAAACATTTCGGGACACATCGGTTTCCAGCGAACGCAGGCTGCACTGTCCGCCCCACATTTTTGCGGCCAGGCAGCATTCGCGTTCGCCAATCGAGAATCTTTTTCGGTCCAGCCCTTCCGGAAACCCGCTTCAGGGGGTCGAGAACGAATCCCGATTAATACCCGAAGCCAGGCTCGAGAGCCTGGTTCCTTTGGTAAAATATTTAGAAAAGAAAAGGTCAGGCTGGTGCGTGCCTGCACTCTAGGACGATTTTGCAGGCGTACCAGGCCGATCTTCTTAAAGATCTAAGTGAGGCAAATATTTCCTGTTGGCCGCTCCGCTATCTCCTTCTGGCCTGTTTTCCAACGCTGTCACTACAGTCGTTGACAGGTTTCAGGAAGCAAAAAAAAAAAAAAAAAAAAGAGAGCGTTGCCTCTAGAGGCCCTCCTGCGGGAGTTTGGCAAACAGAGGAAGCACTCTCAACCGAAGTCCTCCAGCCAGAAGGGTGACCTGAGGGCCGTCCTTCAGGCGAAGAGGTCCTGATTGTAGGACCTCTGAGGGCTGACCCCCCCCCCCCCCCCCCCCCCCGCTGTGGAACAATCGAGGTTGTTCTAGCAGCAGGTGCCCTCAGGGTAGAAGATGTTGTCACGCCGTCTTTGACGCTTCGGGCCACACCGATTTCCAGCGAACGCACTCCATGGCGTTCGCCCCAAAAGCTTGCAACAGGGCACCGACTATGGTCACAAAATCTGTATCGACTTTTATCCTGCCGGTCCTCCGCTTCAGGAAGTCGAGAATAGTGCTCGGAAAACACCCAAGGCCAGTCTCGAGGGGCTGGTTCCCTTAGTAGATTTTGTAGAAGAATGGCAACGCCTTCCGAATATATCTCTATGGGTACAGATTGCAGTTCGGTGCCCGACCTCCCTAGTTTGCTGGGGTGGTACCGACTGCAGTGATTCCAGAACAGTCTCGGGTTATGGAACAAGAGGTACAGACTCTACTGGAATTTAGGGGCCATAGAATGTGTTCCCCTACCAGACAGGGAGTCCGGGTTTTACAGCCGGTACTTTATAGTTCCAAAGAAGGATGGCGGACTGAGGCCAATTTTAGATCTAGGGCTTTTGAATCGTTCTTTGAGGAGATTCAGGTTCAAAATGCTTACTATTCCCATTATCGTGAGCCATATCAGATCCGAGGACTGGTTTGTCACGATGGATCTAAAAGACTCTTATTTCATGTCTCCATCCTTCCATGTCACAGGAGGTTCCTGAGGTTGCTTTCGGGGGCGAAGCATACCAATATCGGGTTCTTCCGTTCGGCCTAGCACTCTCTCCCCGCACGTTCACAAAGTGTATGGATGCGGCTCTGGCTCCACTGAGGCTTCAGGGCATCCGTATACTGAATTACATCGGTGACTGGCTCATATTGGCCCAGTCTCGAGAAATGGCAGTTCGGCATCGAGATGTCGTCCTTGGCCACATTCAGAACCGGGGGTTGAGGCTCAACACTAAGAAAAATGTGTTGGACCCAGCTCAGAAGACTTCTCTTCTGGGCGTGGTATAGAATTCGGTTACGATGCGGGCACGTATGTCTCCCGCTCGTATCGAATCCATCCTGGCCATGGTGTCCGGGATAAAGCTAGGCCAGGCCATCACTGTAAAGCAATTTCAAAGACTGCTGGGCCTCATAACAGCGGCATCCAACATAATTCCTTTGGGCCTGTTTCACATGAGGCCCCTTCAGTGGTGGCTCAAAGCCAAGGGTTTTTTCCCCAAGGGGAATCCGTTCCATATAATAAAGGTTACGCGCAGATGCCTTCGTTCCCTATTAATATGGAAGAAACCTTGGTTCTTGTCCCAAGGGCTAGTGGTAGGGGCGTCATGTCGCCGGGAAACTGTTTCGACAGACGCTTCCCTCGCTGGCTGGGGCGCGGTCTCGGACGGCCGCTTTGCCAGGGGTCTGTGGCAGGACCATCATCATTCTTGGCATATAAATTGCCTAGAGATGTTGGCTGTGTTCAGGGCTCTGAGGAGCTTCCTCACAGACATCAAAGGTTACCACGTTTCAGTGGTAGCTTATCTAAACCGACAAAGAACACTCAGATCGCGCCCTCTATCCAGATTGGTGCATCAGATCATTTTATGGCCCCAAGGGAAAATATTATCTATAAGAGCAATATATGTCCCGGGGGATCTGAATCAGGGAGCGGACATCCTGTCGAGGCAGGGGCTGAGGCCCGGGGAATGGAGACTCCATCCAGAGGTGGTGGAGTTCATATGGCAGAGGCTTGGACCAGTGGAAGTGGATCTGTTTGCGTCTCGAGGGACGTCCATCCCACTGTCCACTTTGGTTCTCCCTCACTCATCCAGCCCCGCTGGGGTTGGATGCCATCGTACAGGCCTGGCCGAGGCTTCGCCTGTACGCTTTTCCCCCCGATCGCTCTGCTCCCGGGGGTCCTGGAGAGGGTCCGTCAGGAGGGCATCAGTCTTCTTCTGATAGCCCTGATTTGGCCAGCCCGAGTATGGTTTTCAGACTTAATTTCACCCCTGATAGCTCCGCCATGGCAGATTCCTCTGAGGAGGGGTCTGTTGTCTCAGGCGGAGGGCACTATATTCCATCCTCATCCAGAGCTGTGGAAATTGTGGGTCTGGCCTCTGAGGGGGCTCAGTACCTAGATGCTGGTCTATCATCTGGGGTCGTCGAAACCATACTTATCTCTAGGGCTCCGTCTACTAGGAGATTATATGGCCTCAAGTGAAATATTTTTCTACTTGGTGTAGAGAACTTGAGTTAGACCCAGTTAACTGCCCAATGGCTTCAGTTCTGGAGTTTCTTCAAGATTGTTTCTCTGGGAATCTCTCCCCTTCCACACGTAGGGTGTACGTGGCTGCCATTGCGGCGTTCCATGCACCACTAAATGTTGGGCCTTTAGGGAGGCACCAACTGGTCATACTATTTCTCCATGGTATTGGAGGATGAGACCGACAGTCAGGTCCAGGGTTCCTTCCTGGGACCTGGCGGTGGTTCTCGAAGGGCTATCCCTGGCTCCCTTCGAATACCTCCAGTCGGCTTCGCCTAGGACCTCACGTTCAAGATAGCCTTTCTCTTAGCTATTTCTTTAAAGAGACTGGGAGATCTCCAAGCCCTGGCATTATCGCCAGTTTGCTTGGGGTGTGCCCCCGGCGGAGTTAAGGCCATCCTGCATCCGAGACCCAGCTATGTGCCTTAAGTGCAATTTATCATGGCTAGGTCCATGGTCCTGCAAGTATTTCATCCTCCACCTCATGTGTCGGCAGAAAAGGAGAGGTTCCTTGCTCTGCCAGTCAGAGTTCCGAGTATTACCTTGAGAGAGTCCTCTTCTTGGAGGAGGTCGGACCTACTGTAGTGTGTTTTGGATCACCTATTAGGGGCTCCCGGCTATACAAACCATAAGTAGGCCTACAAGGTGCGGAATTTCCCTTCACCTTTGGCCGTTAGGGCTCATTCTACTAGAGGCATGGCGTCCTCTAGGGCCCTCCTTTCGGGAGTTCCCATCAAGGAGATCTGTGAGGCAGCCGGTTGGGCTACCCCACACACTTTTGTTAGGTTCTATAGTCTGCACCTCCCTAGTACGCTTGGCGCACATGTGCTCTTGTCCTAGCTGAGTGCCTGAATCAGTTTCACTCCGGGGCAGGCCTGTTTTCGGTGCGTGGCTTAGTGGGCATTCGTTCCCCAAAGTGTCGATTCTCGACGCAGTGTTGAGTTCCCTCGAAAGGGAACGTCTCGGGTTATGACTATAACCCTTGTTCCCTGAGAAGGGAACGAGACACTGCGTTGTCCTGCCACGCCTCTCGAGGCCTTAGAGCGTCTTGCTTCATCGCGGAGCTGATGTGTGTGTGTGTCAGCGTCACTTTTATGCATCCGGTTATGCCGTCACATGTTACATCACGACGCAACACCAATCAGGATTGGATTAGTTTCATTCTTACTTCAGAGGCGCACGCTAAGGGAGCGTCCCCAAAGTGTCGATTCTCGACGCAGTGTCTCGTTCCCTTCTCAGGGAACAAGGGTTATAGTCATAACCCGAGACGTTTTCCAAAGACAGATATTGATAACAGTGGTCTGTATCTTAAACCTACATTGATTGGTTACCTAAACTGTAACTGATTTCCCCACACAAATGTTAATGTTTTGATGTTAAAGCTAGAATGTCCACTAATGTGTTTATTTACAAAAAGGCATGAGTGGAGAAAAACAAGGCAATATTATTTTTATCAAATTTTTCATAATTTAGATTATTTCTATAGGTTATACAAAAAAGGACTAAATAAATAGGCTGCATAAGCTGATCTATGGCATGTAAACTGGTGGTAGCCTAGTCTATGAAAGGTTCACCTCTCTAAGCTCACAGAAATGGTTAGACCCAAGTCTTCAGCAGCCAATGACACCAACCCGTTCGTCGCGTGTATTTAAAGTAACACTTTGTAGATTTTGCTCTCGGAGTCCCCCTACAGTTGGGAAACAGTATTGTCTTCTACTACGGTCGTAAAATCTGTCATGGTTACACATGCATTTTTTGACAAGCCGATACCGTCTTGAGTTCTCGCTAGTTCTCACATCGTGGGCAGACTGCCAGCGTTGCGTGTGAAATGTCTTCATCCCAGGTACATTGGAATATATTTCAGCATGTCATATGAATATAATTTCATGTTTTTTTTTTTCAAACGCCAAAAGATGCGTAGCTCACGTTTACAAGCCAGCGTCATTATAGTTTTACTGTTAACTGTTTTACATAATGGATATGCTAATTCAATTCAATGTTTGTATGGTAGGTAATAGCCATATGTGACCTGATCCAGCAAAACTAGTCACAGTGACCC
The DNA here is from genome assembly GCF_051911475.1 of Siphateles boraxobius. Classification (NCBI taxonomy): domain Eukaryota; kingdom Metazoa; phylum Chordata; class Actinopteri; order Cypriniformes; family Leuciscidae; genus Siphateles; species Siphateles boraxobius. The sequence goes on along the minus strand of NW_027508721.1, from coordinate 1,692,497 downwards.
AAATTTAAAAATTGAGATTTTGGTATTAATAAAGAGGAGACCATAAAGCTTTCAAATGATACCCTAGTCAAAGTCATACCATGAATGGTTGTAAAGATATACACATTTGAATTATGCTCGTCTACCCTTTTTCCAATTGAAAACCTGAGAAAATCGCTTTTAAAGTTTTTTTGCCCGTTTTTTGTTGATATCTTTCAAAATCCATTGCATTCAAAGGGATAAACTATTTATTTTACAGCTTAATTTGACCAAAGACATGAATATATATATATATATATATATATATATATATATATATATATATATATATATATATATATATATATATAATGATATTAAACCAGGCTGAAGCTCAAATTATTTTAAAGTTTTTATTTGAATAAATAATTTAAAAGTACTTTTTACAAAAATTTACTAAAATCAGAAAGATTGAACAGAGGTGCTACATTTTTGCTTGAGAGTGAGGGTGTGTGTGTGTGTGTGTGTGTGTGTGTGTGCGTGTGTGTGTGTGTGTGTGTGTGTGTGTGTGTGTGTGTATATGTGTGTGTGTGTGTGTGTGTGTGTGTGTGTGTGTGTGTGTGTGTGTGTGTGTGTGTGTGTGTGTGTGTGTGTGTGTGTGTGTGTTTAAGAGAAAGTGAGAGAGGCAGAGAGACAAGGAAAAAGAGAACAAATAATGCTAGTCTATGCAATCATATCTTTGTGTAGGCTAGTTAACAATAACAGTGTAACAAATTCATAATTCATGGAGATACCAACAGTTAAATATTGGGTTAATCAAATCATTGTAATGGATTCTCCTTGCAGATAAATAGCTACACTCACACAATAATTACACTCACTCACATCCATACACAGTAAATACACTCACTCAGATTCAAATTTGACATTAAATTCACATTTCTGCTCTTTTCTTCTAAGCTGGGCAGGGAGAGGGATAGCTTACTTTCTCAACTAGCGGTTTTGGGCAAATCTCACGGATATTTTTGTACAGATAAAGGCCATTGCACACTGAGTCTGAAATTCGCATCCGAAATTTTAGCACGTAAAAAAAAAAAATCACAAATACGAAAAAACGTATACGACAAAAACGCGGACTCAGTCTGCAATGGCCAGGGGGATTGATGACGCTTTGGCAACTTTGCTCTCTTTTGACAGCGACATTTCTCATATTAATAATATTTAATCTTTTTGAGGAGATCTGCTAGCTTGTTTATTACACAGAGTGCTCGCTGCGAGTCTGACAAGGAGGGTGGCTGGACCAATCGCGTGCCGATCAGTCGAAACGGCTTCCCATCGACAAATGATCAGCATTTGTGTACATTTCTAAGCTTTTTGATTGGTTCTATACAACGTGTAACACCATTTGGAGAGCAGACATAGGAGTCGGATCCAGATCCAACTCCTCCCACCTTACATACACCTAAACCTAGCCAACTCCGCCCCCTGATCCCTAAACACACCCCTAATCCCTAAACCCAACCCTAATCCTACCCATCTCCACCCCTTGGATCTTGATCCGACTCCTCCCCGTGGATCTCATGTACTGCATTGAGGTGCTACTGGATACCCGGGGAATGCTCAGAGGTGACGATAGGAGTTGAGAAAAGCAATGTTCATTTCCAGCGAATTTAGTAAAACTTCATAAACTTTAATAGTAATTTAAATACCTTAACTCAATTATCTGGTCTACGAAACTTTGGGAGATTATTTTTGGAGATATATTTTCTTTGAAATTAGCAACAAAAAAAATCTATTGTTTTTCCACATAATCGACCCATATCTTAAAATGGAACGCTGCAATTTCACCTGCAACGACACTTTTACCAGAAAAATAAATAAACGAACATGACTGTCATGAAGATAAATGGAGGATCAGATAGATTCCGTAACATGGCCAGGCAGACAACAAATTTGAAAAAATAGAGATAGTATGCAAGCAATATATTTACTAGTCCAACAGCATGACGGTCAGCATCGGTCGGGCACCCCTCCTCCTCCTTTAGCTCACGCCAGCGAGCGAATGCTGGACCAAAATTGATCCTCGTCCGGCCTTTTATTTTGTCACTCTCCCTTTTTCTCTTTCTAATCTCCTGCGAAAAAACCTTTGCCTTCTTCATTTTAGTTGCTGCTTCGGCCATGACAACAACATACAGACGGCAAACAAACGTTAGTTGGGCTCTCACGTCAGAATTTGAGGAAGTGGGGGGTGGTGGGGGAAGTGAGGTATGCCGTAATGCTGTCGAATTTTGTAGTTCTTTTTGTGCTCGGGTTACTACCCGAACCCCGTAGTGCCAGTAAAAGTGGACAGACACTGTCAGGCTATGGCAGACGTTTCATTCAACCTATTGTAAGTCGATGTACCATCTCAAGGGTCTTGGAAATATATTGTGAAGGTTGAAAAACTACATAGTGTTGCTTTAACGTATTTCACGCGTGAAATACTGTACTCGTTAAAATTCACGCGTTTTTGGCCTCCTTGGCCTTCCATAGATTGGTCTGCTGGAACAGCTCCCTCGGGTTTCACATGCTCCCTCTGTATGCTTAATTACGCATCAACGCGGACAATGACGCAGAAGTATAAATGAAAACCAACGCATTGCCTACAGCTTAGAAGCTACAGCGTAGGTCCGACGCAGAAGTATAAATAAGCCTTTAATGAGGGAATATGAATATAGCCTACACCAGTGGTTCTCAACTCAACCCACTGCTCTGCTCTCCTTATTTAACACACCTGATTCAGATCACCAGCTCGTTAGGAGAGACTCCTTGATCTGAACTGAGTGTGTCAGATAAGAGAGACATACAAAATGTGCAGAGCAGGGGGTCCCGAGGACTGGAGTTGAGAACCACTGGCCTACGCCATTCAGAATGTGGGGAGGAACTCACACACTTTAACTTAACTTAAATTACTCTTCTTGAAGTTTGGGTGGATTAAACACCTGCATCATGGTTGTGTGTCAACAAAAGAACAATGTCATTTACATATAATGGCTGTTTTATTTTGGTTTTTTTTGACCTTTCACACACTTTGGTGTTTGTTTCCTTAACCTTTCACACACAACTTGACCCCTTCAAAACATAGAGAAAGCTCTATTGTCTCCACTGAAACGCTTCACATGTCTGTAGCCTATGTTCCTTCCTGTTTTAGCATATGCTGTTAGACATAATTGATTAATAATACATACATCCCATTAGATAAAACAGTGGAAATGGAAATGGTAGTGGCTATGCATCCGGGTGATTATGACCTGCTCTGATGTACAAGCGTCAAGCTGCCTGATACAATGTCGTTCTTGAAAACCAAACTATTACAAATGTGTTTAGCTCGCCTATATAAAAACCTGATATCGCTTTTAAAAACACTTGTTGCTATTTCATTTCAAGCCTGACCGCAACTACACTGCACATTGTGTCCACTTAGTGGCAGTGTTGCTTTTAAATTTCTAGAGTTTGGTGCGAATGAACTAACAACCAATAGTAAATTGTTCAAAACGAGATTAATTTAAGATTACATAATTATTAAATTGGTTTCTGTCCTACTTTAATCAGATCCAGGAAACCTGTGTGCGGTCATTACTTTAGGGATGTTGTTGAAGTTCAAGCTGGCCACTTCTTGAATTGTTTTCGTTCATATGCTCCAAATGAATTAACTAAAAAAGTAAACACAACAACAAATTTAGTTTTTATTAAGGACATGCAAAATATTATTCACACATAGACAAAAATGTTATGTTTTTTCCACAAAACCAGTTTCAAACATTTAAGGATGCAAGTCTTCCGACCAGAAGGCCTTTTAAGATTATGAAAAATTCAAAAAAAATAATTGACTGGAAGTGTAAATAAAGAAATATATATATTTTAAATCCTACAATCCCAAGTGTTTGATGTACAGTTGCTAGTAACACTGACAACAGCTGTGGTTTGGAAATTTATTTATAAATATTAAATAATATATAGGTCTAACATAAATATTTGATTTCTGTTAAACCTGGGTTTCGTCATGCCAGTGAAAGTGAAACAGTAGCATAAAATGGGATACGTTTGTGCTTTCTTCTCAGTGTATCATGTAAATTAAACAAAAATTGTATATTTATATATATAAACTTTTTTTCTCACAGTCACAGAAAACACTCATTAAGTTCTGTAAAATTAGATCCATGGCATCCCAAGAGTTGTGATGGATCCCCTGACCCTGTCTAATCCAGATGCATTATGAAGATCTCTTAGCAGCAGGAAGCCCACCCGGACACATGTGACCTTTCTGAATAAGATGCCATGAGAGGCAAATACTCTGACCCACAGCTGCCCTGCTGTGTTTATCTTTATGTCTTTCATTTCATAGCATACGCTTTTAGGTGCACATGGGAGCGAGTCTGAATGGAATAGCAGGGTCCTTACATATATTCAGAAAATGCGTTGTGTTGTCTGTTCTCTTTCTCTCTTTCTCTGTCAGACTGCAGCAGAACAGATGCCGTGGGAATGCTACAGCACACACTAGTGCAGATGTTGCTTATTGTTTTCATTACAAGACAAAATTGTATATGGCATTTTCTGTCATACTGCACCTCTCGTGCCTTTTAGGACCCATTGTGTAGCTGACAAACTCAATTGACCTGACACTGGCTGACAGCAGGACACACAAGCATGGCTTTGCAGATGCAATAGCCACTCAAAGCTGTTTTCAATGAAAATCAGGAAACAGATGCTTATGAAGGCTTAGGAAATTTTTAAAAATAGGCCTTACCTTATTTATTTTCTTAAGGTCTTAAAGTCACCATGAACTCAAAATTGACAGTGCTTATTTTTTCCACGCAATACTGCAGTGTTTATTTTAAAGGATTTGTCTGTGCACACACAATCATTATTTGTTTTTGTTTTTATTTTTTTATTCATGTGTCCTTGTAATCTTTAATCAAATCTTCCCATCCCCCTCACAACAACATCTCTTCTCTGATGATGTGTGCATTGGCATTTTTCCCTCCAGTAACCTGTTACTCACATGAAATCACAGCAATTTGCAAACAACGATCCAATCATCTCCCTCTTGGACAAAATCAAGTCCCATCCTAAATTTTTTCTTGTTCAAGAAGCCATTTTCATCACAAAGAAAGGATTATCACAATTTCCATTTCATGCCGACTTTAAAGGGGTTCACACTGACAGTGATTTGCAGCAAGAAAAGAAACAAGACATCTTTCATTTTCAGAGCTGGCAATCTGGTGTACAAGATTCTATGCCCCTTATTCAATTTTATAAACAACTTATTATTGTGATATCTTGTTCTAGAACATCAAAAGAGCTTTTATTAACCAGTTATGGCTGTACTAAGCTAATAGACTGATGTAAGCTGTTACATCAGCTTACTGAAAACACAATGTACTAGAATTTATTTTTGTTTTGTTTTTTGTTTTAATGTCATATGTATGTTATAATGAGCATTTACGTATTTAAAAGAATATAACATATGGGATGTTTTGCAAGCTAACTGCTGCGTAGGGGTGAGCGGGGCACAACCTAGTTGTAACACATTTGTTTTAAATACTTCCACAAAAGTTAGCATGACAAAAGTTAGTGTATTTACTACTGTAGTTGCCATATCAACACTATATAGAGGAAAAACATGCACAAAAATTCAGAAATATTTGGAAGATAGCTCTGAACATTTATTTAACCATAGCAAATGTTAATTTCTTGTTAATTTTTCATCAAAAAAAATGTTCATCACAATTTGAGAAATCTAATATTATTTTAAATCCCAATCTGTTATTTAACAGTTGAGATAGTTATTTAATGCTTTGCTTACTAGCAGAAGACACTAGCCAGGCTTAAATCCCAGTTTTGCAGGTGGGGCATGTACAAAAACACGTGCCCCTAATAGAACTATGCTATTCTGTGATGTTAGCGATATAATTCACATTAAAAACGTTTATGAATTATTTTATGAAACCATAAAAAGAGGTGAAAAAAGACTGAGAATCAATGTTCAGAAATGATTCATTATTATGATGTTTTGTATGTTGTATCCTGTGTATGTTGTCAAATTCAAAAATAAGTTTATTTTTAATTATTAAAACATCCCATTATTTTATATGAAAAAGTTAATAATTGTATTTTATTTAGAAAATATTTTAGTTTGTCTTGTATATTTTTTTGTTTAAATCAGAAAACATTTTAAGCTGTCATATGGTCATGTTACAATGTGCCCCTCACATGTTACAACGTACCCCATCTATGGGGCATGTTGTCACATTTCACTTCCATTGTTTCAGGTAAATCAAGAAAAAAGTATACACTGTATTAATGAAACAAAACCACATAATTGTACTATGTGTGAAATTAATGCGGTAAAAAATAAATACTCTGAACCCTAAGTAGGTTTACACAAACTGCGCTAGTAGGTTTACACAAACTAAGAAAGTCAAAAAGCATTAGGTTGTGCCCTGCTCTCCCCTACTTGCTTAGCATATTGCTAGCACAGTATAGCATGCTAGCTTAGCCATACCCTTCACATACCAAACACATAGTTACAACAGTACTAAGGCATTACAAATGACTACCCCCTGGGGTCCTTGGCAGACTCGATTCATTGGGCTGACAGAAAGGACGGACATATCTGTGGCATAAGTAATATTTTTTTGCAAATCAGCATCGATAGAATGTAGCGACTACTAATGAGAGTGCAGACAGTTTATTCGCCAGAAACCAACAACTCAGCGACCTCCAGAGATGAAATCACTGTCAGTTTGAACAGCTTTATTCATTGGTGCATGTTATTCCAAAAAAAGGGGGAAAAAAGTATAAACTTTTCAGCTGATGTCATTGATATTATTCAACCCCCTGTCTCCAGCCATCTGGCTCCATCTTAGTATGTAACGCCCACTTTTTACAATCCAATCAATTCCTGATGGATAAAATCAAGACCCACTTAATTTTTTTCTTATCTTGTATACCATGTTTTACTCGGCTCGGAAGTACATCAGATTAATGAAGTGAAATGGTCCTGAACACTGTTCCATGAGTTAAAAAATTGAAGGCAATCTTTCGATCTTGTTTCAATCAAACACACACCAAAGATTATTTAGGGGATATTTTTCTTCCAAAGCAACATATAGGACATCAATGACAGGGGCAGTTGGCCTGGAGCAGTGTAAAGTTAAGTGCCTCACTCAAGGGCGCAATAGAGATAAAGATATTTTAGTAATGCTCTAATTCACATGTCCTGCTATCTGTGATCAAACCTGTGACATTTGAATTACTGTCCCAGAGCCTAAACCAGTAAGCTACAAGCACCAGCTGACCTGCCCACTGACCCACTGACGCATGCCTCCATCCCAGCCGTCAGTCAAATACATTTATAAAAGTCCTCTGTGGTTTTCATTTAACAAAGGGTTAACGGAATAAAAATGTTTGTGAGGTGACATGTACGAGACGCTTGAAGAGATCGAGTTTGATGAGCTGAAAAAAGAAAATCTGCTTTACACAAGCTGCCAACTGCAGAAACAGAACACACTCATATACACACACACGGGCTGCCAACTGTGATATGGAGACAAAATCGTCTCTCACACTGAGTTGTTTTTGCCTGTAGGCACATCAATACTTAAACACAACATGTTTATATCTCAATCTTTACACAAATAGACACTTTTAAAAAAGCATTAGCAAAAAACATTATTTTATGGGCACGCATGGCACATTGGCATATGCCTACCGCCACACTTTAAGGCTTTGCTTGTTATTTTCTAACGTTGGATCAGGTGGTTACCTCTGACCTCTTGAAAGCTCTTCTGACAAACGGAAACCACGACAACAGTTGAATAAAATAATCACCTTGGAAACCAGAAACATATGAAACCATTCGCTTGGGAGGAGGCTAATTCTTGATTTCTGAGAGGCTGTGCTCTATGGTCAAATTAAGAATTCTTCATGTGTATGAGTGCTAGATGTCAGCACATGGGTCCACACTGCAGGCCTCGTGATAATTAATGGCACTTTCTACAAAATTAGTGTCAACTATTACACGCGTTGGATAGAAGACAAATAACGTTATAACATAACCCTCTTATTTCATGATTTTCACCCATGCATTACAAAAGAAACTAATAAAATAAAAAATATATCGTGACCCCCAAGAAGGCCCTTTTCAACTTTAATTTAAATCATTCATTTAATTATTTGTTTTTTTACACAATTGACTGAATTCATCCGTTCTGTCGCGGCGGAAAAATTTGGGGTGTATTTGCTGCCTTTTACCGCTAACAGGCGCTACAATCACAGACTTTGAATAGTGTCCGTTTATTCCCTCTATTGGGTAATCTGCCGCCGCGCCGCGGCTCATTCAGAGCGATTGAAAGCTGGTAGCAGATAAATTCAAGTGAAACGTAGTTAAAATAATTCATATTCACAATACTGAAATTAAATTGAATAAATAATGAAACTTAAATATCATTATTCATACTTAAAAACATTGCAATAGAAACATAGACTACATCAATTCCAATAGTATAAGACGCTGACTGAACATCGATCAGACGGTAGCTTTGGGGTTAACGCAAGGACATATAACCTACCTCTCGGAACTCAAAGCGACACGCGATCGAATCTCATTGTAGCTAACTTGCTGTTGGCCGACAGTGTTAATGTTTTACCGTTCTTGATCCTTAACTGTTCATTAGCGAGTTTATTGACTGTTTATTTATTTAAAGTCGGGCGTTTTGTTTAATTAGCAATGGCAAATTACAACATAAATTTACTACATTTCTGTAGAGCCGCTGCACAGACAACAAAACGGATAAAGGAAGATTGTCAGCCGATCGCGTCAGAAAATGAAAATGAGTCTAGTCTGCTAAATTATTGTGTAAAAAAAAACACTAAAATTACTTAAAATTTGAAACCTCATTGAACATTTCAAGGTTTAAATAAAGTGTCGGGACAGCTTTTTTTTAACAGCTGCATCGAGTTTAGAGTTTATTTCCTTTGCGATGCAAAATAAGAAACACAGAATCTTATTCTTGCGACATTTTAAATTTGTATTGACAAAGAAATTGCAGCTAAATTAAACAATTAAAACAGTACAAAAAGAAAATAGTCCAAAGCAACATAAATTAAAAACATGCGTTTTTCTTTGCCTCTCTCTCTCGCGCTGGATCTCTTTTTAGCAAGTTTATTTAGTTTCTCTTGCTGCGCGCGCCGGGTCTCTCTCGAAATTAAACATTTCAGGGTAAAAACACATCATACAGCTGATAATAGCCTAGGCTACTGTATATGTCGCTGCGTGTTATCCATACAAATTGCGAACAAAATACAGTAACCAATTATTTAGCCTTTGTTGCTTCAAAGACACAGCATGCGTTGAATCCACCTTACAATAAAACGAGGTTGATCGCGAATTAAAGAGCTCTGTATCTGCTGATCACTCACATTCTTTCTTGGCATGAACGCGTCGTCAACAGTTCATGTTTAGATAATGCCAGATTGTTGACAATCACACTGCAAAAACATTCTAAAACTCTACAAAACCAGCTGAAACAACTGGATTGAACACTTCTATTTAAATTTTGTTTGAAAAAACTTTAAATATGCTACAATAAATAAACTACAATATTTATAATTTAATAATAGGGCCTACATTTGGACACATCGAGAGATTTATCCTTAAAATTATTTTACCTTTGCTCGTCAGGTTGGTTATCCGACACTCTCCATATGAAAGAGGAACATTCACGCCTATTGTCCTGCACATACTGAACTGTCCCTCCAACCCCCCACAGACTATCTGAGTTTGAAATTGACTTAAAACAAAGTTTTAAGCGCAATTCACGCATAAATTCTAGACATTAACATTAGGCTATTAAAGTGTTGATAATGAAGGAATTAAATGATTTAAGCTACATGTAGTGATATTTCCGTCATAAAAGTTTATTAGGCTACTAAATATTTAATTATTTCAATAATTTAAGAAATAAAACTGGTTTGGGCCAGCTTTTTCCAAGCAAAACTAAATATAATCTTCAAACGCATGTTCTCATGAATTCATTTGTTGTCATGAACAAAATGTTCAACTCAACATTAAATTCTAGGGATCGTTGGATCCTTCACTCTAGGTGCATGCAATTTGTGAATTAAGTTTTATTATTATTATTATTATTCAAATAAATATCGAACCTCGGTGCTTTGTGGTACTGCTGCTAAACTAAATAACATTTATAGAATAATTATGAACTTAAATGAAACAATATCGCAACTTGTTGACAAATAAATTATCTGGATTTACAATTTAATTCAGGGCGATTTAGCCTACATTTAGAGAATTAGATTAGAGCGAGATTTTCACCCTTGTCATTTTCTCATTGGGAAGCACTTAGGCCTACATGATGGCTAAACTGGTACAGTACCTCTCGTTTTCATATGGATTACATAATCAGATAACATTTATTAGCCTAAATATTTAGACATTTAAAGGCTTTAGACATAGCCGATTTCTTATCGTGACTTAGGTGAGGCAAGTGGCTTTCGGTTCATATTTGTGACGCGCAGTTCCCGGAGACAGAGACGACAGATAAACTTTTGTCGTTAGCCTAATATGAATAAAAGTTTGCAGTTTTGAACGATGTAGGCCACTCTACTCTTATCTATGACCAAAAAATCATGGAGTAGCCTATTAAGTTATTTTAGCTGTTATGAGAAAAATAAATCCAAATGAACGCGCCGCCGTGTTTGTCGAACACTAACTCATGCCAGACCACTCGGCGTGGTGTGCCAAAACACTTAATTATAAACTTCAATATTTCATTCAAAATAATCTCTAAACGCTTTGTGACATTTTGAAAAGCCATGCATGCAAGGCCACAGGAACTAATGAACAACTGAAACGCTGGTTCCCTTTCGAGAGGTCTCTCCTATTGCGTAAGTAGCTTACGCTATGGGAAAACTCCTTTTCTCGAGAATATTGAAGTCTTTATGTAAAACGCATTGCAGCTGCACAGCAGACAGCAATGAGCGAAGGAGCTCGGTCATTGGCTGTGCTGCGGCAACTTGCTCGAACCAATGACGGGGCGACTCTGAATGCGCGACCAATGAGCGCGCCTCGCGCCCGCACGCGTCAGAGCCCGCCAAGATGGGCGTGGCCAAGAGCTATATATTGGGCGCCCGTCATGAGAGTTCTTTAGATTTAATCTCCTTCAGCGAACACCTTCTTCGCTGGATCCTCCGGATTATTGAAAGCCTTCGCCGCCGTGGAAAAGCATACCAGCGGGATTGCTACGAGGACGTCGGCATCTTCAGCCGCCTTCGAACGCCATCCTACTGAGCCATCCGGCGCGCTACACGCAAGTATTTACATCTGTTCGCCCCGCGACATTTGTAAAAGAGCAAATTTTCTGAGGCGTTGTTCCAAATGCCTTCCTGCGCGTCGTGCAGAGACCTTCTTCCAGACGGGGATCGTCACATCATCTGCGCTCACTGCCTAGGCCGGGACCACGCAGAAGCTGTTTTGACCAAGGGCGGATGCCCGGAATGTGACGACCTGGGTCTCTCCGCACTGCGGGCTCGCTTCGCCGCTTTCACCGCGAGCGAGCCCATCGCCGACACCCCTCTGTTTGAGTCGCGTGTTAAGAAAAAGCGCTGCTCACAGAGGCTTCCTGAACCTGAGCTCAGTGACGTCACGCCGAGCCAGTCTCCGCGTGCTTCACCGCCGCTCTTGTCTTCCCCACCGCCGGTTCAGTTCACTCAGCCGGACCCACACCCCTCTAGCAGAGCGGTGGGTCTTGTGACTTTCGGCGCATCCGAGGACGACGGGGGAGTAGATGACTCTTTGTACATCGACGCTCCATCTGACGACTGGCCGGGCTCCACTTTCGACCCCGCCCCGTTGACGCTAACTAACACGAGTGGGGGATCCTCTATGGATACAGAGATTGTCGCATCCTCTCGAAGTCCGTGGAGGACCTCGGGCTCGATTGGTCTTCTCCCGAAGAACCAACCCGAAGCCGACTGGACGAGTGGTTTCTGCAGGGGCGCCAGCAGGCCCCTCGGCAAAGGCCTTCTCCTTTCTTCCCGGAAGTTCACAACGAACTCACCAAGTCATGGAAAGCCCCCCACTCTGTGCGTCTGAAGCCTTCTTTTTCTTCGTCGCTCTCCTCTGTGGACGGCGCGAAGGAAAGAGGCTACGAGGGAACGCCGCCCCTCGAGGAGGCCGTGGCCAATCATCTCTGCCCGCCCTCCACCACCGGATGGAAAGCCAAGGCTTCCCACCCCTCGAAGCCCTGCCGCACTACTTCGGCTCTCGCTGGTCGCGCCTACGCCGCCGCCGGCCAAGCTGCGTGAGCGCTTAACTCAATGGCGGTACTTCAAGTGTTCCAAGCCAAGCTTCTCCGCTCCCTGGACGAGTCTGGCCCCGAACCCGAAGCCTTCAAGGACCTACGCAGCGCGACTGACATAGCCCTGCGAGCCACGAAGGCCACCGCCCAGTCTATTGGCCGCGCCATGGCTAATTTGACTGTTCTCGAGCGCCATTTGTGGCTGACTCTGACGGAGATGAAAGACGCGGATAAGGCCCCGTTGTTTCTCGACGCGCCTATCTCCACCAGCGGGCTGTTTGGACCGGCAGTTAAAGGTTTCGCCGAACGCTTCACTGAGGCCCAGAACGCTTCACAAACTATGCGCCATTTCCTGCCTAAACGCTCCAGCTCATCGCAGAGCAGACAGAGGCCGCCACAGCCGCAGCGGGCTAGAGCAGCCCCCACCGCCTCTCAGCCCGCACCTCAGACTGACGCTCATCGCCGCTCGCGCTCCCACAACCGCAAGCTGCCTCCTGAGCGACGGGGTCCTCGGCCCAAGATCGTGCTGAACCCTGAGCCTCGAAAGCCTTCCTAGCCACAGGAATAAGAAGAGAGAGTGCGTGTCTCGCAAAAGCCGGACCACTCTCTCTGCAAAATCTCAAACATTACCCAGTCCCCGTACAGGCGGCTGGAAATGTCTATACAGCAGTCAATGGGCCAGTCACAGAGCTCGCTCACCTGCAAACAAACGCCGTTTTTACGGCGACACACAGAAAACACAAAAAGAGTCTTTTTCTGCCTGTGTCACTAAGGGTTCACATGTCCACAAAGTGTGCATTCCCAGATACTGTCAAAACAGTGCCAAATTCATTCTCAGCTCAGGCTGCACGCCCCATGAATGTAGATCACGTGCCTACAGTCATGTACGCACCACTACACACAAGCACTGTTCACACAGTTATGAATTCATCCCCAGTAAAAGCGGGAAACATTATAAAAGTGACGCGTGTGCCTTCCACTGTCTATGCACCCCCACTTATAAACACTGTCCCTACATTGTCAAACACAACCCCAGCTCAGGCTGCGAGTCTTACAGACATATCGCGCGCTGTTGTAATCACACACGCGCCCATTCACTCAGCTGCTCAGCGCGCTCCCGCGCCTCTGAGAGCTACGAGCTCAGGCAATTCGCTGGCCGGGTCCCTACGTCACAGCGGCCCGCTCCTAGCCTGTATTCAGCCCATATCTGTACACGCAGCGGCATGGGAAAACATTCCAGATATGCCGAAATGGGTGTTGAATATAATAAAACACGGATACTCGCTCCAGTTCGCTCGCAGACCACCACGTTTTACGGCTGTGGTCGAGACGAAAGTGAGAAAGGAGTTTTCGCATGTTCTACGCACCGAGGTGTGCAAATTAATAGAAAAGGGCGCTGTGGAAACTGTTTCCCCCTCTATGAGCGGGGCAGGTTTTTACAGCCGCTATTTTCTCGTCCCGAAAAAGGATGGCGGTCTCCGCCCCATCCTAGATCTCAGACACCTGAACAAAGCACTAATGATTCGCTCGTTCAGAATGTTAACAACCAAACATATCCTCGCGCAAGTACGCCCAGGAGATTGGTTTCTCTCAGTGGATCTGAAAGATGCTTACTTTCACATTCCAATAGCGCCTCATCACAGGCCTTTTCTGAGATTCGCTTTCGAGGGACAGTCTTACCAGTACACAGTACTTCCATTCGGCCTGTCCCTGGCTCCCCGTACATTCACGAAATGTATGGATGCAGCACTTTCCCCCTTGAGACGAAGGGGAGTGCGAATACTGAATTATCTCGACGATTGGCTGGTCCTAGCACAATCAGAGAGTCAGTTAATAACACACAGATCTTGGATTATCAGCCATCTAGAATGCCTGGGTCTTAGAATAAATTTTGCAAAAAGTATACTATCTCCCAGCCAGAAGATTTCTTTCCTGGGAATAGTTCTAGACTCGATGCAAATGACAGCTCGTCTCTCATCAGAGCGCGCGCTCACCATCCGGCGGCTTGCAACATCATTCAGGGCGGGCGCACGCGTCCCCGTCAAGCGGTTTCAGAGGATGCTGGGTCTCATGGCCTCAGCATCGGCTGTACTCCAGCTAGGATTGTTGCATATGCGTCCTCTCCAACGCTGGCTCAAGAGCCGCGTCCCTGCTCACGCGTGGCGTTCGGGCCACCTTTTAATCAGAGCGAACCACGGCTGTATACAAGCCCTGACGCACTGGAAAGCCGCCGACTGGTTCCAGTCAGGCTTGAGCCTGGGTGTGAACACTAGGAGAAAGATGATCACAACAGATGCCTCCAAAATAGGTTGGGGGGCCCTTTACGAGGGCAGGCCTGTCTCCGCCTTTTGGTCAAACCCGGAGAAGCGCCTACACATAAACTGTCTGGAGATGAAAGCGGTCGCTTTGGCTCTCAGAGCCCGGCTTCCACATCTAAAAATCGAACACGTTCTGGTCCGAACGGACAACATGACGGTAGTGTCGTACATAAATCGCCAGGGTGGACTCAGGTCGAGCTCCATGCATTCAATGGCCAGGAGACTCATCTTATGGTCCCAGCACAACTTGCGCTCGCTGAGAGCAGCGCACGTGCCAGGCGCGCTGAACCAAGGGGCAGACATGCTATCCAGAGTAAAGATTCTCCCAGGAGAATGGGCTCTCAACCCGCTGACGATTCAGTGGTTATGGAA
This sequence comes from Siphateles boraxobius, assembly GCF_051911475.1. Lineage (NCBI taxonomy): Eukaryota > Metazoa > Chordata > Actinopteri > Cypriniformes > Leuciscidae > Siphateles > Siphateles boraxobius. The sequence continues at coordinate 1,677,490 of NW_027508721.1, read as the reverse complement.
AATCTTTGGCGAGGCGGAGGTCGACCTCTTCGCCTCCAAGGAGAATGCACACTGCTCTCTTTTCTTCATGAAAAGCACGGACGTGCTCGCCCAGAGCTGGCCGAGCCGCCCCTTATATGCTTTTCCCCCGATCGCGATGCTGCCACAGGTCATCAGTCGGGTCAGAGAGGAGAAAAACGCAGTGCTCCTGATAGCCCCACTCTGGAAGAACCAAACATGGTTTCCAGAATTGATGCAAATGCAATCTGCACCACGGCCGATTCCACTGAGGCCAGACCTCCTCAGTCAGGCCAGCGGGATGATATTTCATCCCCGCCCCGATCTGTGGGCCCTTCATGCATGGCCCCTCAACGGGTTCCCAGGAACCTCACAAGTGGAGCGCTAAAAACCATCGCTGAGGCACGGGCGCCCTCCACGAGACGCTTATATGCCCAGAAATGGAAAGTGTTCAGTGACTGGTGTAACGCCGAGGGCCTGAACCCTGAAACATGCGAGATTACGAACGTACTAGCTTTTCTACAAGGGCTTCTGGAGGCGGGCCGCTCCCCCTCCACGCTCAAAGTATATGTGGCGGCCATCACAGCGTCACACGACCCTGTGATGGAACGTCCATTGGGAAGAAACGACCTAATTATTCGATTCCTAAGGGGCGCTAGGAGGATGAACCCTTCACGCCCCCCCTCAGTGCCGATCTGGGACCTAGCCACTGTCCTAGACGCTCTTAAAGGGCCCCCGTTCGAACCACTCCGAACCGTGCACCTTAAGCAGCTCTCGCTTAAAACTGCGCTCTTGCTGGCACTCGCCTCGGTCTAGAGAGTGGGCGATCTGCACGCGCTTTCGGCAAGTCCTGCCTGCTTGGAATTCGGACCTAACGACTGCAGGGTCGTCCTTAGGCCAAAACATGGGTATATTCCTAAAGTGCTCACCACTCCCTTCAGAGCACAGGTTATCTCCCTAACTGCGCTATCGTCTCCAGCAGACGAACACGACGCTAACCTACTCTGCCCCATTTGGGCTCTCAGAGTGTATTTGGAGCGTTCTGCCCTATTCAGACAGACAGAACAACTTTTTGTATGCTTTGGCGGCCGTACGAAGGGTTCCGCCGTTTCAAAGCAGAGAATCTCTCACGGGATAGTTGAGGCTATAGCTCTGGCTTATGAAGCCAAGGGACTTCAATGCCCCTGGGGAGTCAAAGCACACTCCACCAGGAGTGTGGCTTCTTCCTGGGCGTGGTTGAGCGGTATACCGATCGAGGATATTTGTGCGGCGGCAGGCTGGGCCTCACCGTCAACATTTATCAGGTTTTACAACCTACAGGTCCCGACATTGCATTCCAATGTACTATCAGCATGATGCTAGTAGAACTATGAGTTCGTATCTAGATTATGTATGTGCTTGTGTCACACTGAGCGCCTTCTAGCCGCTCTTTACTTTTTTCCCACATATAAAGCTCGCCTCTGCCGGCTGGTTGGATGATAACTTTGCTTTTTAGCTCAGGCACCTGCCTCTGGCTATCATAAGGCGAAGTTCAGCACGCACGACGTTTTGCATGGTGTTCCCATAGCGTAAGCTACTTACGCACTAGGAGAGACCTCTCGATTAGGAGAGACCTCTCGAAAGGGAACGACTCGGTTACTAACGTAACCTCGGTTCCCTGAGAGGAGGGAACGAGTATTGCGTAAGCTGCCGTGCTTGTGCTTGGTTACTTCGCTTCAGTCGTTTTAACCTAAAGAACTCTCATGACGGGGCGCCCAATATATAGCTCTTGGCCACGCCCATCTTGGCGGGCTCTGACGCGCGCGGGCGCGAGGCGCGCTCATTGGTCGCGCATTCAGAGTCGCCCCGTCATTGGTTCGAGCAAGTTGCCGCAGCACAGCCAATGACCGAGCTCCTTCGCTCATTGCTGTCTGCTGTGCAGCTGCAATGCGTTTTACATAAAGACTTCAATATTCTCGAGAAAAGGAGTTTTCCCATAGCGTAAGCTACTTACGCAATACTCGTTCCCTCCTCTCAGGGAACCGAGGTTACGTTAGTAACCGAGTCGTTTTGGTTGTATTGTTTGTCGTTTAAACGTGCCTGTTGCATAGGCTATCTTTATTTTATATATTTATGGTAGCCTATTGGATTACTGTGAAGGGAAGGGTGGGGATTAAAATAATTCAGCAGAAGCAGGGTTTAGACCAGAAGGAAATCCCCGTCCCCCCTGGCAAATCGCACTTTATTTAAAACCTTAAAAACTCTATAGGCTATAGGGAATCAAAGGCTATATATATTTATATATGTTTACTTGCAAAACAATTGCAAGTAAACACTCTGTTTATTAAATGGAAGTCAATATGAGAGGTTCCCAGGGCAGCAGGCTAGCGGCGCAGGGACTCCGATGGTCAGATGAAAACCAGGTGCAAGAGAGGTGAGAGAGACGATCAACACAACGAATCCAGGACATCCACGGGAAACACGACAGGAACAATGAAGGACTGAGACTGGATACGAAGAGGGATCAACACCGAACACCAACAAACAACGATCTGACAATGGAGATGAGAAGTGGATGAGAATATATACACAGGAATGGATAGACTGCAGCTGGTGATGAGGTAATGAGTGATTGCTGAACGAGCGCTGATGAGCGGACACGCCCCTCTGATCAGCGCACACACATACAACAACAGATACACAAGACAAGAAGAAGACATAGGATTTACCAACCGTGACAGTACCCCTTCCCTAGGAACGCCTCCTGGCGTTCCCAGACTCCCTTACCTGCCGATTGTAATTATCGATAAGGGAGTGATCCAGGATGTCTCTAGCCGGTACCCAACTTCTCTCCTCAGGACCGTAACCTTCCCAGTCCACCATGTACTGGAATCCGCGCCCCCTCCGTCTCGAGTCCAGAACACGATTGACCGAATAAGTGGGTTCCCCGTCTACGAGACGCGGCGGGGGGGCGGGGGGGGAGGGGGGGAGGGGGGGGGAGTTGACCGGGGCTGGCGGATTAATGCGAGCAAAAAAAACGGGCTTAATTTTAGATACATGAAAGACGGGATGAATCCTCCTGTACACTGGAGGAAGATTCAGGCGGACTGTCACCGGACTAATGATTTTGGTGACAGAAAACGGGCCAATGAATTTAGGTGCGAGTTTATTCGAAACGGAGCAGAGAGGAATGTCCTTGGTAGAAAGCCACACTTTAGAACCAACGACGTATACGGGAGGCCTCCGCCGGTGGCGATCGGCTTTGGCCTTGGTGCGCGCCCCCACTTGGAGTAGAGTCTCACGAGCTCTAGTCCAAGTGCGGTGACACCTCTGGACGAAGGCGTGGGCGGAGGGGACCGGGACTTCGGATTCCAGACTAGGAAAAATAGGTGGCTGGTAACCTACGCTACACTCAAATGGTGATAGGCCCGTGGATGACACTGCCAATGTGTTGTGGGCGTACTCCACCATAGACAGTTGCTGACTCCAAGAGGAAGGATTCTTGGACACTAAACATAGCAACGTTCGCACCAAATCCTGGTTGGCTCGCTCAGTTTGACCATTGCTCTGGGGATGGAACCCAGAGGACAGACTGACAGTCGCCCCCAGAAGTTTACAAAACTCTCGCCAAAATTTGGACACAAATTGGGGTCCCCTGTCAGAAACCACATCTGTCGGGAGGCCATGAATCCGAAAGACGTGATCAACGACAATCAACGCTGTCTCCTTGGCTGAAGGTAATTTGGGCAAGGGAATAAAATGGGCAGCCTTCGAGAACCGGTCCACCACAGTCAAAACTACCATGTGACCCTGGGAGGGTGGGAGGGCGGTGATAAAATCTAGTGCGATATGGGACCAGGGTCTTGAAGGTACCGGCAGCGGTTGGAGTAACCCATCTGAAGGTCGATTGGAAGTCTTACCCGTGGCACAAACTGAGCAGGCCAATACAAAATTGTGAACATCACGAGCCATGAGAGGCCACCAGAATCGTTGCTTGACTAAAAACATAGTACGATTAACTCCCGGATGACAAGCCACATTGGAACAGTGTCCCCACTGAATAACGCTGGACCGTAAACTTTCCGGCACAAACAAACGGTTCGGTGGGCAACGAGTCGGAGGCGTTACCCCTTCTAAGGCCTTCTTGACCTTCGATTCGACCTCCCATGTGAGTGTAGAGATAAATAGGGTCTCTGGTAAAATGCACTCGGGAGTAGACGGGCGATCGGAGCGGTCAAAAATGCGCGATAAAGAATCGGGTTTGATGTTTTTAGAACCCGGACGGTACGAGAGAGTAAAGTCAAAGCGTCCGAAAAAAAGAGCCCACCAAGCCTGCCTGGAATTAAGTCTTTTAGCCGTACGAATGTATTCCAAATTTTTGTGATCGGTCCAGACGATAAAAGGTACCCCCGACCCTTCTAACCAGTGGCGCCACTCCTCCAATGCTAGCTTGACCGCCAACAACTCTCTGTTGCCAATGTCATAATTGCTTTCGGCAGGGGATAAACGATGAGACAAAAACGTGCAAGGGTGCATCTTGTCGTCTGAAGGAGAGCACTGGGATAACACTGCACCTACCCCCACCTCTGACGCATCGACCTCCACCACGAACTGACGTGATGGATCAGGGGTTATCAGGATGGGGGCTGAAACAAAGCAACTCTTCAGTTTGGCAAACGCAGCTTCTGCTGCGTCTGACCACATGAACGTCGTTCTGGGGGAGGTCAAGGCGGATAGAGGCGCGGCTATTCGGCTGAAATTGCGAATAAAACGCCGGTAAAAATTGGCGAACCCCAGAAACCTCAGTAGGGCCTTAGGGGAATCTGGACTTGGCCAATTTACCACAGCCTTAACCTTGTCAGGATCCATGCGCATTTCCTCAACCGAGATGATGTGACCTAGAAAAGAAACAGACTGTGCATGAAACATGCATTTCTCCGCCTTGACAAAAAGCCCATTCTCTAGCAACCTCTGAAGCACTTGTCGGACGTGTTGCACGTGTTCCTGGAAAGACGATGAAAAAATCAATATATCATCCAGGTAGACATATATGAATTGATCGACCATGTCTCGCAAAACGTCATTGACAAGTGCTTGGAAGACCGCTGGGGAGTTGGAAAGGCCGAACGGCATAACCAAGTATTCAAAGTGCCCCCTAGGGGAGTTGAAAGCGGTCTTCCACTAATCCCCCTCCCTGATGCGGACCAAATGATATGCATTTCTTAAATCCAATTTCGTGAAGATAGATGCTCCTTGCAACCTCTCGAAGGCTGAAGACATCAACGGCAAAGGATAAGTATTCTTTACCGTGATGTTGTTCAACCCCCGGTAATCAATACAAGGTCGCAACAATCCATCGTTCTTCCCCACAAAAAAGAACCCCGCCCCCGCTGGAGAAGAGGAAGGGCGGATGAATCCCGTTGCTAGAGAATCAGAAATGTATTTCTCCATGACCTCTCTCTCTGGGACAGAGAGTGAATATAATTTGCCCTTAGGCGGAGACGTACCTGGCAATAACTCTATAGCACTGTCATAGGGACGGTGTGGAGGAAGAGAATCAGCCCGAGACTTACTGAACACCTCCTTCAGGTCCCGATACTCCGTGGGCACGTTAGATAAATCCACTGTCTCCTCCTGCAACACATGAACAGAAACAGACGGACAGGCAGACACAAGACAGGACTTATGACAAAAATTGCTCCACGCCGCTATTGATTTGAGCTGCCAGTCTATTTTGGGGTTGTGACGAGTGAGCCATGGGTGACCAAGAACGATGGGTGCAAGCGGAGTGTCCAGGATATAAAAGGAGATGGTTTCTGAGTGGTTGCCTGACGTGGTGAGGGTGATGTCTTCAGTGACCAGAGATATGGTGGGGAGTTCTTGGCCATTGAGGGCGTGTACTGCAATCTGATGGGTGAGGGGTTTGAGGGGAACTTGGTGGTTAAGTGCAAAGGTGTGGTCCATGAAGTTACCTTCGGCACCCGAGTCCAGAAGTGCGTGACAGTCGTGATGATGGTTGGACCATCGGAGTCTAACCGGAAGGAGAGTCGATGTTGATGAGGTCTTCTCGGCGGAGATCCCACCCGGCAGTAGCCTCATACTTACTGCCGGGCTGGGCCTTTTAAAGGACAGTTGTAGGCGAAGTGTCCAGTTCCTCCACAGTACATGCAGAGGCCCTGGGATCTCCGCCTTTCCTTCTCCTCCCGGGAAAGCCGGGCTCTACCCACCTGCATGGGCTCGGGATCGTAGACATGGCTGACCGCGTCCCCGCCTCCAGAGCGTTGGCCTTCGGATTCCGCCGAAGAACGGACAGTGGGCACTCGCCGTTCCGCTCGTGACAGCCTGGCGTCCACTCTCAATGCTAAGGCGATTAAGTCGTTTGGTTTAGGGGGTAAGTCCATGGCATAAATCTCCTTCTGGACGCGGTCAGCCAGCCCATGCAGGAACATGTCCCACTGCGCCTCCTCGTTCCATTGGCTCTCCGCCGCTAGAGTCCGGAACTCGATCGAGAAGTCCGACACGGATCGCTGTCCTTGACGCAAATCGGCCAGCACTCTGGCTGCTTCTCTGCCGGCCACTGCACGGTCAAAGACTCGCTTCATTTCGTCGGAGAGCGCTTGGAACGAGGTGCAGCAATCTTCCTGGTTTTCCCACACCGCCGTTCCCCATAGAGCCGCTCTCCCAGTCAGTAGTGTTAGCACGAAGGCGACCTTGGTTCTCTCCTCGCGGAAGGTTCTGGGTTGAAGAGAAAAATGCACTGAGCATTTTGTTAGAAAAGCTCGACAGAAGTTGGGTTCACCTGAGTATGTCTCCGGGGCTGGTAGGCGGGGCTCTGACTGGGGGAGGTCCGCTGGTGGTGGTTGGGGAATCGGTGGTGGGTTTGGCGCAGCGGGAATGCGCAGCTGTTGGACTTGCTGGGTGAGCCCGGACACCTGCGCCACTAACGCCTGAACAGCGCGAGCTGTTTCGTTGAGATTTTTCACTTGGTTCTCCATCCGGCGTCTGCTGTTGTTGACGATCTGACAATGGAGATGAGAAGTGGATGAGAATATATACACAGGAATGGATAGACTGAGAGCTGGTGATGAGGTAATGAGTGATTGCTGAACGAGCGCTGATGAGCGGACACGCCCCTCTGATCAGCGCACACACATACAACAACAGATACACGAGACAAGAAGAAGACATAGGATTTACCAACCGTGACATTAGTATAAAATGGAATGGTAATTTTATTTTATAAATATAAGCAAAAAACGAAATGGTGTAACAGAGTTTTAGAACTTGACAAATCTCTCTGCATTAATAGCCTAAATATAAAATTTGACTACAATACACCATGTTTGATCGGGCTTTGAACCGTGTCGTCCTAATGTTCGAATCGTAAGTTCTACCACTTGTCATAAGGCCATGTCTTAACTCACTGAGAAATGCCCAAACGTTTGTTACTCCAGTGTGTTCTCGCTCACACGAGCGAGAAAACGTTTTGTCGTTAGCCTATTGTGAGTGTAGGCCTACTTTACATGAAAAGTAAAAAGTGATTAAATATGATTTTATTTTAGCTGTAATGAGAAAAATAAATTCAAGTGAACGCGCGGCCGCATTTGTCAAACTCTAATTCAATGCATAAAACCCGATTTTAGAATACGCACTCGGCTTGGTGTGTCAAAATACCTAATTATAAACTTCAATATTTCGTTCAAAACCACCTCAAAACACTTTGTGACATTTTAAAAAGCCGTGAATCAATGTATTAAGGCCACTGGAACCAGGATCGTAACTGAAACGCGCTGCATGGTATCTCTCAATACAGGAGCAGAAGCGCTGGTTCAGATTTTATTGTTTGTTGTTTAAACTTGCGTGTTGCATATTTAAAAATATATATATATTTGATATGGTCTATTTAGGCTAATTATATCATTGATTAGCCTACTGTGGTGGGAGGAAATCCGCCACCGGCAAATCGCACCTTGCTTAGGTTATGTTTTTAAAACTTCTTTCTGCATGGAACCCCATGAAGTTTTTTTTTTCTATTTTTTTTAACAGAACTGCTTTTGAAGACGTAAATTCATTCAATCTGTTGGATGAGATTTGTTCCTGTGTAAAATGGAAATGCATGGTAATTTAATAAATACCATGTTTATTCGGGATTTGAAACAGTGTCATCAAAATTATTAAACCCAAGTTCTACCACTCGACCACAAGTTTTCTCACTGAGAAAAGCCCAGAAGTTCGGTTCTTCAGCAGTCAGTGTGCGCGCGCGCGAGAGAAGCGCTCTTCAATCTTCTCATTCCTCAATAGTTTAGCGTCATTGATTGCACCCAATTTATTTTCATTGACTGCGAGATAGGCCTATTTTAACTTTTGATTCATAAAATGTTCTGCTCTAAAAGTTTGCTATATTCTATTTAAAATGTAGGCTACTTCTACATAATTACGTTTTGCTTTCGCTAAATACCCCTTTGCGCCACCTGGTGGTCATTTCGCGAACGACTTTGAAATGCCACTGGTTTATTTTTGCCGCGGTGGATTTGCCACGGCAGTTGCCGCAGCGGTAATAGGCATTCTGGTTGTCCACCTACTGTAATTCCCCCAGGCTCCACCCTGATTCTCTGGCTCCACCATTGTCCTCATTCCCACATGCTCCACCCAGATCCTCCAGCTCCACCATGGTCCTCACTCCCCCAGACTCCACCCTGATCTTCCGGCTCCACCATTGTCCTCACTCCCACAGGCTCCACCCCGATTCTCCGGCTCCACCATGGTCCTCACTCCCACAGACTCCACCCCGATGTTCCGGCTCCACCTTTGTCCTCACTCCCACAGGCTCCACCCTGATCCTATGGCTCCACCATTGTCCTCACTCCCACAGGCTCCACCCCGATCCTCCGGCTTCACCATTGTCCTCACTCCCCCAGGCGCCACTTAGATCTTCCGGCTTCACCATTGTCCTCACTCCCCCAGGCTCCACCCCGATCTTCCGGCTCCACCATTATCCTCACTCCCACAGGCTCCACCCTGATTCTATGGCTCCACCTTTGTCCTCACTCCCACAGGCTCAACCCCGATCCTCCGGCTTCACCATTGTCCTCACTCCCCCAGGCTCCACTCCAATCTTCCGGCTCCACCATTGTCCTCACTTCCACAGGCTCCATCTCGATCTTCCGGCTCCACCATTGTCCTCACTCCCACAAGCTCCACCCTGATTCTCCGGCTCCACCATTGTCCTCACTCCCACAGGCTCCACCCCGATCCTCAGGCTCCACCATTGTCCTCACTCCCCCAGGCTCCACTCCAATCTTACGGCTCCACCATTGTCCTCACTCCCACAGGCTCCACCCTGATCTTCCGGCTCCACCATTGTCCTCACTCCCACAGGCTCCACCCTGATTCTCTGGCTCCACCTTTGTCCTCACTCCCACAGGCTCCAACCTGATCCTCCGGCTCCACCATTGTCCTTACTTCTACATTAATGGTTTTTGAAATCTTAAATGGGTTGTCACAGTCTTATTTATCGGAGCTCTTTATCGGAGTCCATACACCTGTCAGAGCGCTGAGGTCTTGTGATCAGTTGCTCCTCGATGTGCCCAGATCTAGGTTGAAGAATAAAGGTGACAGAGCCTTTGCAGTGTCTGCTCCATACCTCTGGAATAGTTTACTTATTCATATAAGGAAAGCTCGGACCATTGTAACATTCAAGTCCTTGCTTAAGACCCATTATTATGCCTTGGCTTTCAATTCAAGTTGAGCTTTGATATCTTGACCTATTGTTGCTTATTTTTATTGTATATTGTGTATTTTTTGTGTATTTTTATTTTATTTTATTTTTATCTTGAACTTTGCTAAGCACTTTGGTCAATCATGGTTGTTCTTAAATGTGCAATTTAAATAAACTTGAACTGAACTGAACTGAACATGCTCCAGCCTGATTCTCTGGCTCCACCGTTGTCCTTACTCCCATGGGATCCACCCCATTCCTCTGACCCCACTGTTTTCCTCACTCCCACAGGCTCTACCCCGATTCTCTGGCCCCACCATTGTCCTCACTCCAACAGGATCCACCCCGATATTTATTTAATGAGCTGTTTTTTAGTTATATTAGACAATTATGTCTAAATAAAAATGTGTGGTCTGTCTTTAATGATGGACCATAAATACAAACTTCTGTCATGAAACGTCTAGATGGTGCAGGCTAATAGGTCCATAACTCAACCTATGGGGCTCAGCTGAAAGCCAATAGCTCACATGCTCAATCTTCAAATACTTGGTTAGCATTTGCCTAAGCAGTGCAGCGCGCTTTCAGACACCCTCCATCCTCCCCAGCTCCACTTGTATAGATCTGCTATGGGAATTCATCAATGATATATTGTATAGCAGCAGCAGCATGTCTTACTTGCTTACAGCAGCGTATTGTGTATGTAATGGCAGTAGCAAGTAGGAGATCTACTCCACCCAAACCAAATATATCAACATTGTCATCCCCATTGCCATGCCAAACACTTCGAAAGTTGTCATGACAAAACTTCCCTTTCACCAAACAAAAAAAGACTATAGCAACTTCTGTTTCATGCTGACTTAAAGATTAGATCTTTACATCTTTTTTTTTTAAATGGTTTCATTTTGGGTTGAAATGGTACTTCATGAAAAACACAACAACAATAAAACAGTATAATGACAACAGTGTGTGTGTGTGTGTGTGTGTGTGTGTGTGTGTGTGTGTGTGTGTGTGTGTGTGTGTGTGTGTGTGTGTGTGTGTGTGTGTGTGTGTGTGTGTGTGTGTGAAATTAATACAAACTTTATTTAAAATATGTTTATTCACAAGTCATTGCTAATGGTGCCTATTTGTTTCAAATACATAAGTTTTATATACTGTTTCTTACAACAACACACATTGCATGATACATTCTCTCAGCTAAAGACCTGCTGTGATGATTTATGATTTATATGAAATGATTTATACTGACAACCTTTAATGATCAAATATTTTTTTATCATCTTTTTTAAGGCATTGTAGTCTGTGTATATACAAATGAATCATTTTCTGTGACATTTATCTTTAAGACTTAACCAGAATCTTTATATAGTTATTGGTTATCCACGATCAAATCTCAATTTAGTCATTGTCACTTCACACGCTGACTCTTTTTAAAGCATAAAAGGACTAATTTATGAAAAGTTTCATTTCAGAGGAAAACCATAAAACTACAAAGTACACAACTTCCTTACTTGTATGTGAAAGTACAGATAAAACTGGTCAAAAATTACTCCATTACAAGTAAATGTTGTAAAGACCGATTTTTACTTAAGTAAAAAAAAGTACAGAAGTACTTGTATTTAAAGGTAGGCCTACTTTAGTATCAAAAGTAAAAAGTAGCCTAATTGTCAATTGTTTTATTATTGTTGAATTGTTACCATACCTTATGCTTCTGAAGCAACCTAGTGAATACACTGACCAGTTTGTAGTATCTGCGGAATTAAAGGGTTAGTTCACCCAAAAATGAAAATTCTGTCAGTATTTACTCACCCTCATGTTGTTCCAACCTCGTAAGAACTTCGTTCATCTTCGGAACACGAATTAAGATATTTTTGATTAAATCTGAGAGCTGGATCACTCCTCCATAGGCTTCTAAGGGATTGAAACTTGCCAGCCCCAAAAAGTTATTAAAGATCTCGTTAAAATAGTGCGCAAAAATAAACATAAATAACGACTTTATTTCAACTATTAATTTCCTTCTCTTTGGGCCTCTAGTCAGTTAAACTAGTGTAATTGCGTAGAGCTACGTCACACATAGGCTCACTATTTGCCGACGCTGGTCATGTGGGTGATGTGTGTGACGTACAACAACAGATCGTACGCTGTTAAACTAGTAACCTGACTCGAGGCCCAGAGAGAAGGAAATTAATAGCTGAAATAAAGTCGTTATTTTGGGGGGTTTTTGCGCACAAAAAGTGTTCTCGCCATTTGATAAATTTAAGATTGAGCCACTGTAGTCACTTGGACTATTTTAACGATGTCTTTAATAACTTTTCGAGGCCGGCAAGTTCAATCCCTGAAGAAGCCTATGGACTAGTATGGAGGAGTGATCCAGCTCTCAGATTTCATCAAAAATATCTTAATTCCTGTTCCGAAGATGAACGCAGGTCTTACGGGGTTGGAACAACATGAGGGTGAGTAAATACTGACAGAATTTTCATTTTTGGGTGAACTAACCCTTTAAGAGCTTTTAGAATTTTACAAAACCTATAGAAATTAAACAACTGAATTGATAAAAAAAGACTGCTGTAATCATCTTCATTTTTTTATTTAACACTCCTACCGACCCCACAAAAGTACACATCTATGTGTATCCATTCATGCACATTTGAATCAAGTGATCTGTAAATACAGACTAAAAAAAACAGCTACACAACCTAGCTGTATAACTGCCCAACAGCAATACTGCTTTAACATAGAGCAAAACAGAAATACTTATTTGCCATGAAAACAAAACTTTCAAACCATTAGTTGTGACAACGATACTGTCTCTCACAGATCACTAGTAGAGAGAAATCGTACTTATCACAGAACTTCACGACACATGACCATACAAGAGTGTTTACTGATAGGCTGTCTGTCACCCGCAAAAATCCAATCATGTTTTAGAGACGAAAAAAAATCATGCCCTGACTAACATAACTACTTTCTACTCAAGAACCTTGACAGAAATGTAGTTGAGTAAAAAGTACGATATTTGTCTTTCAAATGTTGTGAAGTTAAAGTAACAAGTTTCCAGAAAAAAGTGTACTTAAGTACAGTACTCAAGTAAATGTAGGCTATTCGTTACTGCCCACCTCTGTGTTGATCTAAACTGAGGAAAAAGTGTTGCAGATTCAAGTTTCATTTAGCCAAATCACATAACAGGTTTCCCATAATTTGGTCATAATTAATTCTGCTGACATAATTCTTGCAAAATGCATTCTGCATTCACAGGTGGACATAATTTAAATCCCCGCCCAGTCTCCCCGCGTGGCTGTCAGAAAATAATGGCCAGACGCAGTTTAGACAAGAAATTAAACTTATTTGAACCGTACAATAAACGTCAATCTTTAATACAATTTATTTAGACTTACATGATACTATGTGTGTCATTTTTCATTTTAAAGTAACACTATGTGGTTTTTCGACCTTCATAATATATTTCCAAGACCCTTGTGATGGTACATTGACTTACAATAGGTTAAATGACACGTTTGCCATAGCCTGACGTGGTCTGTATCGCTTTTACTGACACTATGTAACTTCGGGTTTCGGGTAGTAACCGGAGCACAAAAAGATCTACAAAATTCGACTTTCTTCGTTTGTGATGTCTTTCATAAGATAATGCATCCAAAGCCGGTGCTGGATAAACAGCGAGCGTGCGCGTGCGACAGTAGGCTGCGGTAGGCTAAATTATTGATGACTCTGTAATTTATTTGGTGTTGCTTTAATTGTGCAACATTATCTGAACAAGGCGATCGCCTGTACAATCACAGTCAGTCATGAGATCTTAAAGGGTTAGTTCACCGAAAAATGAAAATTCTGTCCGTATTTACTTTTTACTAAAATTTAAGATTGAGTCACTGTAGTCACGTGGACTATTTTAACGATATCTTTAATAACTTTTGGGGGCTGGCAAGCTTCAATCCCTTAAGAAGCCTATGGAGGAGTGATCCAGCTCTCAGATTTAATCAAAAATATCATAATTCGTGTTCCGAAGATGAACGAAGGTCTTACGAGGTTGGAACAACATGAGGGTAAGTAAATACTGACAGAATTACTGGCACCCATTTTTGGGTGAACTATCCCTTTAATGAAGAGCTGCAAGCTGCTTTGCGAGAGGAATAATCGGAATCGGAATTTTTTAATGTTTTAAATGTTGAATGTTTTTATTCTTTCAGCATGTTTATTAATCTCCCATTTCTGTCAATTTAGTCATTGCTGGTTATAACCTTAAACCCAGATGATCGATGATGTGACTTGTTAAACATGATCAACCCAGTTAAAGGAGAACTCCGGGCAATTTTTAAGTTAATCTTGATCTTTATACCTTTGTGAGTACTGTCTATAGAAAAAAAAAACGAACCGGATTGGTGCTTGCAACACGGAGCTGCGACCGCAAATGCCCAGAGCTCCCACTCAGCTAAAACGGCAGTTATGGGGGCATATACATAAAGAGTGTCTTTGTGCCTCTTAGCAGACACAAAATGCAATTAAAATGTCTGTCCAACATGAACAGGGCCCTTACATGTGAACAAGATGCGTTTAGCAACAACCATTGTTTAAATTCACCTAAATAGTGTTTTAGACGGCTAGCTGTAGTCTCCCGCTGAAGTCCCGTGGGAACTCAGTTGTAGCCAAAGGTAAATAGTAGTGATGGGAAGTCCGGTTCTTTTCCGCGAACCGGTTCTTTCTGACAGTTCGTTTCAATGAACCGGTTCAAGAAATGGTTCGCGTTTGTGCCGTTCCGAATTATGGCGACAGAATACGAAAATAAAAGAACTTATTTTCATCGTCTTCCTTTCCATGACCTCGAGATACTGCAGTTGTGTCTAGTTGTACTTCAACTTGATGTGCAAACTCCCATACAAGTACTACGCGCTAAAGATTACCGCATTTGCAGCGAACACTTTGACAAGGATGACTACACAGACACAACATAGCGGGGCCCGTTGAAGAAAAAAGTGATTCCATGGACGTGTGCAACCACTGTGGAGATAATGTAAACTTTATTTATCCTTCCATTTGGGCACTGTGTTGTGTCTGTGTAGTCATCCTTGAACGACACAAACGCGAACCATTTCTTCTTCACCTACACACTGCTATTTACCTTTGGCTACAACTGAGTTCCCACGGGACTTCAGCGCGAGACTATAGTCGTCCAAAACACTATTTAGGTGAATTTAAACAATGGCTAAGTTGCTAAATGCGTCTTGTTCACATGCAAGGGCCCTGTTCATGTTGGACAGACATTTTAATTACATTTTGTGTCTGTTAAGAGGCACAAAGACACTTTTTATGTATATGCCCCCATAACTGCCGTTTTAGCTGAGTGGGAGCTCTGGGCATTTGCGGGAACAGCTCCGTGTTGCAAGCACCAATCCGGTTCATTTTTTTTTCTATAGACAGTACTCACAAAGGTATAACGATCAAATTTAACTTAAAATTAACTTAAAAATTGCCCGGAGTTCTCCTTAAAATTTGTATTATCAACTCTGGAAGTATTCCTTCGTTCAAAAAACTTAATTTGATCTAAGACTGGAGATTGCACAGGAAAGTAAAGTGAGTGTGTGAAAGCAATTGGTACATTGTTTAATTGCTATCATATTCTTAAAGGCACACTATGTAACAATTGCACCTTAATATAAAAGGTTCAAAGTAATTTCGGTGGTAAATAAACTCATAGTAGGACGAATCATCCTGGTAGTAAAGCTTGGGGGGGTCGTCGCTGGAAAAACCGGCTATTTAAGTTTGAGAGGAGCGCCCACGACAAATCTCGCGAGAATCACAACTTGCTTTACATCAACTACGTCACACACAACAACAACATATGAAGCACGCAGACACTTGGGCGCATTTCAGACGATGGAACGAGCAAAGAAAAAGCGGTCGGAAGAAAGTTTGAAAAGGAAAAGAGAATCTGACCGTGTGAGGAACCGGACAAGAGTCCCACTCGGTCGGGCATTTACTCGTTGGCGCGAGCTAAAAAGCAGCACAGGATGCAACAGCAATGCTGACCTGGCGATCTTGTTGATGGACTATTAAGTAAATATCTTATTTGTAAACTTGTTTGCGTTTTATATTGTATGTTGTTGCGCTTGCTTGTAGTATGTCATTTTTTACAATGCTGTTCATTCATCCATTGTTGATAATTAGACCAGTCCAATAATTTATCATGAGATTATCATGAGAACAGTTTTATGAGAACAGCATTTACGACAGTGCAAGTATTCCACAGCGACTCTAGGGGTCGCTGTTTGACAAAAACAGAATTCCTGCATAGTGTGCCTTTAATCTGGTGTCGTGCCACAGACCTAATATAAATATTATGCAGGAAACAGAAATCCGATCGGTTATCCAGATCCAAAGGCTACTTAATGTGAACAAATGTAAATGCTCCATGTCCTGATTGGCTAATGATCTGATCTGTTTGATCGGATCACGCTGATCGCATGTTAATGCCAAGTGTAAACGCAGCCTTAAATGTAAAAAAGATTGACTGCCTTCAATGCCTTGAATGCCCACATGAAGTTGACTCATTAGTCACCATATATCAAAGACAAATGTTCATTCTTGAAAAAAATCAAGTACATGATTTAATCTAATATGAGACGATAATATGAGAACACTTTTACGGTTTCAAATGCCAAGTCACTTATATATAGCAGTATACACTCACCAGCCACTTTATTAGGTACACCTGTTCACTCATTAATACAAATATCTAATCAGCCAATTACATGACAGCAACTGTAGAGAAGTTCAAACTGAGCATCAAAATGGGGAAGATTTAAGTAATTTAAGTAACTTTGATTGTGGTTGTTGGTGCCATGACGGGCTGGTCTGAGTATTTCAGAAACTGCTCTACTGGGAATTTCAGACACAACCATCTCTAGGCTTTTGAGAGTATGTTCTGAAAAATATCCAGTGAGCGGCAGTTCTGTGGGTGGAAATGCCTTGTTGATGCCAGAGGTCAAGTGTAGAATGGCCAGACTGGTTTGAGCTGATAGAAAGGCAACAGTAACTTAATCGCTCGTTACAACCGAGGTATGCAGAACAGTATCTCTAAACAAATAATACGTTGAACCTTCAAGATAGGCAACAGCAGCAGAAGACACACCGGTGCCAAACCTATCAGCTAAGAACAGGAAATTGAGGCTAGAGTTCGCACAGACTACCCAAAATTAGACAATCAAAGATTTGAAAAAAGTTGCTTGGCTTGATGAGCCTCGATTTCTGCTGCAACATTCAGATGGAAGGGTCAGAATTTGGTGTAAACAACATGAAAGCATGGATCCATCCTACCTTGTATCAACGGTTCAGGCTGCTGGTAGTGGTGTACTGGTGTGGGGGATTTTTACTTGGCACACTTTGGGCCCGTTTTAGCATTGTTTAAATGCCACAGCCTACCTGAGCTTTTTTGCTGACCTTGTCCATCCCTTTAAAAACACAGTGTATCCATCTTCTGATGGCTACTTCCAGCAGGATAATGTGCCATGTCACAAAGCTCAAATCATCTCAAAGTTGTTTCTTGAACATGACAGTGAGTTTACTATACTCAAATGGCCTCCACAGTCACCAGATCTCAATCCAATACAGCACCTTTGGGACGTGGAAGAACAGGAGATTTGCATCATGGATGTGCAGCTGACAAATCTGCAGCGTGATGCTGTCATGTCAATAATATTGACATGACAGCAAAAATCTGGGCCAAAATCTGAGGAATGTTTCTGTAAGACTGAAAAAACTGGAAGAACTGGAAGAGAGGGCAACTCTCTGAGAAAACAAAATAAATTAACATTTGAACTCTCTCTTGTGAAGTCAGCATCAAAATTTGAGGTGCAAGTCTCAAATACATCTCTTTCCCTCTTCCCCCACTACTTTCTCTCTCATGCTGGTGTCACCGATGTTAAGGGTTATTTACCACACTCCGGAGGAGCAGATACCAGACGCAGACAACCAAGGTAAGTTTTAAAGGTAAGTTTTTATTAAAATTAAAAAGGGATAAAAGCAGGGGCAGGGACGTTCGTGGCTGTGACTTTGGTGCGATACGGGGAGGGGAGTGCTGGTAGGTACTCTTCCGTTCTTCAAGTAAGTATATCCCTCTCCTGGTGGCTCATGGGACGGGTAATGGCTCTTCTCGTCGTCAGACTCGTTGAATAAGCTCGTGGGACAGACAGTGACTTCTCTCGTCGTCAGACTCGTTGAATAAGCTCGTGGGACAGACAGTGACTTCTCTCGTCAGCAGACTCGTTGAATACGTTCGTGGAACAGGCAGTGACTTCTCTCGTCAGCAGACTCGTGGAATAAGCTCGTGGGACAGACAGTGACTTCTCTCGTCGTCAGACTCGTTGGATAAGCTCGTGGGACAGACAGTGACTTCTCTCGTCATAAGACTCGTGGAATAAGCTCGTGGGACAGGCAGTGGCTTCTCTCGTCGTCAGACTCGTGGAATAAGCTCGTGGAACCGACAGTGACTTCGAAGACAGAAACGGGGTACTTTACCAGCCTTCGCTCTCGTTCTGGGTTAGAACGGTGCCGTTGGGAGAAATAGGGAGGCTGGACCTTCTTTGGCGTGGAGTACAGTGCTCGTGAACGGTGGCAATAGAGGTGCGTTGAGCTGTTCTCCTCTGCACCATACACACAATCCCAGAGACCTGGACACAGCTGGGGGGATAGATCAATTCGAAAGAATCTTCAAAGTTATGGGTCAATTTTATCCGTCAGAAACTCAGAGAGAACACAGTTGTTTGATCTCACCGCACTCGTGCATAAATCACTCTTGTGAATCTCCACACGTGTTTAGTTCACTCTTTCAGACACTGCAAACTCACTCTATCTTCACAGCGATTAATCAACTCGTTTCTCTTTTCTTCATAGGATGGATGAACCAAAGAATAGTGGACTCAGAAGATGAACATAGATTCAACGATCTTCCCAGCCGCTACTGTTACTGTCAACAGGATAACACACACTGCCCACAAACACAGGTTAGCCGTACACTGGTGATGGCAATCTTCACATATGTCTTTCTCCAAAAGGTGAATCATAAAAGGGATGCACTTAACTTTTCCTCAGTGAATCATGTGAATCCTGCAGCGGGTTTCCACTCTCTTTTCTGCCAGTCACTCTCTTTCTTCCTCTGCGAGTGTCGAGTTGGGATAACGGGTTCTTCCTCCCTTGGTTCAGGAGTAGGGGCTCTAGGGACCACAGCCCAACCCACCCAGGGGGGGCAAGGGCGAAGCAAGTTTCGGTGCAGGATTCTCATGGGGCCAGTCTTCTCCCGTCGTTCGTCCGCCCCAGGGAGTTTGTTCCGCTCCAGGCAAATCCGCAGGATAGCCAACCCTTCATCCTGCTCCTGCCGCTCTCTCCATCGGTGGGGGTCCCATCCCCAACTTGCCGGTACTCCCTCCGATTGCCTTCCGGGTGCCTCCACTATTCCTACCATCAACCCTTCCTCTGATTCTGGTCCTGGGGTTCCCCCTTCCCCTGCCGGTGGTAATCGTGACAGGACATCCGCATTTATGTGTTCGCGGCCTGGTCGGTACTGCAGTCGATAGTTGAAATTGGCTAGCTGGGCAACCCACCTCTGCTCCACCGCCCCTAGTTTTGCGGTTTGGAGGTGGACCAATGGGCTGTTGTCGGTCACCACCAAGACTTCAGCTCCCCACAAGTAGTCCTTAAACTTCTCACACAAAAGCCACTTCAGGGCCAGAAGCTCAATTTTAAAAGAGCTATAGTTGGCGTCATTCCGCTCTGCTGGATGGAGACTCCGGCTGGCGTAGGCGATGACCCTCTCTGTTCCGTCCTGTCGCTGGGCCAGTACGGCTCCCAGTCTGCTATTGCTAGCGTCGGTATACAGTACAAAGGGTCGGGTGAAATCGGCATAAGCCAGAATGGGGGCCTGCAGCTACTCCTGCTTCAGCCTCTGAAAGGCGATCTCACACTCTGGGCTCCAAGTAATCATGGGGGAACTCCGACTCCGTGGGGGGCCAGATCCGGCCAGCAGCTGGTTCAGGGGTTTTGCAATCTTTGAAAAGTCTTTTATGAAGCGTCGGTAGTAGCCGACGAATCCCAGGAAGGACCGTACTTGTCGGACGGTTTTGGGTGGAACCCAGCCCTGCACTGCGGACACCTTCTCTGGGTCGACAGCCACCCCCTTAGCGCTCACCCGATGCCCCAAGAACTGGACCTCCCTCTTAAGGAGCTGGCATTTCCCTGGCTGGAGTTTCAGTCCATACCGCTCCATAGCCCGTAAGACTTGCTCCAGGTGTAACAGGTGAGTGTCAAAGTCGGGGGAATAGACGATCACGTCATCCAGGTACACCAGGGTGGAGTCCATCAACTGCCCTCCCAGGCATCGCTGCAACAGCCTCTGGAAGGTCGCAGGGGCATTACAGAGCCCGAAGGGCATACAATCCCACTCGAACAGGCCAAAGGGGGTGGTGAAGGAGGTCTTCTCTCGGTCTTGCTCCTCCACCCGCACCTGCCAGTAGCCACTCGCCAAGTCAAGGGTGGAATACCAGGCGGCATTGGTCAGTCCTGTAAGGGAATCCTCGATGAGAGACAGGGGGAAAGCATCCTTCTTGGTGACCAAGTTCAACTTGCGATAATCCACGCAAAATCTCCAAGAGCCCGTCTTCTTGCGGACCAGGACAATTGGGGCGGCCCATGGTCTGCTGCTCTCTCGAATGATAAAGTCGGGGGTACCGGGCGGTACCGCTCTCGACTGGGTGGAGCATCTCCGGTAGGTATAGCGTGCGGTGCCCCCATAGTCCTCATCATGGGTGGAGAAGACGAGTTGCCACTTGGCCAAAAGGCTCTGGAGTTGGCGAGTTTGTTCTTCCTGTAGGCCCTCCCCCTGCAGGGACTCACCCCACAAATGGGTCGGCATGTGGTGCGCAGCAGGACCAGGACCAACTTCCTCCCTTGCCAGACCGACCTCGACCACCGTTGCGCTCACTTGGCAGAAGCGGACCTCCTGCTCCTCAACCACCTGATGGGAACTCACTGGCGTAATACGGGTCAACCGTTGGTGACGATAGAGTTGGACAGGGTAAGTCTTCGTGTTTCTCACTTTCACTGCAATTCGGCCCCGACGGGCTACTGTTAACCCCCGAGCAACTTCGACGGCCTGACACTCCCAGTGGGGCTCGACAAGAACACACTCTTCAGGACCATAGGCCCGCTCAGGGAACCGGACCCAAACCACAGCCTCACTCCGGGCGGGAATGGAGACAGCGTATCGACATACCACTCGTCCGGCGTCTCTCCCGATCTTGTCGGGAGCTGGCGACCTGTACTCGTCGACAGTCGGTGACGACACGTTCCCACTCTCGCTTCTCGGCTACAGAAGTGGAACGAAGAGGACCAGTCCGAAACAGCTCTTCCCAACAGTCCATGATTACATTCATCCCCAACAAGGTTCGATGTTCCCCCAGACAGGAGTCCCGCACAATCACTACCCCCTTCCGTGGGATAGTGGTGTAATCTGGACCTTCTCGTAACCCCAACATGAACTGGTCTCTTTATAATGTCTCTTCTTCTCCTAGACCCTGATGCTCCCGACTCTTCAACCTGGAGTACTGTTCTCGTAGTCGCAGAGCGAATGCTCGCAGAGTCTGCCCAGGTCCCTGCTTACAGTTAAAAAACTGAGTCCGCAACACTGCCACGGGAGTGGAATCACCATACTGCCTGGATAAGAACTCAAAGATTGCTTGTGTAGTGGCTCGGACGGCTTCAGGTGCTGCTCGAACTTCTCTCTTCTTCGCCTCCCCCTCGTGCGAATTCAGCACAAATTGTATCCTCTTTTTTTTATATCCACCCAAAAATACATGGTTTAATGTGAATTTTTATCAACAATACTATACATGTTTGGTATCATTTGAAATGCCTCGAATGTCTCATTCCCAAAGAAGTGAATCAAAAGGTAATAAAGTTCTTAAGGGGTTAGAGATAACTTGCACATAGAGGAGGGGTATTACCTCCAGGGAAATGGCATTCTGCTCCCAAAAAGGTGTAAACTCTGAATGCAAATTCCCATTGTTAGCAAATGTTTACATTTAAAAAAACCTTGGTCTGAGTATCTAGGGAGATGCTGAAGAAGGCTTATGGCAATTTGTATTTGTAACTCAAATTAGCCCGTGATGCGGAGTGTATGCAGGCACTCTGCATTATGTATTTTATAATGTCAGGTTCGCATCTTCTCTCTTTATTCCAGAGCATTTGATGTTTTGTATTTATTATCTTTGAACTGATTATGAAATTGGCATGATACATTTACATAATAAATTGTTACATTTGATTTTATTCCGACAGACTCTGAAATTGTTTTCCCAAGTAGATAAAACGGATTCGTATGTTACCACAAGTTTTGCGTCAGATTAGTGATGACTAATATTTGGCACTAATTCAGGTGCACGTGTTTTGCAAAGACAAGAAGTGAATTTCCGTTCAGGGCAGCAAAAGTGCTGCTTGACCAACCTAAATCTGTGTGTGTCTTACCTCTGTTTTAATTTAATGTTACTTTAAATAAGTGTACATGGGAAACCACGGCATAGCCAATACAAAGCTATTATAAGACAAGTAAAGTTGGTTGACTTATATCTGTAGTAGTGGCCATACCTCTACTGAAGTAACGTTACTTTAATTTCAAGTGTATGCAATCACGGGGGCTATAACAAAGTATCTTTTGATTGTGTAAGTGTGAATGTTTAGTGACCGAAGCTGGCGAGATTGTGATCGTGAGACCCACGTTAAACAAGGCGTGAGGACCTCTGAGCGATATAGCTTCCTATTATGAACGGGTAAAATATAAGTAAAGAGTTAAATAGAACAATCAAATGTATTGCTAACATATTATATAATTGATCAATAACCAACTGGCAATCTAACTTAAATTCGAGGTCGTGATAAAATGGACAGGGTTCTCAAGTTTTATCAAAAGCTTAGAGTGAGATCACATGTGGTAGGGGATGAGCCCTAATGAAGCCCCGCCCCCCAATTTTACCCATTGTTCATAATTAACCAGCACAAATTGAAATTATAACAATTGGTAAATCTGATAAATGTCAGAGCAATTCATCACATCAAATATACTCTATAATGTTATATTTCAAAATTACAAATATACAAAAATGACAAAAATCTAACAAATTGCTTCAAACAGTTTGGGAAAACAAATCTTTTTTTCATTTTGAATGTGTCAAACTTAGTCGAAATGGTATAATGATTTATTGTGTGATATAAAATATTACCCAGAGCACTCTGATTTAATACATGTAGCCTTAATGTAACTAGAAAGACGATTAATTCAGTATAATATATAATTTAAAATAAAATGAAGAAATACATCTTCATTCCTTCCCATACCCACTAACATTTCCCTTAGTTTCAGATAAGGTAAGCTAGCCAAACTGAGCCGAAGGTTCTGGCCTGGTTTCAGAGTAGTTGTAGAGTTTTTGACTGCATCAATAATAATGTATACAATAGGCTATAAATTAAATGTTCTAGCCTAAAACCGTTAGACGAGCTTTCTCCCAATTTACCTTCTCCATCACGACGTGTGTTCGCGCGATGTTGTTGGTTACCTAGTAACGAACGTACAGTGGCCGAGAATGTTCCGTCAACTTCCGTGTGTTCGCGCACATGTTGCCTAGTAACGAACGCAATCTGCCTGAGATACGTGCTGGTGGCAGGAAACTTCATGTTTCAAACTTCTGCGCCTCGTATACAACGTTATATATAAAGCTTGCAGGACAACTTGGTTGGCATTGCCTTTTCAGCGTGAGAAATACAAGGTGTGGCGTGTGAGCGTGTGAATTGGTTGAATTGCGTGTGTCTCACGGCCAATGCGTGAGACTTGAGAACCCTGAATGGAGTCAGATTTAAAATGGAGTCAGATAAAAGTTTAAATGGAATTAAATTACTTTGCCATGCGGAAAGACAGTAACACGCAGAGACCTTCACCCGTTCAATCGGATGCCACCTTTGGACCGATCTAGACTGGCTTACAAACACCTTGTTGAATCTATGCTACAAAGAATTAAGGCAGTTCTGAAGGCAAAAGGGGGTCCAACCTGGTACTAGTAGGGTGTACCTAATAAAGTTGCTGGTGAGTGCATATAGCATAGTTAACTAAATATCAAAATATATAGATTTGGTGCTTCGTATCTAAACAAGGCCTAAGAAAAATTATAAATTATTTATTATTATTTAAAGTAGGATTTTAAAGTGCCATTGTTTATTCAATACTTGATGTTCTTAAAGGCAGGGCAGGTGATTTGTTCCGGAAACATTTTTATTTTATGCTAAGTTAAGTAGTCTAAATATTTAAATATATAAATACCTGTATATATATATATATATATATATATATATATATATATATATATATATATGTTTAGTCTGTGGAATGCGCAGGATCATAAAATGTTCGTCCAGTCAATGCATTTGGTCTGAGTGCAATGTCCTACCTTGCTGTCAGCATATGTATTTCCGTACCTCCGCGCTCCCTGCTTGCGCAGACGTCACACGTCATCAGCGCATTTCATGCTATGCAGGGTTATATAGACGTCAGTCACCAAGCACTGCAACAACCTCTTACATTTACTCCTGAACCAAAACAACGAGCTTATGGTGGATTCATGCCATAACTACCGTAATTTGGAAGAAATGGAAACACATGGCGTTATACTCGGAGCGGTTTGTGACTTGAATTTATGTTTCAATAGTGAACACTATCAATGCCGAAATGAATCTGCAGCAGTCAGGTAGTACAAGTCAGTGCTCTTTAAGTTTATGTTCTTTATTATTGTAATGTTGTGCTTTGAGACAAGGTAGTTTAACAACATCTTTCGTGACGCTTTTTTTTGCTCCTCGCTGTACACTTTCATGTGTTATGGAGGAGTCGTGGCTTTGTAGAGCGCTCTGAAGGGAGGGTGGGATCTTATGCACTAGCTCAATATAGCCTATGCACTGGCTAGCCTCTCTGAAGATTACCTATCCTAGCTTTGAATGATTTTAACTTTTTTCTCTTTTTATTTTTGTTGTAAAGCTCTTTAAATTGCTATTATGTGTGAAATATAACATAAATAAACGTGTCTTGCCTGTCTGTTTTGCTTCCTTTCTAACTCATGATGATGATTGATGGTTGTAAATAGATAAAACTAATTGTATCCATTGAGAGCAGCATATGAAGGATATGAA
This sequence comes from Siphateles boraxobius, assembly GCF_051911475.1. Classification (NCBI taxonomy): domain Eukaryota; kingdom Metazoa; phylum Chordata; class Actinopteri; order Cypriniformes; family Leuciscidae; genus Siphateles; species Siphateles boraxobius. The sequence continues at coordinate 1,652,571 of NW_027508721.1, read as the reverse complement.
GAGCTGCTTTCACACTGTGGTCTTGAATACAGCTTAATGCTTTGCTGATTTTGTTAAGCTATTTAAAATATATTTGAAAAGTTATAATCTTGATCCCAATCTCATCTTGTCATTTCCTGTTCACTGACATTGTCAATAAACAGCCAAAAAAGTATGAGATCCACCCAGTAGAACTGTGGTTCCCTTTCTAAGGAACTTGCACTGCGTTGAGAATCGACACATTGGGGAACACCTTCAGCGCGAAGCGTCTGAAGCCTGTATGGAGTTAGTCCAATCTTAATTGGTGTTGCGTCATTATGTCACTTGTGACGTTTCATGTGATATATATAAAATGGTGAATAAGGAGAAACAATACAGGCAGTGTGCGTCCCCTTGCCCACGCTATTTGAGCAAGGGTGACACACACTCACTTTGTGTTGTTTGTCTGGGAGTGGAGCATGCACAGGCAGTGCTTAAGGGCGCTGTCTGTGCAAACTGTGATTTTCTGCCTCTCAGGATGCTCCACTCCCGCCTGGCCCTGTTCGATGAATCAGGCCAGGCTTGCGTTCCCCGTGGGTTGGGACCAATGCCTGTAAAGGTGTCTTTACGGTTCGCAAATGGAGCTAGTGGATGATGTTGAGACAGCTTCGGGCCTGTTTGGAAGTTTCCCTCTCTGTCCTGCAGTTGCCATGCCCCATTTTTCTTTGCCACTCAGTTCCCCATGCTGTTCACCACACCTTCAACTAATTAATCAGCCACAGACTTTATTAGACAGCACCTATACACACAGCCCTTTCTCTTTGTTAATGCCACATGGAGGACTCCTTGTGTGTTGCTGTTGGAAATGCCGTGTCTCCTGCCTTGTGTGCGTTATTGAACTATGTAAGTTCCATACGTTTCACCTTTGATGGTATGTTAAGTTGATTATGAGAAAATGAGCACGAATCTTGCATTCCTTTAAGTCTGTCTGTTTAAATGTATTGTTAGATTGAACAGTTCAACTTGGTTTATATTGCTCATGTGACTCACTGTGGTAGTTGTAAGAATATGTGCATTTGAGTATTTATAGGCATTATCAGTTTATTAAATAGGGGTCTGAGGGAATTTATGTATTGACTTTGTTTGTAGGCTACCTTGCTAATTTCCTGTATTCTAAGTTCTTGTACAAATGTTTGATTGTCATTCAAATGGATTGTGGCCTTGTATTGTGGCATTATGTAGCTAATTGTATCCCATATCCTTTCTGTCTTAGAAACCACACACACACACATACCTAATAAAGAAAGACATTGTGTAATTAAAGTGACTGGACAGGACTGTTTTACCGACACCTCCAATGGTCTCAAGCCAGCCACATACACATCCCTCTCAAACCTCCTTTTCAGGCCCTTTCTCTGCAATCAGCAGCCAGCTCCATTGGTCCTGTTCAGGATTCGGAAGCCCGCTCTGCGGCTTCTTCCGCCCAGGACGAGGGCCCGATGCTCGAACTATCTGGCTCCGAGGAGTTAGATATTTTGGGCATCGAGGCAGGAGAGCACTCAGCACCTCATTCTCCTGTCTTCAAGGAGCTGCTGGAGGTTGTGACCTGGGCAGCAGCCAAATCAAATATCGAATCCTCCTCGATGCCCCGCTTTCGCGAGATTTCAGGAAGCAAAGCGATAGTCAGCTGCATTTAAACAGCTAATCCCTAGCCGCAGGGCTGGACTGGCCATCGGGCATACCGGGCATTTGCCCGGTGGGCCGACGTGCTTTTTGGGCCGATACAGATCATTCTTTAAAAAAAATATATAAAAACTTTTTTTTTTGTCTAAACGGCCCATAATACTCGTACATCGGCGGCCCATTCGTTTAGTTTTGCTTAATTGACGGCGCTGGGATCTTTGTGCCGGTGTAATGCATTGGACAAAAAAAGTCAGTTTTTTTTTTAACAGACCGGCCCATGAAACACGTAGATCAGCGGCCCATTGGTTCTTTTCTTGATTGGCACTGGGCTGGTCCAATCACATCTTTAAATTCCTCCCCCTTTGGCCTTTGAGCGCGCGTGCAGTGTCAGTGTATCTGTCAAAATAGTCAGAGATGGAGAAGAAACGCAAGGAATGTGCAGAGAAATAGTGTGAAAAAAAGAAACGGGCCCTTCAAGTGTCTGATGAGGATATTGAGGAGGATCAGGAGAGAATGAGTGAGTGTAGAGAACTGTGTTAAGCAGAACTAGGCAACTTTCAGAACACTTACGTAGGCTATGAGTGAAGGAACCCATCACCCAGTTACGCATTATTTACACATCGGCATAGTTGATGATTACGCATTTTACTAGAACTGTAATGAGACGCGTTTGTAAACCATGTTTTCCGCCAAAATAAAAGATCATGTGTGTATCTCTTTCAAGATTGATTTCCATTACACGAGAGTAGATGTTAAAACTTCATGCTGTTTTGTACTCGGCTTTCGCCAAGATAAGCACCAACTAAGACGTAGCTTTACAGTAACCTATGCTTCTCCATCCATTTACGCTTCTTTCCATCTGGTGACGTGAATCTCCTTCTGTCTGGTGTTAATAGTGTATTTGCGCGTCAGCACACACAACGGCTGCAACCACAGTGCGGTCCCCCCATAACAACCCTCTGGAATGAGCGGAGTAGGGAACATCTCTAGGGTCTTCAAGTTGGCACCTTCCGTCCTCAGTGTTTCGTCGACTAGCCCACGACACCTCAAGAGGGCTCGACAGTGACTCTGGCGTCCCAGAGTCACCCCCCTCCGTCCCCCACTCAACTCAGCCCAGCTTACTGACCTCTACTTCCCTCTTGCTGCTGAGACCTAACCACAATCTCTCCGCAACCCAACCATACGCGCCAACCCGTTTGACTAAGGCTGTCGAGCCCCACTGGTGCGTTAATATGCAGTTTCAGTGGCAACGGTTCCGTATGGCATACCACCTACCGCAAAACACAATATCTGCCCAACCACCCATCATTCACGCAATATACACAGGAACGTAATGACTGTAAATACTATGCAACCTCTACAAATAAACCAACAGTGCTGCTGAGACCTAACCACAATCTCACAATCTCTCCGCAACCCAACCATACGCGCCAACCCGTTTGACTAAGGCTGTCGAGCCCCACTGGTGCGTTAATATGCAGTTTCAGTAGCAACGGTTCCGTATGGCATACCACCTACCGCAAATCACAATATCTGCCCAACCACCCCTCATTCACGCAATATACAGAGGAACGTAATGACTGTAAATACTATACAACCTCTACAAATAAACCAACAGTGCTGCTGAGACCTAACTACAATCTCACAATCTCTCCGCAACCCAACCATACGCGCCAACCCGTTTGACTAAGGCTGTCGAGCCCCACTGGTGCGTTAATATGCAGTTTCAGTGTCAACGGTTCCGTATGGCATACCACTTACCGCAAAACACAATATCTGCCCAACATCCCGTCATTCACGCAATATACACAGGAATGTAATGACTGTAAATACTATACAACCTATACAAATAAACCAACACCCTTCAAGTTTTCAAGAATTCTACGAAACCGTAGCATGGCGGCCTGTACTCAGCCAGCTAGAATCTTTCCGTCTCAACCACAGCCAGTTGCTGCTCCTTTCTGCTGCTTCAGATAAGTTCTTTACTGTGCGACTCAACTCTTGACCACTGAATCCGACGTCTCTGTGGAACCGGGTTGTAGAGTGTGCCACAAAACCTCGACAACCCACTTCCACTGGATAAACCTGGACTCTCCATCCTCGCTGTTCTGCTTCAGTGGCCAGATGAGCATAACGCAATTTCTTCCTCTCATATGCCTCATCTACCGCATCCTCCCATGGCACTGTTAACTCTATCAGTTGAACGATGCGTGCTGATCCAGACCACAAAACAATATCTGGTCGTAGGTTAGTGGTGGCAATCTCAGGTGGAAAAATAAGCCGTTGATCAAGATCAGCCAGCATCTTCCAGTCCCTAGCAGCTTCCAGTTGTCCTGGGCGAGAATTGGTGTTAGCACCTTTTATTGGTGGTTGCTCGCCTGGGCGGAGGAATATTGTCTTCTGCGTGTAATGTTTTGCTAGAACAGGCGGCAACTTATTGGTCATACTACGCTTACCTTCCAATGCTAAAGCCAAACATCGCAATACTTGGTCATGGCGCCAAGTAAACCGACCTTGGCTAAGAGCCACCTTACATCCTGTCAAAATGTGCCTTAATGTGGCAGGTGATGAACACAAAGGACAAGAGGGATCCTCTCCTACCCAGAGGTTTAGGTTCTGCGGTGATGGGAGAACATCATATGTTGACCTAATAAGGAAACTGATCCTACTCTCTTCCATTGACCAAAGGTCTTGCCAGCCCATTTTTCGTTGTTCCACACTCTCCCATCTCATCCACTCTCCCTGCTTGGCCTGGGAAATGGCCTTTATACATCTCATCCTCTCCTCCTGCTTTCGCACCTCGTTGACTACCAGCTTCCTCCTTTGAGCTGTGTCTGCCTTGTTCCATTTAGGAGGAGCTAAACTGAGCCCAAAACCCCCTCTTCCATGCTGTACCTGTCCCATGATATCCCCAATTTGAAGGTCAGCCTTTGCCTCTACTACAGATTTCTTTGCTGACCACTTTCTACCAGTTTTTACCACAGGGGCTGCCTCCCTTACACATTTGTCGCGTGACTCTGCTAAAGTCATTTCCAGTCTGACCTTGGCACACTTAAACTCCTCGGTTAAAGCAAGGACTGGCAGCTGCAATACTCCTTTACTACAAAGTCCCACTATGCTGAGGCAGCGTGGAACTCCCAACCATTTCCTGATGTATGAACTTATTAACGCTTCCAGCTTATCCACTGTTGTCAAAGAAATCTTGTACACAGTCAGTGGCCACAGCAACCTTGGCAGTAGACCAAACTGAAAGCACCAGAGTTTTAGTTTGCCTGGTAGAGCACAGCTGTTTATGCTCTTCAACCCTTCCACTGCTTGTCGTCTAACTTCTCCCACTCGAACTGTGTCCTTTAGATCCCCATCGTACCATCTCCCTAGACTCTTCACTGGCTTCTGAGAAACTGTTGGTATTGCCTCACCATTAATGAAGAATATTTTATCTACTACCTTGCCTTTAACTATTGAGATGCTCCTTGATTTAGAGGGATTAAATTGCATTCGTGCCCATTCAATATTATCTGTTAACTTCCCCAATAACCGATTAGTGCAGGGTACCGTTGTAGTCATGGTTGTCATGTCATCCATGTATGCTCTGATTGGTGGTAGTCGCATCCCAGAAGCCAAGCGCTCTCCTCCTACTACCCATTTTGATGCCCTAATGATTACTTCCATTGCCATGGTAAAAGCCAGTGGAGAAATGGTGCATCCTGCCATTATTCCAACCTCTAAGCATTGCCATGTAGTGCTGAATTCTGGAGTTGAGAAACTAAATTGCAAATCTCCAAAATAGGCTTTCACTAAATTTGTTATCGACATCGGTACCCTGAAAAAATCAAATGATGCCCAAAGAAGCTCATGTGGCACTGAACCATATGCATTAGCCAAATCCAGGAATGTCACGTGGAGCTCCTTCCTCTCCTTTTTAGCTGATTGTATTCGTTGCCAGATAACACTGATATGTTCTAAGCATCCTGAGAATCCTGGAATGCCCGCTTTTTGAACTGAAGTGTCAGTGAAGCCATTCTTTAATAGGTAGGTTGACAATCTCTGAGCAATAATGCTGAAGAAAATTTTGCCTTCGACGTTTAATAGTGAAATAGGGCGAAACTGACTGATGCTTGTAGCATCTTTTTCTTTGGGTATAAAGACTCCCCCTGCTCGGCGCCATGATATAGGTATGACCATGCTTGTGATCTAGGTACAAGCATGGAAATTAGTACAAAACTAATTATGAAAGTTCCTTTTATTTTTCAGTGCATTTGTTTTACAATATGGCTATTACTGTCATGGAATTAATATTATAACTATTATTATGCAGTAGTGTAATGCAGACAGACACTATATCACAGCTTTGAGTTTTTCTTTGTTCAATTTGCACACCGATTATGGGTTGGAGCTCTTAATTTTTAACTCTCAAAGTGCACCAGATTGATGAATTTAACATTAAAAAGCACAAATTTTTCTTACTGGGGGCTCCCCCGAACCCCCCTAAAGGGACAGAGGTTCACCCACCACAGATTTACCAAAAATTCTTTGTCAAACACTGGTATTGCTATGCCAATGCAGCTTATAGCTTGTTTTAGGATTCATCATTGTGGGGTAGTTCGATTGTATTTTACAACTAGTAGTTATTTCCTCTATTAACTCTTACTCATTCCTACTCACTCATTAGGCTACATGGCATTAGTGGTTTTAATAGGAGTTAGTATACATATTCAGGGTTGTGAAAAGATCGGTTGTGTTTATGATTACATGTAGGGGGTAAGCCAAAATGCCCGGGCCGATTTTTAGTCCCAGTCCAGCCCTGCCTAGCCGTCATTCTAGATCTCATTGGTCTGCTGCCAGGGGGCAGTCCCAAGAAGCAGCCTCCAGCTCCTCGTACCTGCAGCAACAGAAGGAGAGTGTTACCTCTCGTGCTCCCCCACAAAAGGCTTGGAGCCAGAGGCAACACTCTCAGCCGAAGTCCTCCAAACCGAAGGCAGATCTGAGGATTGTCATTCAGGCAAGGAAGGCCCCGGCAAAGAGGCCCTGACGCGATCACCTCGCACCTTCACGAAATGCATGGATGCTGCTCTGTTCTGAGCCATCTGAGGTGCTTGGGGTTGAGACTTAATGTCAAGAAAAGTTCACTAATTCCTCTTCAGTGAACGACATTCCTGGGGGAAGAGTGCTTCAATTATGATGCGGGCACAGTTGTCTCCTGCTAGTATAAACACCTTCTTGACCACAGTCACGAGCATCAAGCTAGGCCAGGCCATCACTGTCAAACATTTTAAAAGGGTTCTGGGTCTTCTGGCAGCATCATTCAATGTAATACCTTTTGGCCTGCCGTATATAAGGGCCCTGCAGTGGTGGCTCAGGCCCAGAGGGTTTTCCCCGAGGGGGAACCCATTTCGCACGATCAAAGTAACACACAGATGCCTTCGTTCTTTGGTCATGTGGAAGAAACCATGGTTCCTGTCCCAAGGCCCTGTGTTGGGACCAGCATGTCAGAGAAAAATAATAGTGACCACGGATGCGTCCCTCACAGGCTGGGGAGCGGTCATGGAGGGCCGCTACACCAGGGGTCCATGGAAGAACCACCATCTCTCGTGGCACATCAATTGCCTTGAGATGTTGGCAGTATTTCTGGCTCTGAGACATTTCCTTCCGGACCTCAGAGGCCACATGTTCTAGTACGAACAGACAATACCTCGGTGGTCTGGGGAATGCAGACTTCACCCCGAGACGGTGGAAGGAAGTTCGGTCAGGAGGAAGTGGATCTTGTCGCTTATCACGAGAACACACACTGTCCGCTCTGGTTTTCCCTCACACATCCAGCTCCCCTGGGACTTTTCTATGATCGCTCTGCACCCAGGGGTTCTAGGGAGGGTCCGGCGGCACGGGATCAGCTTGTTCCTAGTAGCCCCGTACTGGCTGGCCCGAGTATGGTTTTCAGACATAATAGCAGGCCCTCTCCTAGCAGGCCCTCCGTGGCAACTCCCAATCAGGAGGGACCTTCTGTGGGGGGGTTTAACTGCCCACTGGCTTCAGTGCTGGAGTTCCTCCAGAGTCGATCCCCGTCCACGCTAAAGGTCTATGTGGCGGCCATAGCTGCCTTCCACACGTCTCTAGGGGTGGGCCCTTTGGGTAGACACCCACTTATAGTAAGTTTCCTTCGTGGAGCTAGGAGGATGAGGCCTGTCGCCGGACCAGGGTCCCCATGTGGGACCTGGCAGTAATTCTTGAAGGTTTATCCCTGGCACCCTTCGAACCTTTGGACGAGGTGTCCGAGAAATATGTAACCCTGAAGGTAGCCTTCCTGCTAGCTATCACGTCCCTAAAAAGAGTCGGGGACCTGCAGGCGGTATCTGTTGCTCTCTCTTGTCTCGAGTTCGCTCCTGGCAGAGTGAGAGCCATTCTCCACCCTAGACCCGGCTATGTGCCTAAGGTGCCTGCAAATGTGGCACGGTCTGTAATCTTGCAGGAATTCCATCCTCCACCGCATGTGCGGCTGATCAAGCTAAGCTACATCTATTAGGCCCGGCCCGAGTTCTGGAGGCCTAGGTACACAGATCCTCAGGCTGGAGGAAGTCGGATCAGCTGCTTGTGTGTTTGGGTTACCTAAGAAGGGTTCCCCTGCCCCTAAACAAACTATTAACAGATGGATAGTAGAGGCCATTTCTTCAGCTTACGAGGTGCACAATTTGCCTTCGCCTCTCCTGATAAGAGCTCACTCAACTAGAGGAGTGGCATCCTCTAAAGCCCTGCTAGCTGGGGACTCCCTTTAAGAGGTCTGTGATGCTGCCGGCTGGGCCTCCCCACACACCTTCATAAAGCATTATAGTTTGGATCTGCCCTCTACACTAGGGCGGGTACTAGTCAGTGTGGCGCAGTGGGCATTTCGTTCCCCAATGTGCCGATTCTCGACGCAGTGCAAGTTCCCTCGAAAGGGAACGAGATGCTGAGTCCCTCGGCCACAGTTCCTGTGCTCCTGAGAACGACTTGCTTCAACCTATCAGAAGCTGACGCTGTTGTGATCCGGCGTTCTTTTATAGCTTCTACATCACCGTCACATGCGACGTCATAAGTGGCGTAATGACGCAACACCAATCGAGATTGGATTAGTTCCATACAGGCTTCAGACACATCACGCTGAAGGCGTTCCCCAATGTGTCGATTCTCGACGCAGCGTCTCGTTCCCTTCTCAGGGAATGGGAGTTGAAATCGTAACCCAAGATGTTTTCATATTGTAACATTTGTGTGCTAATTTGGATTTGTCACTGGAGTCGTTTAACTGTGTTACAAGTGTTATAATTGAAATCTAGCAGCGTTCCGTACTACTGTGTTCAATTTACATTTTCTGCGGTCGAAAAAATGCGGTTATTTTTTTTAAGGGTATGGACACAAGCGTAGGAATGTTAGAGTGATTAAGTGATGTTAAGAACTCTGTTATTTCAGTAAGACTCCTGTTCCTTCCTTTGTTGTTCCTTTACCCAGAATCCCTGCTCGCTCTCTCTCTCTCAATCTCTCTCTCTCTCTCTCTCTCTCTCTCTCTCTCTCTCTCTCTCTCTCTCTCTCTCTCTCTCACACACACACACCACTCTTAACTCTGCTGGCTGCGAGAGCTCTAGCAGTACTGTTATGATTCTGCCTCTGACATCCTGCTGTTGGCGTTTCCATGGTTACTCTGCATTTCCTAAATCCTTAAGAGAATGAAAAATGGAAGTTAGATAAAGTTTAATAAGCGAGAGATAGCATAGGGAGAGAATTAGGTATAGCTCACCCCCATCAGCATTTACAATAAAGCTTGTTGACCCTTTGTGCTCACAGAACACTCCCTGCATGCCTTTGCACCTGTTCAGAAAGACCGGAGGCTAGTTTAAGGTACTAATGTACTCAGTGCTAATGTTGGTTGATAACCATAATATAAGAACTAGACGTCTGAGAACTTGCATATTTACATTCACTGGTCCAACCTGAAATATTTTTTTGAACTAAAGCTATGATTTTTTTTTGCCCGATTTCATTGGTGATTTGACAGATTTTATCACACACCTTACAGGTGTACCTAAGCCCTATTCGGACAGGATTCATTTTACAAGGGTAAATGGAGTAATATTATTTTACCACAGGACGTATGTAATATTATTGGCCAATTCGCCCGGGATGAGAGATCTCAGTAGGACTAACAGAAGTGGGAGGGGTAACTCGATTCCTTCCTGTCGTCATGTGCATATTACGTTGCTTACTGATATCATGTGCGCAAACACATATAACCTATATTTCTATATATAAAACAAAATAAGTTTCATGCCTCTAACAAGTGCTATCAACCTTCTTTTTGATCTGAATGGTTTGTGGAAAACACTTGAGTTTTGCCACAGACTTGTCCCACCACCTAGAGCGCAACTGAATAATTTTTCCTGACCTTTTTACAGAAGGTAAAAGTCACCATAATCTTTACTGACATTGTCCATAATGATTGCTGAGATGGCACATTATGATGGGACTAAAATTACGGAGAAGCTCTGGTAATAATTACTTTACCCTAACTAATCCCGTCCGGATAGGGCTCTAGACACCATCAGTCATGTAACCTGGGGCCATCGGGTGTTCCGGGCTTTTCAACATCATACACCCTCGCCCAGGCAACCCAGCCATCAGTCCTTGACTTGTGTCTAGGTAGCTTGTGGGGTCCACGGATCATCCCTTTTGATCCACAGCCATCTAGATGCCTTCTCAGCAGGATCTGTGATGTTCCTGATGGCTTTCATGTTGTGCAGTCCGATGATTCCCAGTAGCTTGAGGGCTATGCAGACAGACTGGCCAGTAAACCCTAGGTAGCCAGCCTTGATGGGGAGGCAGCGGGTCTTCTATCCCCTGCTATGGCATTCACCTGCCAACTACTCTTACTTGGCCCTCTTCCGTTCAAACACCTCTTCCATTTGGTCTTCCAGTAGGACCACATGCCTGATTCTGAAAGAAGGACCATGTCAGGCCTAAGCGTGGTCATGGCGATGGTTTCTGAGAATTTGAGCTGCCTTCCCAGGTCAACCTTAAGCTGCCAGTCCCAGGCTGTTGCCAGAAGTCCCACTGCTGGGTTCCTGCTCCATGGTGGTTTCTCTCCAGCCTTAACAAATGCGATTGAGCACTGTGCGGGCTGCTGGTGCCTGCTGAGAGAGTACCCTGTGCTGATGGCTTCTGCAATGACACTTAGCATCCTGGTCGTGGCGCCACCGATTATGTCCCTCCCTCAGGGCTTTATGGCAGCAGCTTAAAATGTGCTCCAGGAATCCTCTTTTTTGGCATAGGAGGCATGCAAGGGGTGTCTATCAGGCCCCAGGATAAGAGGTTGGTTGGGCTGGGGAGGACATCGTAGACTGATTGGATACGGAACTGGATCCGGTTTGGCTCCGCTTTCCACAACTCAGACCACGAGATCTTACGGTTCGTCACCTGTTCCCATCGAGTCAACACCCCTTGTTGTCGCATCCCCACCATCCTACTGATGCGTCTTTCCTCCACCCCTGCTCGGATTTCTTCAGTGGACCCTCTCTATAGCAGCACCTCTTTTGCTCGGGAAACCATGAACTCCTCCGACAGGCTGCTGAAGGGGAGATCTGCTGAAGGGGAGCTTGTTCTTACTCCCGCGTACAAGGCTATGCTGCTGATGCTGCGAGGGAGACCCAACCATCTAAGCAGAAAATGGCTGTTCTTCCTCTCAAAGCCCTTGACGGCGGTTATGGGAATGTTCCTGGCAGCCCTGACTTGTTCACTGCAGCAATCCAGACGTGCAACTCTTTTCCGGTTTCATAAAGTGTACCTATATTTATATATACAGTACTGAGAAAAAGTAAGTACACCCCATGAAAGATTTTGTCCTTGTGATATTGTTATTTTCTAGCAAAAGATAATTAATTAATACACATTCAATGAAATGTATGAAATAAATAAACTAGAATGGGTGTATTGTGTATTTGGCCTAATTTAAGCTGTCACTCAGTAGGGGTTTGCTAATTTCTGATCAAATGCTGGTTTGAAGTTAGTGATAAACATATATTTTTCAATAAAAATAAATACAATGTATAAGTTTGATGATAAAATTTGAGAAAATAGAATGAGATAATTTGCCTAACGAATGACTATGCTGTTGAAAAATGTATACACACCATGACTAAATACAATAATTAAAAAAAAAACTAGAATGGGGAACAGAGTTGTGAATTTAGTTAAATTTAAGCTGTCACTATAGGTGTTTGCTAGTTTGGGACCAAATGTTGGTTTAAACTTTATTTTCACATTATTGATTGGTGAAGGTTCAACAAAAATATCTACACAAAATAAATGGTATTTTGTGGGATTTCCCTTTTAGTAGAAACAAATTCTTCAAATTTCTTCAAATAATCTTAAAGTCTCTTACTTCATTTTTTTCCATGCAGAAGTCCTTAAAGTGTTTGATATTGTCTGAGTTTCCTGAATTAGAGGTGCCGTAATTTAGATTTGGAACTTGATTTTCATTTTTTTCAGGTCTGCTTATGGTTCAGTTTCAGCTTTTATTTTATTTATTTTTTTACAGATGGCCTTACGTTCTCCTCATGCTCTCTTTGGTATAATGTGGACTTTAGAGTTGGTATTATAATGGCAAGTATGTCTGGCCCTGAAGCAGCAAAACACCCCCAAACCATAACACTCCCATCATGCTTCACAGTTGGCATGAGGTTCTTATTCTCAAATGCACTGTTTGGTTTTCAAGAAACACGTTGTAACATTTGAAACCGTGGCCAAACAACTCCACCTTTGACTCAATGTCCATAACACATGTAGGTGTTGGATCACATTGGGTTTTTTTGATAGCAGGAGGCTTCTTCCGTGCTGACCAGGCATACACAGTTTCTCTTTCTAATGCTTGACATGCATGTTGATTGTTTCCAGAGTTGCCTGTAGATCATTTGACACGACGGAGCTTTCTGAAACTTTCTGAAGCATCTTGCATTGTTAAGGGGATTGAGTGTTTCGCATTATGGATTGCGGCGAGCAGGACGAGGTCGAGGGACGTGAGAGAACGGTGTGAGACCAGTGGCGTGCTCGCTACATGGATATTTTATAGTGTTTCCCACTTCATTTCTGCGTATTTGTGCTCTGAATTGTGGCTGATTTATTGAATCTTTTTTGACATTTTTTTTAAAGTAGCCTATTGATTTTATTGTTTCCTCATTCATTTCATTTTCATTTTTGTCACACAATACAACCAGATATCATTACAGTCTATTTTTGTTTGTTTGTAGAGCTATCAAGTGTCAACAAAGTCAAGTCTCATGCCATTTAGAGGAAGGGAACTTTTTAGATCCCAACAGTGCATAATGGTTAAGTGTTGAATCAGTAAGGCCGGGATTGCTAGTTTGGGACCAAATGTTGGTTTGTAGATGGTGATAAACACATTTTCCATAAATTAAATTAAAATAAATTAAATATTAGTTTGATTTTTTTTTTCTTACAATAACTTGGGAAACAGGGTTGAATGTTAAAGTCTGATATATGCAGTCAAAACAATTTGTGTAAAAATTGAATCAAAATATTTAATAAATTGTTATGCATTAGAAAGTGTTTCTTGATTGGTGTCACAGTTTTAAGTAATGTTTAAAAGTAAGACATTATTGTACGATATTACTTGATTAAAAAAGCTGGTCAAGGCCAAAATCCTTATTTGAGGATTTGAGTGTACATGATGGATATGGCTTGATAATTGGATAATATTTGGATTTATTTTATGACAATTATATTTTCCCAGCACACTGAGGGTATTTTCTTTTCATATTCGTGTCTAGTGCACTGTGACAGGAATGCTTGTGTGGTTAAAACACTTTTGATGTTAGAGTGGGCATCATGGGTAAAAATGTCACAGGCATCACTAAGTGAACACAGAGCCCATGCTGTGATCCGGCCCACATCTTCTCCAGTCTCATTTAATTACCCTAAAACCAAGGCGAGAGAGAAGGAGGAGAAGACTGCAGTCTCTGCCATCTGTCTAAATCAGTGGCTCTCAACCGGGGGTCGGGGCCCACTGGGGGGCCTCAGCAAACCATTCAAGGAGGCCACAGGATGACAACAAAATTATTAAATTGTATTATTAAAAAAAAAAATGCAATAATGCAAATACATGTTTTAAGTTGAATTTTTATCATTTGAATTCAGTTATTTTTTAAATAAATAAATTGTTAAATATTATTTTTAAATAAATTTTAAACAGAATTTATTATTTAAATATAATTAAATCAATAATATTATTTTATTATATTTTAAAAACTAACTTAATTCAAATGATTAAAATACAAATAAATTTGAATTTTTCTTTTAATTGAAAATTATACTGAATCAGAATCTCCTGGAATTACAGAATTAATTGTGGTCAGTTATTTTTAAAACATCACAGTTTAAAGGAAGTATATCGGAGGAAATATATCGTGTGTGTGGGGGTGGTGGCCTTTGAAAATTGTGTTGGACCTAATGAAGGACCTTTAAGTCAAAAAGGTTGAGAACCTCTTGTCTAGATAATTTCCCTCCTTACCCTCTTTGTAGTAACCAAACTTTTAGATTTTCTCTTATACATTTGGGTGGTATATAGGCTGTAGGTGGTTAAAAGTTTAAATGATTAATAGTTTATTTTTGTAAAAAAAACAATCTCGTTTTTTTTTTTCAATCTCATCGGAACGAACACACACATACGTCAAAGACAGGACAGGGCTCTAGAGTATGGAGCTATATATTCTGCTATTGGGGTTGCATCTTTACTTCATTTCAAAATACTCAAGTGCCTGTCAAAATGGCTTATAAATATTCATGAAGGTGGTAACATTTGGCAGAGCGAACTCTCTGACACTCTCACACGCGCAGACTGTCTGACATTTGGGTGTGTTTGCAGACGGACGTGTGTCTGTTTGCATGGAAAGACATGAAAATCAATAGGTCGTAATTACACTGTTAGTGCTGGCGCTCTTCTCAGATGTGCATAATTAATTGGTAACGTGTTCGTTTGATTGGGTCCGGTACCGAAACTGGGTCAGTGAAGAAAGACTGACTGTTAAAGTCTTCCGGGTGGTTTCCCAGACAGAGAGTTTAAGTCTAGTCCAAAAGGATTTTCAACAGAGATTCACAATCCACAGTACAATTTACTCCATGACAATCCTTCCCTGAAAAACTGCCCAGAGAAGGTCATGACGATTCCTCGTCCTGTTGAAAGTGTCAGTCAATAATTGAAAAAGTGAATTAAAAAGCAAAAAAGAAGCAGAAACTCACACCTCTCCCCTTTGAAATATTGTAAATATTAATTCAGTCATTTTATTTGTTGGCAAACAACTTTCACTGTTACAACAAATATTAGTAATGAGTTCATTCAGTTTAGAATGCATATGAAAAGAATAAATAATAATTTCATTGATATTGTAATAATAATAATAATATTGATGATAATAACAATAAAAAATGTCTCAGTGCCGATCCGATTCTTTTCCCGATGCTGTCTAAGATCCTACATTTCTGATCTGTTGGAAAATAAAAAAATTAAAAAACAAGACTGAATCACAGGAATAAATATGCAGTCAATTTTCTGAGGGTGGGTTAACAAGGGATAGATGTGCAAGCTACAGGGAGTCTCAGTTTGAGAACAAGTAAACAGTAGTTTCAGAAACCGACCTTTCCAAGGTTGTTTCCATCTTCCAAACCACTCCATTAAAATCCTATTCCTTTACATTGTATATGCTCCACAGTCCACACATGATTTTTAATCATGATTTCCACACTTTCATTTGTGATTTGGTTTCGACTCTGACCTTTTTCAATTCACATCCCGCAAGCCTTTCTTACGGTTCTTAATTAAACTGTTAAAAAACAGACTTGATATGTAAAATCATCACAATAATAGACCATCTTTTAGCCTGAGAACAATTTTAGCTGTGTCAACACGTATGACTGGAATATCAATAAGTTGGAATTCTTCAACCTGCTTCCAATGGGCGATTTCTGCTCTTACACAAAAAAGATGAGGTGTTCAAGGGTAAACGCTCTAGAACTCATGACATGACGACATCCCAGCACCATTGGGATCCCATCTGCAGTAGCTGTCATTCACACAACAGTCAGTTCCCCAGAGTCTCTTGGATATCATCGACACAGTGAGATTTAGAATGACGAAGTGTTGCATTTGGAAAAAAGGAGGAAGCCATGGTCATGCTTCCAAACGAGAATGTGTATGCGTGTATATGTAGGTATGTGTGCATGTGTGTGTGCTGTGCGGTACTAAGGGATAGTATTTTGGAGGACCAGCACAGCATTGTGGGATTGCTCTAGTCTACAAAAACACATACAAGGGGCAAAATATCTCAAAACACATGAAACGCATACAATCAAATGCAATATATCGGGAATCTGTACATTTTACATGGAAAACTGTTCCATTTCTTTGTAATTAGTGAAGATTACCTTTCCCATAACTGAGATTATTACTGAAAAACAAACATAAGAAAACAAGATGCGTCCTCAGTCTCTAAGATTAGATGCGTCTTTTGTGATTTCACACTCAAGAAACAAGATCGGTGCTAAACGAGAAGGAATGTGTGCAGCAGAGAATCATAGAGAAGTCTAGAGACTTTTGGGTGTAATGCAGTTCAGTACGACAGAAGAGTTCAGAGTCTGGGTCAGTGGTCTCATTATCTTACACGGTCATCTAAAATGGCAGCTAGTTTTCCAGTCTGTTTACACGCTCTCCACAATCCGTGGTGAGTTTCGAGGAGAATCAGACAGCCATTGGATGAAGGTTTTCGTCAAGGAGAGCTATGCAAATGATCAAGGGAGCAAAAGTTTGTCCACGTCTCCGAACTGACTATCCGCAAGAGTTTTTACTCGGCAGATTGGAAAGAAAAAAGTCCACGAGACCTACCTACACGCGGTAGTCCTTGTTCTAGCATTGGAATGGATTACTAGTTCTGGTTATTGGTTCTAACTGGAGCAGGATTTTGGTGACGGGATACTTGTATGTACTGAAATCGGGGGCTATCTTGGATCAGTCTCTCTAGGGGCTTCCTATCAGTGCAGTAGGTAGTGTATCCCATGCCTTGTGCATTGTGTCACACACACACACACGCTAACTGAGAATGTGTGTGTGCATTGGTGTCTATAGGCTGGTGACCAGCTGTGAGGGGTCTGGTGGTTGTTCTTCAGGTGACGAGTCTTCTTTCTCAGGTGGGCCGATGAACCCGTCACTGCCACCGCGTCCCATCTGATAGTAGCTCTCCAGTTCCTGTATGTGGTTCCTGGAGCCCAGGTTCGGCATGCTTTTGTAGTACACGTCGTCCGCCTCCATCTCAACCCCTTTGCCGTTGGCCAGGTGCAGCTCACTGCCCTCTTCCTCCTCGCCATCGTCATCCTCATCGTCTTCGTCGTCATGGAGACCGTTGATGAGGTCATCAGTGCCGTGCGGGAGGTCAGTGAGCGTGGGCATGCTGGTATAGATCGAGTCTCTGAGGGGCGAGTGTGAGTGCGTGCGGGGAGTGTGTGTGTGCGAAGAGTGTGTGTCATTGGGGAGCAGCGGGAAGAAGCTCTCACTGTTCTCCTGCGGCAGGCGCCGGTGGGCTGAGAATGTGTGCATGGGGGCGTGGTTTTCCGGAGGGGGCGGTCTCGGTGGGAGGAGCGGCGCTTTTGACTCCTCTCTAATGAGCTCCAGGCTTAACCCGCCCCCGTCGTCATGCCGATGAAACGCTCCAGGGTTGTCGAGCACCATGACGTCATCCTTTGCGATGGACGAGGACCCCGCGACCCCTCCGTTGGCCAGGTGGTTGTTGAGTTTATTGGTTAAGGTCCCCTGGTGGGATTTCCCTTGTCGCTCCTGGGTGTTCAGATACGATGGGGCGTAGTTTGCCGTCAGCTCTTTCAAGATCTTTTTCTCAAGCGTGGTTGGCGGCTCACTGCCACGAGAACTGTAGGTAAGGTACTCGCCTGCTGCCACACCGTAGCTGTTGCCATGGTTACCGTTAAGCGGCAACGTATCCATGACACTGGAGTCTCGTGCATTGTTTAGAATGCCCTCTGAAACACAAGAAATGGTACAAAATTACACAGAATCACACACATAACCTCATTTACAGTTTACATTTTGGAACATAGGCACAAATATTATTTTATATACAGTATTTCTGATTTTTGGTAATATGAATCGGTTCATTTACAGTATGCTTTATGAAAGATGATATCAAATAGGATATTATATATTATATAAAAAAAAACATGAATACGGGTGGAATGTGGATTTAGTGGGGGAAGGAGAAGGGAATGGGAGGAATGAGGAAAGGGAGAAGATTAAAGAAGAGAGAAGCAAAGGAGAATATATTATAAACGTGGAGCTGTTGTGAAAGCAAATGAATCATACTTGAATCTCTGTAGGAGGCTGCAGACCCGCATGAAAGGAGAGACAGAGAGAGAGAATGATTACACACATAAATGCTTATGGAACATGTCGAGAGAGAGAGCGAGAGAGAGAGAGAGAGAGAGAGAGAGAGAGAGAGAGAGAGAAGTATTATATTCAGTTCAGACAGTGATAGGCATTAGTGACTGAATTCTAACCTGCTGAGTTTAGGACAGATGCTAGCCTGAAATGTTCTTATACCACCAAATTATTAAACAGAACAGATGGACATAGAAACAACATAAACAAGCTCATTAAACAGACACGGGAAGCATCTATGCAGGATATCACTGTTCAGGACACAGAATAGCTTTTCAAATTAGAATTTGTTGTTCCAAACCTTTATGGACAACTTGAGAGTGAGTAAATTATGACAACAATAAAACATTTTAGGTGAACTATCCCTTTAAGGAAGTTGAATTAAAATAAAAAGGATATACAGAAAAAGAAATCCACAGCTGTGTAGTTTAATGTATTTTTCAAAGTGAATTATAAGCATGTAATGTAACACACAACATACAGTATGGAGTATTCATTAGATAATATAATAATCAGTTTATGTGTGTGTGTGTGTGTTTTATATATATATATATATATATATATATATATATATACACCCAGAACAAAATTATAAACGCAACACTTTTGTTTTTGCCCCCATTTTTCATGAGCTGAACTCAAAGATCTAAGACTTTTTCTATGTACACAAAAGGCCTGTTTCTCTCAAATATTGTTCACAAATCTGTCTAAATCTGTTTTAGAGAGCACTTCTCCTTTGCCGAGATAGTCCATCCACCTCACAGGTGTGGCATATCAAGATGCTGATTAGACTTCATGATTATTGCCCAGGTGTGCCTTAGGCTGGCCACAATAAAAGGCCACTCTAAAATGTGCAGTTTTATCCCACAGCACAATGCCACAGATGTCGCAAGTTTTGAGGGAGCGTGCAATTGGCATGCTGACTGCAGGAATGTCCACCAGAGCTGTTGCCTGTGAATTGAATCTTCAATTTCTTTACCATAAGCCGTCTCCAAATAGTCCAGTCATTTTATGAAAAAAGGTTGAACAAATTGCAACAGAAGCAAACTCAACTGATTTTGTATCCTCAATATGTCCTGAGTAAGGAAAAAAAAAGCCCTGAAGAATCCCATTAGGGGAAAGTTTCGAAAAAGACCCAAATATATCCCATTCATACGCCTATTCATTCTTTTTCTCACGTGAAAAGGGTAAAAATGTTGACCTTTAGATATCATCATGAAAATCACTGAGTTGATTACTTACATCAAGACAAACAAAAAATGTATTACAAGTTTTTTTAAATTGTTTGTTAACATGGACAAACGGTGCATAATATAATTACGTATTAGCTAATTTGCATAATTACCCAAAGAGTTCTAAACACTGGGTATAGCCAGGTGAAAATGTTTTTTTGAATCTTGTTGACATATAACAGTAAACTATTTAATATTAAGGTCTGAATGTAACCCAGTTATGCTACCCATGATCATTAATACAGGAAGAAGTACTTTAGAAACCAGCCTTTATTAATTATTATTGCTGAGATGGGGTTTGGGCATTGAGTGCATTGTGTACGTAATTAGATTTTTTTATCCAAACACTTTTTATTTCACCTACCTTTTGTCTTCTGCATTCTCCTTACCCGTGTCTCCTGTTCTTCCCTCAGACTCATCCCCCAGAAACAGTCCCACTGACCCAGCCCCAAACCCCATCTCTGCCATAATAATTAATAAAGGCTGGTTTCTAAAGTACTTCTTCCTGCATTAATGTTCATGGGTAGCTTAAATGGATTCCATTCAGACCTTAATATTAAATAGTTTACTGTTATATGTCAACAAGATTCAACAAGACATTTTCACCTGGCTATACCCAATGTTTAGAACTGTTTGGGTAATTATGCAAATTAGCTAATACGTAATTATATCATGCACCGTTTGTCCATGTTAACAAACAATTTCAAAAAACTTGTAATACATTTTTTGCTTGTCTTGATGTAAGTAATCAACTCAGTGATTTTCATGGTGATATCTAAAGGTTAAAATTTTTACCCTGTTCACATGAGAAGAAGAATGAATAGGCGTATGAATGGGATATATTTGGGTCTTTTTCGAAACTTTCCCCTAATGGGATTCTTCGGGGCTTTTTTTTCCTTACTCAGGACATATTGAGGATACAAAATCAGTTGAGTTTGCTTCTGTTGCAGTTTGTTCAATGTTGACCCCCATTTTGGCTTAAAATGACTGGACTAAAAGGCGTTTCAGAGAATTTGGCAGTACATCCAATCGGCCTCACAACCGCAGACCAAGTGTGGTAACCACACCAGCCCAGGACCTCCACATCCAGCATCTTCATCTCCAAGATCGCCTCTAATAAATAAGAGACCAGCCACCCGGACAGCTGCTGCAACAATCGGTTTGCATATCCGAAGAATTCCTGCACAAACTGTCAGAAACCATCTCAGGGAAGCTCATCTGCATGCTCGTCGTCCTCATCGGGGTCTCAACCTGACAGCAGTTCGTCGACGTAACTGACTTGAGTGGGCAAATGCTAACATTCAATGGCGTCTGGCACTTTGGAGAGGTTTTCTCTTCACGGATGAATCCCGGTTTTCACTGTACAGGGCAGATGGCAGACAGTGTGTATGGCGTCGTATGGGTGAGCGGTTTGCTGATGTCAACGTTGTAGATTGAATGGCCCATGGTGCCGGTGGGTTTATGTTATGGCAGGCGTATGTTATGGACAACGAACACGGGTGCATTTTATTGATGGCATTTTGAATGCACAGAGATACCGTGATGAGATCCTGAGGCCCATTGTTGTGCCATTCATCCACGACCATCACCTCATGTTGCAGCATGATAATGCACGGCCCCATGTTGCAAGGATCTGTACACAATTACTGGAAGCTGAAAACAGTGGCCTTTTATTGTGGCCAGCCTAAGGCACACCTGGGCAATAATCATGCTGTGTAATCATAAGCATCTTGATATGCCACACCTGTGAGGTGGATGGATTATCTCGGCATATATATATATATATATATATATATATATATATATATATATGTGTGAAAACACATAATGGAGCAATTTGAACAGACCAACACAACTGACATTTTAAAAGAATCATTCAGTTAGACTAATTAGGCCTATTTATTGCCTTATATTGTTATGTAGAAAACAAAGTTCAGCAGAGATTTAAATTTTCTTATACTGCGCCATAAAATTATCATAACCACCACATAAATAATAAATTAATCAAAACAATAGGATTATAGCTAATTAAAGAGTTTTCAAAAATAAAAGTTTATTAAATACAATCAAATTAAATTTCAATAAATTTTTTTTTTTTTTTAATAGAAGACATTTTAAATACTAATTATTATATTTTATATTTCTGGAAATAAACCATATGTTTGTGTGCAAGATGTTAATCAGTAAATCATACTAAATTAAAACATTTATTAATATGAATTATTATTAAGAACATAAAATAAAAAACTAATTCTACATAAATATACATTTATATAAAATGTATAATTAAAAAAAATTGATAAAACTAAATTTGATAATAATAAAAACATTATTAAAAAGGTCAATTTTAGCAGAATTTTAGCTTGACAGTGTCTGTCCCACTTCACTTTCATTGAATGGAAATGAGCAGTGTGAATATTCTGCCTAACATCTCCTTGTGTGGTAAGGGGGAAAAATAATCACACGGTTTGAGTAAATGATGGAAAGGATGACAAAATTTGGGCTAACCTAATATTTTTATTTGCAATAATGAAAACTTTTTGTTTTCAAGGAGGAGACCTGTCAATTTTCCATTGCAGTTGTCACCCTAAGAGACAATTAGTACTGTCTGAAAAGTGCTACATTTTGCGAATGTGTATGTGAGAGGCAAACCTTGCGTGTTGAACATGTTGGCAGTAGGGTTATTGTACACAGCAGACTCTCCCAGTAGTGTGTTATAAGGATTAGTGCCATGAGGACGTAACAAAGCATTGGAGATGAGATGGTTAGCCATGGTACCTACAACACCCACAATCAGAAACGGAAAGAGAGAGAGAGAGAGAGAGAGAGAGAGAGAGAGAGAGAGAGAGAGAGAGAGAGAGAGAGAGAGAGAGAGAGAGAGAGAGAGAGAGAGAGAGAGAGACAGATATGGAGTTGAGAGAAGACAGAAGGAAGGAGCAACAAAGAGACAGAAAAAAGATGTACAATAAACAGTTAGAATGATGCAGACAAGAAGTCAGTAAACTTGTGTTTAAACAGCTTTAAACATCAGCAGTCGCAGCATGTTAGTTCGAGTGGACAGGAATGTAAAACCTCCCATGTGATAGTACAGAGCTCCGCATAGATGATGTTTATGTTGGACAGCTATTGATGTTTGACATTTTGTCTTGCCAGTGTGACTTGATTGGGAGCGTTTTTCCATGGCTCCAGCTCTGATGTCGCTGGAAGACTTTTAAAAGCTAACATTCTTGTTTACACAGGAAAGAAAAGACAAAGGAGCTCAGAGGAGCAAATCATATTAACGTTTGGACATAACAGAGGCAGGCAGGGTTTGAGAATGAGCAGAACATGAGCACACACACAGATGTCTGATCCATTTGGACTCCAGGGTCAGAAAGTTGGAGGACTTCTCTGTTGCGTTCCAGATTCTTCTGCAATTTCTCTTTTTTTCTCTCTCTCTCATGAAAAAAACATAAACTCAGACAATCATTATCTATTGGATCTTTTTTCTTTGTGAACTTTTTTTAAATACTTTTCACACTCTCACTAGTTTATTTTATTTGTCTACTAACTTTTTCTGAACGTCATGAACATTTCCAACAATGTCACTTCCAATTGTGTTTCGTGTTTAATGGCATTCTGTGGTGTAAATAACAGTGATTGAAATTACATTTGCAACATTTTTGGCAAAGCTTGATCGGAAATGAAGCACACTAAAAAGTTTTGTTTATATTGTCAAGCAAACTCTTCACTGACAATTTTGCTTCTTCGGTAAACAAGCACTCTTGTTTACTCTTGTCACTCAGTCAAATTTATTAGAGGCAAAAATATTGGTTGTGATAGAAATTACAACAACTGAGGGACCATTGTTGTGTAAAAATGTATATAAATCCTTTCCACACAATGAATATTGAAATGGTTTATCCTTATATCATTCTTTGCTTAGATTTTCTTAGTTTTTAAAATGTAATGATTCATATTTTCATGATGGATTTTCATTAAAATAAAAAATCTAGCTCAATGACAAAGGTAAAACAATAAAATCTATACATTAAAGGCACTCAAGTACAGAAGAAAATAAATGATAAAGGCCCGGAAAAAAAAAATGTTTAATGCAAATTTCATATAATAAAAAGAAGAAATGGTGAAATTTGTTTGAATGTTTTTGAAACGTTGAAAGGCTAAAATAATGTCAAGGGAACAAAAAAAATTTCAGTGTATATTATTGGTTTTTGCCATGGCAAAGTTCATTGGTCCGAATTACTCTCTAGGACTCAAATGATAATTGAACTGGTTTCTGTTCCACTTTTCTCATATCAGATCCAAACAACCTGTGTTTGTATATATGAAACAGTTTCTGTCAATATGAATGTGTATGAATACGGTGTACATATGTACACATGGGTGCATGTTTGTGTGTGTGTTGGCTTTACCTCTGTTGAGAGTCGCTGAGCTGTTCATATCAGCGGTGATGAAAGATGACTCCGACTGCTTCCTGACAGTGTCATTCCACATCCTACGAATACGACTCTGACAACAGAGGAAGAGAGGGGGTCGATTTTTAGATTCTGAACAAAGAAATTGTGCTATATATCAGTAATAGTGTAATGCAGCTCACTTATTTTACATATTCTATCTTATGTCATACATATTACAGACACCCCATTACTTTGGTTGGTTTTGTTTCCTTTTTTTTTCTATAGTTATCGGCACTGAACAGTTGATTGGAATATGGTACTTTAAACCTTTCTGATTATATTCACGAATAGTAAGGTGAGCAGAATGCTGAGTGCCCCGTTTAAAATAAGGCTGAATGTGAAATTGGGTCATGAGGGACTGTATTCACCCATGAATGAGAAAACGCCAGAGCTAAAATGCTTTCTATGCACAGAAATAACAAGCCGATGACTTCATTGACCACTGACAGCTTCAACATTCACTGGCCTAGAAAAATCACTTGAGGTGGGTTTGGAGGATCCCCTCCAGGTGTGTGTATGGAGTTTGCATGATACCTGTGAGTTGGTGGAATAGCGTCCAGGTGTGCGGGCCGTACTGGTCTTTGTTGAAGTGGAGATGGTGGACTCCACACTCTTCCCACTGCAGCAGTGTGTGCGGAGACATCGGCCATACTCCTTACGCACCTGCAAAGAAACATACAGACAAATGTAAAAATTTATATAATAAATATATACAATGTTGTGCTATCAAATTGATTAATCTCGTTTATCACACATCTGACACGCGCACACACACACACACACACACACACACACACACACACACACACACACACACACACACACACACACACACACACACACACACACACACACACACACACACACACAAACACACACACACACACACACACACACACACACACATATATATGTTAGCTGTGGTTAAATGTGATTAAGCAATCATACATTCATAGATACATACAGTGCTGGTCAAAAGTTTGGAAACATTACTATTTTCAATGTTTTTGAAAGCAGTCCCTTATGCTCATCATGCCTGCATTTATTTGATCAAAAATACAGAAAAAAAGCTGTGAAATATTATTACAATTTAAAAAATGGTTTTCTATTTTAATACACTTTAAAATGTAAATTATTTCTGTGATGCAGAGCTGAATTTTCTTCAGCCATTACTCCAGTCTTCAGCCACATCCTTCAGAAATCATTCTAATATTCAGATTTTTTATCTATGTTGGAAACCTGTGATACTTTTTTCAGGATTCTTTGATGAATAAAAAGTTAAAACAATAACAATATCCACTACCATTCAAAAGTTTGAAGTCAGTAATCTGTTTTTCTTTTTTGAAAGAAATCAATACTTTTATTCAGCAAGCATTATTTTGAATAAATACTGTTGCTTTTAACTTTATTAAAAGAATCCTGAAAAAAGTATCACAGGTCCCAAAAGAATATTAAGCAGCACAACTGTTTCCAACTGAGTATCAAATCAGAATATTAGAATGATTTCTGAAGGATCATGTGACACTGAAGACTGGAGTAATGGTTGATGAAAATTTAGCTTTGCATCACAGAAATAAATTATATTTGAAAGTATATTGAAATAATAATTGAAATTGTAATAATATTTCACAATATTACTGCTTTTTCTGTATTTTTGATTTAAAAAAATGCAGGCTTGATGAGCATAAGAGACTTTTTTCAAAAACAAACTTTTGACCGGTACTGTATATACACACGCGCAAACACACACACACACACACACACACACACACACACACACACACACACACACACACACACACACACACACACACACACACACACACACACACACACACACACACACACACACACACACACACACACACACACCACACACACACAAACAAATAAACAAATACAAATGCAGTTGATACATACAATGGCTTGAATGAACCTCTTCTATGATAAGCAGTTTTTTTTTAGTTAGTTCAGGTTGAAAAATGTCATGTGGTACAACTCCCTAAAACCCAATCATATTTAAGGATTAATAATTTGTGATATAACTTTTTATAAAAATAATGACTAACACAAACATGTTTTAAGGAAATATGTTATTATTTTCTATTTGATAGTAACATTAGGCCTTCAAGTGGGACATTTTTTCAGTAAATATCGATGTATGTGATTAATTGTGATTTGATTACTTAGTCAGCATTTCTTGTAATTAGATTGCATTTTTTTCATCGATCGGCCATTGCTTGTGTCCTTGTGTTCAAGAGTTCACTCCAGGTTACATTGTGTCTGTGCGAGCGCAGTTGTGTGCTTGTGAACAGCAAAGTGAACTTTCGTGTACATGGCAGGAACTTTCATTTTATTTTCATGACCTCAATAGTTAGCATGCTGGACGACCTTCCTAACGCTGTAATCTTTATTAGGAAAAACACACATGTACATTCAACATCACGACCTTTACCTTATTCTCAAACAACAAGGACCATAACTTGTATTGCTCCATCCAAAAATCTAGACATAATAACAATAATGACCAATATCAGTACAAAATTCCCCATTGTATCAGCAATAATACAGCTATAATTGCTTTTTAATGTTGTTAATATGAACGCTGTGTTATTGTTTGCGCAGCTGTTGAAAGAAAACTCTCTAAGATCGGCCAAATAAAATCCAACGGTTTTATTCCTCTGTCTCTATGGATGACTGCACACCCAACTCCTCAAAGACCTCAACCAAACAGGACTTACGCTTTAGATATATATCACTGCTGTCTCCACAAAACCCAAATAAGCCTAGATCAGTCGCTCGTCTTGTAAATATAGCTTCGTGTGGGTCTTTGAGAGAATATATACTACGTTAAGAAGATCCATTAGGTATTTAGCCCAATTTATTAGTTAAAAATTTTATGAAATCATTCACTTTTGGCTTAGAAGTTGCCTGCACGCACATCTATTTAATGCGAAAGAAACATGATAAATTGTCATTTCAGCTTCAAGGTTGGCCAGTGGAATACATAATCAATTTTAACATCAGTACAATCATTCCGTCCGTCAATACATAAGAAAATTCATACATACACATATTATTTTTCTCTAATCCATATCTGTTTCCTTCTAAAGCTAAAATTCACCGGTGTAATGTGTACTGTATATGAGAATTTTCATGCTAAATGACTCTGGAAGCTATCCATCGGTCGGCCATCAGATAATTAAAGGGTTTAAAATCTATTTAATGCGAAAGAAACATGATAAATTGTCATTTCAGCTTCAAGGTTGGCCAGTGGAATACATAATCAATTTTAACATCAGTACAATCATTCCGTCCGTCAATACATAAGAAAATTCATACATACACATATTATTTTTCTCTAATCCATATCTGTTTCCTTCTAAAGCTAAAATTCACCGGTGTAATGTGTACTGTATATGAGAATTTTCATGCTAAATGACTCTGGAAGCTATCCATCGGTCGGCCATCAGATAATTAAAGGGTTTAAAATCTATCATGAGCTGAATAAATCTGATGAGCTGAGGGTCTCTAATTGAGCATGCATGTGACAGAAGGGTTGATTAATGAGATCGTTACTAATGAGAGGCCAGTAAACCCTCAGTAAAATGCCCAGGAAAGAGGTCAATTGAGCCTCAGTATGAGTGTGTGCACGTGATTGCAATACTGCAGATGTTTGCATAACATACAGTACATGGGTGATTCTTCAAGTTAGGGGAACTTTTCTGTGAGCTAGGATGATTTAATGAAAATGAAAAAAAAAAAAAAAAAACAATAATTCAATTCTATTTATTCTACATTTATTAAGAAAATCAAGGGAGTTCTAATTCCACATTTCCAAGAACTTTTTATATACACTATTTTTCAAAAGTTTGGGGTCGGTAAGATTTTCTTTTATGTTTTTGAAAGAACATTGAAAATTAAGACACAATCAATTAATGCTTTGTAAGTTTAAACTTATTCACTGCCAGCTAACTTTCGTTTTTTCTCTAAAAATAGAAGGAAAATCCACTCGATCAATCCAAGGTTGCTCAAGGCCATGATCTGATGTGATAAATTCTTTAATGCATATGAAACAGCTTGAAAAAGGTTATTTTTCAAGCTCTCAAGTAGTCAAAAGTGCCCCCAATTGAAGAATCACCCTTATGTGTATGTGTTTGTGTCACCTTCTTCTGCAGGATGCAGTGAAATATGAAGATGAACATTCCCTGCAGCGAGTTAAAGACGGTAAAGAGGTAGGCCATGATGACTGTACTCTCATTGATATACATCAAACCAAACGCCCAGGTCAACCCCAGAAGACACAGCAGAGCTATGGCACCTATAACCCAGGACCTAAGAGAGAGAGAGAGATAGAGAAAGATAAATTAAACAGATAAAGAGCATACCTCTCAATCAAGCACATTTGACACACTTCCATGTATGACCTTAGACAGTTTATATTATCTAAGTTTATTAAAATGTTATGTTATTAGTCGATATATGTTTCCTCAGTTCAACAATAGTAGGATGAGAATATAAACTGTCTCAGAGAAAGGCATTATTCTAAGCAGTCAAATGTCAAGCTGGCTCCAGCCATAATGTCTACTAGTCTGTACTTAGCACAGAACCTCACACTCATTTAGTGATGTCATTTACTCTTTGGGGTCACACACACACACACACACACACACACACACACACACACACACACACACACACACACACACACACACACACACACACACACACACACACACACACACACACACACACACACTTAGACTCACATAATCAGCTTGCAACCCATTTATACTGTGAACTGAGCTAATGTGACAGGCTAATGTTTGGCACTGAAACAAGATCATTAGAAAGTATGAGAGAGAGAGAGAGAGAGAGAGAGAGAGAGAGAGAGAGAGAGAGAGAGAGAGAGAGAGAGACAGACAGACGGGGGAACTTTTGAGACGATACAGAGAGATAGTCAATATGAATTATTGTTTCCATCAGAGACAATAATAATAAAAAAATAATGGCGGATCAAGATGGCAAGACAGACAGACAGACAGACAGGAATGTTGATTTTGAACCAACTCGGGACTGATGCAGAAAGAGAACACATACTCATGAAGAATTATAATTACGTTGTTCATTTCAAAGAGCCACGTTGCAGAATTGATGAATCACTTAAATAATTTTAAAATTCAGAGAATCAATCAAACAATGGTAGAACTACACAGCTAAACACTCCAATCAGAATGCATGATTCGGAGAACTGGCACTCTGATTGGCTGGAGATCCTTACCAGTGACTATCCATAACAAGCCATGCCTCAACAGAATGCTGAAATGTAAAACAGAAAAAAAGAATGGAAAAGGAAACAAAGAAAAAAGACAGATGAGGCTGATGAAGGATTTATAAACATCATAAATAAAACAAAACAAACTTAAGAGTTGGAAAACACAATCAAATAAAATGAAAACTTCTTATGATGATGATAAGGAAGATGAAATATGGTTGAATTTTTGGTCAACACAATTGTCTGACAGTAAGTTTAAGAGCACCTTGTACCTTTTGACAATTTCAAAGTGAGAACTGCGATGGTGTTGTTGAGTCCACCATCGCAGAAGCCAATCACCTCGCTTGAGCCAAGATAATCTATTCTATGCACGCCAACTTCAGGACTTCAGATGGAATTTGTGCTGAGGCTATATTTTTGACTGGGCCAGACTTTCTATTTACTCATACAATTTTCTTACATCGAGATAGAGATAGAATTTAAAAAATCAGCCATGTATCCTCAGCTTGTAGAGCCATTTGTCTCTATTCTTTTTTCTGTTACTGATTTGGTGACAAAGAGACTAAGGCCCCGATCAGACAGAACGCGTTTTTTTTTGCAGTGACAGGCGCCTTTTTAAAATTGTTTTCTATTGGCAGTGAGCGTTTTGCACGCTGTTTATGCGCCCCTGGTGCCTCGAGATTTTTTGTTTTTTTAAAGAACTTTATTGAACAATATAAACAACCATAAGCCGCCTGCTGTTCCTCGTATTTTTGTAGGAGTGCTCTGAGCGGCTGAAGTAATTATTTATTTATTTTTATCTCTGAGCAGAAAAGCGGTAGCCTGGTCCCACCAGACTCTCGTACATTTCATTTGTACATAGAGTCTGGCACCGCTCCATTGACAAGCGTTAACTTCCTTGTAGGCGGGTACTCTATTGAAGTCTAAAACTATTGGATCTGCCATAACCAATCGCTAACGTTTGGTCGTGACGTATGCCTAGCGTTTGCCTTAGCCAACTCATTCACCACTAACGGAGCGATTTCAAAATCAAACTTTTCCCGAACTCCGTGGGGAGGAGGGCCACAACATCATGGCAACCAACAAAACTAAGCAAAGGTTGTTCTTGCTCCGGCTTTAACTTCTTGATATTCGGCAGCGTTGCCACAACGGCCCGAATGGCTTCGCTCGCATCTGTCTCCACTGCCATTACTGAACTACAACTCAAAATAACGCATGACATCAACGTCATCGTTATCAGCCACTCCCTCTGTTCGCTGATTGGCCCTGTAAAAAAATTGATTGGAGAAAACCAAAGACTACAGCACAATCCCAGACCTAGTACTGAAGGAAAATTGAAAATTGAGCGGAAGTACGTAGGAGGGCGGAGCCAGGCTAGAAAAGCACCAGACGTCATTCACACTTTTTTTTCCATTGTCCAATCGAAATGAATGGAGAGGCAGGCCTTCCGTTGTGGTGACGGAAATTTACAGTTGCTTGTCTATGGTCCGGAGACTGCAATGATAGAGGAGAAACTGTTGCGGGTTACCCGGAGCAGTATGACTTCACAAGCCCCCTGCTTGTCCATTTTTTTGTCCAAGTTGCTGCTAATATGACAGTTTACTTAACATCAAATCAAAGATTCTAGAGCGCTCGCGCTATAATTCTTGATTAGACTGACAGGACGGTGGTTGCCTAGCAACATAAAAAAATGCAGCAGACTGCTATTTTCTAAATTAAAAAAGTCAACCAAAAAAGGCACTGTGGTGTGCCTCGCGTTTTCAAACCTGAAAAACACGTTCTGTCTGATTGTGGCCTAAGAGTGGTAAGGTTAGGGTTAGATAATAACACACACTAGGACTTTGTAACAATGTTGTAAAGAGATTATATGACGTATGTAGTATGTATGCTGAGAACACTATTGCCATTGATAAATAATATATAATAATAATCTAAATGCCTAAATACTTAAATTATATATATATATATATATATATATATATATATATATATAATTATATATATAATTATATTATAAATTATTATAAATAGTTTTTTTATTGTAATATTCCACAATGTTACTGTTTTTACAACTTACAAACCGTCTCGGTTACGTGTCACCCTCGTTCTCTTTCAGTTCAGTCACGTTTGACGTAGTCGGACGTACCGTACTGATTGGACCACCTACTGATTGGAGTACCTAGCGATAGCCTCCTGATCCCCCCGCATTTGAGGCGGAGATGGGACAGGGCTTAGGCCAGGGAAGTCCACTGCTGTTTCGCATGACCCACTCATACAGACTTGGATAACAATGGGAAAGCGTGCCCTTTCGATGGAAAGGGAGACCGTCTGTTCCCGAGGGGTGTGGAGGAACTCAACAGAGTTCGGCTAATGAGGAACTCCACTGGAGCAAGAATGGTGCATGTATCCAGTCCATAGGAGGAAGAATGGCGCAGCAAGCCGACACTTTGAGCAGGGCTTACAGTGTTGACTGGCTTCAATGCGAAGAGAGTACACAGGAAGCTACCGGCTCGACAAGTAGGCTATAGAATCTAACGAACATGTTTGGTGTTGCCCAGCAGCCAGCTCTACAAATATCTGTCAGCGAGGCATCCTGTGCCAAAGCCCAGGAAGAAGCTACACAGAGGCACATATCCACAATGACGTGAGAGTTGGCCGGCCCGAATTTCAGGCATGATTCTTCGACCAAAAATGCGTCCAGATCCCCTACCCTCTTGATAGAGGCCAAAGTAAGCAGGAGAACTGTTTTTATTGACAGGACTTTTATCTCTGCTGCCTGCAATGGCTCAAAGAGAGATCTCTGCAGTGCCGTCAGCAGCAGAGATAAGGGTATAGAGAGGGTGCGAGGCGGATTCAGTCTCCTGGCAATCAGGAACCTGGCAATCAGGTCGAGCTTCCCCACAGATCTCCCTTAACTGCATTGTGATGTGCGGCAATAGAGGCAACATACACTTTGAGGGTGGAGGGAGACAGCCCTCGTTAGCAGTACACCTTGCTCTGAGATGCCTCAAAACGCTGCTGCTCGGCAAGCATGTGCTGGTCCGTACGGATCTCCACTGATTGGGATCCTAATTAACATGACACCTAGTGCTGCCACCTTCCAGTAACTAGCACAGACACTGTGACTTTGCACAGTGTCTGTACGAAAAGGCTCACTGGGGGAAATGCATACTAGTGGAGGTCATACCGTCATACCCTGCTTCCCCACAGATCTCCCTTAACTGCATCGTGATGTGCGGCATCGTGAAATGCATACTAGTGGAGGTCATACCGTCATACCGTCATACCCGAGCTTCCCCACAGATCTCCCTTAACTGCATCGTGATGTGCGGCAATAGAGGCAACATACACTTTGAGGGTGGAGGGAGACAGCCCTCGTTAGCAGTACACCTTGCTCTGAGATGCCTCAAAACGCTGCTGCTCGGCAAGCATGTGCTGGTCCGTACGGATCTCCACTGATTGGGATCCTAATTAACATGACACCTAGTGCTGCCACCTTCCAGTAACTAGCACAGACACTGTGACTTTGCACAGTGTCTGTACGAAAAGGCTCACTGGGGGAAATGCATACTAGTGGAGGTCATACCGTCATACCGTCATACCCTGGGGCCAGCTGTGTGCCAGTGCATCTTTGCCGAGGATCCACTCGGTCAGGGAGTAAAATAACTGGAAATGGGGCGAGTCCGGAGAGGCAAACATATCTATCTGTGCGGTCCTGAAGTGGTCCCAAATCAGCTGGAACGCCTGGGGATGGAGTCTTCACTCTCCCTGGGCCACAGGCTGTCATAAGAGCTTGTAGTGGCATGATTGAGCAGGCCGGGGATATAAGTGGGCCGAAGCGACCTCAGATGCTGCTGACTTCATAGGAGGAGATGGCGGGCGAGTTGCGACATGCGAGGGGAGCGTAGAGGGGAGCGTCCAGGAGCCTCTGAAAAAGTTTCAGTGAGACCACTTTTCTACTCTTGACAGTATTCAAGCAGTTCAGGACTGACCGGACACGTTCTTCTGTGAGGCGTGCCGTCTGGTGGACCGAGTCCAGCTCCATACCGAGAAAAGAGATCCTCTGCACAGGGACGAGTTTGCTCTTTCCCCAGTTGACCCAAAGACCCAACTGACTGATATGCTGGAGCAGCAAATCCCTGTGCTCGTACAACTGCTCCCGAGACTGAGCTAGTATCAGCCAGTCGTCAGGATAGTTGAGGACACGAACACCACGCTCTCTCATGGGACCAATGCCCGCCTCCGCGACCTTCGCAAAGACGCGGGCGACATGGCCAGCCCGAAGGGTAGGACTTTGTACTGATATGCTCGACCCTTGAATGCAAAGTGACTTTGTCGAGGGAGGATGGAGACATGAAAGTATGCGTCCTTAAGGTCGATCACTGCAAACCAATCTCGGGGACGGATGCGCTCAAAAAAGCGTTTCTACGTTAGCATCTTGAACGGAAGCTTGTAAAGGGCCAGATTCAAGACTCGCAGTTCCAAGATTGGCCATAACCCACCGCCTTTCTTGGGTACAATGAAGTACGGGCTGTAGAAACCGGTCTTCATATCGGCTGGAGGGAACAGCTCTATCGCATCCTTTGCCAGCAGGACTGTAATCTCTGTGCGCATGACAGGGGCATGTTCGCTCAACACCGAAGTGTACCAAACACCGCTGAACTTGGGTGGGCGCTGGTCGAACTGAATCGTATAGCTGAGTCTGATGGTGCGGATGAGCCAGCTGGACCGGTTGGGAAGCACTTTCCAGGTTTCCACATACCGGGCCAGGGGGACCAGAGGCACCACAAATGTACCGTAGAACCACTGGGCACAGTCTCCAACAGTGTCGCCGAAAAAGGCCACGTGAGATGGGAGCATCGAGAAAGCGAACTTTGACGATGTCTCGCACCTTTGCAAGGTTTAGTCAGGGGGCGCTCCTGGACCACCAGGGTGGACATCATCTGGCCAAGGGCCAGCGCTGTGACTAATCATGGTTAGTCACCATGCGCAGCTCAACCCTGACTCAGAACTACCCTTGTATTATAATTATTTTGGCCTTCCACGGTACTTACAGGGTGGCCATCACATGCAGGGAAGAGGCGGTCTGCAGTAGCACAGCCGCCCCTTGGTTGAGGGTAGTGAGAGAGGAAAAACTTTCTCTGCAGATTTAGGCATGATTGGCTTGCCATATTGGCATCAATATGCTTCCATACTGCCAAAGTTTTTCACACACATTGCGCCCCAAGAGTAGCCCGGGCAAGCATGGCTGTCAAATCTGAATCCAATTCAGCATGAGCACACACACCATAATAGTGGGAAGCTCAGCATCATCTTCATTTCCAGAGCGTAACAGCCCTCTCTCCAATGCAGCGATCTGACATCTGATCCTCCCCTGGAGGCCCGTATGAAATGCAAGGTCCCTCATGAGAAGGACCAGCAATCCCATACGGAAGCTGCCAGGCATGTGAGACAGTGAACGTGGCCATCAAAATAGACGGCACACGGTAGGCTGAACGCTCAAGCCCTTATGAGAAGGGCAAGACGAACAACGTGCCGATGTGGTCATGCTCTCATGAGAATATGAACCACCCACGAATACAGTCTCAGCATGTTTGCGATGCGATAGAGGAGTGGGGAAGGACTCACTGTAATCCTCAGGTCACTCTGCCTATTTGGCGAAGTAGCCTTCTTCTGGTGCACCAGAAGAGGAACTAGATCGGGGTATACATGAGGGGACTCCATCTCATTTGAGGCACTTGAGTCTTGACTGCGCATCTAGAGCGAGGAACGACTCGCGCTGAGTTGCCGTGACAACCCGCGCTGTCAGCTGGCAGCTCGACAGCACATGGCACGCTTAGCGGCTCAAGCCTTTACGAGAAAGGGGAGATGAACAACGTGCAGACGTGGTTATGCTCTCATGAGAGAACATGACCCACCCACGAACACAGTCTCAGCATGCTTTAAGGCCAGGCATGTGAAACAGTGATCGTGGCCGTCAAACGAGGATAGGAAACGACCGCATCCGGAAACACAGGTTTGAATGACATCTTGAAAAAGACGCAGTGTATAATCTTTCAGAAAAACTACATAAAAGATAATTCAAAATAAAATAGCTAAATAATTCTAAAAGAACACAGGTTTGTTCATGGATAAATCTGTTTTTTAACAATTTGGTTAAGTAAATGATTCAATGACTCACTCAAAAAGACAGTAGGTGTGTTTGACTTGAAGGGGTGCTGCGCACACCGACTGGTGTATGACATCAGAGTACAGCAAGAGTGTTTCAAAAGCATACAGAGCCATCTGCTCTCTAATCGCTCTTGCGGTACTTTGATGTCATACATTGATCGGTCTGCGCAAGTGCCACTTCAAGTCGAACACACCTGCACTGCATCCAAAATTGCACACTTCCCATTATACTATATTCCCCACTATATAGTAGGCGAAAAACAGAATGTGACAAAAGTATGTCCGAAACCCCCGAAACCCCCACCACTAATGCACAAACTGACATTTCGGAATGTCCCAGTGCTGTTGTACTATGTATCAGCAGTTCCCTTTCGAGAGGTCTCTCCTATTGCGTAAGTAGCTTACGCTATGGGAAAACTCCTTTTCTCGAGAATATTGAAGTCTTTATGTAAAACGCATTGCAGCTGCACAGCTGACAGCAATGAACGAAGGCAGCTCGGTCATTGGCTGTGCTGCGGCAACTTGCTCGAACCAATGACGGGGCGACTCTGAATGCGCGACCAATGAGCGCGCTTCGCGCCCGCGCGCGTCAGAGCCCGCCAAGATGGGCGTGGCCAAGAGCTATATATTGGGCGCCCCGTCATGAGAGTTCTTTAGATTTAATCTCCTTCAGCGAACACCTTCTTCGCTGGATCCTCCGGATTATTGAAGCTTCGCCGTCGAAAAGCATACCAGCGGGATTTGCTACGAGGACGTCGGCACCTTCAGCCGCCTTCTAACGCGATCCTACTGAGCCATCCGGCGTACTGCTCACGCAAGTATTTACATCTGTTCGCTCTGCGACACTTGTAAAAGAGCAATTTTTCCAAGGCGTTGTTTCAAATGCCTTCCTGCGCGTCGTGCAGAGACCTTCTCCCGGACGGGGATCGTCACATCATCTGCGCTCGCTGCCTGGGCCGGGACCACGCAGAAGCTGCTTTGACCAAGGGCGGATGCCCCGAATGTGACGACCTGGGTCTCTCCGCACTGCGGGCTCGCCTCGCTGCTTTCGCCGTGAGCGAGCCCATCGCCGCCATCCCTCTGTTCGAGCCGCGCACTAAGAAAAAGCGCCGCTCACAGAGGCTTCCTGAACCTGAGCTCAGTGACGTCACGCCGAGCCAGTCTCCGCGTGCTTCACCGCCGCTCTTGCCTTCCCCACCGCCGGTTCAGTTCACCCAGCCGGACCCACACCCCTCTAGCAGAGCGGTGGGCCTTGTGACTTTCGGCGCGTCCGAGGACGACGGGGGAATGGATGACAGCTTGTCAATCGACGCTGCATCGGACGACTGGCCGGGCTCCACTCTCGACCCCGCCCCGTCGACGCTAGCTAGCGCGAGCGGGGGCTCCACCATGGATAACGAGATTAGAACCAACCCGGAGCCGACTGGATGAGTGGTTTCTGCAGGGGCGCCAGCAGGCCCCTCGGCAAAGGCCTTCTCCCTTCTTCCCGGAAGTTCACGACGAACTCACCAAGTCGTGGAAAGCCCCCCACTCTGCGCGCCTAAAGCCTTCTTTTTCTTCCTCGCTCTCCTCTGTGGACGGCGTGAAGGAAAGAGGCTACGAGGGAACACCGCCCCTCGAGGAGGCCGTGGCCAATCATCTCTGCCCGCCCTCCACCACCGGATGGAAAGCCAAAGCTTCCCACCCCTCGAAGCCCTGCCGCACTACTTCAGCTCTCGCCGGTCGCGCCTACGCCGCTGCCGGCCAAGCTGCATCAGCGCTTCACTCTATGGCAGTACTTCAAGTGTTCCAAGCCAAGCTTCTCCGCTCTATGGACGAGTCTGGCCCCGAACCCGAAGCCTTTAAGGACCTACGCAGCGCGACTGACATAGCCCTGCGAGCCACGAAGGCCACCGCCCAGTCTATCGGCCGTGCCATGGCTAATTTGACTGTTCTCGAGCGCCATCTGTGGTTGACTCTGACTGAGATGAAGGACGCGGATAAGGCGCCATTTCTCGACGCGCCTATCTCCACCAGCGGGCTGTTTGGACCGGCGGTTAAGGGTTTCGCCGAACGCTTCACTGAGGCCCAGAATGCTTCACAAGCTATGCGGCATTTCCTGCCCAAGCGCTCCAGCTCATCGCAGAGCAGACAGAGGCCGCCGCAGCCGCAGCGGGCTAGAACAGCCCCCACCGCCTCTCAGCCCGCGCCTCAGGCTGACGCTCGACGCCGCTCGCGCTCTCACAACGGCAAGCCGCCTTCTGTGCGACGGGGTCCTCGGCCCAAGATTGTGCTGAACCCCGAGCCTCGAAAGCCGTCCTAGCCACAAGAATGAAAAGAGAGAGTGCGTGTCTCGCAAAAGCCGGACCACTCTCTCTGCAAAAGCTCAAGCATTACCCAGTCCCCTTACAGGCGGCTGGATATGTTCATACAGCAGTCAATGGGCCAGTCACAGAGCTCGCTCACCTGCAAACAAACGCCGTTTTTACGGCGACGCACAGAAAACACAAAAAGAGTCTTTTTCTGCCTGTGTCACTAAGGGTTCACATGTCCACAAAGTGTGCATTCCCAGATACTGTCAAAACAGTGCCAAATTCATTCCCAGCTCAAGCTGCGCACCCCATGAATGTAGATCACGTGCCTACGGTCATGTACGCACCACTACACACAAGCACTGTTCACACAGTTATAAATTCATCCCCAGTAAAAGCGGGAAACATTATAAAAGTGACGCGTGTGCCTACCACTGTTTATGCACCCCCACTTATAAACACTGTCCTTACAGTGTCAAACACAACCCCAGCCCAGGCTGCGAGTTTTACAGACACAGCGCGCGCTGCTGTAATCACACACGCGCCCATTCACTCAGCTGCTCAGCGCGCGCCCGCGCCTCTGAGAGCTATGAGCTCAGGCGATTCGCTGGCCGGGTCCCTGCGTCATAGCGGCCCACCCCTAGCCTGTATTCAGCCCATATCTGTACACGCAGCGGCATGGGAAAATATTCCAGATATGCCGAAATGGGTATTGAATATAGTAAAGCACGGATACTCGCTCCAGTTCGCTCGCAGACCACCACGTTTTACGACTGTGGTCGAGACGAAAGTGAGAAAAGAGTGCTCACATGTTCTACGCACCGAGGTGCGCAAACTAATAGAAAAGGGCGCTGTGGAAACTGTTCCCCCCTCTCTGAGCGAGGCAGGTTTTTACAGCCGCTATTTTCTCGTCCCGAAAAAGGATGGCGGTCTCCGCCCCATCCTAGATCTCAGACACCTGAACAAAGCACTAATGATTCGCTCGTTCAGAATGTTAACAACCAAGCATATCCTCGCGCAAGTACGCCCAGGAGATTGGTTTCTCTCAGTGGATCTGAAAGATGCTTACTTTCACATTCCAATAGCGCCTCATCACAGGCCGTTTCTGAGATTCGCTTTCGAGGGACAGTCGTACCAGTACACAGTACTTCCGTTCGGCCTGTCCCTGGCTCCCCGTACATTCACGAAATGTATGGATGCAGCACTTTCCCCCCTAAGGCGAAGGGGAGTGCGAATACTGAATTATCTCGACGATTGGCTGATTCTAGCACAATCAGAGAGTCAGTTAATAACACACAGATCTTGGATTATCAGCCATTTAGAATGCCTGGGTCTAAGAATCAATTTTGCAAAAAGCATACTATCTCCCAGCCAGAGGATTTCTTTCCTGGGAATAGTTCTAGACTCGATGCAAATGACAGCGCGTCTCTCATCAGAGCGCGCGCTCACCATCCGGCGCCTTGCAACATCATTCAGGGCGGGCGCGCTCGCCCCCGTCAAGCGGTTTCAGAGGATGCTCGGTCTCATGGCCTCAGCATCGGCCGTACTCCAGCTAGGATTGTTGCATATGCGCCCTCTCCAA
Source organism: Siphateles boraxobius (assembly GCF_051911475.1). Taxonomy (NCBI): domain Eukaryota; kingdom Metazoa; phylum Chordata; class Actinopteri; order Cypriniformes; family Leuciscidae; genus Siphateles; species Siphateles boraxobius. The sequence continues at coordinate 1,613,448 of NW_027508721.1, read as the reverse complement.
CGCTGGCTCAAGAGCCGCGTCCCTACTCACGCGTGGCGTTCGGGCCACCTTTTAATCAGAGCGAACCACGGCTGTATAAAAGCCCTGACGCACTGGAAAGCCGCCGACTGGTACCAGTCAGGCGTGAGTCTGGGTGTGAACACAAGGAGAAAGATGATAACGACAGATGCCTCCAAAATAGGTTGGGGGGCCCTTTACGAGGGCAGGCCTGTCTCCGGCTTTTGGTCAAACCCGGAGAAGCGCCTACACATAAACTGTCTGGAAATGAAAGCGGTCGCTTTGGCTCTCAGAGCCCTGCTCCCACAGCTGAGAAACGAACACGTCTTGGTCCGAACGGACAACATGATGGTAGTATCGTACATAAATCGCCAGGGTGGACTCAGGTCGAGCTCCATGCATTCAATGGCCAGGAGACTCATTTTATGGTCCCAGCACAACTTGCGCTCGCTGAGAGCAGCGCATGTGCCAGGTGCCCTGAACCAGGGGGCGGACATGCTATCCAGAGACAAAATTCTCCCAGGAGAATGGGCTCTCAACCCGCTGACGATTCAGTGGTTATGGAAAACCTTTGGCAAAGCGGAGATCGACCTCTTCGCCTCCAAGGAGAACGCGCACTGCCCTCTTTTCTTCACGAAAAGCATGGATGCGCTCGCCCAGAGCTGGCCGAGCCGTCCCTTATATGCCTTTCCCCCGATCGCGATGCTACCGCAGGTCATCAGTCGGGTCAGAGAGGAGAAAAACGCAGTGCTGCTGATAGCCCCACTCTGGAAGAACCAAACATGGTTTCCAGATCTGATGCAAATGCAATCTGCACCACGGCCGATTCCACTGAGGCCAGACCTCCTCAGTCAGGCCAACGGGATGATATTTCATCCCCGCCCCGATCTGTGGGCCCTTCATGCATGGCCCCTCAACGGGTTCCCAGGAACCTCACGAGCGGAGCACTAAAAACCATCGCTGAGGCGCGGGCGCCCTCCACGAGACGCTTATATGCCCAGAAATGGAAAGTGTTCAGTGACTGGTGTAATGCCAAGGGCCTGAACCCTGAAACATGCGAGATTACGAACGTACTCGCTTTTCTACAAGGGCTTCTGGAGGCGGGCCGCGCCCCCTCCACGCTCAAAGTATATGTGGCGGCCATCACAGCATCACACGACCCTGTAATGGAACGTCCATTGGGAAGAAACGACCTAATTATTCGTTTCCTAAGGGGCGCTAGGAGGATGAACCCTTCACGCCCCCCCTCAGTGCCGATCTGGGACCTAGCTACTGTCCTAGACGCTCTTAAAGGGCCTCCGTTCGAACCACTCCGAACCGTGCACCTTAAACAGCTCTCGCTCAAGACTGCGCTCTTGCTGGCACTCGCCTCGGTCAAGAGAGTGGGCGACCTGCACGCGCTTTCGACAAGCGCTGCCTGCCTAGAATTCGGACCTAACGACTGCAGGGTCGTCCTTAGACCGAAACATGGGTATATTCCTAAAGTGCTCACCACTCCCTTCAGAGCACAGGTTATCTCCCTAACTGCGCTATCGTCCCCAGCAGACGAACACGACGCTAATCTACTCTGCCCCGTTAGGGCTCTCAGAGTGTATTTGGAGCGTTCTGCCCTATTCAGACAGACAGAACAACTGTTTGTATGCTTTGGCGGCCGTACGAAAGGTTCCGCCGTTTCAAAGCAGAGAATCTCTCACTGGATAGTTGAGGCTATAGCGCTGGCTTATGGAGCTAAGGGACTTGAATGCCCCTGGGGAGTCAAAGCACACTCCACCTGGAGTGTGGCTTCTTCCTGGGCATGGTCGAGCGGGATACCGATCGAGGATATTTGTGCGGCGGCAGGCTGGGCCTCACCGTCCACATTTATCAGGTTCTACAACCTACAGGTCCCGACACTGCATTCCAATGTACTATCAGCATGATGCTAGTTGAACTACGAGTTCGTATCTAGATTATGTATGTGCTTGTGTCACACTGAGCGCCTTCTAGCCGCTCTGTATTCTTTCCCACATATAAAGCTCGCCTCTGCCGGCTAGTTGGATGATAACTTTGCTTTTTTAGCTCAGGCACCTGCCTCTGGCTATCATAAGGCGAAGTTCAGCACGCACGGCGTTTTGCATGGTGTTCCCATAGCGTAAGCTACTTACGCAATAGGAGAGACCTCTCGAAAGGGAACGACTCGGTTACTAACGTAACCTCGGTTCCCTGAGAGGAGGGAACGAGTATTGCGTAAGCTGCCGTGCTTGTGCTTGGTTAGTTCGCTTCAGTCGTTTTAACCTAAAGAACTCTCATGACGGGGCGCCCAATATATAGCTCTTGGCCACGCCCATCTTGGCGGGCTCTGACGCGCGCGGGCGCGAAGCGCGCTCATTGGTCGCGCATTCAGAGTCGCCCCGTCATTGGTTCGAGCAAGTTGCCGCAGCACAGCCAATGACCGAGCTGCCTTCGTTCATTGCTGTCAGCTGTGCAGCTGCAATGCGTTTTACATAAAGACTTCAATATTCTCGAGAAAAGGAGTTTTCCCATAGCGTAAGCTACTTACGCAATACTCGTTCCCTCCTCTCAGGGAACCGAGGTTACGTTAGTAACCGAGTCGTTTTGGAACAGCGCTTGTCCAATCATATAAGAGTACTGTACTGTTGTATAACATGAACATCTGTTCAGAACACTAGAACTACAGCAGAAAATCTGCATTTGGGTCACAGATTTGAACAGTGACTCCTCTGCCTGTATTCTGAACATCAAAAAGAATAATTAATAACTGGAATATTCTAACTAACCTAGATTTAGCGTGTACTGTCTGCCAATGGGCTGCAGTGTATAGATGAGCCATACTACACACTGTGCATTGCACAGTTTCTGATCCCCCACATTACTGGCTGTGTTTCAGTACACCCTAATATGCTAGCCCCTTGTGTCCTAGCACTCTTAAAGATGATGCTGACTTAATTTGAATAAATAGCACAGGGAATGTGATTTATGTGAAGTTTTTTTTTATTTAATCATTACAGATTCTGTCCCATGAGAACTCAAACATCAAGGAGAAAGTGTCAGATGAAGACACTTTAAACTGCGTCTAACTTTAGATATGCAGTAGAACATTCTTCTCATTTAAACATCTCTGAGGAGCAGTTTGAAATTAAAGGACAATTGTGTGTTTAGTGAAAATGAAGACAGTTGCAGTGCAAGGAAGAAAAGTAATAAAGTACACACACACACACACACACACACACACACACACACACACACACACACACACACACACACACACACACACACACACACACATTGAAACACAGAATAAATGCCTTACTTGATGTTGTCCAGGCAACCAGAGTCAGGTTTGAGAATCGCAGTATGGTGAAACATCTTATATAGCGCAATGCCCAGGAAAACAACATTAAGCTGCAACACAAAATCATAAAATGCATGAAATTATAAAAGAAGACTCTCACATCATTAACCAATGCATTTCCATGACTTTGCTATTCATTTGTAATTGGTGGATACAGATATTTGAAATCCTTACTGGGCATATTTTCATTTGTATGTCAGGAATGAATAAACAGATTTAAATGAATAAAATAAAGCAGAATCGCTCAATGGAGGATTCACCTTTATGCATGCTCATTTTCATGCCTTTTCTAACCCTGGAAATCACAGTTTTATAATGGGAAATACTAATGCACCAAAATGAACTTTCTTGGCAAAAACTGAAGCTAGTGGAACTGAAAACCCAAATTTTAAACAAAACGTTGTTAAAAATAATGATGTTTAAACAATCTAATAACTGTATAAAGTAGCATTTATGCATGTGACAGTTTTGATGAATGTAATGTTGCCTATACCAAACAGAGATCTTGCTTTTTTGACATATTATTATGACGTGCAGATAACAATAACTCCAAAACCAATGTTTTTTTTTTCAATACAAGGAAAAAAAAAACCTTACCCTACAGTATAATAATATAACAGCATACGATTTGTATAATGCATATACAAGACAAGTGCATGTGTGCAACCTTTTCGAGAAAAGAAAACCTCTTGGGGAACATCTTGGAAAAGGCAAGCACATATATATGTTATACTTTTTTGGTTTTAATATTTTATTATTATAATGGTGAATTGTCTCACACATTGTGTGTACACAATTAGAAAACAAAAACAAATGTAGACTGCATTCATGTTTGAAATTTTGTCTGTGTACATTTTATCATGAGTCATAGCAGCTTCTCATCTCGTCAACTGTAAATGTGAGTTTTATGGGAAAATATCAGTAGCTGATGTTTATATAACAGGTATGATTGTTATGTTAAACATTTGTTAAACATTTGGTTATCTGATTTTTGTGGTAGTGTTTCAGCCAAAATGTCAGCCTGTTTTATCATAAAGTTTTATGGGGACTTTCCACAGACATGATGATTTTTATACTCAACAAACAGTATACTCTATTCCCTAATCCTAAACCTACCCATCATAGAAAACCTTCTGCATTTCTACATTTTCAAAAACATCACTTTTATGATTTATAAGCTGTTTTCCTCATGGGGACCCAAAATGTCCCCATAAGGATTTCAGATATTTGCGTTTAGGGGATATTTTTCGCCCATAATGTAGGGTTTACCTCAACACACACACACGCACGCACGCACGCACGCACGCACGCACGCACACACACACACACACACACACACACACATCCCTCTTTCTCTATATATAGCAGTGGGGTTGCTTAGCTTGTCTTGTAGGGTGACTGTGACTTTCCCGTAATTGGGAAAATGCCCTCGACTCACTATTATCTGAACCCCCCATGTGGGTGTGTGCATGTGCGCCAGTGTAGAATTGGCTTTGCTCTATCATTCTCCAAACCCCCAGCGTGTGTGTTTGTGTGTGTTAAACTCACCATGATGATGAGAGTAGCAGGGCCAATGAAACTCCAGATAAAGTAAGTATCTAACCTAAGCCAGCATCTACACAGAAAAAGAGAGCAAGAGAGAGATTTCCAAATGAAACTGGTCAGGTTTAAGTTTCAGGAAGGAATGTTAATATGTAATGTTCTGATGTTTGGTTGATCATCGCATTCAGAAAAGGCTCATCGCCCCGGAACATTCGGAAACTCAAGGGATGATTGACAACCCAGAGCTGAATTATTAAACTCTTCATCTCTTCTATACTGAAATTACATCTAAAGCCCAGCAGGAGTGGAACATATACACACACTGTTTGAGAGTGTGTATGTATGTGTGTGTGTTCCAGGCCACCAAGTCAGACATGCTTCCTCTTTAAAGAACAGATAACATATGCTAGAGAATGCAGAAACCAAATAGGATTATAAATATTTTAGGAACTTCAATTCATGTACGCTGGGATTAGGCCACGCATGCATGCTCTTTGTGCTATATTTTAGCTGTTACCAGTCTGGCACTGATTTCACCAACCATCTGCCATGACAACACCTTAATTTATGTTCCTCTCCACCATGGGGAAATGGTCTTTATGGTTTGTGCGGAGTTTAGGAATAATATGAAAGTGTGGGGGACACATTAAGGTATGAAAAGCACTGATTATCTGCCAAAACCTGGGGGGATGCTCTAAAAGTGGCATGGCCACGATTCCCCTGCATAAGGATCTCTACTCCCCTGTTTAGATCTCCACTGTTGGCTTAGGTTAACAGGATATGCAGTAAAATGGTGTTCTTCTCCTTCCCTCCCGCCCTTTCATTCAATTCTTGTTTTTAAATGAGTGACCTAATTCTATGGTCTGGTGAGACTGTGTGCTTGAGTGACCACCACTTATTCATATGCCACATTCAGCATCTCATCTTTAAATGATGATTTTTGCTGAAATATTTATCTGAGTGAACATCCCTCATGGCTGTGTCTGGCCACTAACTGCAGTAATGCCAGCTGAACAGTTTTCTTTATGAATATAAATTAGGGCGATTTCACCAGTTTGCCCATTTCAGAACTCGTGAACACACAAGCGACTTTAAGCACAACCTGATCTGATGTGCTTGGCACTTGCAAAACATTTAGCTGGAGTAGACAGCATTAGAGGGATTTCTGATTTCCTACACTCACTGATCAGAAGTCATTTTTGGCTTATTGCTTTCAAAGAGAGAAACATGTTTTGACTGTGTATTTGTAAACTTTATTTATATTTGGTGTACTTACATTAATGTTCAAAAGTTTGGGGTGGGTAAGATTTTTTTTTCAAAGTCTTACTGTATGTATTCTATCAAAAATACAGTAAAAATAACAATATTGTGAAATATTTTAATAATTGAAAATAAGTGTTTCCTATTTTAATATATTTTAAAATATAATATATTCCTGTATTGGCAAAGCTGAATTTTCAGGAGCTATGGCTCAGTTTTCAGTTTCACATGATCCTTCAGAAATCATTCTAATATGCTGATTTGATGATTTGAAACATTTATTATTATTATTAATGTTGAAAACATTTATGCTGCCTAAAATTTTCATGGAAACCATGATACTTTTTTTCAGAATTCTTTGATGAATAGAAAGTTTATTTGAAACTAAAATTCGTTTGTAACAAGTCTTTACTGTCACGTTCTTGCTGAGTAAAAGTATTAACATCTTTTAAAAAAAACTTTTGGACCCCATTGACTTTCATTGTTTGGACGAAAAACAGCTAAACATCCTTGGTTTAGAATGGCATGAGGGTAAGCACATGATAAAGGAATTTTCATTTTTCAGTGAACTACAGTATCTCTTTAACTAAATAATTATATATGATTTGAGTCAGGTTATTTGTGCTCATGAAGTAATTTGCAACAAAGCAGCCGTGTTTTTATCCAAAGTGACTTTCAGGACACTAATTGCAAAACCATTCCCTCTTGATCTGGTGTGATGTGTCTCGCTCAAGGGCACAGTGCTAATAGAGCAGGTCTGTGATCTCAGTAACTCTTTTCCTGTGTCACAAATTCCTGAGATTGGACCTGAAATCCTCCTTAACCATTAGGAAACACTGCTAGTAAGAAAGCAACTGGGTCTTAGCAAGCAAAGCTGGAAGCCGACAGACGCCTTTTGGACATCACACTGGTGATAGACCAATGCATTGGCCAGACAGATTCATTGGCTGATAGTTGTGTCCGCTTGGCCAATTCAAGTGTTACCTCCCCCTTATGTTTGTTCCAAAATCTACAGAGAGCTGTCAATGAATAATAAGTGATATGTTTTTTGGTTTTTGTTTTTTCTAGTGGATTCTGAGTAAAAATTGTGTGAAAAAATGTATTTGAATTATGTAGGGGAGACTCAGTAACAGAAAGGTTTGATTTTAAAGTCCAATTACATGAATGTGTTTTCTTTCAAAAATTGTCTTTCGCATCTCTCTTCAATTAAAATATTTTTTATGAATTTTGTTTTTCAAACTAAAATTTCAATATCATATTTTTGTAAGAGCTGTTGGATAAACAAGTGAACACAACAAAACCACCCTGGCATAAATTCAGGCAACTATAGGGGCAAGTTGTCACATTTTATACTGGGAGTAAAAAAATTAAGTTGTAACTTTAATTTTTTAATTTTTATATATATTTATATAAATATATATTGCAAACATTTGTTCAATTTAACTGAAAAGGTTGTTTTTTGTCACACACTTACACACATGGTGCATGTTGAAAAAAAAATTCATGTGCGTGTTCAGTCAACTGTATCTTTTCCCCTGGGCAACAATGGCGCGAATGTTTAAAAAAAAAAGTGACAACCTACCCCTTAATTAGCATTTTATATTGGCAATTATCCACCATGCACCCTGTATGTGCCATATACATACACTCTTTCAGTTCCATAGCTGCGATAATCCACGGCGGCAGAAACAGCCACTATAACAGCAGGCACTCCGTATCCAGTGAGATAGAAGTACTTGGTGCGCGAATACTCGCTCTCGAACACTTCCACCAGCATGATGTACAGCTGTACGCCTTCCAGAAACATCCATGTAAACGCAGCCAAGAAGAAGAAATGCAGCAGGGCCGCAAACACCGCACAGACGATCTGTAACAAAGACACACACTGAGCACAAACGGTGTTGAAATTATCTACCCAGTATCTGTGTGATCTGTGACTCGCTGCTTTGAGTATTAACTGTCTGTTCCGTTATCACTTCAAAAATTTCCCAACGGATTTTCAGTACTTTATCTTGGTCATTTTCCATTTGTCTTTGCTTATATTCTCCTCTCTCTCTCTCTCTAAGGACACAATGAGTTTTTTTTTTATTATTAACGAGAGGTCAAAGACTCACTCCATTTCTGTAATTAACAAGAGTCAGGTGCTCAACTTGGCGACTTAAGGAATTGTGTGTGTGTTCTGCAAAAAATCTATGTCCATTAAGTGTGTATATGTGGGCCTTTTCATGTGGAGCAGGTGTGTGTGTGTGTGTGTCGTACGGGCTGGTCTGCACGGTTGATCCCGGTGAGGAAGAGCGTTTCAGCGATAAAGAGGGAGATGCAGAGGTTCTTATGGATGGTGTTCCTGTCGCTTTGGAGACCACGGAAGAAACAGAAGGTGAAGATGCAGATGAGCAGACAGACCAGTGACAGCAGGATCCCCACCCACGTTATGACGTCCAACAGCAGCTCATGCACCTGGTCTGCTTTCTGAGAAGTAGAGAGAGTGGGAAGAGGGAATGATGTTAGTCAAGGTCCATATAAGCATCTACTACATTCAATGTTACCCGTGCTGGCAAAATGAGTCACAATGAGCAAATTTTCAAAAAATTAGTTATTGTTATTTTCACATTCTATTAAAAACCTTCAAAATTATATATAATTAGTTGGAATCAGACAAAAAATTACTACTGAGCTACACCTGTTTAAAGTCGATAGAGTGAGCAAAGTCAATTTTGAGAAAAATCTAGTTTTCTGAAGGTTCCAAAACAAATCATCTAGCAACCATACCTTAAAATCCCTGGTAATAACACCAAATTCGGCATACACCAAGTCAAAACCAAATATCTATAGGAAAAATATATATTCAACTTTTTTTCCCCATGATACCTTAATTGTTTGATTTACATTAATGAAACAGACAGCCTATATATTAAAACCTACTGTACCACACAATCTAATATAATGTTACACATCAATGTTTTCCCCAACAATTAACCAAACGTAACAGTAACGTAACAAAACATAACAGATAATGTTTGGGTGAATACTCTGCAAGACAGATGTATATATCGGGATTGCGCACTGTCTGTGCGGATGCTTTGGATCTGTCAGTCAGTGTGCGTAAGATCATGTTGTTTACATCAGCATGAGTTTGAAAATCACATTTAATTGGTACAGACTTATGCGATCGAAAATATGCTATACGAGAATATTCACAAAGTTGGAATGCTGCGTTTTAAAACGATACAAAACTTGTGCTAAGGGGAAGTATCCTCTCAGAATATGCACATATAAAGATACTTTTAGTAATATTATGAAATAATATTACAATTTAAAATAACTGTCATCTATTGTATATTTTCAAATGTAATTTATTCATGTGATTTTTTTTGTAATAATATAAAATGCTTGACTATCACCTTTGGCCAATTTAATTGTCCATTTTGAAAAAAAAAATTTAATAAAAAAACTCACTGACCCCAAACATTTGAACAGTAGTATATGTAACCTTGACTACAAAATTTCTCAACAAGCCCATTCCTAGTATGGAAGTTCCTTGCTGGTAGAGTTCAGACAGGATGCAGAACTTGATCGGTCAAAGCGATTCCAAAGCAGGTGGAATATGCAGACCTTTTTATTATTATTTTTTATATTTTCTGCACTAATTTTGGAGGATGATCTGCAAAATGGACTTAAACATTGTCAATTTTGTCAAAAAGAGCTGTTAGTGCAGTCTTTTTGGCAGCTGAAAGCATTATAAAATACATACAAATATTTAATAATTGAACATAATGTTTCACTTCCTAAATGGTGAGCATTCAATTTTTGCAGAGTCACTATTGTAGGCCTGGGTCTGTCGGAATCGTACATTCATTTCAGCGGTAGTGTGAGAAATTCGCTACTGACAAGACTCAGTGTTCACTGAATGTGTGCAGTCAGGCCTGAACACACAGAGGTACACACACTAAATGGTTTTATTAATCATTCATACATATACGCAACATCCATTAATGCAGCCTCAAGGGTGTGGGTCCAAATGGTGTGTGTGTGTGTCTGTGTGTGTGTGTGTGTGTGTGTGTGTGTGTGTGTGTGTGTGTGTGTGTGTGTGTGTGTGTGTGTGTGTGTGTGTGTGTGTGTCTGTGTGTGTGTGTGTGTGTGTGTGCGTGTGTGTGTGTGTGTGTGTGTGTGTGTGTGTGTGTGTGTGTGTTTGTGTGTGTGTGTGTGTGTGTGTGTGTGTGTGTGTGTGTGTGTGTGTGTGTGTGTGTGTGTGTGTGTGTGTGTGTGTGTGTGTGTGTGTGTGTGTGTGTGTCTGTGTGTGTGTGTGTGTGTGTGTGTGTGTGTGAGAGAGAGAGAATGTTTAAGGTCACTCCTCTCCTCTGCACACAACATTTACATTATGTATATCCTGACCTTTTGCCTTTACGTTTTGTGCATAAATCATTTCGGCAGTCTTCTGTTGACAAGCACACACATGCATACTGTACACTTCATGACATGTTCATGCATTTTCAATTCATTCACTACACTACATTTGGACTTTCACCGTCTGTTTTGTCCATGTATTACTGTTTTTATGTTTGTGTGCAGTGAGAGAGAGATGATGAGTGTCCTCTCTGAGATAACACACATTACACAGTCTATAGCCCAAGGCAAGAACCGAGTGGCTTCAGGAGACCTGTGAGGTCTCTCCTAGTGGTGGATGACGTAACCTATTGCAGTGATAGTGAGTGCAGTTCAAACTATTATACTGGGTCTGGTTGTAAATCTCAGGTTACCTGAAAAGTATTCCATTCTCAACCGAATTACTAGTAGAGTACAGCATCAAATTCAATGACCACCACTTCTCCAGCCATTAATAATCAACTTATGCAATCGTGGTCCACCAACTCAAACTGGGTTGATCAAGTTGGTACCAGGTCAACGTCTGCTCCACCATAGCCTGTCCTGCTGGGAAACCACGTAAACTGTCTGGACCAGCTAATAATGACCAGCTTTGATCAACTGGAAACTTATAGAGTTACTTTTAATTTAAGCTTGGTTTTCAGTTATATGAAGTCATGGGTAGTTTTAAAATGTAGTTTGTATAGTTTAAATCTATAGTGGGCACTGTTAGTTTTTTAAGCTTTGTCTTTTGAAAATTACCTTTAAATGTAGTCAATATTTTGTCATGTCATTTTCATTCATTTTAGACCATTTAGACCATGACAGACTCATGTTTTGTGTGCAGGTTCGGGCCATGTGCTTGTGTTGTCTCGTTCCCTTGCCCCGCCCCCTTGTTATCCTCGTTTTGTCCTTTGCACCTTAATCTGTATCACCTGTTGTCATTGTTAGTTTCTCCCCATTTAATCCCCTTGTGTTTGCTGTCCTGTGCTGGTTCATTGTCACACTTTGTGAGATTCTACCCGTGAGTATCTTGTCTAAGAAGAACGTCTTGTAGAATTCTTGATCTTGTATTTGCTGTTTGTTAATAGTCTAGTTTTTGTCAAGTGTAATCTAGTTTAGCTATCCCTTGTACGTATTGTCTTTGTTTTGCCCCCTCGTGGGTTTTGTTTTCCCTTGTTTTCTGTTATAATAAACGTTGTGTGATTGTCTACCGTCTGCGCTTGGGTTCATCTGCTATCCTCATAACAATTTCACTCTGACTGAAAAGGCATATGATTTTTTTAATATACATTTTTGATAATAACATTTCAGCATGTGATATTGAGCAAATCCGTGTTGATCTAAACAAACAATATAAAAAAAATATTTTGCTTTATTTTAGCTTTATTTCAATAAATGGAATGTTAAATATTAGAAGTTTAAGACTAAAGTTGACTAAAACTAGATAAAAAAAATTAAAGCTAAATAAACTAAAAAACATTAGCATGTAACAAAATTAAAAGGAATAGAAAAACAACAAAATTAAAAGATAATTAAAAATAAATGGAAAATATAAATAAATGCTTCAATAGTATATTAATAATGCTAAAATAACCTTGGTGCTTGAAAATGTGTTAATCTGTAAGAGACATTATGATTGACAAGTACCTTTTTTTTTCAAATTCACTGGTTAATAGCTTGCAGTGTGTTCTTGCATATTAAAATCGTTTAATTACTCCATCTTTTTGTCTAATTTTCTTTCATTGTCATTGAACAAATCAAGAAATTATATTTAAATATATTAATATTTGTTAATATACAGTATACATTTTCATTAGTAATTTCATTGACGAAGACATACCTTGACCTCCACGTGGGCCATGAGCACGGCAAAGTTCGTGAGGTGTGTGCAAGAACAGGACGTGTGAGTGCGGTTGGTGCCTAGTAGTCTGCAGTCCTGAGTGGACCAGTATCCAGTCATGGTGCGTTTGGAGTAACTCCAAAATGAGCAGTTCGGATTGAAGTTCTCTTCCGACTGCTGGAATAAGGAGATGGACATCATACACTCCATTATAGTGACAGAAATCATTAGAAGGCAGAAAAACTCAAAAAAGAAAGATGAAAATGTAAGCATATATAATACCTGTATGTGTCTGACAGTGAAGAACACAGGTTCAGAAAGGTAGACCTTGTTACTGTCTTTATTAATAGCTGCAGTAATAACAGGTGAGTTGACTATAAGTGAATAGTTTGGATAGGCCGCTTCACTGCCGAGCCGCACACTTGCATTCTCAGTAGACAGGTACTGGCCGAGGTTTTTATAGAGGACCAGAGCCAAACGGATCTCACCTGAGGAATAGAAAATTCAGAATCGGTCAGTCTGGGAAGTGTCAGATTGTGAATTAAAAAGAGGCAGATGGACAATGACAGATTACCGTTGCGTCCTTGCTGTTTGAGTGTGTTGGCTGAGAGATGAATGGAGTTGCCGGATAGTCCAGATTGAGGGAAGGTTAGATCAGCCAGATTAACATCTGTACTTAGACGCGCAACCTCCAGTTCTGCAAAACATAAACATGTTCATAATAAGATACTGCCGTTATCAGACAGAAGAGGAACTGTACATGTAGCTCTTTTCTATTGGAAGTCCTGTGAATTTTATAGAAAATATGAAAAGATACTGATAAAACATTGCCAGTCTATTTAAAATTATGAGACATGGTACCCAGAGATGATACACAGTATTTTTCCCCTTTTCAAAGTCTTGAGAGGTTCACGCTATGGATTACACTCTGTCCCACCCCTCATTTTATGAATATATTTGAGTGCACATCAGTAAGAACACCCACATTTGCTTCAAGGTAAATTAATGTTAATAACAAAACGTTGATTCATTTACGTATGGATTCAGGTCACAGTAGAGGTGACAGCTACTAAAAAGCTCACAGTACCGTAGATGTGTGAAGCAGTTCTGTTCACTTATGCTAATGTTATCATTTGTAATCGATTTCAAATTAAGCTTCTCTCATTTCAGTTGATTGCGATAAGTGCTTTTCTTTCTGTTCTCGAGTCAGTTTTTAATTTAACAAATTCTTTAAAGAAAGACAAAAGATGTTTTGCAATCTCACACTTCATACAGATTACAAAGTATAATACAAGCATATAATACGGAAAAATTCATTCCTACGGGATGTTCTATTAGGCTAGTCTGAACCAAAGTCGCTGAAACACAAAGTTGCGACACTTTGATCTCGCTGCTATGCGGTCACGTGGTTCATGGAGCTCTCAATAGTTCCAAAATACTCTGTGCTGTCAATCTGTTTGAATGGGTTTAACCAGGATAGACAAGAGTTTCAATATATTTGCAGCAATTCCTGGTAAATATTAATGCATAATATGCACTGATTGTGCATTGATTACTATGCTGACAGTAGCAATTTCTTCTGGGGACAGATGAAGAGACAACATTAATATGCTTTTCTTAAGTTTAGGTATTCCTTTGAGCGTCACACTCATACTCCACGGCGGTCAAAAGTGTAACTTTTGTATCTTTTTGGAACTAAATATTATTTGTGCAAATAATTATGATCCATTAATGGCCATTTAAAATAATATAATTTTTTCTGATAATGTTTATTATTCATGTTACAATTACCACTATAGATGCCTCTATGACTCTTTCATATAAATATAGCTCTGGTTTAGTTGCTCAAGAGTATTGCCGGTCATAATTACTTTTTTTTAGGTTTTGCATATGAATATATATTAAGACATTATCAAAAACTAGATTTTTATAAGTTTAGATTTTTTGTTACATTTAAAAGGTTAATTACTCACATCCTAATGTTTTTTATACTCACAGCATACACAGCAAGTGAATATTAATGAATGCAAGCAAATACTGAATTTAACCCATGAAAGAAGTTTAAAATACTGTTAACAAAACCAATTGCATTTAACAAAACTCTTTATTATATACATTATCCAGTAAGGCACTAGATAAGTTATATCTTGAATGGTCAGTCTTCATAGAAACTCATTCAACCTCCTACAGGGAGAGAAAGATTGTACGTTATCTAACTGCAATTAGAGTCTAACTATCTATTATGTAACGATAAAGATTAATGTGCTTCATAAATGACACTACTTTCTAGATTCCTGAGAGATCAACTAATGTGTTAAAATGTCAAAGAAAATAAAAAGATTACCAGTGTGTGCGCTTGAGAAACACTGAAATGAATGGAACTCCACGACATGCGTTACTTCCGCATTCCTCAATTCCTATGGAAATCTTTGGGAGTGCCGCAACTCTTTTTCAACGGCTCTGATATGAGCTTGCAACAGTGACAAAGGGGGTTAAGGTTTAGCAAAGGGTCAGTTACACCTGTCAAAGTAGTTATAGGACTTTCTGCATTAGGTTAGTGTGAGGAATAGAAATTCACATGATACATTAAATCTACAAATGTGTTGTATACATTCCTTAACACATCTATAGAAAAATATTTTGAAGAATTAAAGTAATTTCCTCATTTAAACATATGTAACGTCGACGTGACGACATAATTGGGATCACTTCAGGGAGCTTCAGACTCTCACTTCACTTCAGACTATTTGTTTCAGTGTTGGTGAGACGGCGCGATCAGCGGTGGCCGCGAGCATCTTAAGCTCACAACTGCTGTTTTAACAACATTGTATTGTGTGTGTGTGTGTGTGTGTGTCAGTCTCGGTGGGAGTTCCATTGAGTGTGTACCTCGATTACACCGCGGATACCCCTGGGTACTTCAGCACTGAAAGAGTTATTTTTCACTATTTTTTGTTTG
Organism: Siphateles boraxobius; assembly: GCF_051911475.1. Lineage (NCBI taxonomy): Eukaryota > Metazoa > Chordata > Actinopteri > Cypriniformes > Leuciscidae > Siphateles > Siphateles boraxobius. The sequence goes on along the minus strand of NW_027508721.1, from coordinate 1,598,136 downwards.
CGTCCTTTTCAGGATGTCATTCCACTTGTGGGTTTCTGGATGCAGTCGTTCCCTGACGCCAGCAGACGGCCACAATAGTTGCCTCTCGTGATTGGGCATTCAGCACGCCGAGGCACCTTTTGTGAATAGTTCATGTTCCCATTGCGGGAATATGACTATGGCAGCGATTAGATCGAGACTGGCTTACCTATATGGAGGTGCAGTCCCCTCGCCTATGCCCCGATCTAGTGTCTATTCTGGAACACAGAATAGACCTACTTCTGTGCATGGTCAGGGTGATCTGAGGATTACAGTGACGGCTTCCCCGCCGAGGCAATCTCTGTGGGCCCCTCACGCCTCACAAGCACTGCCGCCACTGAAGCTTTCAAAAGAACGTGCTGGTCCTTCTCATGTGCCACCAGTCGTTTCTTTTGGAGCTCCTCCTGACGACCAGATGTCGATCGCAGCATCGTGGGGGGGAGCTTCAGTCCTCTGGAGATGAGGATTCGGCAGCGTTGCCCCCTTCGGGGAGTGTAGCATTTCCCGAGTCCGATCCAGAATCGGGGGCTTGTGTGGAACCCTCCACCACCTCCCGAACCTTCTCGGTTGGATGATTGGTTTCTCGGGACGGGCTGTGATGATTCTCAGTGCGCCACCTCGGTACCTTTCTTTCCGGAGGTGCATGAGGAGCTTACTAGTACATGGACGACACCGTATAGTGCCAGAAGCCGTCCTAGTGGCTACCCCCTCACCACCCTCGACCGTAGAGCAGCTAAGGGGTATGTGGATATTCCGCCAGTGGATGCCGCAGTGTCCAGTGTACCCTTCCTCTTGGCAGGGTAACCCACGCATCCCGTCCAAGTCTTGTAAATTTTCATCCGGTCTTTTGGCAAAGGCTTACAAAGCCTGTGGACAGGCTGCTTCCGCCCTCCATGCCATGGCGTTCTTGCAGGTCCACCAGGCCCAGGCGCTCATGGACATGAACGAGGGTGGTTCTGGCCCAGAGCTCCTACAGGAGCTTCGTGTGGCAACTGACCTGGCTCTCCGGGTGACGAAGGAAACCGCACGTTCCGTTGGTCAGGCGATGTCCACCTTGGTGGTCCAGGAACGCCACCTCTGGCTCAACCTGGTCGATATGAGAGAGACCAATAAATATCGTTCCTGAATGCCCCTCTGTCCCAGGTTGGGTTGTTCAGCGACGCGGTCGAGAGCTTTGCCCAGCAGTTCTCAGCAGCACAGAAGCAGACGGAGGCCATCCGACACATCCTGCCCCGGTGGAACGCTGAAGCTCCCAACCGTCCGCCGGCCGCAGACCCTCCGCCTGCTTGTTCTCCGCTCCCGCTAAGCCTCAGCAGCAGCCATCATCCAGGCCTCAGCGTGGAGCAAGCTGCAGGAAGTCGACACAGCCCGTCCAGGCCGCTGTCAAACCAGGAGGCAAGCGGAGGTGCAAACGACCCTGAGACAGGCGACCCAGAGGTGGATCAAGTTGCTCTTCAGGAGATAGTGAACGCACCGCTCCTTCGCCCGGTGGAGGCCCGGGCGGAGAATCTTTTGTTTCCTGCTTTGAAGTGGAACCTCTTCGTGGATTGGTGTTCTTCTCACGAGGAGAACCCCCGAACTTCCTTGATCAGAGCTGTGCTTTCCTTCCTGCAAGATGGGTTGGAGTGAAGGCTGTCTTCATCCACCCTTAAAGTGTATGTTGCCGCTATTCGCCGCACATCACGATGCAGTTGAAAGTAAGTGGTTGGGAAAGCACGACCTGATCGTCAGATTCCTGAGGGGGGCGAGGAGACTCTCGATACCCACTTGGGATTTGTCTCTGGTCCTTTCGGCACTTCAGAAACCACCCTTTGAGCCTTTGCAGTCAGCGGAGTTAAAAATTCTGTCTTGTAAAACAGTACTCCTGGTTGCATTGGAGGGTAGGGGATCTGCATGCATTTTTGGTGGACGAATCGTGTCTAGAATTTGGACTGGCTAACTCTCACGTGATCCTGAGACCCCGGCCCAGATACGTGCCCAAGGTTCCCACCACTCCCTTCCAGGACCAGGTGGTAAACCTGCAAGCGCTGCCTTCGGTATGTGTCCGGTGGCCGCTGCCTTTTGGAAGGAGGATCCTTGTCTCCCCCCTAAGGCCTATGAGTTCTCATCCATTCCGACGGGCAGAGCTTACAAAGCCTGTGGGCAAGCCGCCTCCTCTTTGCACGCTGTAGCGACTGACCGAATCCTGTTGTCCTTTCACTACTGAACAAATATGAACACATATATGTTTAATTCACAAAATTTTGAATCATGTGAAATGGTGCCCCAATGTCTGCCAGCAGGACATTGATTAACTCCATTTATGACGCATTGCGCAATCAAGAAACAGGTCCCCGTTGTTCTCGAAACCCTTACGTGGTACACACCACGGATGGACAGATGCTGAAAATAAGGATATCCACACATACCCGCACACAAACGTCCTTTGTGTGCAACTTAGGATAGGAATGTCCTTAATGTATATAACACAGAATTGTATCTAACCTTCCTGTATGCATGCATATCTAATTAGTTTTGTCTTATTCTATAGATATAATTGGAGACTGGTCTGTAACTTCAAATCTTAAGTGTATTTCTAAAGAAAGATTACCTAACAGGATCATCTTCTGTAACTCTCCCTCTTGCTAGGTCATAAAACTTTATGACCCCCAAAAGGAATTCCAAGGGAATCACAGCTCCCACTTGAATTCTGATAAAGAAAGAGGAATAGACTCTGCAATCTTATATTTTCTATAAGTATAACCACTTAAGAAAGGTATAAACATGAATTTGATCTTTCCTAGGTCATGGTAGCCGGTATTATGGCTTTATAGTCGTGTGAGTGAACATTAAATGTGTGTAATTCTGTATATGAATGTAACTTTATGTTTCTTCTACTCTTTCCGGCCATTCTTGGTACCTGTTTGACCGTCTTGTTTTGACTAAACAAGTCATACATAGGATATTACAGTAAAATGTATTGTTCTGTGTGTACAATCTTTCTGGCTAGAAATGACAAAATGTTATACCATCGTAAATTATCCTGACAAGACATAGAAGAACTTTTCCCGCTCGAGATGCTCTAAGATGATTGGTTCACATACGCGAAGCAGGCGTGAACCCCTCCTCTCTATAAGAGACTGACACAGAAGTTTCTCAGAGAGCACTTTCCCTGTGAGAGGTTTCCGGTCCCATGGCTCCTTAGGGAGCTTTACACCGCGTTTCTTTTCTTTTTCTTTCTTTACTAAGTTTATTTTCATTTTCGCCTCTCCCTCCCGAGGGAGATGAACTCTGAACTATTTCCTTGGTAACTTCACGTTCGGTGAACCTTTAAAACTTCCCGCGAGTCTGCTCGCCCCGGAAGACACGAGAGAACAAGCCTATAGCGCCAAAGGACAAACACGCATACGACTCTGCGTTCCTCAGCAACACAAAGAGAACCATACGCAGGTATAGGTTATTGATTTGATTTGATTGATGTGATTTCTTGTTGCCTCTCTAAGGGTTATTGTCTGTGATTTTTGCCATGCTGCGATCACCCCGGTGATCTCTCTCATCCTGACCGTTAGTTTCACTTTCTCATCCTCTATCTCTCTCTCTCTCTCTCTCTCTCTCTCTCTCTCTCTATATATATATATATATATATATATTTCACTCTCTCTCTCTCTCTCACTCAATCTCTCTCTCTCTCTCACTCCCGTTGTTATTCGTTTGTCTCGTTAGTTTTACTGTTTATTGTACATACATGTATCCCGGGTTTAAATGTAGAATTCTGTATCCGTAGTTTCATTTTATTAAAACCATTATATTCTTGATTGCTAATTGTCTAAAGTGCTCATTTTTACAAAGTCAATGAAATGTTCGACCCTTTAGCTACAAAGCTTTACAATTCGTTACTATTTCAGTAACCTAAATTTTATAATAACAAGAAGGTGATTTTTCATTGCCAGAAAATAGCTTTTTTGGAATTATAAGAAAGAGATAATTTTTGTTGAAAATTGATAAGTTAATCTTACGGCCGTTTGCTGGACAAACAGATTGTTCGAAAGCTAAATTAATTCCGTTTAAGGTTATCTCATATAATCGATCTGTAATAAGACTATTGATATATTAATGACGAACCATAACCCATTATGGTGATCATTCATATATACAATCTATCTATTTTCAGCTTCGATAATTTAACTGTAATATGCAATATATTAATCATTCATGATTAATTATTAAATTCCCTATATATAATTTGAGCTAGTTTAATGTAAGACTCATTGTCGCTACAATGCCATGGTGTTACTACAGGTCTATCAGGCTAGAGCACTCATGGACATGCACGAGGGTAGCCCAGACCGTGCGCTCATAGGTGAGCTCCGCAGTGCAACCAACCTCGCCCTGCGGGGCACGAGCATTGTGGCGTGCGCGATCGATGTCCACTTTAGTGGGCCAGTAGCGCCATCGTTGGCTCAGCCTGGTTGATATGGTGGATGCGGACAAGGTTCGGTTCCTGGACTCCCCAATTTCCCAGGTTTGGCTGTTCCCCGACGCGGTGGAGAACAGCGCCCAACAGTTCTCTGCTGCCCAAGCGCAGACGGAGGCCATCCGGCACATTCTCCCCCGGCAGCCCGCTGCTGCGTCCACCCCACCACAGGTGGCAGTTCCTCCGCCTGCTCGTTGCAGAGGGCGTCCCCCTGCCACGACTCCTGCTGGGCTTCCACAGCAGCCTCCACCCAGGCTTCAGCATGGAGCCAGCTGCAGGCAGGCTGCCCAGCCTGTGTCAGAGGCTGCCAATCCAGGTGCCAAGTGTAAGGCCAAGCATCCCTGACACAGGCCACCCAGGGATGGGGAATGAGCTCTTCAGATGGTTACTGTTCCGCCACTGGCTCCCCGAAGTCCAGCGGTACCCGACTCATAAGAAAGAGCAAATTCAAATTCCTCTGTTCCTAGGTCCTAAAAAGGCCAGACTGGCGGTGTGCGACCCTGTAAAGCCTTGCACCCCTCAACCCCCTCTTGTATCGCCAACTGGCAGATGGGTGTGAACCCGGTCATGCCTTCTCACGCACCCCCTGCCATCACGTGGAGACAGGTAAGTGTTGTGCACCACACTCAGACCCGGCTTCGGGCTGCCTTCGGGCCTTCCGAGCCGGGTCTATGTCCTCCACTTCGCTGTCCCACCCCGGGTATGTCTGTGGTACTGCTGGTTCCCTGGCCCGGTTCGTAGAAGCCTGGAAAATGATTTCCAACCAGTCCAGTCGGTTCCTCTGTACCATCAGACTCGGCTGCACGATTCAGTTCGCCCCGGTTTTCGCTTTCGCTCTGGTGCCCAAGTTCAGCGCTGTTCGTTACACTTTGGTGTTAAGAGAATGTGCCCTGTCATGCGCGCAGACATCGCACACCTACTGGCGAAGGATGCGATTGAACCAGTTAAATCCAGCCTATATGAAGACCAGCTTCTATGGCTCGTACTCCGTTGTACCCAAGAAAGGAGGTGGGTTATGGCCAATCTTGGACCTGCGACTCTTGATTCAGGCCCTGAACAAGCCTCTGTTCAAGTTGCTAACGCAGAGATGCATTTTTGAATGCTCCGTCCCCGAGATTGGTCTGCAGCGTTCGACCTGAAGGACGCATACTTCAGATCTCTATCCTTCGCAAGGCAGGCCATCCTGTGTTTTTGCGTTTGAGGTACAAATCCTACCCTTCGAGTGCTACATAACCAGTTGGGTCTTCATGTCAACTGGGAAAAGAGTAAACTTGCCCACGGGCTGAGGATCTCTTTTTCCGGTAAGGTGCTGGACTCGGTCTAACACGCCTCACAGCAGGAACGTGCCTGGTCGGTGCTTTCAGAAGTGAGAAAGGGCCCCACTGAAACCTTTTCAGAGGCTCCAGGGGCAAATGGCAGACACAGCCACAATGGCTTCCTCCATATGATGACAGCTTCAGCGCTGGCTTCACGGCCGAGTCCAGAGGTGGCCGTGGGAGAGCGGCACGCTCCGTGAGACAATCACCTGGTCTGACGCCAAACCCTCAGCCCTTGATCAGACCTTTGTTTCTCCGGGCCAGCCGCCCCTAGAACGAGTATCCACCAAACACAAGCTGAGGGGCCACGTACAACGGGCATACAGTAACGGGGGTCTGGGTGAGCCTCCGACTGCACTGGCATCAACTGCCTTGAGTTGCTGGCAGTACATCTAGCTTTTAGACACCGCTGCTCAGCATGCTTGTATTGGTCTGTACAAACAATGTGACCGTTGCGCTACGCTTCCCTTGCATGTCGTAACTCGCCTGCCATCTCCTCCTTGGAGTTAGAAGCCTCTGAGGTCGCTTCATTCCACTTAATTTTCCGGCCTGCTCAATCGTGCTGCCTACTAGGCCTAACAATAGCCTGGGGCCCAGGGAAAAGTGGAGACTCCATCTCCAGGTGGTCCAGCTGTTCAAGGACCACTTCAGGGCCGCACAGTTACATCTGTTTGCCTCTCTGGACTCATCCCATTGCCAGTTGTTTTACTCCCTGACTGAGCGGGAGAGATGCGTTTATTCAGTTTCTTGCACAGCCCTGTGCTAAGTCAGGGAGGAGAAGGAGCAGGTCTTGCTAGTTGCCCCTTATTGCCCCTTATTATCACCGGACCTAGTTCCCCCGAACTTATGCTCCTCTCGACAGCCCTTCCTAACCCATTCCTCTAAGACATTTCTCAGGGACGGGGCACCGTTGGCACCCGCGTCCAGACCTCTGGAAACTCCATGTCTGTTCCTGAAAGGGCGGGACGCAGAGGTTCTAGGGGATCTACCACATCATATCGTAAACATCATCACTTCTGCGAGAGCACCCTCTACGAGGCATGTCTGTTGAGTTCCTCCACACCCTTCGGCCGCGGTCATGGCGGAGGGTCCGATGCCAGGCCTAACACTTGTATGCACTAGTGGAACCTATGTTAGGCTGGGTCCCATATGTTGTGATCCCTACGGTGATCCCATATGTTCTTCCACGGTACAGCTCCCTGCGGCGAGCCCGGGTCTTCCCTTGGCAGAGCCCGCTCTGCCGTCATTGTCCGGTGTGTCTCCCCCCCTGTTATAGGCTGGAGCAGTGACATTCCATATGTTGTACTGCCTGGTAAAGCCCAGTCCATATGTGTATCCTCCACATGTTACTTTCCTAAGGGCAGGATGTGGCTTCCGCTGCGTATTCCTTTCCAAAGAAAGGGAACGCTTTCCCAGTGGTCTTGTGGAACAGCAATGACTTCCCTGGCCTAAGCCCTATCCTGTCTCCGCCTCAATAATGCGGGGGATCAGAAGGCTTTTGTCTAGGCACTGGAGGTGGCAGCACTAGTGGCGTTTTAATTGGGATCCCTATCAGTCTACCCTGAAGGAGGAAACGGAGACGTAGTCCCGTCGCCTCTATTGCTGGATCACCACTGACTCCAGGCTCCGCTCAGCGAAAAACAACTGGTGCGTGCATCCACTTCCATATTTATACCTGCGCCGCGGGGCGGAGTGTGAGATGCAGATCTCGCACGCCACTGTGCATTGGCTCGTTTTAACAGTACTCGAAGATGACATGCTCCCTAAGCGTGATCCCAATAAGTCGACACGTCTCCTCCTTCAGGGAACGAGGGTTACATACAGCACGTAACCAAGAACCGTGTAACAAGGAGTTAAACAAGTTCATCATATTAAAGACCATCTGTAAATCAGTTCATTGATTGTCCAGTATGCGCTTAAGACACTGCATTGCAAACAATGTTTATTTATTGAGTTAAGATGAAAGACACCTTTGGCTGGCCAAATAGCTTTATAAATTCACTTTGAGACATGCAAGTATGTGTCTGCATGTGCGAGTGCGGTATATCACATCAGCGTGTTAAGTCTACAGTTCCCTAGAGGAGCGATGAGTTATACAACAGGAGTGTGATGAAGTTATACATCTTTAAATCACATCTGAATCTGTGTGTGTGTGTGTGTGTGTGTGTGTGTGTGTGTGTGTGTGTGTGTGTGTGTGTGTGTGTGTGTGTGTGTGTGTGTGTGTGTGTGTGTGTGTGTGTGTGTGTGTGTGTGTGTGTGTGTGAGCATTATTAAAATTATTTCCCACGTATCTGCAGGTGGTCTCTTGGCCAAGCTACAGGCGGTTTATGTAATTTTCTGCCCAGGTTTGTAATATAAAGTAGAAAAATACAGCTCTGTATGTGTCTGTTCGTGCACTAGTGTGCGTTTTATGAAATACATATTTATGTTGCATCATAAACTAGATAAAATCCTTATTAAAGGCAAATATTGACACCCTTCTGATCTCTTTTAACAGATAATAATTTTATGTCATCATTACAGTAATTTATTTAAACTACATCACGTTACACCTCTCTAAAAATCAAAATGATGTTCCTGAGATGAGTTCTAATTATGCAAGTGAGATTTCAAATTTCCTCAGTAGTTTTCGGATGAGATGTAACATATTGTATACCCTCATCTACAGATGACTGAATCAATAAGTTTGTGACAGATTTGGAGTGATTTTACCCTCCTCAGACCTGTCTTAGAGCTGAACGCACCATGGATTACCAATTTGACACTTTTTTTTGTGGTCTGACATATAAGAAAGGATATTTTCAGGTGGAAAGTGAGATACTTGCAAAGAAAACACAAAGAAAACCTGAAGTAATAAACTCACACCCCCCAGGGTAATGATCAGAGGGATACGGTGTGTGTGTGTGTGTGTGTGTGTGTGTGTGTGTGTGTGTGTGAGAGAGATAGATAGAGAGAGAGAGAGAGAGAGAGAGAGAGAGAGAGAGAGAGAGAGAGAGAGAGAGAGAGAGAGAGAGAGAAAGAGAGAGAGAGAGAGAGAGATCCATAAGAAACAGAACGGCCCAGTTATATAAAGCACTCAAGCACTGCACAGCAGATATGGGGCCTTCAAAGCACACACACACACACACACACACACACACACACACACACACACACACACACACACACACACACACACACACACACACACACACACACACACACACACACACACACACACACACACACACACAGGCTGCAGGGGTGCTCACACTGTTCTAACCTAATTAGCTGAATCTAGTCTTCACAGAAAACTAGCACTGAAACACACAAGCTTAATCTATAAACATGCTCTATTCAAACTAGACAAGTCATTTGGATCGTTCCTATGGTATTCTGTTTTAAAAAGATTTAGAGTGCATCTTTTGACAGTTAAATATGACAATATCTGCATTCAGTCTCTAAAAAAAGCAATTTCCCACATATTCTTCGCTCTTTAATGTACACATTAATTTAACAAGAACAGTTCATAGCATACAGAAAGCCTTTAAGGAGGAGGAATCGAGAGATGGAGAGAGAATAAGAGGAGGAATACGTTTCTCATTTGAATAAACGGATAATGGTAGGAGATTTTGTCTGCGAGATTAAGATTAGCTTTCGGCTAAGATTTGAGATTGAAGATCAAAAAGGAAGAATATAATGATAAAAACACTATTTTCTTTTTACTGAAAGGCGTGTGTATGCAAAAAGGATTTGAGCTCACTGCTGAAAAGCATCTAAGAAGTTCTCCATATTAATTTCTTGATTAAGTCTTATGTAAAATACATAAAATACATCAGATATGTATGGTTGTATAAGTCCATGTTTCATGACTGATTTTTAGCAAAACAAGTTTCCAGGATGTCTTCAGTATACATTATAAACGAACATGCTGAACAAAACCGCACAATCAAATCAGAAAACAAGCAATTTACAAAATATTTTCACAGCCAATGGGTCAAGACAAAGTTTAGCTGATTAGCATGGTTAGCCCTTGCTGACAGATGCAGTTTTCATAAAAAATACAGTTTGCTCTGATTACACTGTAAAAAGTGAATGTGTGCAGTTGTTGCTATTTCTACCTGATATTTCTACCTGATTCTAACTATAAAATCTAATATTGTTGTTGTAACCTGATTCAATCAGGTGTTTCTAAAATAAAACAAGGCTATGTAATTGAGTTACATTGACCCAATATACAATTTCCAATAAAGCTCAGATTGGTGCACTACAACCACACCAGACCTATAGAGGGCAGTATAACCATAACTCGTGTCAGCTACAAGACATCTGCTCTGAAGGACAAAGAAGAAAGATCCTTGCGGATCGGCGAATTTTGCTTCAAAGATAAATTGAGAATGAATATACACTCCAAAAAATATTTTACCTCTTGTTCAGTTTAAGTATTTAAAATGAGTTAAGGTAACACAATAATAAACTTAATTTCATTGTGTTCAAACCACCTGATATATTTATAAATGAAGTTTACACAATTCAATTGTGTTGAAACTACGTGAATATTTTATTTTGACATAACTAGCAGGGCAGTGGATCTGTTCCCAGCATGCTTTGCAAGGAACTGCATTAGGAGAGTAAATTTAGGGATTGATATATTTTATGTGTTTTTCAGTAAAGAGAAAGATGTTGGTAGTTTATGTTAATGTTTAATGTTCAGCTATGTTGGACATTTAGAGGAGTTTCTGTTATTGAATTTTGTGATTACCATTGTGCTGAAGAGTAGCGCTTGTGGGGAATCAATGTTCTATGCTAATGTCAGTACTGATACCTATCTTCTCTTATTGGTTCATTATATATAATGATGAACAACACTATTGTTTGAAAGTTAAGCCTCAGTAAAGTAATAAAAAAAATTAGGTTGGATCAACATAAAAAATTAAGATTGACTTGAGTTAAGTTAAACATACTAGAGTAAATCAATTTGACCTAAACCAACTAAATTGTGTTGACCCAAATAAACTGATTTATTTTGAATGAACTAAATTAAATTGTTTAAACATTTCTTCAATTAAATTAAGTAAGGGTAATGAATTGATTTTTGAGAGTATTTACATCAAGATGGAAAAGGACTTTCAACATATACATCAAAAAAAGATTATATCAAACTTATTTTACCTTGCTGGAGAAATCAGGTTATATCTACTGACAGTTACGCGTCAGTAAAATCTTTTTTTTTTTTCATGTTTGTTGAATTCAGTTATCTTAAATAATTTTATTTCAACAAAACAAGTTTTTTTAGATGTTACCACATGAAGTTGAACAGACAAAACATTTGTTTTTCAGTGTAGGATCCCAAAGTGATTCTATTGGCTCAAAGAACATTTAATTGGAATTCTGTTGAGTGTCTGATTAAAAATTTTACAAAATCACTTAATGTTGTATGTCGTCAGAACTATGTTATGTCTATCAAATGGTTAATAAACTGAAACTATAGACATAGAAATAAAAAAAAATCGTATTACTCATTTATTTAACTTACATTTCGCAAGCTAAACGCAGCGTACTAGCTTATAACACGGCTAGTCGATTATTATGTTAGCTTAGTCTATACCAGTGTTATTTTAGAATTATTTTTATACTATTAGTATTTATTAATATTTGAAATTAGCTTTGTTTTTTTGTTTTTTTAATTTTATTATTTAATTAGTTAAATAATTTATTTTATTTTAATTAGTTGGCAAAATTTCTTTTTAAGTTTTTCATCTAATATATACATTTTATTTTATTTCAGCTTTATTTCTAGTAAAAAAAAAAAAGATTTTTAATAGTTTTAGTTAACAATAACACTGGTCTATACCCTTTGCAAATGTTTCATACAGTTTTATACATTTTTGTTTGATGAGCATTGCAAATGGTTAGGCAGACTCAACAAGTCCAATTTCATAATATTACAGGTAATGTTTTACCAGTGCCAAATTTTGTTAAAACACTCTTAAATGCCTTAAATGGATTTAGATTTTTTCCCTGTCTGGTGTCTTTCACATCCAAGCCAATGATAATACTAGTGAATGGTTTGGAACTGTGCACATTCTTGAGATGCATCAGCCAACCAACATTGCAATAAAGTCATTTTCTTCTGGCTTTCCGAGTGATTAGTTAAATGCCATTTATGGCTCAGGTGATTGTCTCCAAACAATTTGACAGCAGAACTAAGTGCACATGAGCAAAGATTGCCCACTTCTTATGGGTCCAGCACAAGCCGAGCAACTACCATTGAGATGAATGGGAAAGCTAACAGTTAGCTTTTTAGGAGTTTTTGATGTTGCTTATCCTCTAATGAAACCCTCTAAAAACAACCCTGTAAAACATCAAGGCCAAACAAGTAAGGGAGATGATCAGATGCAAAAAAAAAAAAAAAGCACACACACATACAAAAAGTGATGAAATACGCAGAGAGAAGGGGGAAAAAGACAGGCTAGAGGGCAATCCCATGGAGAGCTATTTTTCTCAAACGAGATGCATGTGAACTGGCCTTGAGTGGTGGAATGGCGGATAAATTGTTTGCCAGGAACGATAAATTTCCCCCTTTGCACTTGGTGAAAGCACTGGAGCAGAATAGAGCGGTTAGCATGGATCCCTGAGCACCATCCCCCCCCCCCCCCCCCCCAAAGATTTCTCTCATTTGTTTATTTTTGTTTTCTTTCATTTATTCTATTCCTCTCTATTTCATCCTCTCTTTTCCACTCTCTGTCTCACTCTTTCTGTCTCTGGTAATGTTCCGTTCATTCTGTCTCCTCCTTAGTATTGTTCTTCCAGCTGTTCTCATGTCCCTCCTTATTACGTTTCAAATCTTTGCCACCGGCTCCCTCACTTTCTTCACCTCTATTCTTTCACTGTCTTTCTCTGTAACTGCGAACTGTAAAAATTAGAGGAACAGTTAATCAAAAAATGAAAATGCTGTCAACATTTACTCATGTCTCACATGTACTCATTTACTCACATTTTAACCTCATGTCACTCCAAACCTGCATGACTGGAAATATAGGAGAAAAGTATGAAGACGGTACTGGTCGCTTATTACAATGATCAGGAACTGAAGCTTTCAAGCTTTAAAAATGCCCACAAAAGAATAAAATAAAGTACCATAAAAGTGGCCCATACAACTTTTTCACATGCAACTTCAGCAAACTCATGAGCAAAGTGGATTTTGAAAATAAAATAAAATGCAGGTGGCTATCAATTTAAGTAGCAATTGATAGAAATAACTGCTAGGTTGTTGATTCATGTCTTATCTGACCTGGCAAGGACTGCACTCTCAGAATGAGCATGTGCATGTCACCCCTGCTTAAAATTGGTTTCCTCTGTGAAAAAACAACAACAGTTGTTTCCTTGTAGGTCATAGTGTCCCTCACAGCATCTCCTCATGAAATTTCACCACTCACAAAAAAACTGAGATTGGGAAGATTTAGATTTTGTTCTTAGTATTGCTCTTGTGGTGGCTAATGTCATAAATTTGTTTCTACATGAAAGCATTAAGTTAAATTAAATTAAGTTCTGGGGTTATTATGAAAATAAAATAAGTATTCCAGTAAATATTGGTCTCTCAACAGTCACTGATCATACAGAAATAGAAATAATCATGCATTATTCTCCTAGATCCTAGACAAGTTACAGGCCAACTGGCTGTCATTTATTCGTCAAATCCAATTTTTAGTTGCATTTGGTGAATGATAATTTTAAACCCTGTCTTTAAACCTTTAAACCCTGTCATTTTCTACCTCTAAATCAGTTTTTCTCAAGGTTTTCCTTTCGATCAGTTTGCTGAGCTTTACGCGGGCTTATCTACATTATTCTTTGCTTTTTCCCACTGTCTCTCTCTCTCTCTGTGTGTGTGTGTGTGTGTGTGTGTGTGTGTGTGTGTGTGTGTGTGTGTGTGTGTGTGTGTGTGTGTGTGTGTGTGTGTGTGTGTGTGTGTGTGTGTGTGTGTGTGTGTGTGTGTGTGTGTGTGTGTGCATGAGCTCATGGTTTTGAGTGATTGTTGCAGCTATGCAATTTTAGCACAGTGTTTTGATTAATGTCATGGTTATAGGTGTGTGTGGGCATATGAATAAGAAAACCTCTCAGTGTATTTGTGTATGAACAACAGAGCGAGTTTAGCATGTTTTTTTAATTTTATTTATGAGATTTTTGCTTTTTATTAGGACAATGGGTCTCATTCACTAAGCATACGTGTGCACGAATTCATGCGTGAAATCTGCGTACAAACATTTTCATGAACAAATCATGATTCATCAATAGGTTTAGTTCTAAAATATATTCTACATTTAAGAAAAAATGTAGGAACAACTAAAACCACTTGTACACAAAAATCACATACTCTTGGTTACCTTATAAACAGCTAAGATGAAATTTTAAACAGATATGGGTCTTGTTTTTGTGTGTTTCAGGCACGCGGTCGCTCATTTAGAACACTCCAAATTCATCAATATTAGAACAAGGAGACCAATGAATGTGCGTACGCACGTGTGTGAATTAGGCAGAACGTTTTCAAATGTGCGTATAAATACGAATAGCATACAAACATTTTTGTGAATGAGACCAAATGAAAGAGAAAATCTCATTAGTATTAATTTTTATTACATTTAGATTAAGTAAGGGTGCAATTGACACTGTAAACCACCAAGGTACTTCTGTCCACTCTTTCTGACTTGTGCATCACAGGTACGGTACTTTGGTTGCTTTAGTTTTATCTCACATGCAGATCTTTCAAGAATTCATGGAGAGGAGGGGTGTCTGAGTCACATCAGCTAATCACTGGTGTGCTTCAAGGTTCAGTGGTCGGTTCTCTTCTTTTCTCCATACACTAAACCTCAGTGGGCACAATCATAAAGGCACATTACTTCCTACCACTACTATGCAGAGGATACACAGATCTATCTGTCGTTTCAACCTGATGACACCACTATCTAAGCTTGTTTCTCTGCTTTGGCTTCACCCTCTCCAGTTCAACCTTGTGACGATAGAGCTCCTTGGAATCCCTGCAAACCCAACAGTTGACCACAACATCACTGTTCAACTGTACACTAAAAATACATTTAGTTTTGGCTTAAAAAAATACAGAACAGTTTGCATCAATCTTTTTGAGTTATGACAACAAACTACACAGATTTAGAGGAACTTACTTACGTTTTTAAATTGATTACTTTAAAATAAATTGTTCCAACTAATTCCAACATAATTGAGTGGTGGGCCTGGAACTAATTAATCTTATATACAGGTCCTTCTCAAAAAATTTGCATATTGTGATAAAGTTCATTATTTTCCATAATGTAATGATAAACATTAAACTTTCATATATTTTAGATTCTTTGCACACCAACTGAAATATTTCAGGTCTTTTATTGTTTTAATACTAATGATTTTGGCATACAGCTCATGAAAACCCCAAAATCTCAAAAAATTAGCATATCATGAAAAGGGTCTCTAAACGAGCTATTAACCTAATCATCTGAATCAACTAATTAACTCTAAACCCCTGCAAAAGATTCCTGAGGCGTTTAAAAACTCCCAGCCTGTTTCATTACTCAAAACCTCAATCATGGGTAAGACTGCCGACCTGACTGCTGTCCAGAAGGCCATCATTGACACCCTCAAGCAAGAGGGTAAGACACAGAAAGAAATTTCTGAACAAATAGGCTGTTCCCAGAGTGCTGTATCAAGGCACCTCAGTGGGAAGTCTGTGGGAAGGAAAAAGTGTGGCAAAAAAACGCTGCACAACGAGAAGAGGTGACCGGACCCTGAGGAAGATTGTGGAGAAGGACCGATTCCAGACCTTGGGGGGCCTGCGGAAACAGTGGACTGAGTCTGGACTAGAAACATCCAGAGCCACCGTGCACAGGCGTGTGCAGGAAATGGGCTACAGGTGCCGCATTCCCCAGGTCAAGCCACTTTTGAACCAGAAACAGAGGCAGAAGCGTCTGACCTGGGCTACAGAGTAGCAGCACTGGATTGTAGCTCAGTGGTCCAAAGTACTTTTTTCGGATGAAAGCAAAGTTTGCATTTCATTCGGAAATCAAGGTGCCAGAGTCTGGAGGAAGACTGGGGAGAAGGAAATGCCAAAATGCCTAAAGTCCAGTGTCAAGTACCCACAGTCAGTGATGGTCTGGGGTGCCATGTCAGCTGCTGGTGTTGGTCCACTGTGTTTTATCAAGGGCAGGGTCAATGCAGCTAGCTATCAGGAGATTTTGGAGCACTTCATGCTTCCATCTGCTGAAAAGCTTTATTGAGATAAAGATTTCATTTTTCAGCACGACCTGGCACCTGCTCACAGTGCCAAAAGCAAACAGTGCTTCCCTATTACTGTGCTCAATTGGCCTGCCAACTCTCCTGACCTGAACCCCATAGAGAATCTGTGGGATATTGTGAAGAGAAAGTTGAGAGACGCAAGACCCAACACTCTGGATGAGCTTAAGGCCGCTATCGAAGCATCCTGGGCCTCCATAACACCTCATTGGTCAATGAGGTGTCACAGGCTGATTGCCTCCATGCCACGCCGCATTGAAGCAGTCATTTCTGCAAAAGGATTCCCGACCAAGTATTGAGTGCATAACTGAACATAATTAATTGAAGGTTGACTTTTTTTGTATTAAAAACACTTCTTTTATTGGTCGAATGAAAATGCTAATTTTTTGAGATAGGAATTTTGGGTTTTCATGAGCTGTACGCCAAAATCATCAGTACTAAAACAATAAAAGACCTGAAATATTTCAGTTGGTGTGCAATGAATCTAAAATATATGAAAGTTTAATTTTTATCATTACATTATGGAAATTAATTAACTTTATCACAATATGCTAATGTTTTGAGAAGGACCTGTACTTCAGTTTAAATTAACAGCTAACATAGCACACACTAAATGTAACTTGTTTAGCATGTAAATTTGATGAAGTGAGATATTGGTTGGCACTGGCATTGGCACTGGCATTAGCACAGTCATTGCTTATATGGTCAAAGTAGTGTTTACTTTCATGGAGCCACCCACACCCTAACTTAAGCACAATACTAACCACAAAAACTTCAACAAAAACTCTTTTAAATGTCGAATATAATTGCATTAAACACTAACAGGTCTTCCCCTTTACTAAAAACACATAAAATAACACTTCATTTCAACATTTATTCCCTTCTTCCAGTCCTATGCAAAGCATAATGTTTTAACATTTAATAAAAGGTTTAATGAAACTGATAAATTTTAATATTTCCATGCTTTTATTTAAGATGTGATAAAAGGTCCTTTGAATACATTTTAAGAGTATGGGGTCTACAACACTAAGGAACCTAGAGGTAGAGTTTGATGACCAACAGAGGGTTACATCCACATTTCAACAACGGATCAGTTGGTAGGTTCATGCTAGGTTCATGCTTTACTACATCAGTAAAATCATACCCATCCAGTCATACCCTGAAAATCATACCCTTCCTCTTGTCATTTTAAGACTGGACTACTGCAATGCTCAATTGGCCGGCCTTCCAGCCAGCGCGACTAAGCCTCAGCAGATGATCCAGAACATCAGCACGTCTGGTCTTCAATCAGCCAAAAAGGACCAACGTTGCACCTCTCCTGATCTCACTGCGCTGGCTCATATTTTCTGACTGAATCAAATTTAGGGCTTTCAGGACTGCCACTGGAACCGTACACCCTGCCTCAACACACTCCTACAAGTCATAGTCACTGAATAGGCGGAGCCTTCATGTTCATTCACAAAGAGGGACAAAACCACTTTCCTAAATCTTCACCCTCTCCACTCCTCTCTGTTGGAATAGGATGCCAACCTCCACCTGATTTGCAGAGACGATCACAACTTTCAAAAAACAGCTGAAGAAACACCTCTTCCACAAGCACTTAACAATTCGACAACCTTAAATCAAGGCACGAAAATCAAGGTTCTCTCATTCTTTTCTCTGTTTGTTTCCTTATCTATCTTTCTAATAAACCCAGCATTTTACCAGGCATTAAATATTGCTGGCTCTGTGACAAATTATGTTCCTTAATTGCACAAATTCTGCAAAACACATTAAATAGTTTGTAAATAGTTTAATTTGTATTTCAACCTGTTTCAGCATTAAATGGGACAATTTAGGGCTTTTCATACTTACTTCATACATAGTTAACACTGGGTAATTCTAAACCCTGGGTAAACGAAATCCTGGGTTATCTTGCTTCACATTTCACACTACTCATAATTTGCCTTGGTTAATAATTAATACTTGGTATTCATAAGTTGGTGTTTCACACTGTACATTCCCAAACCCTGGGCTAAGATTCTAATTAGTATAGTGTCAGTGTCTTTGTTTGGATGACAGAGGCACACAACCGAAAGGTTGTACATAAAGGTTTAGCATTACTATTAAGTTTTTCATGAATGGACTTTTTGGACTATAAAGGTAAGAATACAACTCTTCTTAATTACAATGTATGCGTTTTCTGTCACCATTTGACACCCCCTCCCTCCCAAACACTGAAACTATACTGTTTGTATAACATACTGAATTTCTGTGACTGTCCAAAGCATGTAAAAATGTCTGTTGCTAAGCATCTAGCCGTAACATTCTGTTTCATTTTACACTGTACACGTTTGGCACCGCAATGCCAAGTTAACGCTGCAAAAACTGTGCAAACCCTGGTCCGGAGCAGAGTTTCATAACCCCGGGTAAAAAGGGGTGCAAACCTTGCTTCTTAATTACAAGTGTGAAACATTCCTCTACATGGGTAAAACGATGTTCCCTTTCGTCCTGGGAACTCCGACGTGTCGTCGGGGGATCACGCTAGGGAGCCAACTGTCTTCGAGAGAATTAAAAACGAGCCAATGGACATTGGCATGCAAGATTTGCATTCCGCGACCCGCCCACCAGCGCGGGTATAAAAGGCGGAAGTAAACATTGCGCAATGCTTTTTGCTTCGGAACCGTCCAGTGTGTCTCTCTGTTGAGCTAAGCTGCTGTCTCTGAAAAGTTTTAAAACCAACGAGTCCTCTTTGGAACGAGAAAGGATCCTCGGTGCTGGTGTTACGGTACTGTTGAGCGACCATCGCTTCCCGCGGCCGGCCGTTTCTCTCTTAAAAAAAAAAGCTGTTTTAACGGCTGGTACTGGTGGTGAGTGCAACACACGGGCTTGCAGTTTCCCCGTTGTGTTTGCCGCGGTGGTCCCTCTGTGCCTCGGCACATAAAAGAGCATCTTTTCCTGTCTAAAAGAGCAACACGGGCGTTTCGCGTCCTTTTCAGGATGTCGTTTCACCCGTGCGTTTCTGGATGCGGTCGACTTCTCCCTCAGGAAGATGGTCATAAACACTGCCTCTCGTGTTTGGGCTTAGGGCACGCTGAGGCAGCGTTTATGAACGAGTCTTGTTCTCATTGCGGGAACATGACTCTGGCGATGCTGCGTTCGAGACTGCGAACCCTGAAATATGGGGGAGTCCCTACAGAGAATCCCAGATCTTGTTCGTCTGCCGGTTCAGTTCAGCAAACGGCTACTTCGGTGATTCCTGTTGGTGAGCGGATGAGGGTTACCGTGCGGAATGTCCCGTCTGGTGAAAGATCCTCACGGGCTTCCCACGCCTCTAGTAGCTCGTTAACATCAGGTGTCCCGGCGGGGCTTCCGGGACCGCCTCGTGCAGTTCCGTTTGTCTCCTTCGGGGCACCGCCTGAGGATCAGATGTCGATCGCGGCATCGGAGGAAAAACGGTCATCTTCTGGTGATGACTCAGCGGGTCTACCCCCTTCGGGCGTGGTGGCTGCGGCTGAGCCAGATCCGGAGATGGCCGCTATGCTCGAAAGGGCAGCTGCGAATGTCGGGCTTGTCTGGAACCCTCCACCGGGCCCCGAACCTTCGCGGCTGGATGATTGGTGTCTCGGAGCGGGCCGTGCTGTTGCCCCGCGGCCTGCTCCATTACCATTCTTCCCTGAAGTGCATGAGGAGCTTAGGAAGTCTTGGCTGGCCCCCCTTGCGACCAGGCGTAGGCAACCTCGCTCCTCCTTCCTCACCACTCTCGATGGCGGAGCGGCGCACAGGAACGAGGGAATCCCCCCAGTGGACCGGTCGGTTGCGATGCAATTGTGTCCTAAGACCGCTTCCTCCTGGCGGGGTGCCCCTTCACTCCCCTCCCGCGCCTGTAGGTTTTCCTCTGGTCTGACCAGGGATGCCTACATGGCGTAGTGAGGCGCCGCTTCCGCCCTGCATGCCATGGTGCTGCTGCAGGTCCACCAGGCCAAAGCACTCCATGACATGCAGGAGGGTGGTCTCGACCCGGGATTGCTGCAGGAGCTGCGTGCGGCGACGGACCTCGCCCTCCGGGCGACGAAAGTCACCGCACGTTCCCTGGGTCGAGCGATGTCCACTTTGGTGGTCCAGGAGCGCCACCTGTGGCTCACCCTTGCGGATATGCGCGAAGCGGAGAAGAACAAGCTTCTCAACTTCCCCATATCCCAAGGGTGCCTCTTCGGCGACGCGGTGGAGAGCTTCGCCCAAGAGTTCTCCACCGCCCAGAAGCAGTCAGAGGCGATACGGCACGTCCTGCACAGGAGGCGGACTGCTGCTGGTCCGTCCTCTGTGGCCGTAGAGCCTCCGGCTGCTCGTCGCCGAGGTCGCCCTCCTGCGGCCGCTCCTCCTTCAGGGCAGCAGTCCACCCCTGGAGGCCGGAGGTCTGGTCGTAAGAGGGCGGCCAAGCCCGCCCAGACGCCTCCCGCCCCTTCCCGTAAAAAGAAGGGCGGGAAGCGTCCCTGAGACGGGCGACCTGGTCGAGGTGCTGGATCCTGCTCTTTCGGAGGGTGCCCCTGCACGCCTCCTTCCCCCGGGGGAGGGCAGGGTGGAAAATCTTTCTTTACTTTTTGTTTCTGTTCCGCCGCTGGCCACTCGGTCAGCGGTACCCACATTTTCAAAAAAAGAGCAGTTTCTTCTTCCTCCTCCAGGTCATCCACGGCCGAGACTGGTGGGCACACAGTCTCCCCCGTCCAAGAGGCCCAGAACGGCAGCGTGTGCCGCCCCCGAGCGCTTACACCCCCGTTCCCCTCTTCCCAGTTTACGGATAGCAGTGACGTGACTGCGTCACTCCGGTCTGTGGCTGGGCCCCGAGGCGCAGAGACCAGTGCACGAGGAGGCAGGGCCTCGTTCCTCGTCTCTCCCCCTCCCTTCGCCATTGGGCAGTCCGCAGCAGAAGGCCCACGAGCCTTCTCTGCCGTCTGCTCTTCGGTGGAAGCCGGTTGGTGTCAAGCACGCCCAGACCCCGCTCTTGGTGGCTACAACGCCACCAGACCCGGGTCCCTGTCTTCCACCTCGCTGCCCCTCCGCGGGTACGCCGGTGGTCCGAGTGGGTTCGTTGGGGCGGTACCTGGAGGCCTGGCTAGCGCTTCCGAGTCCGTCCCGGTGGCTCATCCGCACCTTTCGGTTCGGCTATGCAATTCAGTTTGCACGCCAGCCCCCCAAGTTCAGGGGCATCCACTTTACCCGTGTGCGGTCGGTGGATGCCCCTGTCTTGCGGAAAGAGATCGATGTCCTGCTGGCGAAGGACGCGATCGAGCCGGTCCCTCCTGCCGAGATGAGGTCCGGGTTTTACAGCCCCTACTTCATTGTACCCAAGAAAGGCGGTGGGTTACGACCAATCCTGGACCTGCGAGTCTTGAATCGGGCCCTGCAGAAACTCCCGTTCAAGATGCTCACGCAGAAACGCATTTTCGAATGCATCCGTCCCCAGGATTGGTTTGCAGCGATCGACCTGAAGGACGCATACTTTCACGTCTCGATTCTTCCTCGACACAGACTGGTTCTTCGGTTTGCTTTCGAGGGTCGGGCGTATCAGTACAAAGTCCTACCCTTCGGGCTGGCCCTGTCACCCCGCGTCTTCACGAAAGTCGCGGAGGCGGCCATTGTTCCCATGAGAGAACAAGGCGTTCGGATCCTCAACTACCTCGACGACTGGCTCATTTTAGCTCACTCGCGAGATGTTTTGTGCGATCACAGGGACATGGTGCTTCGGCACCTCAGCCGGTTGGGGCTTCAGGTCAACTTGGAAAAGAGCAAACTCTGCCCCATGCAGAGGATCTCTTATCTCGGTATGGAGCTGGACTCGGTCGCCCGGACTGCGTGCCTCACAGAGGAACGCGTCCAGTCAGTGCTCACCTGCCTCAGGTCTTTTCGAGGCAGGACAGCGGTTCCACTGAAACAATTTCATAGGCTCCTGGGGCATATGGCAGCCGCAGCCGCAGTAACGCCGCTTGGCCTGTTACATATGAGACCGCTTCAGCGCTGGCTTCACGATCGAGTCCCGAGCTGGGCGTGGCACAGCGGCACGTTCCGGGTCAAAGTGACCCCGCACTGCCGCCAAACTTTCTCCCCGTGGTCGGATCCTGTGTTTCTACTGGCCGGAGTGCCCTTAGTCCAGGTTTCCAGGCATGCTGTGGTTTTCACAGATGCCTCTGCCACCGGGTGGGGGGCCACGTACAACGGGCATGCAGTTTCAGGTCTGTGGACGGGGCCTCAACTGCATTGGCATATCAAGTGCCTAGAGTTGCAAGCAGTACGCTTAGCCTTGCGTCGCCTCAGTGGGGTTCTCAGACACAAGCATATACTGGTCCGTACGGACAGCACTGCCACCGTTGCGTACATCAACCCCAAGGTGGTCTACGCTCCCGTCGTTTGTCGCGACTCGCCTCCCACCCCCTCCTATGGAGTCAGAAGCATCTGAGGTCGCTTCGTGCCATTCACATTCCAGGGGAGCTCAACCGTGTGGCAGACGAGCTCTCACGGCTGCCTCCACTGCCATGAGAGTGTCGACTCCATCCCCAGTCGGTCCAGCTGATTTGGAGTGTCTTCGGAGTCGCACAGGTGGACCTGTTTGCCTCTCCGGACACGACCCATTGCCAGTGGTTTTACTCCCTGTCCGAGGGCACCCTCGGCATGGACGCCCTGGCTCACAGCTGGCCCCGGGACCTGCGCAAGTATGCGTTTTCCCCAGTGAGCCTTCTTGCACAGACTCTGTGCAAGGTCAGGGAGGACGAGGAGCAGGTCCTTCTTGTGGCGCCGTATTGGCCCACCAGGACTTGGTTCACCGAACTCATGCTCCTCGCGACAGCCCCTCCTTGGCCGATTCATTTGAGGAAGGACCTTCTTTCTCAGAGATGGGGCACTCTATGGCACCCGCGTCCAGACCTCTGGAAACTCCATGTTTGTCCCTGGACGGGACGCGGAGGTTCTAGGTGGTCTACCACAGGCAGTGGTAGACACCATCACTTCAGAATCAGAATCAGAATCAGAAAGAGCTTTATTGCCAAGTGTGCTTGCACACACAAGGAATTTGTTTTGGTATTGAGGCTTCCAGTGGACATATACAAATACAAATACAACATGAAACATAATACTACAAATTATAAGAATAGAAAATAAAAATATAAATATATGAGAATAAAACTATCACAGTTGGGTTTAGTCAGAATAGACATTTTCAGATTTACAGATTATGAACCTATTTACAGTGTTTTGAATATTATAAATAAATAAATCTACATATAAGTATCACCTGAGTTGTAGGATATTGCACTAAACAGTGGGAGTATTGCACTTACAGGCATATGCCTTGGGAGGAGTGTTAACTGTTCAGGAGGGAAATGGCCTGTGGGAAGAAACTGTTCCTGTGCCGAGATGTTCTTGTGGCCAGTGATCTGAGTCTCCGTCTTGACGGTAACAGTTCAAACAGGTGGTGTCCAGGGTGAGTGGAGTCTGTGATGATTTTACCTGCTCTCTTCCTCACTCTGGAAGAGTACAGGTCCTGGAGGTTTGGCAGGGGGGCACCAATGATCCTCTCCGCAGTCCGGACTGTCCGTTGTAGTCTCCTGATGTCTGATTTGGTAGCTGAACCAAACCAGACAGTGATGGAAGCGCACAAGACAGACTCAATGACGGCTGAGTAGAACTGAATCAGCAGATCCTGTGGCAGGTTGAACTTCCTCAGCTGGCGAAGGAAGTACAGTCTCTGCTGGGCCTTTTTCACAGTGGAGTCAATGTGATTGTCCCACTTCAGGTCCTGAGAGATGATAGTGCCCAGGAACCTGAATGACTCCACTGCTTCCACAGTGCTGTTCATGATGGTGAGTGGGGGGAGTGCTGGGCTGTTCCTCCTGAAGTCCACGATCATCTCCACTGTTTTGAGCGTGTTCAGCTCAAGGTTGTTATAACTGCACCAGGCAGCCAGCTGTTCAACCTCCAGTCTGTAAGCAGACTCGTCACCGTTTTGGATGAGACCGATGACAGTGGTGTCGTCTGCAAATTTCAGGAGCTTGACAGTGGGGTCTTTAGAAGTGCAGTCATTAGTGTACAGGGAGAAGAGCAGTGGGGAGAGAACGCACCCTTGGGGGGCTCCGGTGCTGATTGTGAGTGTCTTGGATGTGTGTTTCCCCAGTCTCACTCGCTGCTGCCGGTCCGTCAGGAAGCTGGAGATCCACTGACAGATCGAGGATGGTATGGAGAGCTGGGTCAGTTTGGCTGTGAGAAGACCAGGAGGCATGATGGTATTGAAGGCCGAACTGAAGTCCACAAAGAGGATCCTTGCATAAGTCCCTGGTCTGTCGAGATGTTGCAGGATATAATGCAGTCCCATGTTGACTGCATCATCCACAGACCTGTTTGCTCTGTAAGCAAACTGAAAGGGATCCAGCAAGGGTCCAGTGAGGTCCTTCAGGTGGGCCAGCACCAGTCTTTCAAACGACTTCATGACCACAGACGTGAGAGCGACAGGTCTGTAGTCATTAAGTCCAGTGATTTTGGGTTTTTTGGGGACAGGAATGATAGTGGAGCGTTTGAAGCAGCAGGGAACTTCACACTGCTCCAATGATCTGTTGAAGATCTGCGTGAAGACCGGGGCCAGTTGGTCAGCGCAGGCTTTTAAACAAGCAGATGAGATGCCGTCTGGGCCTGAGGCTTTCCTAGTCTTCTGTTTTTTGAAGACTCGGCTCACGTCCTCCACACAGACCTTAAGCTCAGGTTGGATGGCAGGAGGGGGGAGTGATAATAGGAGTGCAGGAGGTGATGGTGAAAGTGTGAAGTGCAGATCAGACCGGGTGTGTGGTGTGAATGAGGGCTTTTCAAACCGGCAGTAAAATGAATTTAAATCGTCAGCCAGGTGTTGATTGTCCACAGATCGAGGGGATGGTGGCCCCCTCTACGAGGCGCCTCTATGCGTTGAAGTGGAACCTGTTCGTCGATTGGTGTTCCTCCCGTCAGGAGGACCCCCGGACTTGCCCGATCGGTGTCGTGCTTTCCTTCCTGCAGGATGGGTTGGAGCGGAGGCTGTCCCCCTCCACCCTCAAAGTGTATGTCACAGCGGTAGCCGCGCATCACGATGCAGTGGAAGGTAAGTCCCTAGGGAAGCACGACCTGGTTATCAGATTCCTTAAGGGTGCCAGGAGGTTAAATCCACCTCATGTTTCGCACTCTGTACCCTCTTGGGACCTTGCTCTGGTACTTAGAGCTCTTCAAAGTCCACCTTTTGAGCCTTTGCTGACGGTAGAGCTTAATATCCTGTCCATTAAGACGGCGCTCCTGTTGGCATTGGCCTCTTTCAAGAGGGTCGGGGATCTGCAGGCTTTTTCGGTCGACGAATCGTGCCTGGAGTTTGGGCCGGGCCTTTCTCATGTTGTGTTGAGACCCCGGCTCGGATATGTGCCCAAGGTTCCTACCACTCCCTTCGTGGACTAGGTAGTGAACCTGCAAGCGCTGCCCCAGGAGGAGGCAGACCCAGCCCTGGCTTTTCTCTGTCCCGTCCGTGCCCTGCGGGTTTATGTTGACAGAACGCAAAGCTTCAGAACCTCAGATCAGCTCTTTGTCTGTTACGGAGGCCAGCAGAAGGGGAAGGCCGTCTCCAAGCAGAGGTTAGCCCACTGGTTAGTGGATGCTATCACCCGAGCATATGAGTCTCTGGGTGAGCCTTGTCCTCCCAGGTTGCGCGCTCACTCCACTAGAGGTGTTGCCGCTTCCTGGGCTTTGGCTCAAGGCGCCTCGCTGACAGACATCTGTAGAGCTGCGGGCTGGGCGACACCTAACACGTTCGCTAGGTTCTATAGCCTTCGTGTGGAACCTGTTTCCTCCCGAGTTCTGGCTACGGCCAGTGGGTCGAGGGAATAGGTTGTGTCGGCTTGCTACGCCACTCCGCCTCAAACAGCGGATACGTGCGTTCTTTGCTTCGTATGGTGCCCTACGTTGGTGAGCCTCGTGAGTTCCTCCTTCACCCCTCCGGTGCTGGGCGTGGCGGACCGCCCGGCACCAGGTCTGCTACCTCTAGTAAGGAGTTGCTAGTAGACTGGGTGCTCCAGTGGTTTCTATTGTGACCCATGATGCCACGTGCAGTTCAGCCGTGTCTTCCCCTTGACGGACTCGTTCGTCGTCCCTGTTGAGTACGCTCCCACTTCCCTTGGGTTGGGACTACTGTGCGGGTCTTGCGGAACAGCAGTGTGGTTCCCGTGCTAGCTCCCACAACTTATTTTAAGAAACTGCTGCAGGGTAGCTTAGCCGGGCGCTGGAAGGGGCCAGCACCATGGCGTTTTATTAGGGATCCCAATTCGTCAGGGAACTCCCCCGACGACACGTCGGGGTTCCCAGGACGAAAGGGAACGTCTCGGTTACGTATGTAACCCTCGTTCCCTGAGTACAGGCTCCTTTTTCGGCTCCTCAGCGAAAAGCATTGCGCAATGTTTACTTCCGCCTTTTATACCCGCGCTGGTGGGCGGGTCGCGGAATGCAAATCTTGCATGCCAATGTCCATTGGCTCGTTTTTAATTGTCTCGAAGACAGTTGGCTCCCTAGCGTGATCCCAATTCGTCAGGGAACTCCCCCGACGACACGTCTCCGTTCCCTGTACTCAGGGAACGAGGGTTACATACGTAACCGAGACGTTTAGAAGAACGACAGCCCAGGACTAAGCGCATTGTGAAAAGCCCTTTGGTGGTCCTATGACAAATAGACTACTACACTTCATCAGAAGCTGCAGCATATCGTCGCTGTCGGGAGGAAACCTCATATCTCAATATTTTTCCTTTTTTTTTTTTTTTTTTTCATAAATCATTTCTATTGGTCAGCCTTTACATATTTTTGTGGGTTTTGCAAATATTTAACCAATGAAAAGTATTAAAAAGGGCTTGTGACTAAACCTCGTAACTCCACTGGATCCTCAAACTGTCAGTAAAACCTCATAACTCTACCCGCCTCTATCGTGTATGAAGGGTTGCATGTAGTTTGGACCATCTCTGCTTGTTTGCAATGCAAGGGTAAATAAAGAATTGGTTCTTTGAATAAGAACAGCATTTTCTTTACTCAAGAAACACCATCAATCGCTTAAGCCTAGTCCCAGACTAAAATGCATGTTTGAGCTGTTTTAACTGAAAGTAACTTGCACTGACATATCTTCCACGAGTTCATTGTAATCTTTAAGCTATTAAGGTTAAACGAATCTGGCTTGCTGTCAACAGTGGAGGGGCTCGAAGAAGCAGCTTCAATTCGAGCTTAGATATAACCCCCAGTGGGACTACTAATGATTGGATGATGAGTGTGGTAGCAAGATGCCTAAATTATGTTGGTGGAGTTAGGGAGGTGAAGGGATGCCAAAACAGCTGATGCTGGAGCAAGGTGAGCGGCTGCTTGTATGCTCTGGCAGTTAATTGAAAGATTAGATGGGTTCACTTCACTCCTCCTGAAATGATAACTAGGAACTTCACTTAAAAATATCAGTGCTATTGTTTTGTCTCAAGATGCACATAATAATGTTTTTTCTAAGGCATGTTTATAAAAGCTACTTAAATATTTA
Source organism: Siphateles boraxobius (assembly GCF_051911475.1). Classification (NCBI taxonomy): domain Eukaryota; kingdom Metazoa; phylum Chordata; class Actinopteri; order Cypriniformes; family Leuciscidae; genus Siphateles; species Siphateles boraxobius. The sequence goes on along the minus strand of NW_027508721.1, from coordinate 1,570,532 downwards.
GATAATATAATGAAACATGAAAGTTTCAGACCATAAATAAAGCCACAATGTCAACTTTGACAACACAGTGTTTAATAAAAATAAATAAAAAATTTGCTGAAAAGTAGTGTTTTTGGGGATACAAGGTTTCCACCCGAAAACGACAATATATAATACCATCAAAGTTTATGCTAAAAGGTTAGTTTCTCAAATTTCTAACAGTTGCAGGACAATGCAACAGGACAATGTGCCATTATGGCTACATTTAGCAGTAAATTGTGACTATCACTCTGCCACCTCTGGAGCATTATGATTCAGCAGAATTACCTGCCTCTAAATGTCATGTATATAAACTGTCTAATTAGGTAGGTAGGTAGGTTATTTTTGACAGAATACTTTGATAGTCTGAAGTAAAGCTAGGGATATTAATTACTAAGCGAGACCATCCATAAAATATGACCGTGAAAGTCATGTTTTCTGTAATTCTCTTTTGTTCGTGTTTGTCTTTTAAATTTATAAAGTTTACATATATATACTGCAAACTTTTTTTTACTGCTAGAGTTATAGAGAGAAAGAGAGAGATTGCTTTGTTCTGGCAGCCCTAAATTTGCAACATTCTTTTTAGCATTGGTTTGAATATTGATTAGAGATTGAATCAATTTTTTTAACTGCACTGTCTCACGGTTTCACAGTGCCCATTTATTTCTAAACAGCTTGGAGGAAACTGCCTCCTGCCTGCACTGACTGACAGCATAAGAGCAGTTAACGGTACGCTAGATCGTTCCACAATTAACACAGCCATGGTTTCAAATGTCACGTTTGAATGCCTGTATTGATCCATAATTATAAATACCATCAAGCTGGAGAAATGATGCCATGTTGAGCGCATACTTTCTATGTATGTCTATATCTCTGTGCTTAACACATTTTGACCAATCCTGTTCTGTTTCTTAAGACAAGGCATGGATTCCTCTGCATGAGTCAGACAGTATGAGACCCCCTGTATGGTTCGCTCTCGTGCTTTTCACAGACACGCTTTGTTACATCTGGCTCGAGTGCACTTGAAGCGTGTGTCCCCGCTATGTCCCTCTAATGTGATAATGTGTTTTTTATGCATCAGGTCTTACATATGAAACCCTAGTTTATGTGTATTATTTCGAATTTTTTGGTGTTTATATTCAAAATATAGTATACATAACCAATTTACATTAGGGCTACACTACAACTGAGGTAATTCGTATTTTCTTTTACTTTTTTACTAAAAATATCTGCAAAACAAAGATCTAAATTCTCAGAAAATCTCTAAGGTCTTAACATTTTATGTAGTGTCACTGACACACAGTTGCTGTTCTGGCAGTTTTTTGATGAATATGATCTTTACGAAATCATTCAAATGCTAACAAAAGTGGAAATTCGCAAAAATATGCTGAAAACTTAAATGTAAGAAGAGGAAACTGGCTCTTCTTCCAGTAGAATTGATACTGTAGTGGGATAGGTTACATACACATGCTCAAAAATTGTATTTTGCATACATTTGGTATTATTATAAAATAATAAAATAATTATTGCTATAATATATAAAAATATTGCATTGAATTTCCATGCACAAAGCGATGTATTGTAATGCATTAATGCATTTTGACACCTCTTGAAAATTGTCTTTGGAAGTGTTAAAATTCATAGCTCTAAGTAAAAAATCCTACATGGTTGTTTTAAAGATTTATGCACATTACTGTGATTTATTACAGTATATGAATAAACTGTGACATTATTATTATATTACATATACCCATCACACATTATCCAGCAGGCCTGTGAGATCATATAGACTGTTATGGTTCTTATCCGATCACGAATCAGCTGTAGAAATTCCCTGCCTTTGCACAAAAACATCTGATTCCTTCTCCAAAAAATGGTTTAACCATCTGTTGTTTAACTTGTTATTTGTCTCCTCATGACAAAGAGAAATCAGAACGAGCAGTGTGAAATCTGATTAGATCAATGAAATATGTGCATATGCTCATTATGGATTTGCACTTAAACGTTCGGCAAGCGCGTACAAGGACTCATTTAGTAAACTCACGAATGTTGTCGGTGCTTTCTTGTATGGTGTCCGTTTTGAGGAGGTTGTCTGCGAGCATGAAGGCGCCCGTCTCCACCGTGTCCAGCAACATGGTCGCGCATCGCAGCTGCTCGGTCACAGACAGCTCCCTCCACGCCGCCTGGGATCGCACCTGCAGAAGGTTATTCACCGTTTCTACCATGGCCTGCGGAAGAGAGAAAAAGAGAGATGTCAGCGTTCTAGACGACTTCTGAACCAACACACACATACATTCTGACATCTGAACTTCACAATAAGGACATATTTCCCAAAGTGCCCAGCTCTCCCATAAACCATTTCGCTTCCACTTTCACCCGCTCTCACACACTACACAGTCTCTGTGCTGGAGCATAAACCTGTCAAACTGAAGAAAGATCCACGGGGAGCATGAGACTTTGTGAAAATGAAAGAAGCTGTCATCACAGGCACACGCGCACACACACACACACCGACTTCGCGCAAACACTCGCATGCAAACACACACACATGTTCACACAAGTCAAGGGGTAATTTATGGGTCTATAAAAGCACTATATAGGAAAATTAAATGTCTTGGCTGTGCAGCAGAAACTAATATAAGGGTATTTGAAGAAAAAATCCGATATTAAGATATTAAGCCTTTTCAATTTGGCAGTGAATATTATCACAGGGATATTAAAACCACAACCTTGATATACAAATGAAGGTATAAGACTTAAGGTGGTTTATTAAAAAGCTTGCTGAGTTTATCAAGGCACATTACAATTTTGCTTTTCATTTGAAAAAGTGCAGCATTCAGCAACATGAGCATATGGACTACAATGATCCACACAAAGCAGGCCAAATATATTTGTCACTTTCACAAAGATGCTGCTAACAATAATTCCAGGTCAAATTCCTTTTATTTAAAATAGATCATGTTTCTATGGAAGTTCATAACCTTGCATTATTATTACAACTGTTACAGCACATATAAAGCGTATAATATCTGTGGAGAAGAGATATGTAATTAACTTCTCTCACTGTGGTGCACTCATCCGTAGGGATGGACAGAGGGTTGTTTTGTCGTTTGTCTTTAGGTTTCTGCAGGCTTATCTGGCCATTGGGTTGAATCATTCTGCCCCAGTTACAGTAGAGCAGTGTGTGTGTAAGAGAGAAAGTGTGTTAAAGGCAGGATGAGTATATTCATTTTGACACCACTAAAGTAATGACCCTTTTTCGAGAGAGAGAAAAGGAGAGACTGAGATGAGAGACGACTGGGATAAAAGGTAAAAAGGAAGAGTTATATTTACTTCTTCACAAAACTGCTTATGAAATCTTCTGAGTGTGTCAAGAGGTCAGGGGTAAAGTGTGTGTGTGTGTGTGTGTGTGTGTGTGCACTTGGGGGCTCGCACTGCAGAGACAGATAAGAGATTTTTTAAAACTCTTCTTACATTCTGTTTCCTCACACACATAGCGGCAATACTCTCCACAGACTTGGTAAATGGAGCAGAACTGAAGTGCTTTGAAGCTGAGGAGCTAATCCAGCATGAAGAAACACACACACACACTGCATTACATATTAGATGACCACTGAGAATCCATATTTGCTTGATGTCAACACCGGGAGGCTTCAGACAGTTGTCATGGAATCCTGTAATTCTCTCTGTCTAAATCAGCAGGATCAATTGATGTTGCGATAGACTCATTTCTTCTCAGCTGAGTATTTGAAAAAGCACTCTGTCATTTTTTTGGTTCAAGTTGCTCTGGCCAATATAGCAGTAATTGGAGACTTATGCTGACACCCACTGGGATGCAGGATCATGAAAAAGCCATACATTTTGGTTACCGGTGCCATTTTAAACAAATTTGAACTGGAACATGACCCAGATTTTTGGTCTATGTGGATTTTGAAAACATAAAAAAATAAAAAATAAAAAATAAAAAAAATAATAAAAAGGAAACTAAAATTTAATGTCAATTAATTGGTCATGTTTTATCTTGCCAACACTAAGTCAAAATTTCCACTGATGTATAACATATAATAAAATAATACAAAAATAATATGATAAAAAAATCAAATGTGCAAGATTTCCAATTGCAGAAATGCAGGATTAATTTTTTCAATTATTTTGTGAGCATAAGTGTTGGATAATAGGTTAATTACTAAGATACACTTAGTAATATGTATCTAGTCATGTGATCTTAATTTAAAATATCAATATAAAATCAACATGTTTTAGTAAGCTATTAATATGACTGAAGTCTTTGTCTCAAGTGAGTGATTTGAAACTTTTTTTTTCAATTAATATTCATTTCTTTAAAACATTTATAATGAGGAAAAATTACCAAGTGCACCTTTAAACCAGAAAACAGAAAACTTGAGCCACATTTAGACATTTAGACATAAAAATCGGTCTAAATCTGTCATGTATTGGCAGGGTTGAAAGAGCGGTCTGGCTCAGTTTGAGATATGCATCAGTCATTTTCTACCTCTAAATCAGTTTTTCTCAAGGTTTTCCTTTCGATCAGTTTGCTGAGCTTTACGCGGGCTTATCTACATTATTCTTTGCTTTTTCCCACTGTCTCTCTCTCTCTCTGTGTGTGTGTGTGTGTGTGTGTGTGTGTGTGTGTGTGTGTGTGTGTGTGTGTGTGTGTGTGTGTGTGTGTGTGTGTGTGTGTGTGTGTGTGTGTGTGTGTGTGTGTGTGTGTGTGTGTGTGTGTGTGTGTGTTTATCAGTCGCCTAATGTGACACTGCTGACCAGTGCTGACATCACTACTGCTTTCTCAGGAGAAAAAATTGCTCTGCTTTTATAAATGCAAAAAATGCAGCCCACGGGCACAAGCGCAGACGCACTGACACACACAAACAGCCAATATGATTCATATGGTGTGACAGAAACGGCTTCACACAACTATAAAGCAGTATTTCTGTTGAAAACTTTACCCATCTATGTAGATGTTGAAATGATACGGAACATGAATGAAAAAGCAATGACAATATATGTGTGTCTACACACACAAACGCAACATGCAAAATTACTTTACAGAATAAAGTACCTGTATGAAGAATCGGCACGATCGCTCTCTCTTCTGGAGCTGAAAGACACATTATTAAAAACTTACAATAACTCACATACACAAACAAAACTACACACATAAAATCACAGTGCACATTTAATCATTCGGAGCCCAATAAGAAACAAATCCTAATTAGCTGAAATAATCTACAATAATTTTGTAATAAATAATAAGGAATCATAATTATATTATGTATCAGAGTAGAATTAGGAACAAAATTAATCTGTTACTGAGTTACAGTCACCATGTCAACTCATGAAACTGACACTGTACTCTCAAAACATTCTACATTCTGGCCAGGGCAATACGTAATACTGTAAACATACAAACAAACAACACTGAGATGTATAAAGTCTGAATGGACTGCAGGTGTCTGACTGCTGTTTGTGTAATTGATAACTTTAGCTGGATGCAGGTAATAGGAAACTGACAGTCTGGCCGTTTAAAGTTTGTAAAGTGATATTCAGGCACTATAGTGTGTGTGTTTTGTGTGTGTGTGTGTGTGTGTGTGTGTGTGTGTGTGTGTGTGTGTGTGTGTGTGTGTGTGTGTGTGTGTGTGCGTGTGCGTGTGTGTGTGTGTGTGTGTGTTCAACTGGTCCAGAGAGAATGAATGAGATTCACTGCTCTATGTTTAGACACATTAAAGGTGATGCGTGTCATTTTATTGACGTTAAAATACTTTCACTTATTTTCATTTATTATTTCCTAACAAGGACACATGTCATGGTCTGGGTACAGCAACTTTGACAAGGGCCAAATTTTTATGGTCAGACGACTGGGTTAGAGTATGCCTGAAATGGCAAGGCTTGTGGGTTGCTCCCGGTCAGCAGTGGTTAGAACCTACCGACAGTAATCCGAAGAAGGACAAACCAAAAACAAGTGACAGGGCGTTGGGCTCCCAAAGTTTTTGATGGACAAGGGCAACAAAGGCTATCCTGTCTGCACCAAACTGACAGAAGCCCACACAACTGGCACAAGCCACACACAATTTTAATGATGGTTATGGGAGGAATGTGTCACACAGTGCGTCGCATACTGATGCATATGGTGCTGTGTAGCCACAGACTGGTCAGAGTGCCCATGATGACCCCTGTCCACAGCCGAAAACCCCTACAATGGGCAAGCAATTGTCTGATCAGACCTTGGAGCAATGGTAAATGGTTGCCTAGTTCGACGACAGGCCAGTGAGGGGAGTGTGATGCTGTGGACAACCTGGAGGACCAACAGCATATTTGGCAGGTGGTCACAATGTTTTGGCTCATCTGTGTATATTTCAGTGCGTATGTGTAGTGCTGTGCAGTCGACGTGTGCATTTCACCACTTTGAAGTGTATCTTTTTTTTTGTTATTCTTTTATGTTGCGGCTTCTTTTGTTAATTGGAAAAACTCACCGGGGCTTTATGAGCTGCTTTAATTTGTGTGTCCTTATTTATAAGAGTGTGTGGGTGTGTGTGAGTGAGTATAAAAGATTTTCTGTCTATCGAGCAGTAGCTGTTTTTAACAGGAAGTTTTCCCATTTGGGCCTTAAAGCCTTTGATCTGTGTACTACCACAGGTTTACTGCCTAAAACACTGTGCTCTGCACAGAATTAGAGCACTGTTCTCTCTCCTGCTCCCTTTCACACAAAAAATACGCATGAGCTTTCTCAAAATTAAAGTGCAGCAATGTAATTAACATGAAATAAATGTGTAATAATTGTGTAATTACTACCTATAAAGTGTGTGTGATTTATTAACAGCTTGGATACCTTGTTTAAGCTACGTGCCGCTGTGTCTTTTCCCCCCGGGGTGAGATTTCGCAGCTGTACGTCCAGTAATTCCACCAGTTGTGCCATGGCTTTGACTGTGGACGGAACATCTCCGGGTCTCAACTCTCCCTTTGTCTGTTCAGCCAATTCCCGTGCTACTATAGCCGCAGTTTCCCCCGATCTCATCTACAGAAAGAGAGAAAGAAATGTACGTGCGCATATTGATTTTATTCTCTCTGTCCCTTGATGGCCAAATAAGTGGATGAACAAATGGCTTCATAGATTTGTGATTCTGCCTATTTTCTGATTTGCTCTCTGTAGTACAGAGAAAACCATTTCACATTGCTATTAAGATTCAGTCTTCATCACACGTTACACACACATGCACTCTCACTGCACACACACACACGTTCTTTTGGCTGCTCTTCTGTCTTTCCGTTATTTCGCCACAAAGTGAAACAAATTGCAGCTGATCCTGACAGTTGAATTGTGGCTCTTTTTGTTGTACACTAAATTTCCTCTAAGCTGTTTTGCAACAGGCTGCTCTTTGTGTTAAGCTTCTGTTAAAAAAAGCTTCAGACCAAATTATGCTTTAAGAATATTTGCTATAGGCAAATCGCTCTCTACTGAATTTTTTTTAATATGCTGATATGCCATTAGCATATTTCCCATGGTGCCATGTTTTTACTCACTCTTTGAGTGATGTGATTGGTCCATGGTGAGGTGCAGTTGCTCAAATCCGGTCCCTTCGGATCCCAGTAGCCAAGCAAACAATTAAATGTGGCTACACCTGTAAAATAATAATAAAGAAAAACATGAACACAGCACAAAGCACACACACATTCGCTCAGGCAAATGCACATACACACTGAGAGAAACCTGGCCTGGCAATTTCTGTCAAACTAATCACACACACAAGCAGGGCAAGAGATTTACGAGCGATACATAATGTGTCAATCAACCGCTGGCAGCTGCCCACATAATGAGGTGGCACTGACACAACACCTGAACACCTGTTTTTAAAGATTAACTCAACATACACAGGTAAATAAATATCATTCATAACTTATAAGAGTTCATGTCTATATACAGTGGCCTGAACAAGTATTTGTCAAAGTTGAGTCACACATAAAGGGATAGTTCACCAACAAATAAAAAAATCAGTTATTATTTACAAGGGATGCTCCGATTGATCAGGCACAGATCTGAAAACGCTCATGCACATTAAGCAGCGAAACCGTGCTATTTCGATATGTGCGCGCGCTGTCTGAGAGACGAGTTCTGAGCGCACCTGGAACACACGCACATAAAGCTGATGCTCGCACAGCTCCTGAGTACTTATCTTACTGGGCTCGAACGGTCAAAAATACACACAAATGCCTGTCTTTGCGAATATCTTTGTAAAACAATCGTTTATGTCTTGTGAATGTAAACATTCACTTGGTGGATTTGCATTCTGCATTTGGTGTTAAAGTGAAAGCAGGCTGATAAATCTGTTGTCGTCCTTGCCATTCATGTTAATCTGTCATTGCTTTTAACTAAATCACTTTTGTAAAGATTATGCACTGTTTTTGAACATTTGATTAGTTTATTCAATTTATGTTGTACTTCTGTTTCTAGTGCTTGAAGATTAGCGCCTGAGTGTTGATGGTGAGCGGCTATTCTGTAACATATGCTCTGGATAAAAAGAGGAATAGACTTTCTCCACAAAATGCATATAAGCTCGAATTTATAAAGAGAATCCTGCCTTATGGACGGAAAAATTAAGGATACAAATACTCAGCACTTGCTCAATAATATTTCAGATCATTTTTGTATCAGATTACTCATTTTGTTCATTTTGGAGTTGCAGTGTTTCTATTTGTTTTTGTCCTCAGTCACATATTAGACAGTGCTTAATTACACCTTATGGGTTGTAATTATGTTCAGTTTGACATTAAGTCTTGTAGGCTCTTTAATAAGCCATAGTATCCTAAAACGGATAGTGTTTTGCAAAATCCCTGTTTTTAAAAGGATTGGGATCGGCAGATCAAGAAGACAAAAAAATCGGTAATCGGTATCGACTGCAAAAATCCTGATTGGATCCCTATTATTTACTCATCCTGTTGTTATTCCAAACCTGTATGATGTTCTTTTATTCGAGGAACTCAAAAGGAGATGTTTAACAAAAAGTTGATGCCGCTCTTTTTCATAAAATGAAAGTTAATGGCAGCCAAAGGGATACAAAAATGACAAAAAAGAAAGATCACAAAAGTGGTTCATTTGACGTGAACGCTGTATTCCAAATCTTATGAAATCTTATGATAACTTTGGTACATACCAAAATGTAAGTTATTATAAAGTGATAATCATATTTTCTAGCTCTTAAATCTCATTCATGTCTATGTATATTCAAAAATGGCTACTTTATTTGGTCATTTTATTATTTATTTAGTTTACCATTGACTTTTATTTAATGAAAAAAAAAAAACGGAGACATTTCTTGTCTTTTATATTCCACAAAAGAAATAAAGTCATGCAGGTTGGGATTAACAGAATGACACCAGTTGTCATTTCTGGTAAACTATCCCTTCAATGTGAAATGTTTTGCAAATTTTTCTTGCTAAATAAATGACACTCTGGTTTGATATATTGATATATAATGCAGAGACATTCTGACAATGTTAATCCTTCTTTAAGTGTCCAAAAACTTTTAGGGCCACTTTACTTAAGTTAAATAATAAATTGCTAAGTAACTATTTGTACTGTGGTAATTTCTATTGTTGAACATAATTATAAAGAATAACTAATGATGAGTTTAGCTCTAAACACTGGGATGATAAATTAATTACAGACTAGAATTACAAATTAATTCTTTCATTCGTTTTATCAGGAGCCTTGTTGCAGTGTTGAAGTATATCAGATATCTCCATGAGTGCTACACAGCTAAGCCTAAGCGTTGTTTATGCAATACACATTAAACAAAACAAACTTCCACACACACTGCCCCTAATAATAGATTAATCACTCTCTTACTAACCTATGGTGCCAGGTGGGCACGGTTGCTTAGCAACCTGTCCCTGGTGTGTCCGTGGCCAGGAGATTTCAGCAGTGAGACGTGGGGCACAATAGTCAACAGCGACTGGAGTCTGCAGGGAAGGAGGCGACCGTGTCAGGGCTTCTGGGAGGATGTTGTTATGGCGGCGAGGTGGAACCATGGTGGTTGTTGTGGTAGTAGTGAGAGAAGGACGGAGTGTGCCCGTATATGGGCGTGGAGGATTCGTGGAGCTTCGCACTGGAGGAAGTGCATCAGGAAGCAAGACTGAAGAAGGAGGATCTGTAAGAAAGAGAAATATATTTCAAACTTAGTTTATTTACATTTGACATTCATAGTTATTTACATTTCACAATCACATTATTATAGAAAATATTACAATTTAAAATAATTCTATTCATTAATACAAATTCAATATTAATTATAAACTCATTTATTCAATTACACACACGCACGCACGCACGGACGCACGCACGCACGCACGCACGCACGCACGCACGCACGCACGCACGCACACACACACACACACATCCACACACATATATATATACAGTATATATAAAATAAAAAGCCATGTAGCTGTCCATTATCAAGTAAACATACTATATTTATTTATATGCATATTTTTACATATTATACATTTTATCTATTCATCTGCAGTTTAATCGCAGACATTTGCCCAAAATGTACTGCTAAAACAGAGACATCTTCTATCTCTGTCTCTCTCTAGACATCTCGGCTCTTTCAGGGATGACTGAATGAGTCAGGTTTCTGGAGAGTGTTTGTGTGTGTAAATGTGTGTGTCTTTGTGCCCTGTGCAGCAGTTGGGAGTGTATGTTTTGACAGGCCCAATCCCTGAGTGCAAGGACTTCAGAGAGGCAAAGATAGATGATGTTTAAACGTCATAACTCCCCATTGGCACGCTCTGTTCCTGTCTGTCTCTCTCTCAAACACACAAGCACACACCTGAGGGCCTGAATCAGGCATATAGCAGTCAAATGCATAATATGTAGCTTTGTTTATTGGTATAAAGTTAGAAAGGATCTGTGTCAGAAGCTCAGGATATCACATGACAGGGAGTAAACATCCCTTAAAGCCTGGGCTAGACTGAACTTTGCTGTAAGAGTTATGTCTACAGTAAATGACACGTGTGGATAACGTGTAACGTTAACGTCATCGGCTCTCTCTCTGTGTGTGCCGAAGAGCAAAAACTAAAGATATAGCTTCCCTCTATTTTTTTGTTTCTTTCTTTTCCTGTCTCTCTGTGTTTTTCTGGAGATGCTCTTGCAGCCGCAGCAACTGCTGGAAAAAAGTGCACTGAAGTGCACTAAAGGACTGAAGTGAGTGACTGATGAACACTAGAGGATAGATATGCTACCCGAAAAAAATATTTTTTGTCTTCTTCTTTTTTCATTTTCATATCAGTGAATTGGCCATGGTGATGTAGTTCAGTAAAAGTGGATACGAAAAGAATGCACCAAATAAACATCCTACAGGGCTCTGCTCTAGGACCAATTAAAAACTTTTTAATATATAGCTTTATATTATCTTGTTTTTTATATTATCTTGCCTTTATATTAGATTCAATATATTTTTCAATATTTATGTACTCTCAAATGGCATTCAAATGTGATTTTACTTCCCAATCAGAGGCACCATAATTTTAAACAAACAACTACAACCCAGTACTAAAACTAATTAAAAACCTAGTAAAAAAAATAATCAGGGAATGTTTTCCACAGTGTTTTTCCTTTTAATGAACAAAAATAATTATATTTAATATTTTTCATGTCAATGCACCATGTTAACAGAGTAATAAACACCAAAATGATGTACATTTTTTTCATATATATTTTTACTGAAACTTTTCAATATGCCTATATGAATAGACAAATGACTGAATCAGAACTCTGAAATCGATTTATTGACACACAGTTCTGGGTGGGTTTTAGTTCTGTTTCCTAGTTTTGAGTTTGTTTCTATGTTTTTAATCATGGGTGTCGGAAGCAAAAATAAGTGGGTGGGTCCTCCCCCAGAAAAATTTTACTGGAGTAAATGGCATTTCATGTATTCTGGTGCCTTTTAATTAAACAAGTAAACTAAACTCCGCTTCACGTCGTGCATTAAATGCACAGCTATCCGTGGATAATCCCACTGCTGATACCATGGTCATTTGCCAGCATTGACAACTTAAAGCTGTTATTGATGTTTGCAACGCAATATTTGACTGGAAGGGTACAGCGGGCGGTTTAATTTCACCAATTGCGGCTCGTTGAGAAATATAATGATTCAGCAGAAATGGAGTTTAATTTATTAGGGCTGGAATGGATTTGACTGACGGCACTGTGAAAAACGAACAGACATATGCGCTGAATTAGAGACGGTAAAAGTGAGTGGGTCCAAAATCATTGGTCTTAAAAAGTGGGTGGGTCTTTTCCCACCCATATACAATGGTTCCGACACCCGTGGTTTTAATTAATTTGATTATTAGTTGCACCTGTTATTCGTTTCATTGATTTGTTTGTCTGTGTATTTAAGCTCTGTGTTTCTTTCAGTTCATTGTCTGTTCTCGTCCGGTTAACACGGTTGTTCTGCTCATGGTTTTCAAGTCAAGAGTTAGAGGGAACATCAACGCCTCATCATGGTGTTGATACTATGGGAACGCCTTCAGTGTGAAGCGATGTCTGAGCCAAGTGTAGTAAACACTAAGCATTTGGCCAAAGATGTTTGGGAGCAGAGCTCACTCGATCAGCTCTCGGGGGAGCTGATTGCCCTCACTGTAAGTGTTTTACAGTGAGGAAGCTCTGCTCCCACCTCGCTCTCTTCAATGACGAAGGACACTTTGTCTCTGCACCCCATGGTTCGGGTCCCGTGTCCACCAAAGCGGCGCATAGACTTAGATCACAGGGCTCGCAGATGGAGCAGTTAGAGGAGTCTGAGACGGAACCTGCCCTTTCTCTCGCTCTCTCTACAGACTCTGAGGGTCTTGTTCGGGATCTGGAAGCTCGCTCTGAGGTTAGGCCAGGAGATTTCTGTCTGCCAATGCCAGGTACTGCTGGGTCTCATGGATGCAGCCGCCAACGTAATAACTTATTACTTATGGTACCATATACTTATGGTAAAGGTCACACACAGAGAGCTTTGTGTCCTTTCTTTATGGAGGAGTCCCCGGATTCTAACCTTGAATTTTTCTCTAGGGTGACTAGCTTTATTCTACAAGAGTGTCTTTAAGCCATCTAGCAGTGCAAGACAGCTGAAGCCTATCTTCGGACCACGTGTTCCTTCATGGGATATTCTATTGTATTAGAGGGGTTGTCAGATGCTCCATTCAAACCCTTAGAGTCAGCCTCAGAGAAGCTTCTGACTCTCAAGGTTGCTTTGCTTGTAGCTATTACCTAGCTCTAAAAAGGGTAGGAGATTTGCAGACCCAATCGCCTCCTCCTGCCTAGATTTTGCTCCTGGACTGGTCAGGATGATATTACACTCTATGCCGGATTAAGAGCCGAAGGTGCCTTCATCAACATTTCATGTTTTCCTCAAGCCTTCTCCCCTCCGACTCAGGAGCAGGAGAGGCTTAACCAGTCTAGGCTCTCAGGATTTATGTGCACCATAGAGGCTAATAGTGTAAATCTGCTCTTTGTCTCTTTGTCTTTGTGGGGTGTAACCAAGGTTCTGCTGCTTCCAAGCAGACTATACCCTACTGGGTTTCGGATGTGGTTTTCCTTGCCTATAAGGCACACGGTGTAACTTCACCTCTAAGCTTCAGGGCCCATTCTACGCACACATTCATCAGATTTTATAGTGTGGATGTGGGGTCCTGAGGTTGAGCCCACATCCACACTATAAAACCTGATGAATGTATGCGGGAAGGACCAGCCTGCCACAGCACAAACATCCTACAAAGATGCTCCTCTTGTACTTGTTTTGTGCATTTGTAAACTTTTCACAACCTGTGATGCAGGCTTCCTCTTAGAATGGTGGCGAGCATCAACACTATAAAGCGGCATTGATGTTCCCTGTTTAGAGAACATCAATGCCGCTTTATGGTGTTGATGCTATGTGAACGACACATAGCCTCAACACATGTCAGGGTTATCTATATAACCCAGCTCCCTGAGAATGGGAACAAGACACAGCGTTATGTTGCCATATTTGAGGCATTTTTGTTAATACAATCTCATCGATATGAAACTGTTGCTGACATTGTGATTGCAAAGCTGAATTTTCAGCATCATTACTCCAGTCTTCAGTGTCACATGATCCTTCAAAAATAAATCTAATATGCTAATTTGGTGCTCAAGAAACAGTCCATATTGTTAACAATGTTAGAACAGTTGTACTGCTTAAAATATAAGAGAAAACCATGATAAAAAAATTTAATATTCTTTGATGAATAGAAAGTTCAAAGGTATTTTTTTTTGTATTTTTTGTAATAATTTAAGTTTTTACTGTTACTTTTGATCAATGCGTACTTGATGAATAATAATAATAATAAAAAACAATCTTACTGACCCCAAACTTTTGAACGGTAGTTTATGTATGGTGACTAAGTTTTTAAAAATACGTAAAGTACTGCACAGAGAACTGCTCAAAATGTTACCTGCTATTTCACAACTAATTTTTAATGGAGGAAGGGTTGGGGTTTCAGAGGACGTCGCCACAGTGCTGCCTACATTGAGGATCCGCCACTTAACCTGCCCTAATACCTTTAGTACGTGATGTACTTGCCAGTGCATAAATTATACCTGAAAATGTGCACTAACAAATCTTAAGGCAGCGTGAGCCCTCGTTAGCATTTCACAACGAAAGATAGTTCCTCTTTCTTAGACTATATCCCACCAGACAGCTCTGGTTTATTATAGAGATGCACTGATCCAAATATCCCCTCACATCTCCTCTCATCACTTTTCCTGCCCTCTTTTCTCTCTCTAACCCCCACCTCCCTGTGTGCGGCAAATCTGACTGTGATTTTAAAGGGCCACTGAGTGAAATGAAAGCACTTCCTGTTTCTATTTCTGTAACTGTCTGTGCGAGGAGCTACTGAGGCAAGACTCTGAAAGCAGCAGAGCATTCTACAGTGACTAATCGCTCACACACACGCTCACAGACAGGCATGGCACCCTCCCTTCCTTTTTCTCACAGAAGCCATTAAATGACAAACCAGCCCTTTTATCCAGCTTCCAAATCTCCTCATCGCTCCTTTCTTGCCGATGACCGCCTGTCTGCCGTGCCCTCCATGTCTCTAGATTGTCATCTCTGTGATACAGCCCACTCAGACACAATAGGGGTACAGATAGAGGGCAACGTGTGTGTTTTCCAACGGAAAGGGCGCTTTGATTGGCAGCTGATCAAAGGAAGCCTTCTATTCTCGGCATCGTTGAAAAGATGACTGACTCACTCCTTGAGGGTAAAGGTCATTTATCATCTATTACTCGAAACAATATTAAAGGCAGCGTGACTTTAGAGTGGGCTTCCAGTGTGGTCTGTTAAGCCCATCTCTTCCTGTAGACTAACATGAAAGAGAAGGCAATATATAATCAGACGTCTATTTCCGACAACTGGCCTGTCGGAAGACCGCTGTATGAAATCGGGTCATTTGATGTTTGGTCACACTCTCATGTGTGACCGGAACAGCGAATTCAGGGCTGCTTAATGCACAGAGTCCTGTTAAATATGCCTCAGCGCCTCACACAGAGACAGGATACAATGTCACCTTGCTGATCAGGACCAATCAGAAAGCAGCGTCATGGCAACCACACAGGAAATCAGTGATTGCTGCAAGCTTGTGCTGCCGTTCAGGATAAATCTTAAAACCAGGTACAATATCCACACAACTAATTAAACAAAAATGCAGCATAAATAGATACATACATAAAAGTTTATGAGCCCCAATTACGTCACTTATAAATGTATGAATGTCTTTGCATTGTATAAAAAAATATCAAAGTAATATATAATTTAAGTAAATATAGAACAAATACTTCATAAAAAACGCTACCATTAAAAAGTTTGGGGTCAGTTCGTTTTTTGTTTAAAGGGACAATGTGTAGGTTTTAGGTATTTTATTATCTAAAACCAATATTTTTATTCATAAATATGTCCTCAATGGTGTACAAATACCTTTGCCAATTATCTGACTTATCCTCGTAAATGAAGAATGTATTATCTTTATATACATGTGACGGGTAGGTCCTCGGAGCCTTCCATGTAGTTCCGACCATCTTGAAAAACTATAATAGCAGAGAGGGTCAAAAAGTACTAGGCCAAAGCGTTTTCGTTCAGAGCCAGCGTCACGTAACTGAAAGCAGCAGAAACGGAGGAGCAGAGCAGAGCAATGAGAGGCACTTGTCACTGCCCTGGCAAGTTTAAAAGGCTGCATTGCACTGTTATTTTTAATGGCGGACTATACATATACCGAGCCACAGGAGAAGAAATCCTCGTTGTCAAAAAAGTCCAAAAATGAATGTAAAAGGAAACGTGACCGGAGATTACAAAATGTAAAACTCGACGAAGTGCTATTAGAAGACATCCTGTCATAGCTTTTTGGTACATAACAGCTACCGTAGATGCAACACGCATTAGCAAAAGCGAGGCACTGAAGAGCACAATTCGTTTGAATGCTAAATACAATTTTACCGCTAGATGGGAGAAATTCCTACACAATGTCCCTTTAAAGTGTCCCTGTAGTCAATTATTTTATCCCTTAAAACTCATCTTTGATCACCAAAATTACACATTTAAACATGAAAAAAATTTCTTCATGCCTTGAAATAGCTTGAATGAAACTCTACATCCTTGCTTAGTAAACGTGGAGCAATGAATATGCTAATATTCCCTGACTCCACTCACTCACACCAGCTCAAAGATCCACTAGCTCGGTCAACTTACTAAAGTAAACGCTGCACAATGGTATCGCTCTTTACAACGTCGATTAGCCTTTTGCTTGACAAACAGCAGATAATAATAACAAACAGCTAATAATATGTTTCTAATGTTACACAAACCATGTTGCCGTTCACCATCTCAAGGTGATGATACACAGGGCAACTTTTTGAGCAATGTTACTGGGCAATCTTGCAGAGCGATTGTTGCTTGGGCACTTTCTCATTGAAAATGGGCAATAAATTTCAATCTGGATAATTTAGATCAGTTGTGGTCCCCGTGTCTCATCTGGTTGCCCATTGATGGCAACATTGCCCAGCAACATTGCTCAAAAAGTTGCCCTGTGTATCATCACCTTCAGAGTCAGGCAGCTGCCTTCTAACAATCAGTATCCTTAGAAACGCATTGAACAACTCAGAACGTCAGTGGAGAAAGGTATACAGCTCATCATAACATACATCATATTCACCCGCTATATTGGTATAAGTACCAGGTTTTTCATATCAACAGAAAAATATACTGGGATAACATGGATTCTCCTGAGACTCCTACTCCTATATACAAGTGGTTCATTCAGTCAGCAGCCTTTGCAACAACATAATTTCTCCAAGATACCTCGGCAACGAACATAGCATCTGAGGACTACTTTACTATTTTTGTCATAGTTGGTTACCAATGCTTTCGAGGGATGCACCCCAGCATGATTTCTGAAGGATCATGTGGCACTGAAGACTGGAGTAATGGCTGCTGAAAATTCAGCCTTTAAAGCAGAGGTCTTCAATCCTGCTCCTGGAGGGCCGCTGTCCTACAGAGTTTAGTTCCAACCCTAATCAAACACACCTGAATCAGATCATCAAGCTATTCAGAATCGCTTGAATATACAAAGGCAGTTGTGCTGAAGCAGGTTGGAACTAAACTCTGCAGGACAGTGGCCCTCCAGGAGCAGGATTGAAGACCTCTGCTTTAAATTATAAAACAATAGATATGTTGTTGCAAATTAAGACAAAATATCTATAACCAATTGGTTAAAGTAATTCCAAAAATGGCTCACTGACATCAGTTTTGAGAAAAGGTTGAGAATCATTTGTATGCAACTGCTATTTGATTTGATATTTTGTAAAAAATGCAGCAACATTCACACATTTTTAAGTGTGACTTCAGTGTCCAAACAGATAAATATAGAAAAAAAGAGTCCTAAAAAGAGTGAGTTCAGCAAATAAAGAATCAAAAAAGAGCAAATTTATAATCACAAAGATGCTAAATATACATATAGAGCACAAAAAGAGAGGAAAAATGTAAGCCCAGTTTCATCTCCTCTTCCCATGTTATCAGCAGTATGGTAATAGTAATGCAAGTCCCCTTGGTGGGGTTACCACTGTAATCCGCACTCTTATCCTCTCAGATCTACATGGTAAGATGCTCTAGGTCAGCAGTCTGTGTAAATGTGTGTGTGAGCAGGGTCCAAAATTAACTCTTGCCAAACAGCAAATGTGAGTAAAAATGTGTGTTCCCAAATAAACAAAACAGTAACTTGCTAAGGAAATGCAACATAATACATTATTTAAATGGACTGGTTCTTTTGCTTCCCTGACATCCTGGTGTGAGATATTACACACACAAAAAGGTTCCAATAAAGCCATGTGTAGACAAACACTGCTGTTTAATACAGTTTTATTAGTAACAGTGTTTATTGTACTTTTTATATGTCGCAGTTAAGTTTGTTGAAACCATAATTCCCTTTCAGTCGAGAACGTCAGACGTAGTCGACGGTCGACTGAATTGGGATCTCGCTAGAGAGCCTGTCTTCTTCGAGTACTATTGAACGAGCCAATGTAATTGCCGTGCGTGATTCGCATCACACACTCCGCCCCCGCGGCGCGGGTATAAATACGGAAGTGGATGCACGCACTAGTTGCCTTTCGCTTCGGAGCCGATCGTTTGATGTCTCTGAGAGTGCTGTTGTCTACAACGAGCGAGTGTGTCGGTGTTCTTCAGGAAGACTCTCCCAGTGCTGGTGTTCTACAGCGCGAGTGCAGCGGTGATCGCGAGCTTTGAGCTCTCAACTGCTGTTTTAACAGCAACAAATTTCTAAATGTTTGTGTGTGTTGATGGCTGGTTAGAGGGCGGAAAAGTGAGTGCTTCACTGTTTCAGTTCTCTGTTCAGTGTTGCCGCGGTCATTCCCCTGTGTGCTCCGGCACTGGTGACGGTCCTATTTTCTGGAAGAGCAACACGGGTGCGTTTGCGTCTTTTTCAAGATGTCATTCCGCCCGTGCGTTTCTGGGTGCGGTCGTTCCCTGTCTCTCTCTGATGGTCACAACTGTTGTGTCACGTGTTTGGGCTTACAGCACGCTGAGACAGCTTTTGTGGACAGCTCGTGTTTTCACTGTGGGAACATGACTGTCGCAGTGTTGAGGGCGAGACTCGCCTTCGTTCGCGGAGAGCGAGTCCCCATTACCATGCCCCACCCTCGGGTGCTGTGTGGGATGGGTGACCGGAGGATAGTGTTGGATGTCCCGCCCGGTAACCATTCCCTGTGGGCTCCTCACTCCTCCCTTCCACTGCAACCACTGGAGCCTCCTGTGTTGTCTGCTGGTCCATCTGTAATGGGTGGGCCAGCGGTTTCACTCGGGGCTCCCCTTCAGGACAGGACGCCGATTGCAGCATCGGAGGGTGAGCTGACTTCTAGAGATGATGACTCGGCTGCATTGTCTCCCTCCGGGAGTTCAATGTTGCCCGAGCCGGATCCAGAATTATCAGCTATGCTGAAACGGGCCGCCGAGGCTGCCGGGCTCGAGTGGAACCTCCACCGTGTCCCGTTCAGTCTCGGTTGGAATCTGGAGTTTGGTATCTTGGGGCGGGCCGCGCTGGTTCTCAGCTCGCCGCCCCAGTGCCTTTCTTTCCCGAAATGCATGGAGAGCTTATCAGGTGGTGAACAGCATCTTTCTCTGCCAGAAACTGCCTGAATAGCTTTTCCCCCTCAGTACCCTTGATGGAGGAACGGTGAAGGGTTGCGAGGTGTCCCTCCATTGGAGCGGTCTGTCGACACAGGTGCACCTGTGTCCGGCGGCCGCTGCCTTTTGGGGGGATCCTCGTCTCCCCCCTAAGGCCTGTGAGGTTTTGTCCGTTCCAACGGGCAGAGCTTACAAAGCCTGTGGGCAAGCCGCTTCCTCTTGAATGCCATGGCGTTGCTGCAGGCTAGGGCACCCATGGCATGCACGAGGGTAATCCAGACCGTGCGCTCATAGGTGAGCACCGCACTGCATCCGACCCCACCCTCCGGGGTACGGGTGTCGTAGCGTGCGTGATCGGTCTGGCGATGTCCACCTTCGTGGTCCAGTAGCGCCTTCATTGGCTCAGCCTGGTTGGTATGGCGGATGCGGACAAGGTTCGGTTCCTGGTCTCCCCAATTTCCCAGGTTGGGCTGGTCGGCGACGCGGTGGAGAACTGCATCCAACAGTTCTCTGCCGCTCAAGCGCAGACGGAGGTCATCCGGCACATCCTGCCCCGGTGGCCAGCTGCTGCCTCCACCCGCCGCCGGTGGCAGCTCCTCCGCCTGCTCGTCGCCGTGGGCGTTCCCCGGCTGCCGCTCCTGCTGGCCCTCCGCAGCAGCCTCGACCCAGGCCTCAGCATGGAGCCGGCCGCAGTAGAGACGCCCAGTCCGCTTCAGGCGCTGCCAAGCCAGGTGGCAAGCGACAGCGAAAGCATTCCGGAGCGGGCCGCCCAGGAATGGAGGAGATGCTCTTGGAGTGGCACGATCACTCCCTCCCCCCGGGTGAGGGCCGGGTGGAGCCTTTTGTTTTTGTGTGTGTCTGTTCCGCCGCTGGCTCCCTAAAAAAAAAAAAAAAAAAAGCGGAGCAAGCGGTACCCACACTTCAAAGAGAGAGCAATTTCATCTGTTCCTGGGTCCCAAGAGGGCCAGTCTGGCGGGTGTGACCCTGTATAGCCTTACACCCCACAGCTCCCCCTTGGTCGCCAGCAGGCAGCTTGGTGCGTTCGAGGACCCGGTCATCCGCCTTCTCACGCGCCCCCTGCCGCTTGTGGAGACAGGTAAGTGTTGCACAGCACACTTACACCACTCTCTCTACTTTGCTGCCTCACCTCAGGCTCGGCTACCCCGCTCAAGTCAGTGATAGTCATCACATTAGGTGTTGAGCAGACGTGCTCCTGAAAATTCAGTGATATTCATCACACCGAGTGTTGAGCAGTGCTCCTGACTTGTGCGTGTTTATCTTATCCTGCTGGCGAAGGATTTGATATAGCCGCCCTCCAGCCGGTACGAAGGCCAGTCGAAAACTCGCTCTTCGTGCTACTAGGTGGTGAGTCGTGACCATCTTGGCCCAAGATTGGTCTGCAGCTTTGACCTGAAAGACATGTGCTTCAGATCTCTACCCCCCGCACCGCAGGCCATCCTGCATGTTGCGTCTAACGGTGGAGTATCAGTACAGTGTCCTTCCCCTCGAGTGCTCCAGAGCCCGTTGGGTCTTCAGGTCAACTGGAAGAGAGTAATCTCGCCCACGGGCTGAGTATCTCTTTTTTCAGTTTTAGAGAGGTACTCGGTCTAACATGTCTCTCCAATGAGAATGTGTTCAGCTGGTGTTGAAGTGAGAAAGGGTCCCACTGAAAGAACTTTCAGAGGCTCCTGGGGTATATGGTAGTCGCAGCCTTTGGCTTCCTCCATATGTGACCGCTTCAGCGCTAGCTTCACGATCGGGTCCCGAGGTGACCGTGGCAGAGCAGCTCACCCTGTGTGACTATAGTTCATCCCGGTCTGCTGCCAAACCCTCTTCAACAGAGGGGCCATGTACAAAGGGCGTGTTTTAACGGGGGCCTGGGCGACCTCGACTACACGGGCATTCGTGCCTCGAGTTGTTAGACATCGCGACCGTTGCGCAAGCTTCCCCTGCATGTCACAAACTCACCCGTCACCTCCTCCTTGGAGTCAGACGCTTCTGAGGGCGCCTTGTTCCACTCCTCCCGCTTACTCAATCGTGCCGCCATCGAGCCTCACGACAGTTATAGCCAGGGCAAGTGGAGACTCCATCCCCTGGGTACCCTTGGACAAACACTGGGTCTCAGCTGCCCCAGGGGCCCGCAGAAATGCGTTTAACCCCAGTGAGCCTTCTAAAAGTGACTGCGACTCATGGTCGCCTTACGCCTGCTCAAGTCAGTGAAATCATCACTCTTCATGTTGAGCAGAATTGCTCCTGAAACTCAGTGAAGTTCATCGCACTCAGGTGTTGAGCAGCAATGCTCCTGTAGCTCAGTGAGTTCATCACAGGTAGCTCAGTGAATTCGTCACACGCAGTGCTGAGCAGAAATGCTCCTGGTGCTCAGTGAAGTTCTTCGCACTCAAGTGTTGAGCAGAAATGCTCCTGAAGCTCAGTGAGTTTATCACACTCAGGTGTTGAGCAGTAATGCTCCTGAAGCTCAGTGAACTTGTCACACTCAAGTGCTGAGCAGAAATGCTCCTGTCGCTCAGTGAAGTTCTTCGCACTCAAGTGTTGAGCAGAAATGCTCCTGAAGCTCGGGGAGTTTATCACACTCAGGTGTTGAGCAGGAATGCTCCTGAAGCTCAGTGAACTTGTCACACCCAAGTGCTGAGCAGAAAACGCTCCTGAAGCCCAGTGATCTTCACATGTTGTGTTGAGCAATGCTCCTGTCTTTTGAGTGAGTGCTTCACTGTTTCAGTTCACTGTTCAGTGTTGCCGTGGTCATTCCCCTGTGCGCTCCGGCACTGGTGACAGGTCCAATTTGCTGAAAAAGCAACATGGGTGCGTTTGCGTCTTTTTCAAGATGTCATTCCATCCGTGCGTTTCTGGACGCTGTCGTTCCCTGTCCCCCTAACGGTCAAAATGGTTGCATCACGGTGTTTGACAGCTTTTGTGGATAGTTCATGTTCTCATTGCGAGAACCTGACTATCGAGGTGTTGATATCGAGACTCACCTTCATATGTGAAGGTGGAGTCCCTATTATCACGCCCCGCTACGGCGCCATGTGGGATGGGTGATCAGAGGATCATAGTGAGTCTTCCCCGCCCGACCAACCAATCCCTGTGGGCCCCTCACTTCTCTATCACACCGCAGCCGTGTTGAGTGCGCTGGTCCCTCTGTAATGGTCCCAGCCGTTTCATTCGGGGCCCCTCCAGAGGACAGGATGCAGATTGCAGCATCGGAGGGTGAGCTAACCTCTGGAAATGATGACTCGGCTGTGTTATCTCCCTTTGGGAGTGTAACGTTGCCCGAGCCCGATCGAGAAATGTCAGCTATGCTGAAACAGGCCACCGAGGCTGTCAGGCTCGAGTGGAATCCTCCACCGTGTCCCGAACAGTCTCGGTTGGATGATTGGTATCTCGGGGCAGGCCGCACTGGTTCTCAGCTCGCCGCCCCAGTGCCTTTCTTTCCCAAAGTAAATGGAGAGCTTACCAGGTCGTGGACAGCATCTTTCTCTGCTAGAAACTGCCTGAGTAGCTCCTCCTCCCTAACTATCCTTGACAGAGGAGCGGTGGTGGGTTACGAGGCTATCCCTCCAGTGGAGTGGTCTGTCGCGACACAGGTTCCTACCTCTCCCTTGAAAAGGGGACCAGGTGGTGAGCCTGCAAGCGCTGCCCCGCAGGAGGCAGACCCAGCCCTGGCTTTTCTCTCCCCTTTCCGCTCCTTGCAGTTATAACTGGACAGAATGCAAAGCCTCAGGACCTCAGACCAGCTCTTGTCTGTTACGGAGACCAGCAGAAAGGAAAAGTTGTTTCCAAGCAGAGGTTGGCCCACTGCATAGTGGTTGCCATCATCTTGGTGTGTTCTCCCAAGGTGGACGTGCCCCCCAGGGAAGTGAGCTCCTCTAAAGAGAGAGTATAGCTCCTGCCTAGGCGTTGACAGAGAGTGCCTCGCTGACAGATGCTTTAGAGCTGCAGGCTGGGCGACACCTATCACATTCGCTAGAAAAATAGCCTACGTGTCGAACCACTGCTTCCCGTGAGCTCCCTTCTCATGAAGCCAGTTTTCAATGTAAGCCCGGTTCGAAGTGTCGGCTTGCTGCGCCATTCCCCTCCTATGGACTGGATACTTGCACAATTCTTGCTCCCAGTATGGACGTGACGGAGCGTCCGAAGCCAGGCCTTTCACTCATATGCACTGTTGGAATCTGTGTTAGGCTGGGTCCATATGTTGTGATCCCTATGGCGATCCCATATGTGTATTCTTCCATGGTATGGCTCCCTGCGGCGATCCCGTATCTTCCCTTGGCAGAGCCCGCTCTGCCGTCACTGAACGGTTGAGTCTCCCCCCTGTTATAGGCTGGAGCCACCCCAGTGACATTCCATATGTTGTACTTCCTGGTATCCGCCCAGTCCATATGTGTATCCACCACATGTTACCTCCCTACAGGCAGGATGTAGCTTCTGCAGCGTATTCTTTTCCAATGAAAGAGAATGCTTTCCCAGTGGTCTTGTGGAAAAGCAGTGACTTCCCTAGCCTAAGCCCTGTCCCTTCTCCACCTCAAATAATGCGGGGGGATCAGAAGGTTTTTGTCTAGGCACTGGAAGGTGGCAGCACTAGTGGCGTTTTAATTGGGATACCAATCAGTCGACATGTCGACTACTTCGAACGTGAGCGACTGAAAGGGAACTTCTCGGTTACGTATGTAACCCTCGTTCCCTGAAGGAGGGAATGGAGACTTAGACTTATTATATATTGGGCTCCGCTTGGCTCCTCAACAAAAAAAACAACAACAAGTGTGTGCATCCACTTCCGTATTTATATCCACGCTGCGGGGTGGAGTGTGAGATGCAGATCTCGCACACCAATGTGCATTGGCTCGTTTTAACAGTACTCGAAGATGACAGGCTCCCTAAACATGTTCCCAATCTGTCGACACGGAACGTCTTTTAGGGAACGAGGGTTACATATGTAAACAAGACGTTCAATCAGCTAGAATGATTCGGTCTGATTCAGAAACAAATTCTTTAGACTTGTTTTGTGAAACAGTTCTACTGATTCATCAGACTCAAAATAATTATTTGAACTGAACGACTGAATAATTGGACATCGGTAAGAGAGAATTATTGTCGCTTTTGTCGCTAGTAAGAACCTGACCCTCACTGATGTAAATGATGTGAGCTTTTCAAATCAAGTGGTCAAGAAAGAACATCTTCTTATTACTGTCCTCAGTGTAAAATTACCAATTAATGGATTATCTATAATGCCTACAGCAGTGATTCTCAACCGTTTTGACTTGGCAACAATAATTCAAAATCCCGGATAGGGACTTGATATGAAATAATGATACTGATTTGTAGTTTTTCCCCCCGCTTATTTTAAATCCTTTCAAGTCATCTTGAGGCCCCCTTAGTGGTTTGCTGAGGCCCCCTACTGGGCCCCAGGCCCCTGGTTGAGAACCACTGGCCTAAAGTTTTATTTTCTCCAAAACTTCATGTGATGACCACCTTACATTAAGCCATCCAAATAAAAATATGAGGAACAAAATAATGACGTGTCTTCATATTTAGTGACACTGCGAGACAGACACCAGCTTGTTTATGATGATGTGAGTGACTCAACGATCTGTGTTGTTTGTTACAATTTTTCAAGGAAAAACAACTCTGTCCAACTGTCATAGGGAAACAAATAGAATTATTAAATATCTAATAAAAAATATTTTAAGTATTATAAATGTTTAGGGGGGGATAAAAAAATACAGTTGCACGTTCAGTTAAAAACATTTTTAAATATGTCCAATTCACCTACTACTGGTAGGAGTACAAACGTTCATTTTGGACCCTGTGTGAGTGTATGTGTGAGGGTGTTACTGTGAGAAAGTTTCTGAGCTCTAAAGAATGTACACACAAGTGTGAGTGTGAACATCACTCCATTACTGATTGATCTGTGTGTTAAACTCCCTGCTGGCAGATCCAGGTGCATTCTTGTTCCTGTGGATCGGTTTAAATAAAGTTTTCCCCTGCACTGAGCTGTAATTGCCAATGGAGAGAGTTTTAACCGTATGTAAGACATTCTCTCATTTAATAAAAGCAGAGAACAGAAGTCTCCACTCCACTAAAGGAGCATGGAGGCTATTCCACTTACACTATACATAGTGCCAATTCTAACATATTACATTAGCATTAGAGTTTAAAGTAAACCTGGAGGAAGAGGATTCTGGGTATGAGAGGGAGAGAGTTAGTCTGTTGAGAGCACGCTTCAAAGTAAAGCAGATTAAACCGCTATCACCTCTGCAGTCAGACTTTAAGACGGAGATGTTGAGTGTTACATGTGAAACACGTGCATGTTTTTATTTTGCTCTACATGCTTTTCATTTAATTTAATTTTATTTAATTTCTATCAACCTTTAAAGCAAGTTTTTGTGTCTGTGATCTTTTGCTGGAAAGTTGTGTATGTAAGAAAAAAATGAAAAAGATAAAAATAAATGGTGAAATTCAATAAGAATTTCACTGCGGATCCTGCCAGCATTTTATTTGCATAGGCTATCTGTATTATTTTAGCATCGTATTCACAGAAGGAATTTTGTAAATCAGGTGATAATAATGAACACTAACAATGGGCAATTGGCGATCTCGTTGGTCTGTTCTGATTGCTACATTGTGGAGGATGCAGCAGATTATCCCAATCGGCATATACTTTACTGAGAATGCTTAGCATCACTCCACCACTGTGATCCAGACACCTGAATTGGCTCTTTGAAAATGTTGATTAAACGCTCGACTGCACAGCTGGTCTGGATATATGCCCAGTTATAACTCTTTTCTCCACTATGATGAGCTACAACCATGATTAATCGAAAATGTACACACAATGTTCAACAAATTCACTTAACTGTTAATGGGCATTGATATTGTAACTAATGTGAAAATTTGATGCGATAAACATTTTAGTTTGAATGTACACCTGTTAATGTCTCTCCCATCGAACATTTTTTTTTTAAAGAGGTGTTCTAATCTATTTTCCATCACACTGTGAATAAAGCTTGTCGAACAATAATAATCACCACTTTTGTCATGTGATGCTGTTGTTACATAAAACTACAGGTGTGTTCATACAGTGCTGCACAAGCCGATCGGCATCTCTGACTTGAAGCAGGTTAGAAATTTTGTCTGTCTTGAGACGGTGCTGACACTACGTCACACTGAAGTATGCTATCAAAGTACTTGTCAGAGCGATTTAAGAGCAGACAGCTGCCTCATTCTGTGCAGTTTTATTTTAGACAGGCAGCACTGGCTCTGATGTCGACACAGCTGTTTTACGATTGGTCAGATTCACTGATAACAATGATGGTGTGTGTATCGTGTTCATTCTGACACCTTCAGTTTCACTAATGTAATGTTTATAAACCAAAACCTTTGAGAGGTTTTTTTCAGTGGTATTTAAATATTATAGACTTTAGGTGATGATACACAGGGCAACTTTTTGAGCAATGTTGCTGGGCAATGTTGCCGTCAACGGGCAACCAGATGAGAAACAGGGCCCACGACCGATCTAAATTATCCAAATAGAAATGTATTGCCCATTTTCAATGGGAAAGAGCCCAAGCAACAATCGCTCGGCAAGATTGCCCAGTAAAATTGCTCAAAAAGTTGCCCTGTGTATCATCACCTTTACAGTGGGCTCCACAAATATTGGCACCCTTGGTAAATAAAAGCAAAACTGACAGTGAAAATTTGTTTTTGCAATTTCTCCTCTTAGTCTTTCATTCAAAATATTTACAAAAAGCTAACCTTTAATTAAAGTCAAATAGTTTCTTGAAATTCTTATCATAAAAATTTTTTTCTTTCTTACTGAAATGTATGTATTCCACAATTATTGGCACCCCTTCATTTAATACTTTGTTTAACATCCCTTTCCCAAGATAAAAGCTTTCCTAACCCTGACTGTTTAAGAACTTCTTAATAAAAGTATTTAAATTCTTAGTATAGTTTTCCCAGTGACAAGCTGGTGTCAGAAAAGGAAAGTTGCATAGCGCTTTGGTTAACCCCACTAGTGTCAGACAGTAAATTTGCATTTTCGTTCAGCTCGTCTGCTGTTTTTTACACATTGGTCTGAACAGAAAAATCACATGCAAAATTATTTTATTATTTTTACAGGAATTAATAGTGCTAGGCTACACATCAGAGCAGTTTCAATGCATTTTTAAACTGGTTAAACTGGATTATGTGTGGTGGTGTATAAGATGCTGGTTTTTGTGCTAAAATATTGGGTGGTAATATTGGTTTGCACCCAAGAGTGACAATGAGTGACTATAAGGAGAAAAAGAAAGGTGAGAAGTAGCTAGAGAAAGTCAAAGATACAAAGAGGAAGGGAAAGCACATTACTGGGCAAATCTAATCTCTTTCAATCTTTTCATCTTCTCTCTTTACTGTTTCTGTAGATCTGAATCCTTCATGTCCTCCCAGCTGACCTGAAAGGCAGATCTTTCTCAAGCACCTAAACTATTCCATGAGAAACACTCTTTGTTCAGGGACATGCAGCACACATACAAAACTTAGGCCCATTATCTAATTTTAGTTGATTAAATGGTATCAGCTCTCAATGGTATGTAGCACTCAATATGCAGGGCTGTAGGCACGTTTTTATAAGCACCGATGTCCAAAATTTGAGCTAGTTAGGGGCAGGGGTGCCGCTAAGGGGGGAAAAGTTAGGACGATTCTAAGGGCCCACACACTTTTGGGGCCCCTAGAGATCGATTTTATTAATGGAATGGGTGGGGTAGGGGGCCCAACCTCATATTCTTTCATAGGGCCCAACATTTCTAGCCGCGCCCCTGGTTAGGGGGGTTTGGGGGCACGCACCCCAGAGAAAATTTTGATTTCTCTGATCTACATATGTGCGTTTTAAGATGTTTGAAGGTCAAAAAATAGCTTTAAAACCATGCCAGTGGACAGTAGATTATCTGCTCATACATGCTCTCTCCATAATCTCTGTCCCTCTTTCTTTTTCTTTAAGTCTCCTTATCTTGCCCTGTCTCTTTCCATCCTAAAGCTGAGTATTGATTTATAGTAATTTCATTTTCTTATGTCAGTAAAGAAAGTAAACATAGGGTCAACTGATGTTTAGCCTATGTTTTTTAAATTATTTTCTTAGACAAGTTAATTTACTGAAGGCTACGAACGCTAGGTAAATACGTTTATTAAATTCATTCACAATATGTACACACTCATTGTTAATCTTATGCCTAATATGATGAGAATGGCTTTATTAATGTTTTTGTCCTTTCACATTGACAGTTACTAATTATTACATTACATGAATCACGTAAATTATATAGCCCTATTTTTGATTCAAAATAGCGAAATTAGACAAAAGTTTATTAGTTTGCCTGATTATTTTTATCTGTCGTTGAACATTTCTATCCTAAAACAGCTGTCACATATGAAATATTAAGTTTAGCACTCTATGACCGTTTACTGAAGCTTTGAGTTGCACTGGAATTCGCGCTGAGCAGCTTCTCTGAACATAAAGTCCGCCTACTTTGATTTGATTGCTCAAATATTTTGACATTTAAGAGTGGTGACAGACTGCAGAGGCAGCTCTTCTTGGTGCTGTGCAAAATCCTTGCAGCCCTAAAGTGGTGTTAATACTATATTAGGCAATTATTTAACAACATTTATTATATACTCCTCGGATAAATACAGAGGTCCGGTCCTAAGTGACATTCATAGCTGGCTACGGCCATGTCAATGTGCTACCAGATGTAAGCCCTCACATTTCCTATATTATCCTTAGTTTCCATCAAATAACATTTAAATTAATAATTTGATACAATGCACAATTGAGTAAATGTTTTTAAACTGTACTTACATAAAAAAAATACCTGTATGTAGTTATATTTGTAATTTATTTCTAATTACACTGTTTACCCAACTCCAACTCCTACCCCTTAACCTACACTTAAACCATACCATGAAATCTGACCCTAACCTTGATAGCATTAGCAGCAACAACATTTTGCAATGCAACATGAACTGTACATAGTAATTTGAAGACACCTAGTTGGGACCAAAAATCATAGTTACCGCAGTTTTTGTTATGAAATAATTTTTTTATATGAAATCTGCATAAAAACAGCAAGACATTTTAAGAATCCACTTAAACCAAAGTCTACACAGTAAAAGGGAAAAATTGTAACACCCAATATGGTGGCTGTAGAAAATGAAGTCCTGCCTTTCAATAGAAAAAAGGTAATCGGCTTGTTGGCAAAGGCATTGCTTGCTCTTTTTGATCTACATATGCATTAGCTGGACAAACCTGAAAAAAGGTGTAGCCTGATTTAAGCATTGCTGTCATATTTTTATTGTAGAACTGACATTATGTTATTGAAATGGCACATAGTTTTTGTCATTTCAGTCTTTTCCCTTTCCAGTAGATTGGAGGTGTACTTGTGTGATTTGAAAAAAGCTGCCCTGGGGCACTGACACAATGACTGCAGAGTGAACCAACATACTCCAACAGGGACTTAAGATAATAGGAAGTTACTTCCATTTTGTTGCAGTAAAAATAACTGTAGCTAGTACTATAGTATTTGGAAAGAATCTATGGCTACGACAGCAAAATGTTGTAAGGCAGTCAGTGTTTGTGGCAACAAACAAAAAAATAAGTCAAAAGAGTTCCATGATTAATTGTTAAAAGATCATGGTTTTCGTTTACCTGAGACAATTTAGAGAATGGATGCAGAGATTTGCTTTTTAATTTTACCCTTAACATAAATTTCCTTGTCATTAGAACATGTAACCTAAAGCTTATTCCCATTATAAAATGTGCATGTTGCTGTCCTCAAATTATTTTATTGCCAAACTGTAGTTTTCTGAAATCTGTTACAGTTACGTAAGGATTCGGGCGAGGAAAGTAAATTAAATGAATAAATTACCAAATAAAAACAAAAATATTGTATATCCTTGTCTTTTGTCACACAAATTTGAATTTGATACACCTTTAGTTTAGTTTATTTATTGTCATTTGAATCATTCACTCAACCGATTCGTTATTTCAAATTCAAATTAATAAATGTATGTAAAAACTAGTCATGATTATTAAGCTTTTCTTAATGTAGGTCTGACAAATGTAAACTATTAATTTATGTTTTGAATAGTTGAATATTAATATTTCCATACGTATTTTGATTTACATACCTGTATTTCTACTTGTTTCTTTCTTGTATATTTTCTGCTCTGTTCTAAGCAAAAAATCGTAATTGTCAAATTAATTAAGAATCATGCCATTATAAATGAGATAAGTTTTTACTATGCACAAGCCTCTATTTCTAGAACATTCTCTCCTGTTTTACTTGACAAAATGCCCATGTTTTTTCAGTTTTTCTCCTTCAAAGCTGACAAGCAGACGAAATTAAAAACTAATTAAACCAAGAATAAATTTAATTAAAACCTGAACTACACAAATATGGTGTCGTTATAGCAATATTCACTTTGATATGACCACTAAGCAGCGTCTGATCTGCATTAGCTTAGTTAGCTAACACTCCCACTCTAACTCATGCTTTATAAGATCTTTGATGTGGAGTATTCTAATAAAGAAAATCAATGCAGGCAGGGTCATTAACAAGCACCTCCATACATTTGCACCTGCAAGTGAATTTTATACGTTTTTTAAAAGCTATTTACACCTTTGGAGATCTGTTTTGAAAATGAAGTACTAAATTCAACAAGAATCAATGTCTGGGATTCAAAAACTTAAATGATGTGTAAATGAAAAAAAAGTGTTTTAGTTGTATTTAGTATTTGCTTGTTGTGTGAGTTGTTCTGTAATGAACTGAAAGTGCAAGTGAGAATGTATTTGCAATTTATTGAGCAAATCTCACAATATGCTCGATTTGGACCCAGTTAAGAGCAAAGAGATACACTCTGCTCTGCTCTAATGGGGATGTCAGTAGATGCTGGAGATAATGACTGTTAGTTTACACTGTAGATAATGATTAATTCAGCTGCATTTCAGCTGAGCTGGCGAGCTGACTAAAATTGCAATACAATACTGTGTAAGTAGTGTGCCTGAACTCTAAATTTGAAGGAGGAATAAAACAAAGTGAAAAATAACCTGACTAATGGACTGCGATAACCTATACAATAACATTCTCTGGAAATGGAAGTCAGGAGAAAATCCTGATGGTCTCTTTTATCATTGACATGAATACTTGTATGAGTGAGTGAAAATGACAGGGCTTTCTAACTCTTGCCAGTTTAGTTCTTTAAAGTAGATTTGTGACTGACAATCACAGAGTAGTACAATACTTGTAAAATAAATTCTGACTGTGTGGGCGCAATAAATGTTACACACATTTAAAGGGATAGTTCACCCTAAAATGAAAAGTTAAAAAATCACAACAAAAATATTCCAAGTATCCTTAAGTAATAAGATTTGCGTGATGAACAGACCAACATTTCAGCCATTATTCACTGACAATCTTCCTCTTTGGTAATCTCTTAACTCAAGAACCCCTACAAATGAATCAGTCTGTTTGATGAACGAATCGCTCAGTCTGATCTGTGAACTGTTTCTGTACTCAAATTCAACACAGATTCAATGATTGTAGCAGTTCTTGATTAAACAACTCACAGGAGGGGAACATTTTAAAATAATGAGTTTAAAGACTTAAATTTTGGTCTGTTGTAGTATGTATTGTATTGTAGTGTACTGTAGAACTTCCAAAGGCAAGGAATATAGCACACAATATGTATGGGCCACTTGTATGGTTCATTAGAGCATTTTTTGGGTGAGCTATTCCTTTAAACCTTGTACACCACTTTATACTGCCCATTTGTGGAAAAATTATAGAACATCTAGCTTACAGAGGCTTCAATTAGCGTACAATGATGTAATGAGAATTTTATTAAGGAGACCTAGATGGCATAGTGCAAGTGAGATGTTTGTAACTGTGGGAGTTAACACATTTAAAACTGTGTTACGGAATCTTATGTACAAATTTATTTGCCAACTTTATGCTTCTAAAAATGAGATTATCATGGGTCTATCAAATACACTCACCTAAAAGATTATTAGGAACACCATCCTAATACTGTGTTTGACCCCCTTTCGCCTTCAGAACTGCCTTAATTCTACGTGGCATTGATTCAACAAGGTGCTGAAAGCATTCTTTAGAAATATTGGCCCATATTGATAGGATAGCATCTTGCAGTTGATGAAGATTTGTGGGATGCACATCCAGGGCACGAAGCTCCCGTTCCACCACATCCCAAAGATGCTCTATTGGGTTGAGATCTGGTGACTGTGGGGGCCATTTTAGTAGAGTGAACTCATTGTCAAGTTCAAGAAACCTATTTGAAATGATTCGAGCTTTGTGACATGGTGCATTATCCTGCTGGGAGTAGCCATCAGAGGATGGGTACATGGTGGCCATAAAGGGATTGACATGGTCAGAAACAATGCTCAGGTAGGCCGTGGCATTTAAACGATTCCCAATTGGCACTAAGGGGCCTAAAGTGTGCCAAGAAAACATCCCCCACACCATTACACCACTACCACCAGCCTGCACAGTGGTAACAAGGCATGATGGATCCATGTTCTCATTCTGTTTACGCCAAATTCTGACTCTATCATCTGAATGTCTCAACAGAAATCCAGACTCATCAGACCAGGCAACATTTTTCCAGTCTTCAACTGTCCAATTTTGGTGAGCTCTTGCAAATTGTAGCCTCTTTTTCCTATTTGTAGTGGATATGAGTGGTACCCGGTGGGGTCTTCTGCTGTTGTAGCCCATCCGCCTCAAGGTTGTGCGTGTTGTGGCTTCACAAATGCTTTGCTGCATACCTCGGTTGTAACGAGTGGTTATTTCAGTCAAAGTTGCTCTTCTATCAGCTTGAATCAGTCGGCCCATTTTCCTCTGACCTCTAGCATCAACAAGGCATTTTCGCCCACAGGACTGCCGCATACTGGATGTTTTTCCCTTTTCACACCATTCTTTGTAAACCCTAGAAATGTTTGTGCGTGAAAATCTCAGTAACTGAGCAGATTGTGAAATACTCAGACCAGCCCGTCTGGCATCAACAACCATGCCACGCTCAAAATTGCTTAAATCACCTTTCTTTCCCATTCTGACATTCAGTTTGGAGTTCAGGAGATTGTCTTGACCAGGACTACACCCCTAAATGTATTGAAGCAACTGCCATGTGATTGGTTGATTAGATAATTACATTAATGAGAAATTGAACAGGTGTTCCTAATAATCCTTTAGGTGAGTGTATAAGGTTTAGCACTACACAATATCAGTCTAAATATTGGAAACACATGGTATATTTGTATTTTTGTAACGCATTGATGCATTTTTTTTTGTTATTGTTGGGTGTTATATGTTGTTTTAAAAATTGGACCCTGAGTTTGTAATAAAGTTTTGATTGATTGATTGATTAAACGCCTTACTTTGTTGTATGAACCAAACCCAGTTCAGTTAAAATAAACCAGTAAAGGAATAAAATGCAAATGACCTCAGTGCTATTGGTGTTCTCTGAGATAATTTGGATTAAAAATGGTCACATAAGGAAAAATATGTAGCACAAATTTGTTTAAATTAAAGAGAAACTCACCAAAGCCCAATCTGTTGTCATTGTTTCCAAAGTCGAGAGAATATATGACAACATGGTAGTTGTTCCACACGTACAGCAAATTGTCTCTGGGGTTGTAGTCCACAGCTGCGATGTATTGGTAGGAATTTGGGAATGGAATGCTGAGGTGCGTTTCACGGCTCTTTTCTGTGTTGTACATGTAGTCGATTTTATTCCCCAACGCTTCATTATCGTCATCTTCATAAACACTCTTCACTACATAGAGGATTCCGCAGATCATGAAAGCATTGGAGGCCGATCGCTTATCGTATGTCGTATCCCATGACCCCTCCACTCGTAGTGTGTAGGGGTTGAGCTGACTCACCACAATTCGTCCATTGTTCTGTTCGGTGGCATAAATTACCCACAGTCCGTTTTCATCCACTGCTAGATCGATGTCAGATTTCCCACCCCAGCGATACGGCGAGGTGTCGTGGTAATTAGCGTTAGCGATAATCGCCTCACCGCTTTTGATACGAGTTCGCAGGTCGAATTTAACAATGTTGCGTGTACGTTCCTTGTTGAAGAAAAGCGCACCATCGAACACCACAAACCCAGTGCCATCTACCCGATGTGGTAGTTTGTATGTTGTGGTAGGGCGACCCGCAATAAAGTCCTCTTTAGATGAGTACTCAGTCAGTGTATCTGTGCGGTAAGGTGTCCAAGGCATATAGTAGATCTTATTGGATGACTGTAAGGGGTCTTTACACCATGATCCAGACTGATGGTCTGACTCAAAGAGGTGTTCACTCTGGTACACACCTCTCAATACACCTGGACAGAGAAAGACTGAAAGAGGAAGAGATGGAGTGAGTTGCATGAATGTAATTTAATGCTCATTTTGTTGTCCTATCTATACGTTTATTAAAAGTACATGAAATACAGTTCAGAAATACGATGACCTACTTTCTTTTATAATGAGCATATTTTACATTTCTGAATTAAAATAAATTTTTAAAAAATTATGGACACAAAGTCAAATTTGTCAGGGTGATACAATTGTCCTGATTAAATGAAGAAAATAATCCATATTAAAATAAATACTTAAGATAAGCTTAAATAAGCATAATCTTGTATTATTAATTCTTAGAATCATTATCTTGTATTATTATTTCTTCACTGCTTATTCATAATTTACAAACTTTTGTCCAAGTGCAACCCAAATAAAATCTACCAAAAAAGACCCCTTCTTTTTTGAGAGAGAGAGATATCTATCAAATCATATCTGATGACTAGTAACCCGATTTATAGTTCATGACTCCAGCAGAATCCCTCAGGAGGTTCTGAAAATCTGTCACACCGACTTCTCTAACCCTGAGGAAAATTCACACGGTGTGAGAATTTATGTGGGGGGTGGTTAAGAACCATCACCCTATTATTCCTGGTACATTAAATTTGAAGATAAATAAAATAATCATCTGTTAAGCCTTATGCAAATCAACCTTAATTTGTCCTGCAGAATTGCAGCTTGTAATACTAACATTCTATTTCATGAACTGACCCACAATATATTGCTGGGAAAAATAGCAATGATATTTGCTAAACCTGGGAAAAAATTCTGGGAGTAATTCAAATTACATTTTAAAGTAGTGTGAAAAATCAATGACCAATGAACACAGTTGAGACTGGCTTAAAATCAGGGTTAGCCACCGTCCACACAGCAGGCCGTGCTGTCATGCATATCTTATAAATGTACGCTCTTGTGACTAAACTCTCTCTCTGTGTGTTTGTGTGTGAGTGTGTGTGTGAGTGTGTGTGTGTGTGTGTGTGTGTGTGTGTGTGTGTGTGTGTGTGTGTGTGTGTGTGTGTGTGTGTGTGTGTGTGTGTGTGTGTGTGTGTGTGTGTGTGTGTGTGTGTGTGTGTGTGTGTGTAATGTTTTCACTTTCTTTGATTTATAATGATACTCCTGCAAACCATGCAGATATTCTTACATGGTCACACACAAACAGAAGAGAGAGCGCACACGGAATGCCTGCCATAGAAACGGCCCTTTCCCACCATTCCGTTCCCAGAATGAGGGACATCCTCATGGGAAGTGTGGCTGGTATTTTAACTATTACTGGATGTTTCCTTTTATTGTTTTAGATGGATTCATTTTCCACAATATCTCTTAATCCAGGAACTTCTTTAGGCCTTTGATAAACCCAAGTATATTTGTGTTTATTATTTTATTTTATTACTTGTGACTGTCAAAAGTTTTGGTAGCCTATTAAATTTTTAATTTTTAATTTCATTTCTAATTTCTAAAGTTTTATCCAAGTATTCAGTTCAATTCAAGTTTGTTTGTAAAGTACCTTTTGCAATACATAATGTTTCAGAGCAGCTTTGCAGAAATAGCATGCGTCTAATATTACAATCAAGAAGCCAGAGTTGACAGTGACAAGAAAAAAATAGCGATGAGGTATTACGAGAAAAAAACCTTGAGAGGCTTGTAACTACATACACAATAAAAATGACAGCTATTTTTCTGTTTATGTCAACATAAAAAAAATATTTTTAATGTGCGTACCATTCTATTTCAAATCAAGACAACCTGACATAAAAAGCTCCCATTTCAAAATGCCAATTCACTTGATTTGAGTGTTATCAGCCTTTGATAAATGTGATAACTGTTTATGCGTCAGCTATGCAGAAAATTAGCTTTTATGTTAAGGTCTAGATTCACCCCAGGCCAATCAAGACCCATAACATCGCAAGACATCAGTTTCACACTGTCACATCTTGTGGTCAGCACAATCGGCAGCTTAAGTTTTAAACAGTCGAAACACCTCCCTATTTATCTGATACATGGTAAACCACCAGATACACTAAGAGAGATCAAGAGAGAGGAGACAGTGAGAAATAGAGGTCTAATTCAGGGAGTACAGCCTTGGTCTGAGATCAAGTTTCTCCTCCGCATTCCTATCATAAACCATTATGAGCTACTGATCGCCAATCTGTCATTAGTATCAAATAACACCATAACAGCCTGACAGTG
This sequence comes from Siphateles boraxobius, assembly GCF_051911475.1. NCBI lineage: Eukaryota > Metazoa > Chordata > Actinopteri > Cypriniformes > Leuciscidae > Siphateles > Siphateles boraxobius. The sequence continues at coordinate 1,533,203 of NW_027508721.1, read as the reverse complement.
AATTACACACTTAAATTACATTAAAGTAATGGACCTACCTCTTTGCTCCACTTCTGCATTCAGAAAAGGGGGGAAGAAGAAGAAGAAGAGAGAGAGAGAGAGAGAGAGAGAGAGAGAGAGAGAGAGAGAGAACAGATTAATGATGCAATATTAAATACTTCACAGTAATTCAATTCCATATTATGCATGCAATGTGCGACGTATCATAACACAATCTTGTGAGTTAGTAAGTAGTAAAATGTGCTTCATTTGTACTCTAGAAATTTCATTAACAAAGTGATCATAATTTTTGAAAACAAATATAGTGTCCATGTGATATTAGACTATTAACCAGAAAAATGAATGCATCAAAACAAACTAGAGAGAAAGAAATAGGGTTCGTTTCACAATTATTTCTCATGTGCCTTGGGTGCGATGATTTAGATACAGAGCAGATTTCTTGGCTAGCCTTCTTGGCTGATGAATACAAGACACAGACTTAAGATGTATCATTATTTATTCATTTATTTGATATGATATGAAAAAATATAACATTATTGGTTTTATTTCGATTTAAACTGAATGTTGCCTTTTTTATTATTAGTAACTTGTATCCTGACACAACTTCATTGGCTTGACCAATGTTGTGAGTTAGAGACAGGACTATTTGATTGGCTGATTGATGGAGGAATGGGAAAGTGGTTTAGAAATATGTAATATGTGAAAGTAATATGGAAATTGTAGATTTTTAAATTAGCTGCTTCATACTTTTATTTATGCTGGTTTCAAATACAAATCTTATTAGTTTTACTTCTGCATATTTCTATCTTTCCATCCATTTCAATTTACATGTTCTTTTCATCTTTATTTCTCAAATTAAATTTGAGTTCCTTTCTTTATTTAAACATTACGCAACCAATAATGGAAGACAAAAAAAATCATTGTACTCATGCAATGGCAATAAGAGCTTGATTTGCCTTGAAAAAAAATACAATCTAGATGGTTGCAACAATTTATGTCCTTTGTGTATGTGTGTGTGTGTGTGTGTGTGTGTGTGTGTGTGTGTGTGTGTGTGTGTGTGTGTGTGTGTGTGTGTGTGTGTGTGTGTGTGTGTGTGTGTGTGTGTGTGTGTGTGTGTGTGTGTGTGTGTGTGTGTGTGTGTACTTCTCTATGAAATATGCATGAGGATGAACTGTTAATGCATCACTCAATAAATCCAATAAATAAGCCGCCACACAAGAAAAAGAGACTATGTGAGTGTGTGAATGAGGTTCCAGGAGATCTGATTTAAAAGCAATTATGTCTCCCCCACACACACCTAGTCAAGTTTCAGTCACATTGTAAATGGATCAATAACGGATAGTCATTTGCTGTCAGTAATAATAAATAAAGAACAGCCTGAACAGACCAGTCCTACTGGGAGGTTACGACTTCCTCTACTAGTACCCTATGCATCCCAACTAACAGACAGTCGATGTGGATAATGTAACACAGACTCCTGCAGTATGTTTACCAAAATCATTACCATAGTTGCAATGACACTGATGTAGCGACAGATATTTTTTTCTTATTGTTAGTGAAACGAATAGTTGAAAAAGAAAAAGTATAGAGCAGGGACAAGGTCATCACCACCGTTTGTTGACGGAGACAAATATGAATTCGAGCATGCAGTTGATTGCAAGTAAAGAGCGGGGTTTAAGCGGACTAAATGACTGGAGAAGTCAAGCATAAGTCACTGGAGAGAAGTCAGTCGTTTCACCAAAATATTTTTTTATGTGGTCAAAAAAATGTTTTAAATTGTGCATCAATAAAATGGATTTAGATAGAATCAAGTGTAAAATTTCTGTGTTTCCAGCAACATCAAACAGAAATGAAAAAATATTGATTGTTTGGTAACACTTTATGACAAGTATACAGTAATAAAGCACTACGAATAATTTGCAAACTATTAGTTTATAGTTAATTCATAGTTAAGATATTGCAGTCTTTGCATTTTTCATTTACAGGTCCTTCTCAAAAATTAGCATATTGTGATAAAGTTCATTATAAAGTTCATTATATACTGGGCTACAGGTGCCGCATTCCCCAGGTCAAGCCACTTTTGAAACCAGAAACAGGTCAGAAACCCAGTCTTCCTCCAGACTCTGGCACCTTCATTTCCAAATGACATGCAAAATTTGCTTTCATCTGAAAAAAGTACTTTGGACCACTGAGCAACAGTCCAGTGCTGCTTCTCTGTAGCCCAGGTCAGGCGCTTCTGCCGCTGTTTCTGGTTCAAAAGTGGTTTGACCTGGGGAATGCGGCACCTGTAGCCCATTTCCTGCACACGCCTGTGCACGGTGGCTCTGGATGTTTCTACTCCAGACTCAGTCCACTGCTTCCGCAGGTCCCCCAAGGTCTGGAATCGGTCCTCCTCCACAATCTTCCTCAGGGTCCGGTCACCTCTTCTCATTGTGCAGCGTTTTTGCCACACTTTTTCCTTCCCACAGACTTCCCACTGAGGTGCCTTGATACAGCACTCTGGGAACAGCCTATTTGTTCAGAAATTTCTTTGTGTGTCTTACCCTCTTGCTTGAGGGTGTCAATGATGTCCTTCTGGACAGCAGTCAAGTCGCCAGTCTTACCCATGATTGCGGTTTTGAGTAATGAAACAGGCTGGGAGTTTTTAAAAGCCTCAGGAATCTTTTGCAGGGGTTTAGAGTTAATTAGTTGATTCAGATGATTAGGTTAATAGCTCGTTTAGAGACCCTTTTCATGATATGCTAATTTTTTGAGATAGAAATTTTGGGTTTTCATGAGCTGTATGCCAAAATCATCAGTATTAAAACAATAAAAGACCTGAAATATTTCAGTTGGTGTGCAATGAATCTAAAATATATGAAAGTGTAATTTTTATCATTACATTATGGAAAATAATGAACTTTATCACAATATGCTAATTTTTTTAGAAGGACCTATATTAATAGGCTATATACAAATAGTGAGTTATAGTTATCTAAACTGAAAACTCTTATCGTTCTTGGTGTGAACGGGCCTTTACTTACAGTTGTCGAAAATATTACACAAAAATTACAGTTTGCCTTTAAAGGGATAGTTAACCCTCACCCTCGTGTTGTTCCTAACCTGTATGGCCATCTTTCTTCTGTTGAACACAAAAATATATTTCTCTTCTTTTTTTGTTCATAAACTGCAAGTTATTGGGTCCAATGTTTTTTTGAACCCTATTGACATTCATTGTAAGGACAAAAACAGTTGAAAAAAATTTCAGAATAACCTCTTTTGTGTTGCACAGAAGAAGACAAAATCTCTATGAGTTTAGAATAACATGTGGGTGAGTAAATGATGACAGAATTTTCATATTTGGGTGAACTAACCCTTTAACGTACTGTGAATAATACGACTTACAGGGAAGCAAGATTCCTAGACTATAATTTCAAAACCACTTTATTTCCTCCATAAAGACAGTAGTTAATCACACAGATCTAAGGAGCAGGTACTGAGTATCTATATGAAGTGAAGTTTTCTGAGTGTGTAGGTAAAACAGACGTCCCATATTGAAGCCAAAGCAGAAAGGTTGACTGGAGTTCTGCCAACTCCTCCATCACAAGGGAGAAGAGAAAGCCAGAAAAAACCTCAAGAAAACATTTGGAACATGTTCCCAAGGGTTTCTAAGCCAGAAGTAATTAAATTACCTGGATGTGTGTGTGTGTATGTGAGACTGTTTGTGTGTGTGTCCGTCCATATGATGGACCTCCCCACTAATTAGTGGGCCTGTGGAAAAAATGTTTTAGGCTTTTTTTTGACCAGATGGTTACAAACACACATGTATGCACTTATAAACACTCACACACACTTCATGACCCCTATGCGCAGGACGATTTATGGTCAAAAGGCCGAAACGAACCGTGTGTGCATCCTGCCTGTGTGTCCTTTGTGTCATTTAGCTCTGTGCAAGAAATTCCACAATGTCTCTGCTATTCCACCCATTTGTGAATCAGTGTGTGTGTGTGTGTGTGTGTGTGTGTGTGTGTGTGTGTGTGTGTGTGTGTGTGTGTGTGTGTGTGTGTGTGTGTGTGTGTGTGTGTGTGTGTGTGTGTGTGAATGTGTAGGGGAGACAAAGTGTGTAAGTGTTTTCAGGCTTTTCCTGCTGCCAGTGCCGCAGTCATACGATACTGATTTATCGTCAACGTTGCCATGGCCACAACAACCCCACAGAAACCGTGAGAACTTGAAACCACATCACTCTGCCCTCAGATGATTGACAGGATATTTTCCCATGAGTCATGGCAAGGGACAAGGCCCGGCAACAGCGGACAAAGGCAACAGAAGTTCATTTATATGTATTTTTCTGATACAAGTTCATATTTGGTGACAGATCTGATTGAGGTATCACTGCAATCCTAAGCTGTTAGGAAAGTAGAAAAGTTTCAAATCAACTTGAGATGTAAATTTGACAGTGCCATAGTGAATAAAAACCTCAACTAATGGAGTCATTATTGTGGACTAAGGCTCTTTGTATGAGCACATGTGAGTGCACTTGTACTTGTGAGGGCCACATTTCAGAAAATGCCCGTCTTGAATGTTCAAGCTCTATAGAAATCATTTATGGCATAGTGTCCATTATTAACGTCCATTACCACAGTTTGAACACCAAAAAATAAGGCACATAAAGTACACAGGGCCAGGCAAAAAAATAAAAAAATAATGAAGTACAGCCACACGACTCAAACATTATATGTGTTGGCATGCGAATCGTGTACTGGCCATCTGGCTAAAGTTACATCCAATATTTCATGCTTGTCATGACGACTTTACCTCAGTAAACTAAGTAAACCTGATAAATATCACACTATATGCGCAATAATACCAGAAAGGGACATGACGTAACTATCAGTAAAGCACTGTTTACAGGAATCACATAGGAATTACAATTACAATGAAAGAAAAGTATTTCCACCTCAAAAGGACAATTTATAACTTCACAGCTCAAATAATAAACAGGATTTCACAGAATAATTCATTTAAAAAAATGTAATCTTCACATTACATGTGTTTCTATGATTTCGTTTTGAAAAAAGGACTAAGGTACAAAGTGAAATAATTTTCTGTGGTAATCAACATTATGCCACAATTGATTATAGAGCTCGATATAGGGCTTTACTAAAACCCGGAACATTTGTTTCAAACCACCTGAGGCCGCTAGTCTGCACTAGTAAAAGGGTTCATAAATGAGCCAAATATTGCATTAATTACAATGAAAAAATGGTTACGTTGTAGTAATTATAAATTGATTTTTAAAACTGGATATTGTCTGTGGTTGCTATGTAGTTGATAAGGTGTTCTGAGGGGTTTTAAATGGTTTGTTATGTGGTATGGGACGTTGCTTAAGTTAAAAGAGCCCTCCCTCAAGTCTTTATGATATCATGTGGCCAGTTGCATAAACTTAGCCACTATATTCAGACTTTCTTAAGAACTAATTTGACCATTTAGAAATTAGTCAAGAGGTTATCAGTCTTACTTCTCTGATTCAAATTAGACAGATCTACCTTATGTAACTGACTTTAAAAAGTTAGGACTAGTCTTGAAGAATTTTCTTTTTTTAAGACTAGTCTACGCAGTTTATGCAACCGGACCTGGTCCTTGGACATGACTTGAATCCCTCTTTCAATATACATTTATGGGGTTTTTCATTTCATCACCCACCAGATGAAAAATCTAATTGGAATATTTTGGGGTCAATATAAATTATGCTCAGCTGACAGCATTTGTGGCATAATTGTAATTACCCAAAAATATATTTACCAAACCCATTTTAACTTAATACATTTTTGTTAAAAAAAAAGCAAAAATCTGGGTTACATTGAGGCACTTACAAGGAAAGTAAATGGGGTAAATTTATAAATGTTAAAAACCTTACTGTTTCACATAAATAGCCACAAGACAAACAATGTGCATCTTAACACGATTTCAGTGTGAAAAAGATCACTTGCAATCCTTTTCTGTGTAAAGTTTTATCCCATTTTAAAACTTGTAAAGTAAACTTAAAACTAGTGTTAAATCTTTGTTTAAAACTTTATAAGGTTGGATAACAGAAGAACTGATGCAGGTGCTTTCATTAAATCATAACCTCCAAAGATTTCCCCCACTCACTTGTAGGTGCCTCACTGTAACCCCGAGGGATGAACTAAAATGGTTTTTTGTGGTAATCAACACTATGACAAAAATGCTGTTGATTGAGCTGAACTTGAATTTAGCCCAGAATAATCACAGAATAGTCTGAAGCATACAAAACCTATCAGAAGAACCACCGCACAATTTAAGGTATAATTCATGTCTATAGCCTGAAGCACAAAGGAATGAGTTATACATCAAAGTTTAATACTTAAAGTTAGAGATTTGATCAAATCCCTAAGTATGAGAAATAGCAATAGCGATGTTGTAAAAAGCTTAAATTAAATCTGTAAGTGTGTGAGAACTTACTGTATGGCACACACTCATACTGAACCTCAAGGTATTTGTACGTTCCAGGACACGGGTCAGGAAAAACATCCGGGCCAGCAACGACCGCACACTGAGTTCGGTTGTTACACCTGAGAGAGAAAGAGAGAACAATTTATGCAGACAGAAAAAGCAAGGCTATTTTTTCAGTTCATTCAATATCAATCTGACATTAGGCATATGAACCATATGTACTCGTTCAATATATAGAATAAAAGTTAATGAGCCCTGAAATCCATTTTCATCAAATGAAAGCAAAAAAAAGATACTTTTACTCAACAATCTCAATGAAGCTGAAAGACTCAAAATGTGGGCTCCCCCGAAAGCCCAGGAACACATGCTGTTGTTTAAATGTAATTTACATTTATGTCGTATTTACATGTAGGGCTGAAAATACAGAGCAGAATGAATTCTGGCAGGAAAAAAAAGAAAAAGAAAAAAGGCAGAGGAAAAAACAGTTTTGACATATCCTGCTTGGCAGGAACACATGCACACATATACGGATGACCACCACATGACATCTCTGTCATATTTCATCATTATTACACCCTATAGAAATACAAATGGACAGACACACAACACAACTGACACATGTACAAACACACACAAGAATCTTAAAGCTCAGTTATATCTCGCTCAACGGGTAACCATGGAAACCTTCCAGTCCGAACCCATGGGGCACTCAAAATGCACACATACACATACTTCAGTTTCTTAAGTTTCCAAGATTAGCTTCACAAAATCATTATATGATGACAAGCAGCAAAAATGGTTCTGTGGGTGTGTGTTTTGCCTCTTACTTTTCAAGCTGTCAGACAGTGGAATAATGTATAAGATTGGTCTCTTGACATTTTTCTATATTTGTGCACAGATGCAGGTATGTTAAGTGTGTGTTACAGTTTGACTATGTGTGTGTGTGTGTGTGTGTGTGTGTGTGTGTGTGTGTGTGTGTGTGTGTGTGTGTGTGTGTGTGTGTGTGTGTGTGTGTGTGTGTATTTGTGGGGCTTAATTGCTGTGCTGAGTGAGTGTGACAGTCATACTCCAAGAGTGCTGTGGGGCATCTCTGGTTTCCGGGGCGACAGCTCTTGGATGGCATTGTGCTACACTCAGATATGACCTAATTTAGGAGGAGAGGACAGAAGAGGAGATTCTTTTGTCTTTTTCATTAGAGGTAAAGATTTGCATGCACAAAACAGACATTCAATGTCCCACCCTATATTTTGTCCCAGGTATTGTGCTTTTAAGATTTGTGTTCACAGTTGTTTGGGTATATGAGAATGGTCCGATCAGACAGGCTGCAGTGAGGAGATGACTGAATGAACTGGGGCAGTGTGTGTCACATTAATATATCAGCATCATCCAGATGTACAAAGACACTGGCCTTGAAAAAAGTCACCTGACTGAGATATCTGATGGTTTCCTATGTGTGTTAATAATTTATTTCCTATTTTGCTCACAAATACACACAGGATGTCATGTCAGGTTTAGTAATCATCTCTAGCTATGAGTCCTTGTAGCTCAAACAGTAGAGCATTACGCTAGCAATGCCAAGATGATGGGTTCGACTGTTGACACTCACAGCAACAAATATATATATATCTGTCATTAATTCAATTACCATATGCTTTAAGAAAGATTTTCACATTGTCCCTATAATTGAACAAATCACTGAATAAAGATGTAAAATGTCAACAACAGTAAGATAAAATAGTATGAAATTTTCATATAGTGAGTTGGGAAACCACCGTATGGTTCGTCCCTTTTGGAAACAGTCAGTTGCTTTTATTTACATCACAGCTTGGCAAAACCACAAACCACCTTTCCTCACAATCAACTGAAGATTAGGAAAGGAAATCTCTAATCAATAAATAAATAAGCATGAGCAGCACACCAATGAATTTGAATGAACTTGCAATGAATTTGCTACTTTAATTATTTACACATTTTATTTGTAAATGACAAATGTGTAAATGTTCGGTTTATGCATATACAGTACAGTAAGACGAGTACTCACTATTTTATTTTCATTTTCAGAGAAGAGAGGGGATCTAAATGCATATACTGTATTTACTAAAAGAATACTGTATATAGTGAAATCTATACACTAAAAAAAGTATAATAATTTTGTCAACATTGTCAACCATTTTTGGTCTTATTTTTACCTCAAAATCAAAAGAAAATAATGAATTAGATTGGGCATATATTATATGCAACATTGTATGTATTTAGTAAGTTAGTTATTGACATTATTGTCATGACAATTAAGCACATTCATCACTAAAATCGTGTACTGTAATGTAAAAAAAACTGTACAAAATGTCATTTTTATTACTGTAATACTGTAATTAAAAGCCTTCAGTATAAACAGAATGATTTGATTAAAATCATCTATCCATCCATTCTCCATACCGCTTATCCCCTCTAGGGTCGCGGGAGACTGGAGCCAATGATTAAAAAAAAACTAATTAAATAAAGTACAAATTCAGTAGAAACTGTGGTAACAGTTTATTTTCCAGTGTCCTTGTTACATACTGTATGTTACATGTACTTACTATAGTAGAATTATTGTTAACACTTTATTTTCCAGTGTCCTTGTTACGTGTTACATGTAGTTACTATAGTAATTTTAATAATATATTATAATTTATTATAACTATAAATGATGCATACAGTAGTTACATGAAACTGATCCTAAACCAACCCCTATTACTAACCCTAAGCCTATAGTAAGTACATGTAGTTATTAATATTATTAATAATAACTACAGCATTACTTAAATGTATAATTAGACTGTAAAATGGACACCTTAAAAAAGTATAGAGAACTTTAAAATTATACTTATAATAATTATATGCAACTAACACTAAACCAAATCCTATTCCTAACCCCGAACCCTATAAAATAAGTACATGTTGTTAATTAAAGCGTCAGTTGAAAATTCTGTCATTCATTACTCACCCTCATGTCGTTCCTAACCCGTAAGACTTTCATTCATCTTCGTAACACAAATGAAGATCTTTTTAACGGGTTTGGAACGACATGAGGGCCAGTCATTTATGATAGAATTTTTTCATTTTTGGGTGAACTATCTTTTAATATTAGTCAGTACTTAAATATTTGATATACTGTATACTTTTTTTGCATTACAGTAATAAGATTTTCTTTATATATTACTTTTTTTTTCATTCGATTTGGGATAAATATGAGATTTGATGAAATTGTCATTTTTAACCAAACCAACAACATTTCCACATGCAATGTACCATGATCAATGATAGGAGAAAATCAAATATCCTGACCAATCACAGGTTCTCTTGCCGTTTTCATTTCTGGAACAACTGTTTAGCATGCAGCATGTGAAATCAGTTCTATTCTCTCTCCTCTGAATTGCATCAGACCTGCTAGTTGAAATCTCTTTGTGTAATATATTATGTCTGCCAATAGATCTTGGATAAGGGGCTCCCAAACAATCACCTTCCAATTACCTTCCCTCATTGATTAGAGCATTAGCCCGCCATGGCACACACATACGCACACTCTGTGAATACATCAGCCCAAACTGAGTGAGATGTAAAGGTCAGACAAAATGAGAGAGAGCGAGTGACAGAGAAAGAGGGAGAGCGGGAGATGAGGTGGAGAATGATAAATGATGTGTGATTCCAGCTACAGCTTCTATAAAAAGCAGCGGACCAGGACAGAGGGAGAAAAAAAGACGAAATCTTTCTCTTGTCTTCTGTTTCATGGAACGTTTCCTAACTCCTCTATGGGAATTATACACTGCTACATTCAAAGCGTGCCTTGCACATTAGTAGCTCAGAGTTATATAAACTGAAAAATGTATCTCTTGTGTGTTGATAAAAGCAGGCTACCAGCATCTAAACATCTAAATTGGCTCTCACAAGAGAATGTGAGCGTGTGTTACAGGTATATGTGCATGTGTGTATGAAAGAGAACTCATAAATGGTAATTTCCTCCACATTGACTCTGGGCATGGTCTATGGCCTTACTAATTGGATCTTACAGTCTGGTCTACCCTGAGGCAGTGTGTGTGTGTGTGTGTGTGTGTGTGGCAGCTGGCAGGTGGTATAACAGGCAACCTCAGGGCAGGATATGGTGCTCTCTGCTTTACACGTTTCCCCTGATTACACACACACACACACACACACACACACACACACGGAGCAAATTCTGAACGAACAAAAAACTGTATAATCAAATCTGTCCAGTTCAAAATTAAAACCATACAGTAGAAGCCACCATTTTTATGAATGTTTTATGAGGGCAAGGCAAGGCGTTACACCACATGACACATCCGTTTATAGTTTGTGATTATTATCATACGTAGCCCATTTCTATAGATCTTTGTTCTTATGCCACGGGGTGCTAGGTTGTCAAAGTCAAGGTCAGATGGATAGCAGGCTGTGCTCTCTACATTATACCTGAACTGAAACGATAATGTTTCTTGTGATGACGCAGATGCTAATGGGGTTTGTTCTGCATGGGTTCTGTTTTTCTCTGTAGCTCGGTTTGGAGGAAAAGAATTCATTTGTCCTGCCAAACTAATTAAAAAATGCAAAAAGGGTGGCTAAAATGTTGAGGGCTCATGTTTGGGGTGTAATGTAATGTGGACAATCTCAAATTAGTATATCTGATTAATTCATTGTGCTGTTAAAAAAAATGCTTTAGAAATATAAGCTGGCATTGTTCTGCATGGTGAACACCAGCTTTTGAAGCACAGTATCTTTTTCCTGTTTTTTTTTTATTACACTCTTATGTGCTAATTATGCCCACAAATCAAAGTGTTGACAATTTAGCTCTCCACATTGTGCTCAACTGAAACATATCACACAGGCCACATACACACAAGTTTTGGGAGACAACCGCATTTAAATACTGGAATAAATCCCCTAAATTATCATTCCATGTGCTTTGGAAAGCAGGATTCACTCCAAGAGTTGACAGAGTGATAACTCAATAGTGGCACAGCATTACCAACTAGTTTAGTTTGGGTCTGTACATACTACTCATATTTAATGAAACTGCAATTGTCACTGGCTGAATGTTTCAGCAATGAATTCGCTTTTAGAATAGGTTCTTCTTCATCCTCGCGTATTGTACACTTGTGCGGAGTCCTCTCTTTGCATCATGGCATGCCATTTCGCAAGATTGAGTGCACCATTGGGGCGTAGTTTCATCATATTCTCCCATCTATGCATTGGTCATCTGCGTGGGCGCTTGCCATCCACCATGAAGTGGTAGGCAGTGTCAGCAACAGTGTCTGGTACCGCTTGTAGGACGTGCCAATACCACTGAAGACACATTTGCCACATTGTTTCCATAATTGGCAAAACACCCATTTGCTACCAAATTGTATCATCACAGCAGTAGTCAAAGAGAGACACACCAGCAATCCATCGCCCATGCACATCTCTATGAGATCTCCAGCATCTCCAGTATTTGACTCCATACAGCGCAGCCACTACCATTCGGTATATCTTTGACTTGAGATGGATGGGACTCACTTTTTTCACCACATCCAGGCCACATTCACCCTCCCACACACATCGTCCTTAATACCACCGTCAATTTGCAGACTCGATCCTGGGTACTTAAAGCTGTTCATCTTTGTCAGGCCCTCGCCATTGACCAGGATATTTCCATCAGATGAATTGGTCTCCAAGTGTTCAGTTTTCTTGATGTTGATGCGGAGGCCATTCCATACCTGCACTAGGGGTTCCAGTCAAGTTATGGCCAGTGTTATTTTAGCTATATTACTATTATATTTTGAATTAGCTTTTATTTTTATATATATTTTTTTTTTCATTTTAATTTTGTTTGTTTTTTGTAATTTTGTTATGTGCTTCTGTCATTTTATTTAGATTTGCTTTTTTATATATTTCTGTTTTGCTTTAATTAATTTTAATTTACAAGTTTTTGTTTTAGTAAACTTATCTATTATGGGTATCTATTATATAAATTAAGGTGTTTATATAAATGTGATACACCAATACACACTTTATCACAGCACAAATTTGGTGTTAAAAAGGGATAGTTCGCCCAAAAATGAAAATTCTGTTCTCATTTACTAATCCTCAAGTGGTTCCAAACCTGTATGAATATATTTCTTCTGCTGAACACAAAAGAAGATATTTCGAAGAATATGGGTAACCAAATAGTTGATGGACCCCATTCACTTCCATGGTATGGAAAAAAAATGAAAAAGTCCACACTCATTAGTTACCAACATTCTTCAAAATATCTTCTTTTGTGTTAAGCAGAAGAGAAAAAAATCATACAGGTTTAGAACCACTTGAGGGTGAATAAATGATTTCAGAATTTGCTTTTTTGAGTGAACAATCCCTATAATGTCTTTCTAGAAAAATATGATTTTAATTTAAAACAAACTAGTTACTGGTTAAATGCACATGTAAAAATATTTAAAAGTACATTACATGAAAACATAATAGGTTTATAATTACAATTATTTACAGCAGATATTTTTTGTTTTACCAAATGTTGTGGACACAAATAGTCCCTCCTTCATTAGAATGACTCATTTAGCTGCAGTGTGTACGTAGCCATACACTGACAAACACTATACAAAGACGCACACATTAATACAACCTCTGAGACAACAATAGAGTAGGTACAAAGCATGTGAATGTATCTGTACCTGAGGCCCATAATCTTGTAGGCATCAGGCAGATAGCAGCGAGTGTTCTCCATTTGAGCGGGGTCCGAGTCACAGATCTTGTCATCTGTGCGCCCGTAATTGGCGCTCTCGATCATAATGACATCGGTGCCCGGGCAGCGCAGTTCGATAGGATAACCCTCACACGACAGCTCTCGACGCACCACAGCCATCGGCACTGGAGCACGACTTAAAACTGCAAAAAGAGAAAAAAAATATTGCACTGAACAAACTATGCAACCAATTTAAACACATTTTTCATTCACGTACACTCTCTCTCAAACATAAAATAATCCAGTTTTTGAGTGTGTTAGAGGGAGACGGGATGTAGAAAAGGAAATAAAGTTATTGTGAGCAAAACAATTCTTTCATTATACAATAGAAAGATCTCATATCTGCATCCAAAAGTCACATCTATCTAGTTATCATGTCCTCAGTAATAACCTTTCTTTAAATTACACACACACGCAGAAACTTAAATCAAAAATTACATTCTTTACCGCCACCCCTTTCCTGTTACCGTAGCAACACACTCCTTTCCCCGCATGACGTATAGCCATAGACAAACACCAACACAATAAACTGCATTCTAATGCGTACACAGACACAGACAGAGACAGATACAGACACACTCATACACACTCGCTCTTATGAAATTAATCAAAGGGATGTGAATGACACTTGACTGTGTGCATGAGTTAATTTCATATTCTGCTGCCGCCTCTGATTAGCATACGTACTGACAGTAGAGAAAGCAAATCATCGTCCAATCAGGATCCAGCATCGCAATTGTTGCCGTTGAGATTTAACAACACATACACATACACATACACACACACACACACACACATACAGAATAACCATTCTGATTCTAATAGAAAGCAAAGGCCAGCAGAAATGATGGTGCATAAGTGTGTGGGCAGGGCTGATGCATAGAACTGTAACGGCTTATGGTATAATGTAGGTTATTGGTTTAAACAGGATTGAGTGCAGGGAAGAAGGCTGCTGTCGAGGTGGAACTGTGTTTCAGCGCCCTTGAGACTGGTGGAAGGTGAGTGCTAGAGAAAAGAGGCAATCGATGACAGTGAGAAAAAAGGAGCACGACTGAATGAACGTGTGTGTTACTGAGATACAGAGAACGTCGATGAGGGAGCCGAACATTGCCCTGATGTTTTTAAAACGTTCCCCCAATGGCCAATTCCCCAGTGTCCTCTGAGCTCAAAACGTTACGCCAAAGGTCCCCTTGAGGGAACGGCTCGCACACACGGGGTCGCGCTGACATGTGGTGCACACACATTGAGCGTCTAGACGTCTGCATCTCTGATTATTGATCTGTCAGATCCTCTTACATCTGCACTCGATCTCACGCACTTTTAACAGGTTCACACACAATTTTTATAGTTATGGATCGGCCCATAAAAAGGCTCGTTTAAGGGAAAATAATCCAGCTATATTTCACATTTCACCGTGGTGTTTGGAAAAATGCAGCCATCTATTAAAAGGCTTTGGAGTTGTTTTTGTTTGTGTGTTTCAAATTTCTCTCCCCCATATGTGCTTGAGCGTGTTTTCGCGTATGTGTGAATGTTTTGATCATAACGGATGTGCAGCGGTTGTGAAATTCTGTGATTGCTCATGAATCATTTATTGCTACAAGAAGAGATGTCTCAATTAATAGTTTCCAAAACTTTTAATAAGACGAACAAACTTTGTGGAATTTCCACTGAAGATTTGAGAGCTGCGCGCTTCGCTCTCATTTGGCTCGTCTTCATTTGACAGTCTGCACTTCAAGGTTGGGGGGCCAACTAATCAAATAAAAGCAGTAAGACATCTCATTTATCCATCTCGCGAAAACAACACAACAAGGAAATAATTGGCTTTTGTGTGCGTGTGTGTGTGTGTGTGTGTGTGTGTGTGTGTGTGCGTGTCCTACCGAGCGTGACGGGTGTGAAGAGGGCGAAGAGGAAAAGTAGGCGTGTGGACCACATGACCGCCGATGACCCTGATGACCTCTGCACTGACTCGCTGAAGTTGCGTCTCGGACACCTTAGAGCCATGGAGTTCCTCTCTGACACGCACACCTAAGGTAGGAAGGACACACACAGAGCAAGTACAGAGAATGTTAATGTTACAGCTAAAGGTCACTTTTGTTGTACACAGTGTTACAATTCAAAAATGACAGGAAATCAAATTTGACACTGTTTATTTTCTTAACAAATGCTGTTGGTGTTCTTGTGCATCGCTACACATTATTCTAAAAAATTGTTTTATCAAACAGTAATAACTTTCTCCTTTCCAAACCAACTGAGAACATTCAGCACAGAGTGTGTTTTTGAGCTCAACCAGAGGAAAGCAGAACGTAAAGATCTCGAGCAATGTCAAGGATGACCTACTTTTAACTTCACATGTGGCTCTCATGGTCTGAGAGACGTTCATCTGCATTAAAAATACTACAGACAAACGTAAGAACACATCTTGTGTGAACCTAAATCTACCTCACACAGATTGCGGACTGTTGGCCAGTGACAGGTTTATGTAATATATTCTGTGCGACCACTATTAAATGAGTGTTGAATGCTGTCATGTTGTCTTTAACCATGAGAAGTTATTCTGAAATTAAGGAATATTTTAAAAGGTTAGTTTAGCAAAATATTTTCATTAATAACAAATGCAGCTTAAAAAGCAGAGAAACTGATACAGCTGAACCCAGATGAAATGATCCATCATATCTCTTGACAATCTTGCTGGTCTCTGAATCATGTCTGTGTAATGAAGTCGAAGACATTGAAAAACAAATCCATAATATTTAATAGAGAATATTGACTGGTGTGTGCGTTTGACCATGCAACCAGTTAATCACTCGCCAAAAAAAGGATGAGTGTATGTGGCTGTCTCTTTAACTTCGGGCACTTTTATGCACCTAGAGTTGATTTTTATTAAAACAGATTTAAACTTTGTCATATGAAGGTCACACCGTCACTTTTATTGTATTATTGTTATTTATATTATAATACAATTATTGATTTTTTTTATTATGTATCTTTTCCAAACAAGCAAGTAATTTGACAAAATCTGCAATTAAACTTGGAAATTACATAGTGGTGAAAATGTAAAATCTTCTGGATATATTCTGTTCGATATATTAAAAAGTGACAATGTGAAAAGTGTATTTTAAGGCAGTTTATTTTCTAAACGTCCACATATCTGAAAGTGCCCATAGTTGTGTATTGTGTAATGTGTAACACTAAAAACAGAGACATGAGAGCATAGGATGAAAATCCAGTGACAACACTCTTGAGAAGACACATGCGGAGCTCTGCAAATGCCTCCTACAACAGCTTAATGCATCTGTCCTCTTTCCCTCTCCCACACACACACACACACACACACACACACACACACACACACACACACACACACACACACACACACACACACACACACACAGAGAGAGAGAGAGAGAGAGAGAGAGAGAGAGAGATAGTTATATATGGCCTGTCTGCACTGAACATCTTTACCTTATTAAAAATAAAGCACTATACAGCCACTGTCTCGTTAAACTTACATAAACACTCAACATTGCCACTCAGTCCTTAGAAACACAGTCGCACACTCTGTCCTCCTTCTTATGCTTATAAACACACACATAGCTTAAACACTCTCTTTTTCTTTGTCTGAGTGATTGATGGCTGCTTAACTAAAGTGAACAGGAGGGTTTTGAGCAGATGTCCCACATTATAAACAGGAACATATGGACATTTGCCCACAGTACCAGTGTGTGCGTATGTGTGATCAAATGACCATGTAATCAAGCTACCAGTAAATTTATGGTCAAATGAGTATGCGCCTTAGATGCATGACTATCAACTACGGTGCAAGGAAATTTGTGTATATGGTAAACAGTCAGTCAGCCAGTCAATCATGTGAGTGTGTATATCTGACAACTACTTCAGAAAAAAAGAAAAAGACATATGATTCCTAGTCCACATTTACTTTAGTTAAATAATTATGCTAGCTTATATACTTTAAGGCAATCATTTTGCATGCTTTTTTTAAAGGGATAGTTCACCCAATAATGATTATTCACCCTCATGTCACTCTAGACCTGTACTGACTTCTGTGGAACACAAAATAAAATATTTTGAAAAAAGTCATTGTGTTTTTTGTCCATACAATGATGATCAGTGAGATTCAGTGTTGTTTTGGACCCAATTGATTATCATTATAGGGTCAAACACATTTGAAATGCTATTGAAACTATAATTTTTGTGTTCCACAGAAGAAAACAAGAGGGTATAAATCATGAGAATGAGTGAACGATTTCTTTTAAGTATTTCATTTAGATTTTATAGTGCAGAACGTGCGTATGCTTCTAGTCGACTCCTCAGTTATTTCATTGTTTAGCATAATCCATCTGACCATATGCTAATCTTAACCACTTAATGACCCAATTAGCTATTTCAGCACAACCAATGTGTAGCCACTCTAGTTTGTTTAATACTGATTAATCAGTGGGCATACGAGGGTGACCATCAGGGGTGCTGTTACTCACTCATTAGCTTTTCAGTTCCTTAAAGAACTCATGATGTGTGTGCAATCTGTAGTTGGCTGCAAGTCAATTTACCAATCAATGTGCAGAACATTCATGCCAAGAGTATCAGATATGAATTATAAAACATAATCCAACATCGTTATTTTTTAGAGATGACAAACTTCAGCCACTCAGTTTGAAACTTTGAAAGAATATACTGAGTGTGAACATTTATCAGTTGTCATCTGATAATTATTGGCATACAGTATTACTATCGGGGCATTCCTATAAAGCTCAGCACACTGTGGTACACAATTAAAGCACTGCTGCTAAAAATATCAAAACCAAAACAAGAACTTTATAAACCAGTCGACTAGTAGGTTTTTGATGATTAGACCATCGTTTCCCATCCCTAATACACATAGTCAGGTTTGACCAACATTCCTTCATTTCACTCTCATACTTTGCAGCTGTCAAGCTATATATTCTACTTCATCACCTCACCATGACTGGGCTGATCAAGTGCCTAAAAACTGAATAGGTGGCGTTGGCATGTGAATGTGGGTGACCATGCGTTAATGTATACATCTCTGTGACGTCACGCATTTTTCCAGTTAAGTTTCAATAAAAGGATTTTGGAGTCAGGAAGGCGCAGGAAGTTTAGAGTCATGAATGTTTCAGTATGTTTTTATAGTTTGATAATCTCTTTTATTTCAAAAGATCATGGACATCATTTTGAATCATCATGAACAACCTCTTTGAAACCTAAAAAACATGTTTTGAATCAAAAATACGCTTGGGCTGTCTCCCTTTAAAATGAACGCCACTTGGTGTGATGTGTTGTTATCTAATGCAATGCCGAAGTGTCGAATCCATGATAGAGAGTGACAAGTCAGCAAATTTCCAAGTTCATTTCCTGCAGCCATGAACTTAACTTACTCTATGTGTGCGGTAGACTGCGTTACTTTACGAGCTGATATCCAATCCCTCCCCCAACACACACGCTTGCTGTCACTCTCACTCTCCATCTGATAATCTATAATGCCATATGGCAATTTTTGATGTGATTGTGCTGCAGGACGTGGTACATACTTGGTGGAGTTTGGCAATAAATTATGGCACAGAGATGCTTGCATGCCTCAGTCTCGTTCTGGCTATTTCTGTCTGGCATGGCATGACCTTACGAGCTCCCATCAACCCCTGCAGCTCTGTGTGTCCAGTAATGAGAGCAGCAACCTCTCTCTCTTTCATTCTTTCTCTCTAAATGAGAGTCTGCCTGAACCCTCAAATCAGGGAGTCTCACAGTAATGACACACAATTAGAAAGACACGACCATGTAACCCCCCCCCATCATCTCGCTCTCCCCATTCCTCCCTGTGTCTCCTCATATTTAAATCACTCTATCTCTTCCCATCTCTCCTATTTTTATGCCTCACATTCTTCCTAATATATTTTGGTGGCATGTATCTTCCTCCTTACAATGAGAGAGCAAATAACATGCAACCACACGGCATGTTTCATGCAGTGTGGTTGATGGACATTTGGTAAGATACATACTCATTTGGCACATACAGAATGGCAAACCAATAAGACTTTCGTTCATCTTCGGCACACAAATACTTTTATATATATACATATATATATATATATATATATATATATATATACATATATATATATATATATATATATATATATATATTTTTTTTTTTTTTTTTTTTTTTACTCATTTTTGATTATTCATTGAAAGACCACAACCAAAAAATGTTCAAGCTTTAAAAAGTTCATCAAAACATCATTAATGTAATCCATACTGTATGAATTGAGCGGTTTAATCCTAAATCTTCAGAAGAGACCGATTTAATTTAGACTCAACACATCAAATATGGCTTGACACTCGTGAAAAAACTTAACTGGTTCTTGTGAGTCTTCAATTCTGTTTTGAAGATTAACTAAATTCCTATGGGTTTGCAACGACATGAGGTGAGTAAATGATAACAACATTTTTATTTTGGGGTGAACTAACTCTTTAAGACACAACATAAAAATGAATACTCAAGCATACAAAAATGTTATGTAACTAGATTGAATCGGCTGACTTCTTTACAGGTATGCATAATATATCTGTGCCATATAATGTAAATTTTCATTTATCAGTATTGACTGAAATTGGATATTTAATTGTGCATGCTCATTTCCTCTATTTTTACATTTACATATAATTTAATGACTTCTAAAATGTAATGTAAAGCAAATAAAGAAACACATTATAATATTATTAATATACTATAAATTATATTTACTTGCAGAAATTCAAACAATTATCTTTAGTGTCTTATCTTTCATTTATTTTTGACAAAATACTATGGAATTGTAATATGGGTCATTCATCATAATTCAACTACCAAAAAAAAAAAATTAGCAACTTATTACAATTGATCAGAGTTCTAATATCATTGCATGTACACTTTTCTGTGTTGTTTTAGACTGAATCTGTTTCAGAATGCCATTCAGCAACTGGAGCAACTTCTGAAGTTTAAGACTCTTTCAACTAAACATCTTTCTGTTTGGGGTGTTTGACTTTGAGAATTCTAAGGAGAATTTGAAGGTGTTGTGCAGTTCACGTCCGCCACGAGTTCACAGGATTTTTAGTTCACAGGATAGTTCAAATTGGCCTGCATGGTCGAGATCGTTCAGCTGGATACTGTTTCGGCCAGAGCCTCTCTGGTTAGGGATTCCATTGTCGATAATATGTCAACACATGGGGCATTAAATGGGCCAATCAGATTTCAGCTGGCCCTGCCCTAAACTCCGCATATGCTCTCTAGCTCTCACTAAAGAGCAGAACAACTTTAAAGGGAGTTTTTGATTTATAATGATGATGCTGGTGACTTTCTGCTCTGATAGAGGGCATGTTTATGAAACTCTTTCTGAGCCTCAAAGAGTCATAAATCTTTATTCATTTCCCCCATGTTTCAATAATTCAGAATTCAGCATGCTGAAATCACTATTAATCTCAAAGGCACACACACACATATACGCATAGACTGAGAGCGCGGGGTTGAGTTCCTCTAGCCTTTGCTCATAATAGATTCTGTGTCTGTCTCTGGCTCACTCTTCATACTGCCAATATGACTGAGTCTCTCTGATTTATCTTTTATTATGTCCCGCTATCTACTTCTAAAGCACTGTGCTCTCGCACTCTGTCTCTTACACACACACACACACACACACACACACATACACACACACAAACAAACAAACATTCAAAAGCCACATTCATGTACTCACACATTCTTACAGTTTCTGATTACACACACATGCACAAACACAAAATAACAAACCAAATCACTGATAAAAGACTGTGCACTGATAAAACGTTTGTACATAAAAATACAAGCGTACAGTCTTACATAAGTATATGCATAATGCAGACTATACAAAAGTAAAATGCAAAATGTATTTATAAAGCATATATTAACGCCTTATTAGGCATGATCATATTCTACATAACTTAATCCTACCCAATACCTAAACTTAACAACTACCTTAATAACTATTAATAAGCAGTAATTAGGAGTTTATTGAGGCAAAAGTCATGTTTAATAGTTAGTTCATAGTGAGAATTGTACCCTAATCTAAAGTGTGATATTTTTGTCTTTATAAAATGTAATTAAACTACTGTAACATGACATGCAGTTTTATTCCAATTTAGTGAGATGAGGCACTTTTTTTACTTTAAATGTGAATGAAAATGAGGCTTTCAATTCATTCCTGATGGCAAATGTTATTGCAAGTGTGTATTTAATTGGGTGGTTTTTATTATTTTTTAGCATTTTCTCATCTGCAATATAACTCTAAAATGTTCCCTGTTAAAATGACATTCAGTAGACATTTTTTTGACATTATCTATGGTGTTTTTTTAACTATAAGTGCTTTTCTGTTGCAGAGATTAATTTTTATGAAAACTAAAAGTTTTTACATTTTAGTTTTTTAAAGGTGCCTTAAAAATGTATGGTTACACTTTATTTAAATGTGTCATTGTTACAGTGTAATAAATTATATATTTAAGTACTGTGTAATATTAATTAACATGTACTTACTGTAGGGTTAGGGATTAGGGTTTGCTTGAGGGTCAGTTCCGTGTAATTATGCATAATTTACTGATATTGCTATGGCAAGTACATGTAACATATGTAACAAGGACACTGTAAAATAAAGTGTTACCAAATTTAGTTATTTTTGGCTTTCAAATGCCTTTTATGTCAAAATCAAATTGTTTGACCCGTGTCCCAAACCCAGACTTGCAAAATGAAAGTTTAAAAAAAAAAGTAATTAAATGATTAAAACTGCATAAAGGGTAATAATCATAAATTTCATCTCTTAAAACAAAAGGTAGTGTACTAGGCTGCTGACAAAAGTGTCAGCATATGAAATATGGGGGATGGGATTTGTTCAAATTTGAAGAAAACAAACAATAATTTAAATTCTGAAAAGAATATTGTTGCTGTCTTTCATTACATCAAATTATGAAATAATCATTTTTCAGATACATAAAATGTTTATAGAATTACACATTTCCACTACAAAGTCATTTTTTAAATGTCATTTGGTTATGAAATTAAACATAATTCTCTAATTCAAAACTCTCCAATTTACAAACTCAATGTTGAAATGCTTTGTCCTGATTTGCTGTCTGCTGGGCACTTCAGTGGGCAGAGTGGGGCACTGGCACAGTCCTGTCAATCTACATTCATCCAGAGTTAGCTACAGGCTAAACAACACTACTTCAGCCTATGGCTAACAGAGTAGAGTGTACAGAGACGCATGGGCTTATACAGTAGCATCATGGATAAACTAAAGGAATAGCATAGCTTCAGGTTTTGAAAGGCTTCCGACGGTATTTCAGAGCTAATGTAGATTAAAGCTATGGATTGTGGTCTAACTTTGCAAACATGGCCAAAGGTTACGGTAGTATAGACTGCTTCTTGCCATAATAAAAGCCTCCTTCAGAAAGAGATCTCAGATAGCTTGTTACAGCACATTCAATGGGCCTTATTCAACATGAGCAAAGTGAATTAGATGTAAATCATTCATGAATACACAAACAATTTACACAAAAATTTGCTCTAATCGTGCTTTATGAATAGGCCCAGTGTGTGTGTTGTCGTCTGGAAGATGTCATTTTAAACCTGTCACGTTCCCTGATGTTAAAACAACATTCAGCAGATGTTTATTCACAAATTGAAAATGTATCTATTGTAAGTTCACTCTTAAGATAATTTTTTTTTTAAATACACAAAAAATATGCTTAGTAGCACAATGCTTTAACAATATATTAATCATTCAGAACTACTTATCCAAGTACCCTATTACCATAATTGTACCATGGTACCATCTCTGATTGACCTGAAATTATCTAAATGATGATATCAGGTCACCACCATGTATATTTTTTGCCAACGTGTCATCTAGAAATCTAATTATGCAATACTAAAAGTGCTCAATATGCTCAGCCTGATTCAGCATGATGGAGCTGATAATTAAGGCCATTTCATTAATTATTCAAGATGAATATTCACTATTGTGGATTTGGGTGAAGTGGTGAAATATTTACATGTTTTCCTCTCCAGTTCACTAATATTTTATTCCGGGGAGTAAATTCACACTGTATGAGAGAGAGAGAGAGAGAGAGAGAGAGAGAGAGAGAGAGAGAGAGAGAGAGAGAGAGAGAGAGAGAGAGAGAGAGAGAGAGAGAGAGAGAGAGAGAGAGAGAGAGAGAGAGAGAGAGAGAGAGAGAGAGAGAGAGAGAGAGAGAGAGAGAGAGAGAGAGAGAGAGAGAGAGAAGCTGGATATAAGATCAGAAGAATGCTGTTTTCACAGGCAGTGTGCGATGGTAAGATCGTGGAAACAATTTATATCTGAATCTAGTGTTCGCGTCACATGCTGTTTACTCGTTTCTGAGCAGAACTGTTCCAAATTCGCCTAAGTTCATTCACTATCTAGTTCACTCTTCTTTACCTATAATGCATTCTGATTTACAGTGTACATCCAATAATTTACCTTTAGATCATGACTTCATGTCTAATCAGTTAATGTTAGTGATGTCTTTACTGATTTAGCAATGGATGAGGACACTGTGTGGCTAATAAGTATCTCTCCTATGACTGCAGAAACATTGCACAGCATGGTTGATCAATTTCAGACCAATTGTAGATTGTATAAAATAATAATAAATAAAATGATGTATAAAATATTTGACAGAATATGAGAGAACAGTTATTTTATCATCTTACCATTATGTTCTATATGGTACAAATTTTTTTTTTCTGCAACAACTCTAGAGCCCTCTCTGGCACACAATATTTATATCACTATCTGAATTCAGTTTTCTTCACTCTTTCATTCACAACGTGAACAAGTGACCAATTTCAGACCCAGAATAGAGTATATAAGCCACTGCCCATGATATACCACTATACTTTCACGAGTTCGCACTTACATATAATCAGATAGGGTATGGAATATGCGTATTTGGCTCCGAGCTCGGAATTTGGCCCACATAGATATATAAAAAATGCATTTTACGGTGAATGCAGTAGGCACACGCGACACCATTCCTGCATACGCCCCGCCCCCACCTCATGTTGTCTTTTCCTGGGCATAGTTGTCCATCAATTATGATCACATGCAGCCAGCCCCACCTCATGTTTGTGGCTGACTGCAAATGATCATAATTGATGGGCAACTATGCCCAGGAAAAGACAACAATACCGTTGATCACTTTCATGAATGTTCACATGTGAAACATTATATTTTTGGCTATTGAAGTTAATGGGTGAGATTAATTAAACGTGTTTAACGCCGTTAATAATTTGACCACCACCAAAACATCTGCCTGATTTGATACTAATCAAATTTTAAATATGCTATGCATTGCGTTTTAAAGATATTTGTAGGGCTGTCATGTTTCCTTGATCAAATTAGAGTGCTCGATTTAAAAAAAAAATCTCGATTGCAATTTACCCATGCCCATTAACCAGCAAAAAAACAGAAGTGGCGCATTCCACAGATGAGAATCCATGAGCCGCATTATTAGAACATTTTCTAAGGCTGCATGATATATTAAAGAATTTAAAAATCATAATATAGCACAGCATAGTGCTATAATTAATAAATCTACACTAATACAGGAGAATACTAAATATGTAAATTCATTGTTCACCGCGATTTCAAATTAAAAGTTTAAACTCTGAGTTTGCATGTTTTGATGTCCACATGTTCTTGTTTAAGAAATTACAGTGGCTGTAACATTTGTATTACAAATAAGAAGCAAAACTTTGCAAATTAAGTGGGCATTTAAATGAAATGTTGTTCGGCCAATATTAAACAAGGATTTGATCATGCTGTAAAGTGTAACAACAACAATCACCAGGCTGTTTGAGCAGCGGCCCTGGTGGATAAGCGACAACAGTTAAACATGACCTCTACTATTAATGTCAATTTATTTCAACTTTCATTTCTACTTTCATCTAGAAATGAGCATCATCACTGATTGATCATTAGACATGAAGTTAAGATGGCTTTGCAAGGTGCCTTCATTCACCAACACTGCCTGACAGACAGGCCTGCAAATCAGCAAGGCAGCTGCCTCAAGCCCAAAATAAACATCAGTTTTGATGCATAGCGTATGTGTACAGCCGAACGCGTAGCCTTTCAACATTTACAGCTGAGAGTGAAGAAAGGCTCTAAAGTAAAGGTTGTGCCCTTATATTGTTTGGGTGTGTTTTATGCAAATGACTAACCTCCCGCTCATTTTGGTCATCATTAACTCATACTCATGTTGTACCTGTATGGATTTTTTTTTCCCTCTGTTGAACACAAAATAAGAATATGGGTAACTAAACAGTTTCTGGTCCCCACTGACTTCCATAGTAGGAAAGAAAATACTATAAAATCAATGGTGCCCCACACCTGTTTGATTACTGACATTTTTCAATCTTTTTTCAACATTTTTTATCTTCTTTTGTGGAACGAAATTCATTCAGGTTTGGAACAACACGAGGGTGTGTAAATGATGACAGAATTTTCATTTTTGGGTGACCTATCCCTTTAAGAACAAACTCATCTGCATGCACGTGTTATGAATTAAGCAGAAATACGAATAATCCATGCAATCATTAGTGACCCAATGTCTTTGTAATATTTAAACTAGAGCTGCAGGTATCTCTTAACCTACTAAAACAAGCGCTCGCCAACAAAGGCATAAGTTGTTGTTGCCGTCTCCAGTAGTTTGCTGTTGTTCCATCTTTTTTGCTTGTTTTTCGAATAAAACAAGTCCACATTGTTACCACCTTGTGGCCAAACTAATTAGTGCAAAAAAACTATGCTGATGATGAAATTTGTCATGCGCACTGAACGCATACCCTAGTGTACCCATAAAAAGCGAAGTTTTGGCTTAAAGTCGCAATGAAACGGAAGGCAGATCTTTTCTTCCATATTGTGACCTACATCAGAGTGCAACGCCTAATCGAAAAAGGCGAAGACTTGGTTCTATCCATTGGTTGTCAATTGGATTTTTAGATGTGGGCTTCACACTTAACAACGTAGCCAGATGAATGAATGAATGCGAGTATGCGGGGACACTGTTGAAGAGGATTAAAAAACATCAATAACATGCATTTTAAAAATAGATGAATTTATAGATAAATGTGAATACATTTTCAATTCATGCTCAGTTTTCAGTAAAACATGCCATAAAAAGAGGCAGTTGATAGGCTGAGAGAGAAAGAAAAAGAAGGAAAACATCCTTTCAGGAGTGTAAATATAACACTGCTTTGCTCTTCCTGCAAGTCGGGCTGTACAGTGTCAAAAGCTGGGCAGCATCTGTGCGCCACTCAACCTCACACATACACAGCTCAAAGTAAGTTAGAGCAAAAGCAGCATCCGTGTGATGAAATATTCAATGCTGCCGCTGTTTGAGTGTGCAGACAGAGCCCAATGCTGCGCTAAATTATGCATCCAACACACACACACACACACACAAAATCACCAGCCTAGCACTTAACAAAGACATACTTTAATAATGAGTCGAATCCTGCAAGAAAATCTGCAACGTATAGCAGGGTGTGGTTGAACATATGGAACCAATAGCAGAGTATAAAACAGCATATGGTGCTTACAAATGGCATTATGGAGCAAAAGCTTTTGTTATCGAATGATCTCTATATGTTTTACATACTCCCACTGTTCGTCTCTAATCAGGTTGTTTTTCGGTTGGTGAGCAGTTATTGTTAATAGTGTGTCGCTCCCTCCTGGAATTAAACAAGTCCAAATGCAGCTCTACCCAAGAGCCCTGCTACTAACAGCAAATACTCTCATAGTCCCTCAGCAGGGTGGGTGTGTGTGTGTGTGTGTGTGTGTGTGTGTGTGTGTGTGTGTGTGTGTGTGTGTGTGTGTGTGTGTGTGTGTGTGTGTGTGTGCGCGTTTGTGTGTTTAAGTGTGAACTTGACTTTATGTACTCCGTGTCAGAATGGATGTTTGTCTTGGAGAGCTCAAGTCCAACTCTGTGGGGCTTCGCTTATCAACGACTGAAAACCTCTGAGAGTTGAAGAAAAGATGGAGAAAAGGAAGAGAATTACCCAAGTATGAAGTGTTAGTGCACAAGTGGATATTTAAAATGATTATACTTTTAAACACTGCAACGCAGTTATGAGAAAACACATTGTGCTTACACACTCTAAAGTCTGTCTCCACTTTTTGTCTCAAAGGAAAGGCAGTCGCTCGGCCTCAATGTTTGGCGGTGTGTGTGTGTGTGCGTGTGTGTGTGTGTGTTTTTGTGTGTATTGTTTTGGGCACAAAGGCTTCTGCACCCCTGGCAGAGACAACTAATGGAACACAATAGGACTACTTTAGCATTTAGCTCAGTGGCCTGTGAAGACAGAGGTCCTGACAGCCGTGTGAGTGTGTATGTGTGTGTACGGAGAAGCTGGAAACACCTGCCACTCTTTTAATAGCGAAAGATGCATCCTGCCTTTCTAATGCCATTTGCTCACTCTGAAACATTTACTCAGTTTCCACTGTTTGACAGCATAGCAAACAGCAAGTTATGTAATTCAAATGTCAAATGATATATGCATCAGAACCATACACTGTAAAAATGGTAACATGCAGCTATTAAGTCATTCCTAGATGATCTAACCATTAACAAATACTCATTGTAATATTCAAGTGTGACCTAAATATAATCGTGATTTTTCAGACATTTTAAATAATAATTTGGACCTGAATAAAACCAGTTTATTTAAAGCACTTTTTTAGGTAACATGCTAAAAATAAAAATATCCCCTATGCTAGTTTAATGTGCAGCGAAAACTCAGAGAAAAATTACTTGTAGGTTGGTTTCCCCAAAGGGTGTAAAAACTGCAGCTCTGAGACCTTTTCAAAACACTGCTTTGTTTGAGCGGTACCGTACAACATATCAATTATTGTCACAAACAGCAGCGTGAGTTTAGGGCAGGACTACTTGTTTTAATGAGCAAAAAACAGACTCCTCTTTTGAAATTGCTATCATGTTCCGAGACCCCCAAAGCCCACCCCCCTTTGCGATCCAATCCAGGAAACAACCGATATTTGGAATTTTTTAGTGGTGCAGAAATTAAGTTACACCTTTAAAGTCTGCATGACATGGAAATTCATCCTATTTATTTTCTAAATATATATTATAGTTTGCATTGTGAACCATTCATACAAGCATTATTTAAAGATCCCCACCCTACATTGCTTTTTCGAAAATCCACTTCTCTTGGATGTACACAATACGGTAGAAAAGATCTGTCTCCACTTTCTTTACATCACAACTTTAACTGATGATAACCCGTGTTCAGGGAGTAGGGAGCAGAGAACACTGCGTAAGGACCCTGCGAATCGAAACGCAGCTCTTGTCTTTGTTAAAAATAGTCAGACTTTCCAAAAAGTCTACAGACTTGTGCATTCTGCTCCATTTTGCACTCTGTCCAACTGTTTTTAGACGCAGGAATGCATCTTATATAAATGCCCCCTAAGAAACGCATTAGATCTGGGTCAGCTGAAACTTAAACCAGCCTAATTATACTGGGCTTCCTAGTCATTCAGGCAACAGACCAGTCGATTGTGAAAATATGTTGTTTTAGCAGAGCACTAATTGCAGAGCCATTCTTCCTTGAGCGGTCCAGTGTGAAGTGTCTCGCTCAAGGGCACTGCGCTAGTAGAGCAGGTCTGCGATCTCTCTAACTTTACTTTCCTGTGTCACTAATTCCCAGGATTGAACCTCCAATCTTTTGTTACCAGTTCTGATCTTTAACTATTATCCCGCCACCACTCCACAGGGAGGAAACATGGAAACATGAAAGCCTGCGGGTCGTGTCATTGTAAAACACTGCGCTGAACGTGGGCGGATGCTGATTCAAGGTTTTTTTTAGAGCACTTCACAAAACCACACAACTACCTTCCCCATCACTTAGGAAGACATCCATTTGTTGCTCGTTCAATAGTCTTTCGAGCCAAGTCGGTTATTTTACACACACACACACACACACACACGCACACACACGCACACACACGCACACACACACACACACACGCACACACACACACACACACACACACACACACACACACACACACACACACACACACACACGCACACACACACACACACACACAAACACATATCTGAGAGCAATTCGGCTTTATAACAATCCACAGAGCTTTTGTTTAATGGCATCTTTCAGTGTGTAATGGGTTTAAAATGCGGGCATCTGTGCGCATGTGTTCAGAAGACAGTGATGAATAAGACTCCACTTCTCGAATGCCGTTCTTACAAAAAATATTGTTGCGCATAAACATGTTTCTGCTCATAGCGTTATCACTCATTATAAATTTTTACTTTTTCTGTCACTCATCCTGTCCATTATTTATATATTTTTTTCCTTAAAGCTCAAGTTGGCAGCGTGAAAAAACTAGTGTGTGTGGTTGTTCTTATATGCATGCATGCAGACAGTACCATCCGTGACAGGAAGCACAGGGAAAGGGGGCAGGAGAGATCATCATGCATCATCCTCATGCTCCACCACCATTAAAAGGTGAATTGCATCACTGCCACCCAAACATCCCTTACACCCAGTTTCTGATATTCAAGCCATCATTCTGACAAAATAACACAGAATATGTCCTATTCCCATCCATCTATCCTCTCACAGCTCTCTCTCTCTCAATGGGTGGTCATATTTCTCGCTCTGTTTCTAACTCTCTATTTCCCTCTGTAATTGGATGTATTACGGGACTGGAGGCAATGAGCATCATGGACATGGCTCAATGCGCACAGAGAGAGAGAGAGAGAGAGAGAGAGAGAGAGAGAGAGAGAGAGAGAGCGCAAAATGCTACAGCAGCTTCAGGCAATAAAAGAGATTGTGGAGGAGAAAAACTGTGCTTTGTCCGAGAAGAGAGGAGAGGAGAAAAATGGAGAGGAGGAACGACAGCCGTGAGAGCGAGACATAATATAGAGATGAAGACAAGCACTACAGGATCATAAGGGGAGAAGATTATTGCGTCTCTTTTTGGATCCAAAATGGACACCGTTGGAAAAAAGCACTTGATCTGGGAATCTGCAATTTGGAAACTGTTCTTTAGGAGCTTTGCAATAATCCCAACAGAATGAGCTCTACATATCAACCTGAGTTACTTGCCACAGAAAGACTAAAGCTGAGCCAGACTTAAATAAATCAGGCTGAACTGTGTCAGCCACAGGATATAAGTTAATGTTACTCGTCATGTGTCCGTGTGTGTTCATGATATACGCTACACCGGTGCATCCAGCTCACTCATGCGTAAAATTAAAGAGTCATATCCTGGAAACAGCATAAACGTGACACACATTCATACACATACACACACACACACCCCTGACACGGCAGAACTAATGGGGGTGTTGGTCCATTGGTAACCAGTCAGCTATGTGTAACCGCGACGATAAGGCCAAGACACCTCGATTTCACTGCTTCATTATGTCACACATAATACCTGACCTTCAATGCACTGCACATAGTCCAAGTGTGCCACTCACATACTGAAAATTGAAGCCAAAATATTCTGATCGCCCCCTGGTGGCTAGCTTCTAATAAGTTTGGCTTTAGTTCATTTTTTGATGCTATAAAAACGGTGTGTGACGTCCCAGCAAGAAATATAATTTTTACCGTCTAGGTTAACTATAGACCCGATATAGCGGCGAGAATACTTTTTGTGCGCAAAAACAAACAAAAATAATGACTTTATTTAAACTATTCATTTCCTTCTCTGTGAGCCTCTAGTCAGTTAATTTAGTGTGATAGTTTAGAGCTACGTCACACGTAGGCTCACTATTGGCCGACGCTGGTCATGTGTGTGATGCGTGTGACGTACAACGACAGAAGCTTATGCTTTTACACTAGTGAACTGACATCGAGGCCCATAACAAAGGAAATGAATAGTTGAAATAAAGTCGTTATTTTAGTTTTTTTTGCACACAAAAAGTATTCTCGTCGTTTGATAAACTTAAGATTGAGCCACTGTAGTCACTTGGACTATTTTAACGATGTCTTTAACAACTTTTCGGGGAACAAGTTTCAATCCCTTAGAAGCCTATGGACGAGTGATCCAGCTCTCAGATTTCATCAAAAATATCTTAATTCGTGTTCCGAAGATGAACGAAGGTCTTACGGGGTTGGAACAACATGAGGGTGAGTAAATACTGACAGAATTTTCATTTTTAGTTGTACTATTCCTTTAAGCCTAACGTCAGGGCTGTGTTACTTTGGACGGCTATTAGAAATCATTAAAACGTAAAATTGCTCCCTGGGGTCATGACTGACTGCTGTGTTTGCGATTGAACGGCTCCGAACGATGGAATCAGCAACGACCGTTTTTGGAATATTTTGGTAGTGCGATTATGAAATTATTATTTTTTTGTATTAAATATATGCACAGTTTGTTGCAGTGTGCACACAGTGTGTTGTAGTGAAGAGCGGCTCTGTGATCAGTAGTACGTGCTGCTCCATCTCTGAAAGCACGGCAAGTTTGAGTCACGTGCATTTGAAAAAGCAACAAACGTCAAACATCTTCCCAAACGTGTAGAGTTCATAAACTTGTTGTCCAACATAATGAAAACATTTAATAATATATATTTTTACTCCAAAACCTCAAAGTGTTTGAAATAACTTCCTTTTGTGAGTTGATGTGGCTTATTATCATAGAATGAGTGAGACAATATATTATTTTATAGTTTTCTATACAGTGATAAAGGCTATGTCAATAAAAATTGCATTATAAATATACTTATTATTATGAAAATACCAGAGAATACTAGAAGAACATAAATCGCGGCATTTACAACATAAATTTACAACATAAATCGCGGCAGTCAAAGCGTTTCAAAGTGTAAAGAAAATGATTTCTTATAAAGAATATTTTTCAGGTTGTCTCCAAAAATGTCTATTTAATATCATGTTTTAATAATTACTAATTATTACTTCTTGTTACTTGTTAGTTACATCATGTGGCATTTTTATACTGATGAAATGTACATTTTTGCAACTTTGAACTGATGTAAACAAAGAACACCTCGGGACGCCAAATTCCTTATGCAGGTTAAAAATGGTATAAAAGTTTTTAAAAAACATATGAAATGAACATTATTACAAAAGTACATTTACATTTGTGTTTTAGCTAGATTAAAAAATATATTTTCTTCATCATGGACACTCTTATACAAATCAAACTTGACCTTTTTAACAGGAGGTCACAGAAATCCTGGTTTTGATGGCAGACTCTCACTAGTGTGTTTGACCCAACAACAAAAAAATTATCTTCACTGGAATCTCAGTTCCCACAAGCAATATAACACAGTACTATAAATGTGAGCGATGACGATGAACTCTTATTGGAGGCCAAAAACAACATATCATAGGAGTGAACGGGGGCACACACACTGGAAGAGAATATTTCTCATTCACTGGTTTAATGGCTAATTAGGCAAAAAGCTGGATGAGGATGAATCTCTCAGCCCAGTAGATTCCTCTTTTTCATTTCTCTGTGGCTCAATAAAAAAATGTGATGGACGCTCTCTACCTCTCTCTGTCTTTTTTCCCCTGCATGTATAAAACTATGCAGGAGGCTTTATCCATGTGGGGAATATTCCAGTAGAGCAGCAGTTATTTAAGATTCAAACACAAGGATAACAGATGGCTACCAGAAAGAGAAAAAAAAAACATAGAGAGCATGAGAGAAAGAGAAGGAATATGACAGACAGAGTTGGTACCTCCCAGTAAGCTGGCCTCTAAGGACAGCCAAATCCAATGCTTAGTGATGTTTAAATTAACAACAGCACTTTATATACCACCCACTGTCACTCACCAGGCTCACATCAATGCAAAAGTTCACATGCCCTCTTTTTAAACATGTCTGTGATTCTAATCACATTTCAAGTGCTCAAAACAGAGATTTTGAAAAAAGCATTTGACAGTTGAAGATGGTTTGAACTTTGACCGATTGAAAATTGTTCTAACGTCGACATGAAATGCAACCTATTTTGTAAATGCATGTAATAGATTTTATTCTGAAATGATTCATGTATATGTTTCATTTTTTACATTTTGTTTGACCCTGTAATTTTAATCAAAATGTCATAAGTACTTCACAATATAATAAGAAAAGATCTGTCACTAGTTCAGTTATACTTTAAGATAATTTATGACTATAAGATAAATAAAAAACAAAAAAAGTACATAGGAATAGGATCCAAAAAACTCGCTTTGAGGCTGTTCCAAACTCATACAACTTTTTTCCCGTGGAACACTAAAGAAGAAATTGCGGAAAATGTTCACACTGTTTTTACAATAAAAAGTCAATGGTGACAGGAGCTGAGCTCTAAATAACGATAAGGATCTCATTTCAGTGGAGCACATCTTATTTGCATAGTCAAACCTGGTACATTGTGGCATTTTACATTATTAACGTCAAGTTTTCATATGCTGTATTTCAATATACACAATGGTCACTCTGCTCCCTGTTTACCTTAAAGGACAAGTTCGGTATTATACACTTAAAGCCCTGTTTTAAGATCGTTTCTGATAAAATAGAACGGTTAAGACTGAAATTTGGACAAATGCTGCTGTCCCAAGAATTTTCAGTTTCTGTGGTAGCACCCCCCCACCTAAACAATGGTTTAATAGGGGCACTGGAACAATCATTCATAAAACGCATTAAACTTTAGCTTACAAAGACGTGAAACTCACCGAGTGGTCTGGGGTGTTTTTTATGGTACAGATTTTTTTTTAACAGATTTTATCATAGTTTTTGTCCTGACTTAAGTCAATGGAGTTGGACAAAAACTATGATAAAACCTGTTGGAAAGCATCTTTTGCAGCGATTTGTGTGTGAGCATATCAGTGAACACCCCAGACCACTAGGTGACCACTAGGTGACTACCACATCAGAAACGATCTTAAAACAGGGCTTTAATTGTAAAATACCGAACTTACCCTTTAATTGTATGGAAAAGAGCATTTGTCACAATATCTCCTTAAGTTTTTGAAGAAAGATAGAAAGCAGACATTAAGTAAATAGATGAAAATTTGATGTGCAATTCAACATAAATCCTAAATTTAGGCCTAAATATTTTTAGAGAAAGAAAGAAAGAAAGAAAGAAAGAAAGGGTGCATTATCCCTTTAAATTGTCGCCACACTATAAGGTAAATCCCCACAGGGAGCAGATGCCTGGCTTAAATTGTTTAGCAGTGAATGAACAATAAATGTTTAGAGAGAAAAAAATACCCCACACCAATCAAGACCGCATTGGACAAAAAGCACCCATTGCTAAGCTAAACACTTTGAGATATTTTTTCACTCTTGAAATAGCTCACATTGTCCAAAAACTGAAATAGGAAACAACTGGAGGTTAAAGTTTCCTGTGCCATCCCATTCCTTACTTATCAAGAAAACAAAATCCTGCCATTGACTTCAACAATGAATGGTGCCAACACAGCCAGGAGCAATCGATCCAAGGAACAATCAAACTTCAGGGTGATCATCAATCAATCACAGAGCTGCTTTATCTCAGAGGCTGCTTTACTCTCCCTGAACTTGTCACTACAGCAGACCTGAGGGCAGTCTGAGAGACCGCTAGACATAAGGATTTAACATTAATGTCATGCTGATCTACACTTGAAAGGAGACTTGCATTTAAAACAGTTGTAGAAATGCTTGGTACTTTTGATTTATAACACCATTAACTTATCTTTGGCTGTGGGTTTGATGGATGCACAAACTGATAAAACACTTACCTAATGTTTAACTGGGCAAAAATGCTTAAATGCACTAAGATATAATTGCATTAAAATCTATATCTCTACTTGCGTTGCCTGCGAAATGGCATAACTATGGTCTCTTAAGCTGTGGGCAAGGGCATAATGCATGAGTCATTTCTCACAACGGTTTCACTGTGCAAAACGACAACGCATTAAAGGAAGCATGAGGATTAATGAACAAATTTTACAAGCAAATTTTTCATTCATGCAAATCTATGCCACAACAATCTAACTTCCCACAGGTGTGTCTCTCTACTACATCTCTATGGCCTCTACAGCCTGTTCAGTCTTTACCGAGTTTATGTAATTGTATCATATGTGTTATTCAGCTTATTAAAGTCGAATAAATTGCTTATATTAGTTGGAATAAGTGTTTGATTAAGTCACAATAAGAACCAAACTGGTCAGTATTTGTTTAATATACAGACAAATGGTCAATGATTCATGCATTGCAGACAGAACATGGGGTTATAAAAATACATATTTTAATATATATTTTATTTCTAATATGGTGCTGAAGATGTTATGCATAATAGGATTTTGACAATGCCATGGATTGACAGGGCTGTGTTTGTCTTGCTGCTATGGTTCATGGGATTCATGGGACGGTTAGAAACATCATGGGGAGAAAGCTGTGTTTGATGACATCATCATCATCTATTTTTGTTCTGACTTTTGCTTGAAGCACTTGACATCACACACTGTGACTCATAGCATGCTCTGAACATGTAAGCGTGGGCTTAAATGAAAGACCTCACACATTACACACACACATAAGGATGTGCAAAACAGCATATTTTCAAAACCGACTAGTTGGTGGCTTGTCTGAACGACAAGGCAGTTTTTAAGAAACGCTGTATAATTAGGGTCTACCAGACTCAGAACCAATACATTTCTTTGGTGTTCACACAAGATGCCTCAAAAAACATTTTCAATGTGTTTTTTTAACGAGACATAGCGTCTTGAAAACAAACAGACCAGTATAGTCGAATTATAGAATGATTGTTTCTTTTTAGTGAATCATAAACATACAGAGGCACCAGTGTCCAACCTGCGAACAAATTGCTACTTTAATACTAACTTTTATCTAACAAATACTCTAATGAGTTGGTTCTTTTTAGTAATTCAAACATTGGGAAATCAGCACAGTTATTGACTGCTTGTTCATATGACAAAGTATGGACATTAAAGAGTTTTATCAGTAGTATTTTATCAAAATAAATGTATTAAATGTTACCACACATTTTTTGTTGGATTAGTAGATTAATATGTTGTGTTATGACAATTATTTGACTGAATTCGCTGCCTTTAAAAAAAGACTATGACAATTAAAAGTCTGTACAAACATCATAATTTGACAATGCACTTTAAATATTTATTTCTTTATTCCATGAAGAAACCAGAATCATTGAGAAGAAATAAAACCATTAGATTACCGAAAACCTAATAGTTAATTAGTGAGGTTGGTTATTTTTTTATTCCTTTAAAAATTCCTAGATTTCCTAATGGCTTTCGCCAGCGCAAACGCTCTTTTTGCATTACTGTCAGGATTTACTAAAGACACGCAGTGAAAAATTAGCACTGAAATGGCGTGGACAGGGTTATTTTTGCGGCTGACCTTATTGGATATGCATCTGTAGGAGTTTCCCTTTCAGACAAATAAAAATGTATGAGAGGAGAGTATTTAAATAAATCATGCAGGGTGATTTTCTAAAGTTTGCGCAAGTCAATTTACTGGCATTTGCCATTATTTAGCACCCAGAAAAAGCATGTCTTAAACCAGTTGCTAATTTGCTCTGCTGTTGGTAGATTGCGTTGGTCATTATGGAAATGATCCGGCTGCGTCTGTGTTCTTCACACGCAGAACTTTCCACTCCCATCTGCGTCTTTTTGGGGGGGAATTGTGCTCCCACGCTAATTTGCCATGTTTAGTAAGTCTGGCCCTTAAAATACTAAAAAAATTTCAAATTAAAATACTTAAGTCATCTCCTTTAAAACAATGCAAAAAGGTTAAATAAAAAAAATGTCTGATGAACTAGTCAGCCTCAGTAGTCGGTTGATAGTCGTTCTTAACACATATACCTTTCCTCTTTTTCTAGCCCACTTGTGACACTACAACGCAATAATTTTCTCAAATACTTAAGCCCACTAAAGACCTTTTAACCTCGCAAATGGATGAAAATAAAAGCATAAAAACACTTACATGGGGTCATTGATCTCAATTTCCTGTTGGCACTGAAATAATCAAAGTCCTACAGAAGATCATTCCCAATCACATCGTCATTGTTTGGTGACCTCCTTATTCAATCACTATAACACACACACACACACTTCCCACTTTAAAAGATGGTCTGTACATTCACAGCAGCTCTCAGTTGCCCTGAGTGTGTATAGAAATGGATGAATTTGTAAGTGAAAGAGAGAGAGAGGGGGGAAGAGATCAAGATGAGAAAGCTGTATTATTCATGCGAATCACTATTTTAATTTGAAGGACATTCAAAGAATGAAAAGAGGAGCACTCCCTAGACCACGACTACTCCATTTGCTGCAAAACACATGCACTCAGTGCTTTGAGCAGCTGCTACACATCCAATCATACAATGTTCTATAGCATTATAATGAGCTGCATTTAATACGTTTATATTCAAACGATTGTGAATGATTGGGTACATGAACTCTCATTCAGGGATCAGGATGCAGCCACAAAACACTGCTTGTGTATTGAGCAATCAAACCCGTAACACAAAGCAAGAGGCATCCTGCACGCTGTGCTTGTCGCCCTTTGATGATGAAAGCATCTGTCGGAGAATGTGTCCCACCGGCCTCTGTTTGATAATGAGTGAGCGTTGCAAATTACACTTTGACCCAAGCTGTGACATTCAAAACATATACCAACAAACACAAACCCAGCTAAGCGGTTTACGTTCCAAGAATGTTTTCATAATGTTTCCATTATGTTATGAAAATGAAATTTCTGTTACATCCAGTTTTATCAATGTCACCCAAAAATTCTGTCATTATTTACTCACTCTTATGTTTTCCAAGTTCCAACCCCATTTGACTTTCTTTCTTCAGAAGAACACAAAATGAAATATTTCAAAGAATGTTAGTAACCAAACAGTTTTGGTCACCATTGACTTCCATTATATATATATAAATAATTTCTCAAAATATCTTCTTTTAAGTTCCACAGAAGAAAGAAGGTCATTCAGATGTGGAAAGGGTCAGAAAAAGATGACAGAATTTTCCTTTTTGTGTGAACTTTCCCTTTAAGAGCGTTTTCCTTCGTTGCAAAAACATTACCAGAATGTTACGATCGCACCATATACACATTATTTAATCTAATAGTCTGACTCTGCTTAGCTGACCAAGGGTGGACGGTGGTTTTGCTGAAATCTATTTGAAAAACATCTCATTAATGTTTCCAATTCTATTTGGTTATGTTTGTGGTGCAGAAATGACACACAGTGGAAATACAAAACACCCCCATCAAGGCAAACAGAGCAAACCACCCAGCTCCACCCTGCGTGTGAACTCTTTACAATATTCAGCACAACACCCACTGACAAAACAAGAGAACCGAGGGAGCATCTTGATGGAATACAGAAACTCACACGAATCTAAAATTGCCCCATTTATACAAAGAAACCCGCTAGAACCAACACATGGCTGGTTCCTTCACAATTCCAATTTGTGATTCACAAATCACCTTCACTGGCATCAGCAAAAGTTTGTTAAATTGACCTGTTATCTTGCATTTAAAGTCATACACTAGTATCAAATATTCAAAAAAATATATAGTTACATCAAAAACTATCAACTGTTTCTTGCTAGCTAAAAGCTAGTAAGTAAATTGCAAGCGTCTTCACATTATTCAACAAAATGCTGCAAAATCAAACGTAACGGGACAGTTCACCTAGAAAATGCTAATTCTGTCATCGTTTACACACTCTCGTGTTGTTCCAAAACTGTTTAACTTTCTCTCCTCTGTGGAACACAAAAGGAGATGTTGTGCACAATGTAACGGACTGACAGCCTCAGTCAGCGCTCGCTTCTATTGCATCTCTTTTCCATAAAATGAAAGCGAACTGAGGCTGTCATCCAGCCTAACATCTCCTTTGGTGTCTCATCGAAGAAAGAAATTCATACAGGTTTAAAACGACATGAGGGTAAGTAAATGATGACAGAATTTTCTTTTTTTGTCTGAACTTTCCCTTTAATGTGTCATTTTTTGCCAAATGTAGATTTGGAATGGAAATGTTTTCAAGCGAACAAGTAGGCTACACCTGATTTTGTTTACTTCTGTCTGGTCATAACTAAACCTCTGATGTAACACTAGAAGACCTAGGCTAATTAATAATTCTGACTTTATTAAGTTCAGAGATTGACTCAGGGCTAGGCCTGGACTCAAACCTCTAATTTTATATAACAATTAGGCCTTTACTAAACCGATTACGCAAAATCTGACAAAACAGGTCCGATATATTGGTTCAGATCTTCGATCTGGTGATTCCGAATTACTTCATGTTTCCAGGATTAAACTCAAAAATAGAGGTGATCGTGCTTTTGCTGTTGTTGGACCTCAGTTATGAAATAGTCTCCGGCTTACATTAGAACTGCCCCAACTATATACATTTTTAAATCTACTCTTAAAACATATTTATTCCTCACTGGCATTTATTAATCCCTGATTCTCTGTTTTATGAGTTTAATCTAGAACCATACCCATTTTTACAGCTGGTGATTACTGTTTACTGTTTATGTGTAATATTGCTGTGTTCTTTTTTTACACTCTGTGCAGGACTTTGGCCAACCTCGGTTGTTTTAAATGTGCTATATAAATAAACATTGTATTGTATTGTATTGTATTGTATTGTATTGTATTGTATTGGTTGTGGTTGTGACTTCAAAAGCCTTTGATTTTGATCCGACCTGGGTGAACTTGCCTGTAAAGTAACCTGTCCATTCTTTCTGTCTCTGTCTTTTCCATTCCAAACCAGATATGAATGATGAAAGTGTTGCAATCAGTAGAACACAGGGATTCATCTTTTCCTCCTAATATGGGTCATCCACATGAGATCAACTATCACTTAATATCTATCACTACCACTTAACAATAAAGTCAGTTGACTCCAGTTATAATAATATATATTGGCAAAAAGCAAACAATCCTGTATGACTGGCCGTATGATGATCCAGCGTGTAGGCTACTGCAATTTTCATGACATCAAGTTGACATGAATAGCAGATGTGTCTTTATTAGGCTAGTGAATGAATCAAGGTCATATGATCTCTGTAGTGATCTGACGGCGTTCAGTTGCGTGATCACTGTTTATGTTTTAAAGGCTGTTTATTTTGAAGATGCTTTTCTTTTTTTTTTCTTTTAGATTATGTCATACCAACGCATCTCCTGTTACACACACACACACACACACACACACGAATTTAGAGAAAGACAGTCCGCTGGCACCAAGTCGACGTTGATAATCTTGAACTCCTATTAATGCTGAAGGGATGCTGTGAATATATACATTCCATTTAATGTCATTTGCGGCACGCTGCCTGTTATAAACAAATTAAATTATCGTTTCGTAACGTCAAGAGCTGAAGGCAGCGACTTGTACACTCAAACACGCGCGCGCGCGCACCGACGCCCATTAAAACACCACGCACGACACACGGCAAAAAGCATCCTGTGTCCAAAAACCCCCTCACACACACACACGACATAATTCAGCTGTACTAGGATATAGAGAGTTTACTGAGTGTAAACTACAGCATCTCACTGCTACTGCCACTCAAACGTCCATCGGTTATTGATTTATTGGCCCAAGAAATAACGTCACCACGTTTAAAAGCATTGACTTACCGCATCTTATAAAGCACTGGAATAATAGTCAGCTCCGGATGTGCTCAACAGCATCGGGCTGTATGATCTCAGAATGCTCCTTAATTCCCGTGACAGTGTGTCCGTGTGTGAATAAAACACGCAAATGATGTTTTGAGCTTCAGTTCCCAGATGCGCCTCTATGATGCTTGAAGCTTCCCGAAGACCCACATAGAGGATCAGTATCGAGTATCCTTCTTCCCCCAAACCCAATGGATCTGTGGTGGACACTGGGTATCAGAGCCCAATGTATCCCGATCAGTGTTTTTTTTTTTTTCTGGAATAAGAGGAAAATGCGCAGAGTGGGTCCAGCGATAGAACAATCCGCGAGATCAGCGCCAGTCCATCGCTAGATTGTCCATTCGACCCGACAGCTAGAGAAGGAGCGCCGAGAGAAAATGACAAGCCAATTTGGAAGCAAAGTGATGCTTGATTCAAGGATGGAGGGTGGGAGGGGAAAAGAAAGAAAGGGAGGATAAGAGAGGGGCGGTGAATCTGGAGCTGGGATGACGGGAGGACTTGAGCACGCTCTGGTGGCCGAGAGCGCGCACAGCACAGCACAGCACAGCAGTGAAGGGTCGACCTTCCTATCACCTGCGGGGTCATTGTCATTCAGCGAAATAGGTGCAGTGTTCCATTTTCAAATGTGTTTTTTAAAGTCAGTTTTAAAAGCTTAAAAGTAGGCCTATGCATTTGCGTTATAAATTGCCGTCTTAAGCTAAACTCTAGGCTAAATGTTGGGATACATCAAAACAAAGTCTAAAAAAAAGTAACATGTTGACATTTAGCCATTGTCTTGTGCTTGTTCGAGGTCATTACACTACGTGTTTTTTAGAAAGCAAATGTAATGACGATAGTTGTACAAACATCCAGTTTTTAATAATCAGCCTAATGTACAAACTCTTGGTAACAGGTTTTAGATGAATTTTAAGATAATTTATACTGACAAATGTAACAAAACATAAGATAAAGTTATTTTAAAAGACACTATTGCAATGATTTGTTCTTGAAGATTTCACATCCTGAAAGGAGGATGATTATTTATTGAATTTGTATTTAGGGTGATATCAGCTAAATTGGGCCACTTTTTGGTAAATCGTTTGGGACAATAATACAATACCATATATGCCTTTTCCATGTGTTTTTATGATTAATAATGACTGTTTTTGATGATTTTGTGTTGATATTATGTATTAAATATAATTATTTAGGCCCTGCATTTCTTGAAACATCAGCTGTGCCAACTCTTTTTGCATGAGCAGTTTCAGGTAAAATGGGCCAGTCAAACTGCAAAGGGAAATAGTCATTTAGACTATTAAAAATAAAGTCCATTTTGGAACAGCATAGATCAGTAAACTGATGTCAGTGGGGGGTGTGTGTGTGTGTGTGTGTGTGTGTGTGTGTGTGTGTGTGTGTGTGTGTGTGTGTGTGTGTGTGAGTGATGTGATGGCCCATTTTAGCTGAAACCATGTGGCCCATTTTACCATTTTATCTCTTCATGATATTTTTATTTATGGAATTTTCTTTACATAATTTTAATAAGGAGGAGCTGTGATGGTAATAGCATTGATGCATTACCCAGTGTCATAACTTAAAGCCTTTTAAATAAAAGACTGTTATAAAATAGCCTACAAACATATGGCTGGTATTTCCATATATCTATTTTGGAAACACGATGTATCTACATGGAGCGTTAAAAAGACAAATTAAAAAAGATTATAAAACTAATAATAATAGCATTATTGACACACACCTGACAATATTAGGCTATGTGGACAGGACAAATGTGTGCCTTTCATGTCCAATTGAATTTGCCACTAGACTCCAATTAAAGAGTAGAAACATTTAAAAAATGTATGGGTTGCACCCAAATAAATATATCCTTATGTCAATTTCAGTTTGTCTATTTAATAAATTCACTAAGTTATCATAAATCTGTTTTGTTTGTGTCATTATGATGTATGGAGTGTAGACTGATGTGATTTTTAAAAATATATATTTTAGCATGGCTGCAACAAAATGTGAAAAAATGAGGGAATATTTTCTGAATTTACATTGTTAATAAAGTCACAGGTATGTTGGGAGCTATAGGCGTATATGAGGGACACAAGGAACCTTTTTCGTATAGCCTAATGGTCGTGCAGTTAGGTCTATTCGATATTCATAATTACAATTAAACCAAGATATTAATGAATTTAAACACATTGGTTGACATTGGCTTCCATCGGTTTTAGTGAGGCCTGAGATCAAATAACACATTGCTGAATTTTATTTTGTGGAGCAGTAATAGCATTAGTAATGCGAGCTGATGTCTGTGTTATTTCATTAAATGAGGGGGGAGAGGCCCGGGCATCCATTTACATTAAACTCACGAGGATCAAAGGCGCATCGCGGACATGCGCGCTGACAGTCGGTAATCACTCTCATGCAAACCCTAGGCTGTCGAAATAATGTTGGATGCCTCTATAATGCGACTTTCGACTTTCGAAAATGTTTAAAAGAGACCCCGGGCTTTTCGTCATCCGATGAGACGTCCGCGAAAGAGCTGCGGGGGGAACCTGTTGATCTGAAGGTAAATGTGCGGTGAGAAATCAGCATATTGATCTTTACGACACAGAGAGAGAACGAAACGAAATAAGACTGATAGACAGCAAGCGATAAAACATTCAAGGGAAGGCATATCGCACCTGTCAGTTACACCTGAACCATAAAATGCTGATTTTACCTATTTTTAGCTATCGTGTGAACCTACATGACATATCCTACTATAACAGACTTTTTTTTTAATCGCAATTTGTTTAGGAGATATTTTTATATTAGGCTAA
This sequence comes from Siphateles boraxobius, assembly GCF_051911475.1. NCBI lineage: Eukaryota > Metazoa > Chordata > Actinopteri > Cypriniformes > Leuciscidae > Siphateles > Siphateles boraxobius. The sequence continues at coordinate 1,489,416 of NW_027508721.1, read as the reverse complement.
TGATGGATAACAAGTAACGTTAGCCTAGCATATTTGATTACCTTTTTTTGTCCGCCATGAGGGTTAAATAGCTAATAACGTAATGCGAATATGCTTTAAACAAAACGATTGTTGTGATATATTTGTAAGGTGTAAATCTATAATAACTTGATAAATAATGAAAGTAGCCTACTTATGCATATTATGCATCCGATGGAGACAACAATCGAGCATCTGTTTCTATGGTTACCTCTTCACTCACAGACGATTTCTGTTCGTTTAACTTGTAAAATAACTTTTGTGGTTACTGAAACGTAACCCCTTTTCGTTGTTCTTTGGCCTCATTTGTGCTCCCTCACTCCATAAAAAGTCATAATAATTTGCACGGTGCACCCTAAAATTGTTAATGCTATATTGAAAATATTTTACACCACACTTGCCTATTTTGAACGGTGGAAAAAATAACGTTAAAATGCTGGATTGCAGTAGCGGGTATGCTATAACTTTTCTGCGACGCCATTGGAAGTTTGCTGAGGCCACCTGGTTGAGTCGAGAACTAGGCTACTGCTGTTACATATTTATATTCGTATTTACACATCTATCACACATCAATCCGCTTCACTGTGATTCGCCCGTTTAAAATAACCCTCCTGCTTTGTTTTCCATTACTATTGTTGTGCTCAACACCGCCCACCACCAGGCGCTGAAAACCCTATCAGGTAGGTTGTAAGGACATCTGTCCCGGGTAATTACCGTCGTTCACAGTTTAAGTCCGTTTACAGCTGCTAAGCTTCCCCGGTAAGCGCATTACCAGAGCAGCGCAGCGCAAACACAAGTGCTCGCGCAGTACTTGATGAGCGCGTGCCGACCGCGAGAACCTCCCGTAGAGGCGCGAGTCTCCAACCCAGATTACATCAGCATGAATAACAGATTACAGCTGGCGTTATCAGAGCATCAGCGAGATATGAAGTAAACCGTCAGTACAATTCATAAAGCCTGTCATCGCTTATAAAGACTGCCGAATTGCGTCACTCTCACTTACTGCCAAACGTCACAGGTAAGGACTGTCAGGTGTGCATGTGCTTACCAGTGATTAAGATTCTGCAATCCACGTAAATCCCTCTTGAGGATGAGAAAGTGACAAATCTGTTTGTTTTTGTTGATTTGTATCTTGAACATGTTCAAGAGTTTGATTGACATTTATATCTGATGTTAATTTGCTTCTCTTTTTTGTAGATGTCAGAAAGAGAGTGGTGGTAATTCAATACTCAAATAGTTGAAAATGATGGGTATGTATGAACTCTTAACACAATATTATTTTTAGCCATGGCGTGTGTCATTCAATCTGAGTTCATCATCTGTATGAATATCAAATGCAGCTTGTTGTACACACTCTGGTGTAAGGTATGGAGCTGATGTCATTGCATGTGTCCATGTCATTATGTGTATGTGTAGACACACAGCGTGCTTTGCTGGCAGTGGATCGTCTGCAGCAAAGGCTGAAGAAGAGGGGAGAACTGCCTGCTGAGGAAAAACTCAGTCTGCTCAAGAGTGTCTTACAGAGTCCTCTGTTCCATCAGATACTCATCATGCAAGAGACTGGACAACAGCATCAGCAACAACAGGTCAGAGAATATAGCATCATCATCCCAGTGCATGACAAAAATCAGGCACACATTGTTGCAGGAGTGGGCTTTACCATCATATAGTAATTAAAAAATTAAATAAAATATTAAATTATTATTAATCCTTGTAAATACATTTCTCATGATCACATTATGACAAATTAGAAGAAAAATATGATTGCAGTTCTTAAATCTGATTGGCTGATGATAGTGGCATAACGATACAGCTAACCTCTAACGTCTCTTTCATTAGCATAACTAATCCTTAGTACCCAGATGTGAAGTGCATTAAACAAAAGAATATTTTATGCTGATATTCAACTCCAGAACTATTACTTGAAATAGAATTTTACATGCAAGTCCACTTTATAAATCATTTATGGTGTTTAAATGCTTTAGAAAATGGACGTGTACATTTCAGCATCATTTCAAATATTCCCTGATGCAAACAGCGCTTTGATTCACAGCTTGTCTTTCTACATCATGTCTGGCTCAGGGTCTATTCTTAGTTGAAATAAAACATGATGCAAACCTGTTTTAAAGGAATATTTCGGGTTCATTACGTGCCAAGCTCGATGGACACCATTTGGGGTGTAATCATGTCCCTCCTTTTCTTAAAAGAAAAGAAAATAATTGTGTGACTGCTGCAAAAACAATGGAAATGGGGCCAAAATACTCACTGTATCAATAGTACATCCAATGACGACACATAAACAATATCTATGTTTTTTCAATATTATGATTTTAGTGTGAAAAAAAGTATACTAACCTTTTCTAAAGTAAAGATATGCCCATTTTTACAGCTTTGTTGCAATAACAATGGAATGCCAGCAACTGTAAAAATTCTGATTTTAACAGCTCACAATAATAAACGGAAGTCACATCAGCTAAATTTATTCAAAATTTTGCAAGCCAATAGTGCAGTGATACATGAAACATCACTCACTCAGGGGTCACTTTTTAAACTGTGCAGCTTTGTATTGGTCAACAGTAACTTTTCATGTTAAGTCTAACAAACTTGACTTCAATGCAATATCCATGTGGAGAAATGTTTCGTCTTTCACGTCCTTCGCATGGAATTCCAGATAGCACGGTTTCCGTTTGAGATGACTGCATGTGTCACTGTACAAATTTAAGCGTGACCACACCCCTACTGTAAGTGCTTTTATAAAATGATTGGTTCAAATCACTTTCATTAGAAGTGCCATATTGTACCCTTGATTTTTCTTCTTCTTTTTATAATAAAATGCAAGTCGAAATAATTTTTTGTGGTCATCATCATTATCCCAAAATTTTGTCAATTGAGCATAACGTATTGGGCTCCTGAATATTCCTGTAAGAATAGTTGAATGCATTGACTTACTAGTTGAGCTTGTATTTGACATCTTTTACTCTTCCCAGTGTAATAACCATAATGAACTAGGGGGCTGCATTTCCAGAGCATAAAGAGGTCAAAGAAACCCAGAAGATATGAGAGGTTATTCAAGGATAGAGTGATGGGTCTGAAAGGTGGTCTGGTTTCACAGTATGTGAATTAGGTGTGTATTTGTGTCTCTGAGTGTGTTACTGTGCAGGATAATGATGGGAAATAATCCTTTGAAAATAGCCTGTGTTAGCCCAAGGTTTCAAAGAGCAGCTCAGGTAATTTAGCTTCTCCGAAATCATCATAAAAATAGATACAGTAGATGTTACATTGAGATTTATTCGGTACAACTACAATTGATTTTTTAGAATCTTCTAGCAGGCCAAAATGAGAGGAGCAGCAGACGCCAGATGAGCGACTTCAATAAATAACGCTCTAAACTGGCTGTTTGTCACGAAAAACTGCATTTTTGTGAGTGTACTACTGATGTGCCATGAGGTGTAGCTACTTCAGCAAAACTATATACCAGATAATCCTTGTGCTTATTGTGCATTGGTCAGGCCACTTGCCATGGATAATCATAAGCTTTATATTAAGTTGTTTATGAGTCATTCTTTAATCAAGCCTATCACTTCCTGTCTTGCTAACTTCTTTGATGTAACAGGCTAGTTTTTTCACACACGTGTTTGTGAACAAATGTAATGAGACTATTAAATATAAAGGAAAATAGCTGAAATCAAACAACAAATATATTTATATTTCAAACACTTATTTTAATTATTGGATTTAACTATAATTGAGCAGAAATAAAACCAGAGTTGCCAGCTGTGCTGTTATCCTGCTGTTTTGCCATATGGTCAGCCATAAAAGACCTTTATTTTTGTACAGTGGTTTTTGCAAACTTTCTGAAATATCCATTGTCACGTGACACGTCTCAGGCAAGATAATCATGATGCAAAAGATTAAAAACAAAAGTATGTATTTAGTCAAACAAACTCAAATAGTCCATGGGAAAGAAGGCAACCTAAATAGCATGTAATCATGACACATGATTAAAAAACTGGAAGAAATGAAGAACTTAAATACACAATGATGATTATCTCAAAGACTATAGTCAGGTGTGAATTTTAATGAGTGTCATGGTTACTAACACAGGCAAAACTTGACATCCATAATATTTGTCATTTGGTTGACAAATAATTGAACTGGAACTAGAGATTGAGTACCTTAAAAGTCATAAAAATGTATGCAATGTATTAATTCTAAATCGAAACATAGATTTGTATATTTGGTCTAATTTCGTAGCATATCCTTGGTGTCTGTGTTTGTGTGTATTGTGTCTGATGTATTTAGAGAGATAACTGCTTTGAAACAGCAGCAGGGACCAAACTGGGGTTGTATAAGCTACTTACCTGAGCTGACCAATTAATCTGTACTGAAAGGAGAGAGAGGCAGGGGTCAACAAGTCACCAGAAGTTTCTGTAATGGTGGGGACTTTCCATTGACATCTCTTTTTTTATACTGAGCTATGGATTTTCTTTTCCCAACCCCTAAAGATTACCTTTGCTGAAACAAATCTGCATTTTTTATATTTTAATTAAGATTATTTACTATGTTAAACCTGACCGCGACACACCAAGTAGAAAGTGACAGAAATGCCCTGCAGGCATTGTAGTCTGCAACTGTAATGATCACCAGTGAGAGTGCCCGGGATTATCATCAGAAGGCACTCCAACCTGGACAATCACAACACATCCACAGACCCCATTTAGTCCAGTAATTTTATGAAAAAAGGTTGAACAAATTGCAACAGAAGCAAACTCAACTGATTTTGTATCCTCAATATGTCCTGAGTAAGGGAAAAAAAAGCCCAGAAGAATCCCATTAGGGGAAAGTTTCTAAAAAGACCCAAATATAGCCTATTCATACGCCTATTCATTCTTCTTCTCATGTGAACAGGGTAAAAAATGTAACCTTTAGGTATCACCATGAAAATTACTGAGTTGATTACTTGCATCAAGACAAACAAAAAATGTGTTACAAGTTTTTGAAATTGTTTGTTAACATGGACAAACGGTGCATAATCTAATTACATATCAACAATCTTTATTTATAAAGCACATTTAACACAATACAAATTGATCCAAAGTGCTGTACATAGTGCATAGCAGAACTACGCTATAAAAACAACAATTACAAGTTTCCAAAAGCTAAAGAATAAAAATGTGTTTTCAGAGTAGATTTAAAAATATCCAATGAAGGAGCAGACATCACATAAGGAAGAGCATTCCAAAGCTTAGGCCCAGCGACAGAAAAAGCCTGATCACCCTTTAATTTGTAGCAACATCGTGACACATTTAAAAGCAAGTTATTTGAAAATCGAAGTGCCCTAGCAGGACAGTATGGCACAATAAGATCACAAATGTACCTTGGTGCACAGCCAGACAACGCCTTATATACAAACATAAGGATCTTAAAATCAACTCTAAACTTAATGGGAAGCTAGTGAAGGGATGCCAAAACAGGAGAAATATGATCCCTCTTTTTAAGACCCAGTCAAAAGTCTTGCAGCCGCATTTTGAACAATTTGTAATCGTGATGGTGTACATTGAGGAAGACCACAATAAAGAGAGTTGCAATAGTCTAATCGTGATGTTACAAATGCATGAATTGCAACTTCTAAATCTTTGCTTGAAAGAACATTCTTCAACTTTGCAATGATCTTAAATGGAAAAAGCTTCCTCTAATAACAGCACTAATTTGTTTGTCGAAAAATAGTGAAGAGTCCAAGATCACTCCAAGGTTTTTGATTTTTGATATGTGCTAATTTGCATGAATACCCAAACAGACCTAAACATTGGGTATAGCCAGGTGAAAATGTCTTGTTGAATCTTGTTGACATATATTAGTAAAAGACTTACATTTAAGGTCTGAATGGAACCCAATTAGGCTACCATTGAACATTAATACATTGAGGCAGGAAGAAGTACTTTAGAAACCAGCCTTTATTAATTATTATTGCAGAGATGGGGTTTGGGGCTGGGTCAGTGGGACTGTTTCTGGGGGATGAGTCTGAGGGAAGAACAGGAGACAAGGGTAAGGAGAATGCAGAAGACAAAAGGTAGGTAAAATAAAAAGTGTCTGGATCAAAAAATCAAATTACGTACACAATGCACTCAATGCCCAAACCCCATCTCAGCAATAATAATTAATAAAGGCTGGTTTCTAAAGTATTTCTTCCTGCCTCTATGTATTAATGTTCAGGGGTAGCCTAAATGGGTTCCATTCAGACCTTAAGTCTTTTACTGTTATATGTCAACAAGATTCAACAAGACATTTTCACCTGGCTATACCCAATGTTCAGGTCTGTTTGGGTATTTATGCAAATTAGCACATATAAAACAAAAAATGTATTACAAGTTTTTTTTTTTTATTGTTTGTTAACATGGACAAACGGTGCATAATCTAGATTATGCACCGTTTGTCCATGTTAACAAACAATTTAAAAAAAAACTTGTAATACATTTTTTGTTTGTCTTGATGTAAGTAATCAACTCAGTAATTTTCATGGTGATATCTAAAGGTTAAAAATTTTACCCTATTCACGTGAGAAAAAGAATGAATAGGGCGTGAATAATAATCCCTAATGGGATGCTTCAGGGCTTTTTTCCCTTATTCAGGACATATTGAGGATACAAAATCAGTTGAGTTTGCTTCTTTTGCAATTTGTTCAAGGTTGACCCCCATTTTGGCTTAAAATGACTGGACTAATTCCCCATAATCCTTTGCCCAGACCATCATCCATTATCACTTTCACCTGTGTCTCATTATCCTGTTTAGCTCACTTTATGATTTCCGTTACACGAGAGTAGATGTTAAAACTTCATGCTGATTTGTACTCGGCTTTCGCCAAGATAAGCACCAACTAAGACATAGCTTTACAGTAACCTATGCTTCTCCATCCATTTACGCTTCTTTCCATAGAGGTCCTTCTCAAAAAATTAGCATATTGTGATAAAGTTCATTATTTTCCATAATGTAATGATAAAAATAAAACTTTCATATATTTTAGATTCATTGCACACCAACTGAAATATTTCAGGTCTTTTATTGTTTTAATACTGATGATTTTGGCATACAGCTCATGAAAACCCCAAATTCCTATCTCAAAAAATTAGCATATCATGAAAAGGGTCTCTAAACGAGCTATTACCCTAATCATCTGAATCAACTAATTAACTCTAAACACCTGCAAAAGATTCCTGAGGCTTTTAAAAACTCCCAGCCTGTGTCATTACTCAAAACTGCAATCATGGGTAAGACTGCCGACCTGACTGCTGTCCAGAAGGCCATCATTGACACCCTCAAGCAAGAGGGTAAGACAGAATGAAATTTCTGAACAAATAGGCTGTTCCCAGAGTGCTGTATCAAGGCACCTCAGTGGGAAGTCTGTGGGAAGGAAAAAGTGGGGCAAAAAACGCTGCACAACGAGAAGAGGGGACTGGACCCTGAGGAAGATTGTGGAGAAGGACCGATTCCAGACCTTGGGGGACCTGCGGAAGCAGTGGACTGAGTCTGGAGTAGAAACATCCAGAGCCACCGTGCACAGGCGTGTGCAGGAAATGGGTAACAGGTGCCGCATTCCCCAGGTCAAGCCACTTTTGAACCAGAAACAGCGGCAGAAGCGCCTGACCTGGGCTACAGAGAAGCAGCACTGGACTGTTGCTCAGTGGTCCAAAGTACTTTTTTCGGATGAAAGCAAATTTTGCATGTCATTCGGAAATCAAGGTGCCAGAGTCTGGAGGAAGACTGGGGAGAAGGAAATGCCAAAATGCCTGAAGTCCAGTGTCAAGTACCCACAGTCAGTGATGGTCTGGTGTGCCATGTCAGCTGCTGGTGTTGGTCCACTGTGTTTTATCAAGGGCAGGGTCAATGCAGCTAGCTATCAGGAGATTTTGGAGCACTTCATGCTTCCATCTGATTTCATTTTTCAGCACGACCTGGAACCTGCTCACAGTGCCAAAACCACTGGTAAATGGTTTACTGACCATGGTATTACTGTGCTCAATTGGCCTGCCAACTCTCCTGACCTGAACCCCATAGAGAATCTGTGGGATATTGTGAAGAGAAAGTTGAGAGACGAAAGACCCAACACTCTGGATGAGCTTAAGGCCGCTATCGAAGCATCCTGGGCCTCCATAACACCTCAGCAGTGCCACAGGTGATTGCCTCCATGCCACGCCGCATTGAAGCAGTCATTTCTGCAAAATGATTCCCGAGCAAGTATTGAGTGCATAACTGAACATAATTATTTGAAGGTTGACTTTTTTTATTTATTAAAAACACTTAGTTTATTGGTCGGATGAAATATGCTAATTTTTTGAGATAGGAATTTTGGGTTTTCATGAGCTGTATGCCAAAATCATCAGTATTAAAACAACAAAAGACCTGAAATATTTCAGTTGGTGTGCAATGAATCTAAAATATATGAAACTTTAATTTTTATCATTACATTATGGAAAATAATGAACTTTATCACAATATGCTAATTTTTTGAGAAGGACCTGTATGGTGATGAAAATCTCCTTCTGTCTAGTGTTAACACGCGTCAGCACACACAACGGCTGCAACCACAGTGCGGTCCCCCCATGACAACCGTCTGGATTGAGCTGAGTAGGGGACATCTCTAGGGTCTTCAAGTGGACACCTTCCGTCCTCAGTGTTTCGTCGACTAGCCCACGACACCTCAAGAGGGCTCGACAGTGACTCTGGTGTCCCAGAGTCACCCCCCTCCGTCCCCCACTCAACTCCGCCCAGCTTACTGACCTCTACATCCCTCCTGCTGCTGAGACCTAACCACAATCTCACAATCTCTCCGCAACCCAACCATACGCGCCAACCCGTTTGAATAAGGCTGTCGAGCCCCACTGGTGCGTTAATATGCAGTTTCAGTGTCAACGGTTCCGTATGGCATACCACCTACCGCAAAACACAATATCTGCCCAACCACCCGTCATTCACGCAATATACACAGGAACGTAATGACTGTAAATACTATACAACCTATACAAATAACCTACAGACTCTTCAAGTTTTCAAGAATTCTACGAAACCGTAGCATGGCGGCCTGTACACAGCCAGCTAGAATCTTTCCGTCTCAACCACAGCCAGTTGCTGATCCTTTCTGCTGCTTCAGATAAGTTCTTTACTGTGCGACGCAACAGCCTTATAATAGCCTGGTTTTCACTAGTGGTGGGCAGATCGAGGCTTCGTGAAACACTGAAACTGTTGAATTAAATGTGCCATATTGTGCCGAGGCTTCGAAACAATCCGCCACCCGTCTCAACGGTGACCCCTAGTGGTCAGAACAGTGTAAATGCAACAAAAACCCGGGTCAAACATGCATAAAAACACCTTTTACAATCTATTGCAAATTTTTTACTGAAAGTCAAATCTTTCAAATGCAATTATCTAATCATCTAAAAAGATTATCATGTGTAAACGTGTTCTTTTATCAATTGTTATGGTTTGTTTTGTTTGTCCTATGAATGGCTCTGCTAAACAGGCCAATAAGACTATTAACTACCTCGTTTTACCTCGTTTTGTCTCTTGGTTCTTGGATTTTTGTCAGTTTCTTGGATTCCCTTTTGCCTCTGACCCCTGCCTGTTTGTTTGTTTGTTTGGACTGCCTTCCTGTGCTTGACCCTTTGCCTGTGTTTGATTATGGTTCTGAATTACTCAAATAAACTGCATTTGGATCCTCAACCTTTGTGTCTCCGAGCAGTACGTAACAGCAGTAACTGTGTAAATCTCCAAGAAATAACATTATTTTTTAAATCAATTTTAGCGATTGCACTGGTTTGTGAACTACAAAATATTTGTGCTTTTCACCATTAAACTTGAAACATTGTAATGTAACCCACTTTTTTAAATTAAATATATTTACGCAAGCTACCAACCAGGTTGGAATAAACTGTTAGTTGGCAAACTGACTGAATTACAATAATGAGGTAATGCTATAACCGACTGACTTCAGTCATTTAGACATATGATACAATGTTCACATGTACCCTTGTTTATATTTTGAGAGAATGTTACTGTATGTGAAAAATTGAGCTATTAACGGTTCTAGGTATGAAACTGATCTAATCACTGCACTTTCTTTGTTACGTTGCCCCTAAACAAAAATACACTACTGTCAGTTTGGGGTCAGTAAGATTTTTTATAATATGTATTTTTTATGTATTATCTTATGCTCAGCAGAGCTTTGTTCATTTGATCAAAAATACATAAACAATTTTTTTTTTTTTACAATTTTGCCATTACTCCAGTCTTTAGTGTCACAGGATCCATCAGAAATCATTTTAATATTCTGATTTGGTGCTCAAGAACATTTCTTATTATTATCAATTCTGAAACAGTTTTGCTGCTTAATATTTTTAAAGAAACTGTGATATGATTCTTTGATGAATAGAAAGATCAAAAGAACAACATTTATTTGAAAAGAAATCTTTTGTAACGTTATAAAGTATTTTCTGTATTTTCTGCAATTTTTAAATATTTGATCACTTATTTAAATATGTAAATATACTATTTTTACTATACTATTTATCTATAGTGTGTCCTGTCTATCAGTTATACTCAATTTTGATTTTACCATAAGATAGATAAATAGATAGATAAAACTAAAGTGCACAAGGATCAGTAAAGATAAACACCATCTAATCTGATAAATCCTGTCTTAATAGTGTGAATTTTTACATCCGAACTTACATCCCAGTAAGGGCTTGCAAACTGCTGGTGCAACCCAGCTACCTACATCACTCTAGCTGTTTGTTTGTACAGGCTTCCCCCAGAACGCCGCCGCCTCAGTCTGTGAGTGATGATGCGGATGGTGTGAGAAAGTCCCACCCCTCATGCACTCTGAGATACAGAGATTCTTACCTCTCGGCCCAGCGGCACTATGACCGATGTCAATCCTCCAATCATATGACTTTTGACCCTTGCATCACAGAGGACATTTCAGTGCTGCAGTCCATGGCCCAGGTACTGTTCCTCTAAACACCCTAAACATCCTCTCATCCTGTGCCTCTAAACTGGAAACACAAGCCGTTAAAACCAACTGGGATACGTTATCATGCATTCTTTTAATAAATACTATAATTTCAGTACTACTGTCTCCTAAAACCAACAGATTGAATCTGTTCTTCTTTCTTATCCCAATTAATGTATTGCTCTTTCAGGGTCGGTCTGTGCTTAGTTTTGATCTGGAGAAGGGTGAAAGTGCTTTAGGCATCAGCATTATTGGCTTGGAGACTGAAGGCGGTGGAGGTCAAGGTATCTTCATACAGAAGATTCAACCAGACTCTGTAGCATACAGGTATAAACTGACAAGGATGCATTCAGTATAGCAAAACTTTACTGATTAGAATCGTATTATTCTTAGGATGATTTGAAACCATTCTTTACCCCATTCTCCTGTCTTAGTGATGGACGTCTCCATGAGGCTGATCAGATTCTAGCAGTGAACGGCAAGCTGTTTGAATCCTCTGTAACACAGGAACAAGCTGTCCAGATTCTTCAGGAAGCTGCTTCCATGGTAACCTTAACTATAGCCAGGGAACCAACCTCATCATTCAGCCCCCCACAGATGAGCCACACTCTTCCCAAAAATCTCTCTGCCCTTGATGGACAATTCAGTGTAAGTTTTTTTTTTTTCATCTTTATTATATCTTTGAATTTCCCAGAATGTGTAAAAAAGCCTGATTATGAAGAATATTTTGCTTCATATCCTGAACTGTATCTTATACTTATGCCTTATAGCTGCCTCACTTTGAAACACAGCTTAAATCTGTTACTGATCCACAGTTATTTGATTACATAACCACAAATGCATTACATCTAATGTTTTAAATTTTATACATTAGCTTTTTTATGTGAGGTTGATAGGATTGGTGTTTGCCGTGAAAGCAGTCTCATGTGACAGTACTCCACTGAAAGATTTCATTTTTACAATTAAGATAAAATGGAGCCTTCTCCTATAAGCAAGACTATTATAATACACTTCTGTTAAAAAGTTTGGAATTGGTAAGATTTTTAAAAAAAATTGAAAGAATTATCTTATGCATTGCTGCATTTAAAATTAAAAATACAATAAAGCTCTCATTTTTTAAATATTATAAATACACTTTAAATTAACTTTATCTATTTAAAAGATTTTTTAAAATGTCATTTATTTCTTTGATGGCAAAGCTGAATTCAAAGCAGGCATTACTCCGCTCTTCAGTGTCACATGATCCTTCACAAAAGACCAGCATTTGTAACAGTGTAGAAGTCTTGACTGTCTCTTTTAATCAATATAATGCATCCTGATTCTGAATAGAAGTATTCATTTATTTTCTTTTTTTAAAACATACTCCAAACTTTTGAATTGGTATTGTGAATGTGTAAATGGTTTCAAAAGTCTGAGATTAAAACTCTGAAATTTTGATTGGCTACTACAGCCAGGTGATGTCACAGACAGAGTATGTAAGGGTGCCTAGAAATAACATCATCAGAAAGGCTCACTGGAGTGGGATGCTTATGAACCACAAGGAATCGCTCATCCAGATTCCACTCTTTCAACTGACCAATCTAACTTCAGCTTTGCCATGGCACTGGTCATTACATCCACTAGCTCCTTGTATATGGAAGTGAGGGAGAAGACAGGTTCACTCAATACATCCGCCTCAACTCCCATAACATCTAGCTCCTCAAAACTAGATTGGGCCAATTAGCATACTCATTGCCGGATCGGAAGAAGCCGCTGAGCGGGCTTCCAAATCTGCCCTGATCTGGAAGCCTTTTTAAAACTCTTTAAAAAGATCTGCTCTTTTTAAAGAGTATGGGAGCCAGGCATCTGCACCCCATGGTTTAGGTCCCGCTGCTGCTGAGGCAACCCGGTGCGGAGCAACCAAGACATATAACGCAGAGATCGTGGCCATCATCAGGCGTTATATATCTCAGACACGGCGTGAGACATCTCCTAAACTTCGACAATCTTTTTTTTCACTTCAAACCACTAACAAACGCACTGACAAACAACGGGGTTCCTGAAAACAGAGAAGCTGATGAGGTTTTTTCTAGGCACCCTTATATACTCTGTCGGCGATCCTGTGAGATCACATGACTGCAGTAGCCAAAATCGGCATGTAACAGGCTTACGAGGAACGTTCCCTTAGCATCAACTCCAAGATGCAGTGTTGAGTTCCACTTCGAATGGGAACCATAGACTCTTAATGGCAGGTTCCACTGTGACTACCTACCCGATATAGTGTGACATGCACTGCTAATGGGGAACACAAGGTCAACATCTGTTGAATGAATTGTATATGTTTTCATTGGCAACAATGGTGGAAATGTTTAATTGTTTTGTTTGTAGCTATAACTAAGGTATTTGGCTATATGGAAAATGACTTATTATAAAATGGTTATATTATAAAATAAATGGCTATATTTTAAATCTGGTTTAGCAGCCTCGACAAATTCATCACATTGAGTTGAAGAATGACGGATCGGGTCTGGGCTTTGGCATTGTTGGAGGGAGGACTACTGGCACCATGGTTAAAACCATCCTACCTGATGGTATAGCTGGAAGGGTATGAGAGAATTGTCATGGATACACATACACTAGAATTTATGACATTTGGATTGTACAAACAGATTCAAATTAAAAGGAGTGTGGCCAAATCCCTTGACGTGTGTTTGTGGACACAGGACGGGAGATTGCGTAGCGGCGATCTTCTTCTCACAATTGGTGATGTGGACGTGTCCACCATGGGCAGTGAGGAAGTGGCACGTGAGCTCCGTCTGGCTGGTTCCCATGTGAGACTTATCATTGCCAGAGAAACCACTGATGGTGACCTCTCACCTACTATCGCCCAGCAACAGGACACTCAGAAGAAACAGGTGCAGAATGCTTTTGATCTTGAGTGTGTGTGTGTGTGTGTGTGTGTGTGTGTGTGTGTGTGTGTGTGTGTGTGTGTGTGTGTGTGTGTGTGTGTGTGTGTGTGTGTGTGTGTGTGTGTGTGTGTGTGTCCTGGTAAACCCTACATTATGGGGACAAAATTTCCCCACAAAGATGCCAATATCTGAAATCCTTATGTGGACATTTTTGGTCCCCATGAGGAAAATAGCTTATGAATCGTCCTTAGTGATGTTTTTTTAAATTTGGTATACCGGTATATGTAAATTTTGATGTTAACAGAAGAGCTCACCCAAAATAAATAAGTTCTGTTTTCATTTATTCACCTTTATGTCTTTCGTAACGCGTTTAATGTTCATTCTTCCTCCCTCACCACATTTATGGTGCTTTTTTGTCTTTTTTTTTTAAAGCTTGTCAGGTCACTCTGAACTGTCATTGTATGGAAAAGAGCTGTGTAACAATCCTTAATTATCTTGTGTTTCACAAAAAACACACATAAAAAATTATAAGTATTATACTGTATTATGTCTTTAAAAATACAAATTAATAAAAATGATGATGATGAGCCAATAATAAATTAAACATTATCCTTCTACAGGATTTAGCAGAGCAAAAGGAAAGAGAATTCAGTGTCAGATTCAATGACAGCAAAAATGGTTTGGGCATCAACATCTCTAAATCTGTGGAAAACATGTACAAAGGTATGATTTCATACTGTTTTCTTTCAGTAAGATGAGAGATTATTTTCCCATTCAGTCTAAGAATGTTAAACATTAAATGAACAATGGGTTTTTTAGAGGCCAGTGGATTTGAAGTAAAGAGCCTTCTGAAAGGAAGTGCAGTGAATCAGGATGGAGATCACATCATTGCTGTGAGTTACAAAATTAAATCTTATTTTTCACATCTTTTTAGATATTTTTAATGTCCTTGTCTGTGCATGCAAAGTACAGTAGTTCTAATGGTTTTAACCAATGTTTTTACTTTTTGTATACATTTTTCGAATTGTGTTACTAATCCTGTTGTTGCTGAATTTGTGTTTGTGTGTGTGTGTGTGTGTGTGTGTGGGGGGGGGGGGGGGGGGTGGGGGGTGGGGGGATGGGGGGGTACTGTGTGACGTGATGTTTGCATTGTAGTGTTTGCTTTTAGGCTAAATGGTGGCACTATGTAAGATTAATTACATTGTTAATTGTTTTGTGTTTGTATTTGTGTTCATGTCATTAGTCCAACCCTCATATTCTGTTTGGGGTCTCAGAGACTCTAAGGCCATTTTGTTATCTTGAAGTAATACTTAAAGGTAGGAAAGGCAATTTGTTTTATAAACACTTTTTGTTATACAGGTTGAACTCTCTTTACACCCTGATAGCAATCAATAATAGAAGTGGTCTAAATATTAAAACATGTACATATATCATCTGTGTAAGTCTAAGGACTTATGGTATAGCATCATACCATCATACCGAGTGCGATGGTATGCATTTGCATACCGCAAGTTGCTTTAGAGTTTTGTAAGTTGTTTATATTCATTATTTTTGTAATGTTATGTGCTTTGAAGGGAGGGTGGGATCTCATGTTTTCTAAGCTAACATGCGAATGCTAACCGCTTGTAATTGCCTACCATACCTTTAACAGTAGGGTGTTAGATTAATACTTCATGACTTTTCTAATGAAAGCTTATTATAAAGAGAATTTGAACTGGCCTCAATAACACACTTCAAACATCTTTGATAACATTTTTTGCATTACTTAGGTTTAGGGTTTTAAAGATCTCATATATGAAACTTATATAATAAATAATTCAATGACTTTTCACATGATAAGATTCTCTGACTGGTGCACAGTATACTGTAGAAATACACTTCTGTCAGTTGTTTATTGTCATTTCATTAATTGTATTTTTTCTACATACATGATGTGTTTTACCAAAGTCAAATTGACCACAAGCAATGTTAAATGAATTTATACTAGTCACATTTATGAAAAATACATACCTGCTTTGCGGTAAAAC
The DNA here is from genome assembly GCF_051911475.1 of Siphateles boraxobius. NCBI lineage: Eukaryota > Metazoa > Chordata > Actinopteri > Cypriniformes > Leuciscidae > Siphateles > Siphateles boraxobius. The sequence continues at coordinate 1,473,481 of NW_027508721.1, read as the reverse complement.
AGAGGGATAAAGCATTTAGGCATGGGTAGATCATTCCTGAAGTATCAATATTTTCAATATTGATGTTGTAGCTAGAGTTATTTAGCATAAAAATCAATGCTTTGGAGTGAAAAAATGAATAGTGTTAGCCAATGGTTGTTTAAGATTGCTTATGTCTTTCAGCATTTCTGTGTGTTAAGATAAATGGCTCCACATACATCATCTGAGCTATTTCACACTAAAGATGAAGCTAAATGTGAAACTATAATAAAAATGTGATATTATAATGGGTTTTTGGAGAAAGAAAATAACAAGATTGAACAGTTCTATAATTGTTGTTAATGATAAACAAAAACAGAAGCAGTTTAGACCCCTTAAATGATAAAGGAAAGGATGGATGTCAAATATAATGTTAAAAGGCTATAATTACACTTTTTATCCTCAAAAGTTGCAAATATTTTCCATTTCAATATCTGCATTATTGGCCTTATAGTACTTGATATCAGATCGAACTGAAAATAAGGGATATTGCCCAAGGCTACAGTAATAATAGTCTAATCGTCTGGGTTTTGATTAGGACAGTGGAACTTATTTGACATGAAAATAGGATTTGTTAAAGAACATGAGGGATAAAGACAACAATAACTTGACAACAATAACTGTGAATAATACTAACTAATGAGTAACAAATCACAGGTTTTGCATTTTTTTGGTTTAAATATGACAACTAAGGGACAACTAAGGAACTAAATATGACAACCTTTTTTTTTATTGAAAGACAAATCTTCAAGTGTGTGTGCGTGTGTGTTTGTTTTCAGGTGAATGGGCAGTTCTGCAGTAAACAGAAAGCGGAGGAGATTCTGAACATGACTGGCCAACAAGTGGAGATCTCTCTTCTGAGAAAAGGCTCACCATCTGAAACGCAAACAACCCCCACCATGTCCACAATCTCCCAGAGACCCTTAACCCCTCTGGGTCTCGATCCCCCACCACTGCCTCCATGTGTAGTTCAGCCAAAGCCCGTTCTGGCCCTAGGGAAAGTTTTCTATACTGAACGCCGGGACCTCAACTTCAACAGAAAGTGCTGTAAGTGAAACTCTTGTCACTTCGGTTTATTTACACTCATTCACACTGTGTTTGATTCATGAGTTCTGTTCACTCTCTGTGTGAAGTCTGTTCACTCTCTGTGCGAAGTCTCAGTAACTTTGTTGCCCTTATTTGATTCTAATAACAGCTTCTGTTTCTGTTTGTTCTTTCTATGAGCTCAGTTGAGTCGAGGCAAGCCTGTTATTTTGAGTCCAAGATGAAGAGAAATCACTGGTCGTCATGTAAGAACTGAACACATTGTGTATTATAGGTTATTTAAACTTGAATGTCTATGGACTATTTGATTAACACTCATTTATACTCGTACCTCAGGTTTGTTAGTACACTGGTAAAACATATACTATAATATACTGAAATATTTGCTATTTAAGCATTGCTTGCAACAAAAAAAAGAATAATTTTAGCTAGGCGTCTTTAATAGTTTCTACCAAGTAACTGATAAATGCTTTTACTACAAAATACTGTTGTTTAATTGTATGAATTTGACAAAGAATTTTTGTCCATGTTAAACCTAAAGTTAAACCTTAAAAGATAAAACATATATTTATTGTGATATCCTAACTGTGCACCATTATATTTTTAGCATTTTATTTATTTAGATTTTTTTTTTTATTATTATTATTATTCCCTGCTGTCTGGTCAATGGTAATCGACGCCATTTTGCAAGCTATAAATAAGCCCAGAATGTTCCTTACAGGTTTTTTTTTTTTTGGTTTGCATGCATTGTCTTTCGAAATTTGTAGTCTGTTCTCCACAGTCAACTTGTCATTTATTTATTAGCTGTGTGAAACATTTATTGTTTCAGTTTGCAAATTGTCTGACGAAGAGGAGAAAACACTGAAGGAGAAGTGGCAAAGCAAACTGGGTCCTCAGTATGAAGTGATGGTGCGTCTCATTTGTATTCTCTCCTGTTTAGCTGACAGTTATTTTTCACAGCTAAGATTTGTGAGTGTGTCTCCGCATATATTTATGTTCATTGTGTGCTTATTTAGTATATGCCGTTTTGTGTTCCGTCCATCCATCCATCCATCCATCCATCCATCCATCCATCCATGTATTTATACTGTATTTACATTGTATCATGTATGTATGCAGGTGGCCCAGGTACAGAAATTCATTGAGAGCGGTGGTCTTGGTGTGAGTTTGGGGGTTAAGGAAGGTCATCACTATATCTGCTCTATATTGCCAGAGGGTCCGATGGGACAGACAGGAGTCATACGGCCTGGAGACGAACTGATAGAGGTTCACCTGATATTATAATTTAAAAGCGAATGTCCACATAGTTGTAGTATATTTCACATATTTTTATATATATAATTCAATTCAATTCAATTCAAATTTATTTGTATAGCGCTTTTCACAATACACATTGTCTCAAAGCAGCTTTACAGAAATTGCATTTCGGAAATGTACATAGAAAAATACAGTTAGTTAATCAAGTATTAATTTATGGCATAACATATCGCCGGCTTTGAGTCGTCTCTTCACAGGCGTCGAGTCGTCTCTTCACAGGCGTTGGGGCATCTGAAGTCTCCGTGAGAGGCTGGATACAAACTGGAGCTGACGAACGCTATTTACCTCGGGACTAGCGTCCCGAGATAACAGCAGAAAGGCAGATGGGAAATAATTAGCATAGCTGATGTTCATAATGTTAATGCATTCGAACCGATTCAGCAGTATCAAAGGTTAAGCATTAAGTGAATGCTTGGTTAAAGAGATGCGTCTTTAATCTAGTTTTAAACTGGGACAGCGAGTCTGAGGCTCGTACAATATCAGGAAGGCTATTCCAGAGTTTAGGAGCTAAATGCGAGAACGCCCTCCCTCCTTTAGTGGACTTAGATATCCTAGGAATGACCAGAAGCCTCGAATTGAGTGATCTTAAAGAGCGCGATGGATTGTATGGCGATAGAAGGTCTGTTAAATACACAGGAGCTAAACCATTTAGGGCTTTATAGGTCAGTAGGAATACTTTGTAATTGATACGTAACTTAATAGGTAACCAGTGTAGAGATGATAAAATAGGTGTTATATGATCATATTTTCTTGATCTAGTAAGAACTCTAGCAGCTGCATTTTGCACTAACTGTAGCTTGTTAATTGAGGATGTAGGACAGCCAGCTAATAAAGCATTACAGTAATCTAGTCTCGAGGTCATGAAAGTATGAACTAACTTTTCTGCATCAGAAACAGATAGCATGTTGCGTAGCTTAGCAATGTTTCTAAGGTGGAAAAAGGCTGTTCTTGTAATATATGAAATATGATTTTCGAAAGTCAAGTTGCGGTCTAGTATAACACCCAGGTCTTTTACTGTAGTGGACAAAGTAACAGGACATCCTTCTAAATTAAAGTTGTATTGTAAGGGATTTTGTGGGTAGTTTTTTGGACCAATAAGTAGTACCTCCGTTTTATCTGAATTTAATAGCAGGAAATTACACGTCATCCAGCATTTTATATCATTTAGACACTCTGTCAATTTAGATAAGTTAGTGTTTTCATCTGGTCGTGATGAGATATATAATTGAGTGTCATCAGCATAACAGTGGAAATTAATTCGTGTGGATTATAATTCGTGTGGAATATAATAATTAATAAACATCTTTTATATACCTGAAAAAGTAAGCTAATGTATATTTGGTTACACTTCAAAGTCAAACAAGCATTACACACAGATAATACTGTTGTTTATAGATTACGCTGTTGTAATCCCTTATCATAAACCCTGCTAACACATGCATGCATAATAACCAAAAGTGCTCATCTTCCTTTCTGCATTCTGTTTTTTATGCATAGCACTTTAGTCAATGCTGACTGCACATGAATATCAATCATCACAGCTGCTTAAAAATAGCCCTTCCTGTCAGTAGAAAAGCCCAGAGGATCAGTTCAGCAGAATAAGCGAGTTGATGTGTTTGTTCTTTCTGTAGGTGAACGGGTTCTCTCTGATTGGTGAGACACACAAGGAAGTTGTGTGCTTGCTGAAGGAACTTCCTGTGAATGTTTGTGTGGTTTGCAGTCGTCTCATCCCACCCACAGTCAGTGAGGAAGACGACGATGATGATGGTGATGATGTACAACTCACCCTCAAGGAGCTGCTTGCAGAATTTAATGAAAAGGTTTGCTGTGTGTGTTTGTGCATCATGATATTTAAAAGAAAAATGTATATGCTTGTGCAACTTATTACTCTTGTGAAAAATAATGTGTGCTTAATTGTAAAGTGCACTTATTGTGTACTTCAAATCTTAAGGGTACATTTTCAAAAAACTGTTCTTGTAGATTAAAGACCATATAAGAGAGTAAACTTTCATGACTATGTTTCTTAACACACTTAAGTACACTTTTAAAATGTGCACTTAATGTCAAATTAAAAGTTTTGCTTTAAAGTATGTTTTAAATCATGTTCTAATAATCTTTTGACACTTATTAAAGCACATGTAAAGTTCTTTTAAAGCTTTTCTTCTGTGGAACACGAAGTCTGAAAACATTTACTGGGTATTTTATGAGGAATTGCAATGAATAGAGGCTGGAGCTTTAAAAAAAAAAGCACCATTAAAGTATACTTACTGAAAGCAGAATGCCTTGAACGACCACTCAGAAACAAGTATTCCCAAGAAACATCTAGTATACAAAAAGATAAATTAAATATAAATTGATACCATTTTCCTTTTTCAAATGAGCAAACATGATTCCACACGTTTCATTGCAAAATAATACTGATTTGTCCACTTTTTCTCACAGGCCGAGCAGAACTCATTTGGGAGAACTCATGAATGGAAGACAGAGGCTCCTGTGCTATCCCATAAGGCCATGTGGGAGAATGAGATTCAAGTCTATGAGCTGCAGAAAGACGATTCTGGCCTGGGATTCAGTATACTAGACTACCAGGTGTGTGTGTGTGTGTGTGTGTGTGTGCGTGTGCGTGTGCGTGTGCGTGTGCGTGTGCGTGTGCGTGTGCGTGTGCGTGTGTGTGCGTGCGTGCGTGCGTGCGTGCGCGTGTGTTTATATACCAGTACAACAATAACAAGAGAGCAGCAGAGTTTGAGCTCCACATCTCTTGGTTTGGAGAGTCCCAGTTGGTTTGAAATCCTTCAACAACATGGCAGCAGTGTCTCCTAATTTATTACTATTCTTCTCTTTCTCTCTTGCGCTGTCACTTTCTGAAACTCTCTCAGGACCCCATGAACCCAGGGCATACTGTGATAGTGATCCGCTCTCTTGTAGCAGGCGGTTTGGCAGAGAGAGATGGCCGTTTGTTGCCAGGCGACCGGTTGATGTTTGTAAACGGGACTGACTTGAGCCACGGAAGTCTAGCTCAGGCCGTTCATGTCCTGAAAAGCACTGCTTTGGGCACTGTACGCATTGGAGTTACCAAACCCTTACTAGTAAGTATCTCCAATCACAAGCCAGACAGCATCAATCTCAACCTTGGGCAGTGTAGGATAAGTTACTGTACTTGTATGTAATGAAAAATCAAGTAAAATATTCTTACTAAAATAATTTTTATTAAGATTAAAAATTTAAAAGATCATTTTTTATAAAATATGTATTATTTATTCTTATTAGTAATTTTATTAGTAATTATTATTATTATTTGTTTCCAATCAAGCTGTAATTAGTGTGAAGATGTTTAGTTTTATTTAATTGTGTGTATGTATAATACAAAAAATGCTAGCTATGAAATTCGCAAGATAAAGCATTCAGCCCTTTTATTCTTATGTTATTTTCATTATCATCACTTCCACCATAGAATGAATGGTAATTTGTGATTTGGTTGACTTGGAAGTGACTTCATTCATTCATTCATTCATGTACTATTGGACATTGGATCTTTAAGAAATTAAACTCACATAAAACCAACTTTAATTGTCTGCTATCAAAGTTCCCACAGAAGAAGCTTTCTATGTACTGAACATCTTCTCATTTGTTTTAGAATGATATCACAGTTTTGCCTGTGTCATCTTGTTTATATTCCAAGTCAGTTTACTGTTTATGATCTGAGCTCTGGTATTATTAGTCTAGATCTACTTTAGTCTGATGGTGGTCTTTGTTTTTAGTCTCTCTTTTGTGAACCTGGTCTCAGTCACTGTGGCTCATGAGTCTCTGATTACTGGAATCTTTCAATAATTAATGTCTCTTGAATTCTAACACCAGCCTCCTAAAACAAGAGGTGCATTTGTGTTTATGTGTTCCGTGGTTCCGTAATCTGGTTTAGCTAGTCCTGGGGAAACGTCTTTTCTGTTTCTTATTGGAGTTAAGAGTCTGCAGAGTGCATATGTGATTGTATCCAGGCAGAGAGTTGAGTGGAACAAGAGTTTTGAGTGGGAGATTTATTATGACATTGTCATTGACAGGAAAATGACACCCAGGACACAGGAGCAGATGTAACAGGCAACTGCCACTCAGAACATAACAACCAGCACAGCAATTTGCAGGTGGGCTACATATTTGCTTTACCTGTTATAATACTAATGTGATCTGTTTCATAACAGTTCTGTGGTGTCTTAACATCTGACCACCAGCTCTTTTCACAATGGCTTTTGTTTTTCAAGCTTCAACATGGTAGATTTGTTGGTTGTTTAAGGCAAAGTCTAAAGTTTAGATTTCCCACTTCAAAATGATAGACTATTGTGGTGTCCTACAGCCGTCGATTTTGTAAACATTGGTTGTTTTTAATTATTTGCACTTAAGCAGTCAGTAGGCCAAAGAGAAAGTTTTTTTTTTCCACTGACCTAATTTAGTTTGGTCATTCTAGCTGCCAGGGTTTAACTGGGGAGGATATTTGTTGACAGGATTTGTGTGACATCATCTCTTATTCACATGATGGTTTTGGTTTACACACGTGTGTACAGCATTTGCCGTCTGATTGGCTCGTTGAGAGTAAATCTGAACATTTTGAATAAAACTTTTTGCTACTTCTGGGCCAGCCGTAACAAATTAATGTGCACTCTCTCACAAAGATAATGTAAAAACAAATATAAATTTATTAACAAAAATATAGTGAAAACCAGAAACAAAGGGATTAAATTCAGGAGTGGACAAGGCCAAAATAACAAACAAAAATAACTAGTATTAGTACCTTCAAAATTCCCTAAAAGAAAACACATTAAAAAAAAATACAACAAATATTCCCTTACTCCCTTAACCCAAAACATAGAACAAACAATATATGTAAAAGAAATGGCATCACACTCCCTACTTCCTTTAATATGATGGTCTTCGCGGTCTATTGGACCCCAAATGACTTTTGCTCAAATTAAAAAAAAAAAAATATCTTTGTCCAAATGGTTTGAAACTTTCTACGGCTCTCAACACTTTCTAGATCTACAACAAAAATTTCTTTTTTTTATGATATCTGTTTTTATGTTGGCGTGACAAAAATAGTCACACTCGTGGTCTTCGCGGTCTATTGGACCCCGCAATCAAAATAGACAAAATAACATCATCAAAATCAGAAACAACGTAGAACACATAGACAGAAATGACAGAAATAAAGTGGCACACTTCCAACAATGCAAAAAACATCCACAATCCAAAATTATCATGCTCACCACAGGCGCACATACACACACAAACACACACATAAAGAGGAATACATTTATACAGGAATACATACAGACTATAAAAACTGTTCTCTTATCATTTGTAAAATAAAATAATCTAAAATGCAGAACCACCAGAAAAATAAATTGGTAACACTTAGACGCATTGAAAATGTGCGCGGAAACACACACACGCAAATAGCATATAATGGAGCTCTATAGCCATCTAGTGGTTAAAGTGATTTATTACAAATTTTAACATGTATTTTCCAAAAAATGGGCAAAAATCTTACATTAAACCTTGTAAAATTATCCATCGTATCCCCAGGAATGAAAGTTAGAAATCTGGGTCTTTTATAAAGTTTATTTAACATAAAATGCTGTTTTTTTGTAAAAATCCTATTTAATTAAATATTTCTTTATTTATTTATAGACATTTTTTAAAAATCATAAATTCTACAAAAACTGCACAAATGTTGAGTAAAAACATTAATGAACCGAGTAAAATTATATTTAAAAAAAAAATATATTGTTCGGTTACAAAATTAAATGTTGTTGTCTGGGGTCCTACAGACCCTGAAGACCACGATTGTGACTTTATTTTGAAGACCATCAGAGAGTTAAACTCGGTATTTACAAATAATATTTACAAAATATAAATTAAAGCAAAAGTAATTCAAAACAGCAAACTAAGAATTATAATTCGAATAAACAAAAGAAATTTTTACAAAGTGCACACAATCACAGAGAAAACCAAGACAGAGCAAAACAAATGGCACACATTCGACCTTCATAGAGTGTTTGGGGTGGTCCTTTCCACCGGAACCAAAACTAGACCAATCAGGACCTCTGCTGGCTTGAGTGCAGGCCACACCTTCTCCTGCAACAAACACACATTTCTAAAAGACATAAAGGCAGGAACACACCAAGCCGACGCCGACGAACTAGCGCAGATGAAAGCCGACTGTGTTGTCGCCTCGCATCGGGGTAAAAAGCTGTACTTGAACACACCGAGAGAACGTCTCTGGTTACTTATGTAACCCTAGTTCCCTGAAGGGAAAGAGACGGAACGTCATAGGCGGGTGACGTCATCGACCAGGAAACTATATAAGCACCCCAAAACACAAGCGCGCCAGCTTCTGATAAGACTGAAGCAAGTGCTCACGGGCATGCTGGGAGTATGGCATAGACACGCAGCGTCTCGTTCCCTTCAGGGAACTGGTGTTATATACGTAACCAGAGACGTTCCCTGTCAGGGAACTCGAGCTGCGTGACAACGCTTTGGGAACGCTAATACCAACGTCGCCATACGAGCAAGTATCCGTCGTGTGAAGTCAGAGCGCACATTCGGACGAAAGCACCTGCGCCCCTGGAGTGGAGCTGAAGTCGAGATGATAAAACTTCGCGAATGTGTGCGGTGAGGACCAGCCTGCCGCATCACAAACATCCTGGATTGATACTCCTGACAGGATAGCCTTAGAGGCAGCCATACTCCTGGTTGAATGAGCCCGGACAGCCAAAGGAGAAGGCTGACCGGCAGACTCATAGGCAAGTGAGATGGCCTCGACCACCCACTTGCTCAACCTCTGCTTAGATACTGGACAGCCCTTCTTAGGGGGTCCAAAGCAAACGAATAGCTGTTCACTCTTTCATTTATACGTACGCATCTAGGACCCTAACAGGGCAAATCAGATTTAGTTTCTCTTGGTCCGACGTCAGAAATGGAGGAGGACATAAAGCCTGCAGTACAATAGGCCTGACCACATTAGTTGGTACCTTGGGAACGTATCCCGGCCTAGGGAGGAGGAAAGCCTTCACCATGCCTGGTGCAAATTCCAAGCACGAGGGAGAGACCGACAGAGCTTGGATATCTCCTATTCTTTTTAATGTAGATATAGCCAGAAGAAAGATAGTTTTAAGAGTGAGGAATTTCTCCAAAACTTCTTTAATGGGCTCGAACGGTGCTAGAGAGAGACCTTCTAGAACAGTGGTCGCCAACCTGTCGATCGCGATCAACTGGTAGATCTTTATCACTGTCCCAGTAGCTCCCGAAAAAAAATCCAACATTTTTTTAATCCAACTGCTTTATTTATTTTAAATGAAGTGACCAATCAGACAAGAGAAGAGCGCCCGTAGCTCCCGAAAAAAATAGTTTTACGTTTTGCATGCATCTTTTTTTTTAATCCAACTGCTTTATTTATTTTCAATGAAGTGACGAATCAGATAAGAGAAGAGCGCCAGTAAGTTAACTGTCGCAAACGTCAATATGGATCTCCATGGTCATAGCCCGTGGCCGTGAGGTAACAGTCAAACTAGAATGCCGGAGGCTACACGAAAGAAGGCAAAAACATACCATTTTCATCCAGAATGGGAACAGAAATTTCTTTTCACCTTGGTAAAAGATAAGTGTGTATGTATGTTGTGCCACCAAAAACAATCATTATGTAAAAGAGTTAATTTGGAGCGTCACCACAATACCAACCACCCGAAATTTAAAGATCGCTACCCACCAAAGAGCGCCATCCGTGCAAGGAAAGTTGACGAGCTGAGATCTGAGTTGAAGGCCCAGCAATCACTTTTTACAAAATCTTCTGATCAAAATAAGGCTGCGACTGAAGCATCGTTTCGTGTAAGTCACTTTCTGGCTAAAAACAAAAAGCCTTTTACGGATGGCGAAATATTCAAGGAAGCAATGTCCATTACTGCAGAGACTATTTTCAAGGATTTCAAAAACAAAGACGACATAAAAGCCTCACTCCGTGCTGTTGCTCTCGGCCCTGATTCAGTGACAAGGAGGGTCGAGTCACTGTCAGAGGACGTGGATTGACAGGTGTTAAAGGATCTGTCACTCTGTGAATATTTTTCACTGCAGTTCGATGAATCTCTGGATGCAGTGGACGCAGCTCAGCTTGTTGTTTTTGTTAGAATGGCTTTCCAGGATTTTACAACGAAAGAGGACTTCCTCACTCTTTTGCACTTAAAGGAGAGAACACGAGGTGAGGATATTTACAATTAGTTTAAAAAATATGTAAGAGAAAATGATATCCCCATTCATAAACTGGTAGCAATTACCACCGACGGAGCACCGGCGATGCGTGGTGTGCGCCTTGGTTTTATAGCACTGTGCCGTAATGACCCTGATTTTCCCGACTTCAAGAATTATCATTGTGTAATTCATCAGCAGGCCTTGGCAGGGGAAGTTGTGGACTTCTCTCACGTAATGTCATTGGTGGTCAAACTAATAAACTCGATACGAGCAAAAGCACTTCAGCGTCGCTTATTCAAGGCGTTACTGGATGAGCTCGATGCCGCGTACGGAGACCTACTACTTCATGCTGATGTGCGCTGGTTGAGTCGCGGGAAAGTGCTTCAGCGGTTTGTTGACTTACTGCCTGAAATAAAGACATTTCTGTCTGCAAGAAACGAGGAGCACAAGGAACTGTCAGATGATGCGTGGCTGTGTGACCTGGGGTTCCTCACAGACTTGACCGCAAAGCTGAATACACTCAACAACGAGCTCCAGGGAAAAGACCGAAACCTGCCCCACATGATCAGCGCATAAATGCTTTTAAGTCTAAGCTCTGTGTTTGGATCACACATCTTAAAAATGGGAGGCTAACACACTTTCCCAACCTGGAAAAAATGTCACAGAGCATTAAAGACAAGGATGTTTTTCACCCTGAGAAATACTGTGCTTACTTGGAAAAAGTTGCAACAGAGTTCCATATGCGTTTTGGTGAGTTAAACGAAATGAAATGTATTGCTGCGTTTGTTTCAAACCCGTTCATGCTCATTGATATAGAACAGGTTGCAGCCAAATTCCAGCAAGTATTTTCTTTGTCAAGTGGAGTTGACATGGAGATGGTTGATTTGCAAAATGACATTGAGCTGAAAGCCAGATCAAGGGACAGTGACTTTTGGGGACTTGTCAACAGAGAGAAGTCTTTTCTTTTGTCTTTTTCTATCTATTCTTCAATAGGTAGATCTTGCCTTTCATTAAGGCCGAGGTCAGGGATCTTCAGCTTGAAAAGGTTGGTGACCACTGTTCTAGAACAACCGCCAGGTCCCAGGTCGGCACCCTCGTGCGAACTGCTGGCCTCAGCCTCAGAATGCCACGAAGGAAACGGGTAACAAGTGGGTGTCTCCCGAGAGAAGCACCACTCAAAGGGACGTGGTAAGCAGATAAGGCCGCCACATACACCTTCAGTGTGGAGTGGGATAACCCTGTGGAGAAACGCTCCCAAAGGAATTCCAGCACTGCACCCACCGGGCAGTTAACTGGGTCTAGCTGGTGTTCTCCACACCAAGAGCTGAACATTTTCCACCTCAAGGCACATAATTTCCTAGTGGCCGGAGCTCTGGAGTGGAGGATGGTCTCCACGACCTCAGTCGAGAGACCAGATTCTATGAGCTGGGCCCCCTCAGAGGCCAAGCCCACAACCTCCATAGATCTGGGCGGGGTGAAGTATCGACCCGCTCGCCTGAAAGAGAAGGTCCCTCCTCATCGGAATCTCCAGAGGAGAGCTGTCAAGGAGAGAAATTAGGTCCGCAAACCAAACTCGGGCCGGCCAGTACGGGGCTACCAACAGTAGACTGACCCCGTCCCGGCGAACCCTCTCCAGAACTCCTGGGAGCAGAGCAATCGGGGGAAATGCGTTCAGGCGTGACCTCGGCCACTCCTGTACCATCGTGTCCAACCCCAGAGGGGCTGGAGGACTTAGGGAAAACCACAGTTGGCAGTGTGATGTTTCCCTGGATGCAAATAGGTCTACCTCGGCACGACCGAAATGTTTCCATAGGAGCTCCACCACCTCGGGGTGGAGTCTCCACTCCCCGGGCCTCAGCCCCTGCCTCGACAGGATTTCTGCCCCCTGATTCAAATACCCCGGGATATAAATCGCCCTCAGTGAAAGAAGCTTCCCCTGGGACCATAGAAGGATCTGGCGAGCCAGCTTGTATAACTGGCGCGAACGCAGACCCCCCTGATGGTTTATATAAGAGACCACCGATGTGTTGTCTGACCGGACAAGAACATGGTGACCTCTCAGGTCTGGGAGGAAGTGTTTCAGAGCCTGAAACACCGCCATCATTTCTAGACAATTTATGTGCCAATGAAGATGATGGTCCTGCCACAGACCCTGGGCCGGGCGACCACTCATGATCGCCCCCCAGCCTGTGAGAGAGGCGTCCGTCGTTAGTGTTACACGACGACACGGAACCCCCAACACAGGACCTAGGGACAGGAACCAAGGTTCTTTCCACATAGCCAGAGCACGGAGACACCGTCGCGTGACCCTGATCTTGCGGAGCGGGTTTCCACTCGGGGAGAACCCCTTGGTCCTGAGCCACCACTGCAGTGGTCTCATGTACAGCAGGCCGCAAGGTATAACGTTGGACGCTGCTGCCATCAGACCCAGAATCCTCTGATATTCTTTTACAGTGAGTGACTGGCCTAGCTTTGCCTGTTTGACGGCTAAGAGAATCGAAGCTATACGAGCAGGAGACAGACGTGCCTGCATCGTCGTAGAATCCCAAACCACGCCCAGAAAAGTGGTCCTCTGTACTGGAGAAAGCACACTCTTCTTGGCGTTGAGCCTCAACCCCAACTTTTTGATATGGGCGAGAACGACATCTCGATCCCGAATCGCCTGATGCTCCGATTGAGCCAGAATCAACCAATCGTCGATATAGTTTAAAATGCGGATGCCCTGGAGTCGCAGCGGAGCCAGAGCTGCATCCATACATTTCGTGAAAGTTCGGGGAGACAGTGCTAGGCCGAACTGAAGAACCCGATACTGGTACGCTTCGCCCCCGAAAGCGAACCTCAGGAACTTCCTGTGTTGTGGAAGGATGGAAATGTGGAAGTACGCGTCCTTTAGATCTATCGTGATAAACCAGTCCTCGGACCTGATCTGAGACACGATCTGCTTGAGAGTAAGCATTTTGAATTTGAGCTTCCCTACTGAGCGATTTAACAGGCGCAGATCTAAAATTGGACGCAACCCCCCATCCTTCTTTGGAACGATGTAATATCGGCTGTAATAACCCAACTCTCTGCTGGGAGGAAGAACTCGTTCTATAGCCTCCTTCAGCAGGAGAGTTTTCACCTCCTGTTCCATAACCAGAGCCTGCTCGGGGCCCACCACTGTGGGCAGAACCCCTCTGAAGCGAGGCGGGCGTGATCTGAACTGAATCGCGTACCCCTTCTCGATAGTCTGCAGGACCCAATGAGATACATTTGGAAGGCTTTTCCACTCTGCCAAAAAATCTACTAAGGGTACCAGTCTCTCGAGACTGGCCTCTGGAATATTTTGAGTGGCAGACACAGTGCCCTGTAACGGCGCACCGGCAGGGAACAACTGGTCTGACCACTCTAAACCGCTCCTTAGAGCGGGCGAGCGTCCCTCGGGAAAGCGCTCGCTGGGACCGTCTACGCATTGGCACGCAGGCGGGGTTGGCAGAACGGGCCCCTGAGGGCACTGAGAGAGAACGGGCGCTGTGTACTGCAGCGAACACCTTTCTCTCTTGGTGGGGACCACCCTCAGTACCCTGAAGTTTCTGGCGTCAGGGCTTCTTCTTCGACGAAGCCTTCCTGGCGACAATAACCGTCCTCAGATCGGCCTTGTCCCTGGAAGACCTCGTCTGAGAGCGCCGCGCCTCGGCCCAGTCTTGCTGGGGAGGAGCACGAGACGCGACGCTCCTTTTCTGTTGCGCCGGTGTGAGGAGCTACTCGACGGCCAGGGCTGCTCCCGCCCAGCAGCCCCGGAGACATGAACACGGAGGGGGAGAAATTTCTGGAGCGCCGCCGCCTGCTTTTTCTCTTCCTGAAACCTCTCGATGACCGAATTCACTGAGTCACCGAAGAGGCCAGCAGTTGAAAGCGGGGCGTCCAGGAGAAAAGATTTTTCCTTTTCTTTCATGTTGGATAAATTCAACCATAAGTGTCTCTCCGTTGCCACCATGGCTGCCATAGAACGCCCCACTGATTTGGCCGTCTCCTTGGTGGCACGGAGAGATAGATCTGCTGCCTGACGTAATTCTCGAATTACGTCAGCACTAATTTCATCCCCCTCACTCATATCTTTTAATAGGTCTGCTTGATATGCTTGTAATATCGACATAGTATGTAAGCACGCTGCCGCTTGACCTGCCGCCGAGTAAGCTTTGCCCACCAAAGCCGAGTTATTTCTTAATGGCCTTGTGGGCAATGCCAGTGTCTTAAATGACGATGCCGTATCTGGAGATAGATGGCTCGCTAGCGTTTCTTCAGCCTTATCGCCCCATAACCATAATTCTTAGCCCCAGAAATATTTGAATAAACAGATGTTTGCTGGCTAAATATTCTGGATGACACTGGTCTTTTCCATGACCTCGACACCTCGGTGTGGAGGTCAGGAAAGAATGGAAGTCACCGGCGTGGAGGTGCAGCACGAGACGGCAGAAATCTTTCATCTAGTTTACTTCTTGAACGAGATTCCTGTCTATCAGCTAGCCACTCGATGCTTAATTTTTCTACAGCACGAGTGAGCACCTCCATAAGCTCCTCACTAGCAGGAGACTGAAGTGACGAGTCCCCAGTCTCTGCTGCATCAATACTTTCAACATCCAGATCCTCAGAACTGGATAATTGAAGTGATGGTGCCTCAGCCTGGGGGGAAGAAACCGCAGCGCGTGCTTCCACACCCGGATCTGAGGCACTGGATCTACCAGGTAAAGGCTGAGATAAGGCAGAGCCCGTCTCAATCCCCGCTGATAGATCCATTTGCGATCCCCACGATTGAAGCCTCCGCTGTGCCTTGGCAGCAGCGGGACTCGAACCGCGGGGAGCGCGCACCGAACCACTCTCCTCGAAGAGGGCTCGGTGGGAGCGGAGCGTTTTCATTGACATGCACTCGCAATGCTCGCAACCAGCTCCCTCGAGAGCTGACTGGGCATGCTTCACTCCCATACAAACAACACACAGATCGTGAGTGTCCCCACCCGTGATATAACGTGGGCAGGGATGAACACACTTTCTGAACTGCTGTTCGCTCGCCATATTATATATATATATCGGCTCTTTATAGTTTTTTTATATGTGAAAAACTCCTGCCTAGCAATTTCTAAGGACAGACAAAAACACTTTGAGACACAGACTGATATATTCACACACAGAGCGTTTGCTGAAGACTCAGAAGCTGACGCGCTTGTGTTTTGGGGTGCTTATATAGTTTCCTGGTCGATGAAGTCACCCGCCTATGACGTTCCGTCTCGCGATTGGACTGATTTCATACGTGCTTCATGACGCACTCACGCAGGGGCGTTCCCAAAGGGTTGTCACGCAGCTCGAGTACCCTGATAGGGAACTACTGCTGACTGTTAGCTAGAATGCGCGTTCTGCGCCTGCGTATAAATGAGACAACTGTCTATTTCTGCAGATATATTCATCTATATTCGACATTCAAAAAGAGAAACCGACGCTGCAGGCTGCAGATAACGTTACACAAACCATAAACAAAGCAGTGCGTGCTTACCGTTTTGAATATCAATCCTGTTAAATACTTTCTTTATTCCACTCCACTCATGTTAATATTTAAATATTTGCCAAGGAACACTCATGTAAGATGACGTAACATAACAGCAGCCTTCTATCTGTACCGTTTTGACTTCTTTGCTCGCCGTTTTGCTATTATTCTCGTGCACTGACTCGTTCACTAAGCTGAACAGCCAATCAGAGTTCTCTCTCTCACCGACGGCCCGACGCCAAGGACCAATTTCAGCTGACGGTGCACACTGAGAAAACTTAGTCGGCCGGCTTGGTGTGTTCCTGCCTTAAGACATAACAGCCCCACCCTTAAAATAAAAACCATAGGTTTTTAAGGATGGACACATGAAAGTGTCAGCAATCAGATTTTGAACTCCTTTTTTTTAATGCTGGATATCAAATTAAAACCTTGAAAAATCTGTCCACCACATTATCACATTTAACAGGGGCTCACATGCCCCTGTTAAGAAATAAGCTTAAAGGGTTAATCCAGTCAAAATAAATCTCATGAAACAGGAAACCCAGTATCTGTTAGAACATGGTTTAGTAGTTCCCAGTAGTAGTCCCTGGTGTTCCCCGTGTTTGTTAGTCCCCAAGTCCGATGGTACGTCCAGATTCTGCACAGATTATAGGAAAGTCAATGTATTGACTAAACCCGATTCATTCCTGTTGCCTCGTGTTGAAGATTATGTTGACCGTGTTGGAAATTCAAACATTTGTCACTAAACTTGATGTATTAAAAGGATACTGGCAAGTTCCACTTACTGAGAAGGCTTCTGGAATTTCTGCTTTTGCTACTCCTGATGCATTCCTTCAATATAGGGTGATGGCGTTTGGACTACGGAATGCTGGTGCGACTTTACAGCATTTAATGTCAAGAGTGTTACTTAATGTTCCTAATTGTGATGCTTACCTGGATGATTTGGTCTGTTATTCAGATTCTTGGGATGAACATGTCCAACTTCTCAAAAGTGTTTTTGCACGTTTGAAAGATGGCAATCTGTCATTAAATTTGGCGAAATGTGAATTCACTTGTGCAACCGTAACCCATATAGAAAAGAAGGTCGGAAACGGCAAAGTTCGGCCACTTAGTGTCACGGTAGTGCAAGAGTGAGAGAGGAACAAGATGCAGAATGAGCATGAGGGAAAGTTTTACTAACAGGACTGTAGACGAAGCACAACGAGGAGAGTGAGATGTGCAATACAGTTCAACCAGTAGGGCAGGGCAGATGACACGGTGACAGGCAGGAAGGATGACCACTGAGACCAGTCTTGGGTGATAACAGACTAGAAGACAGCACCAGGCGCGACAGTGGGAAGGACCAGGTAGGAAAACGAGACTTGATGCTTGATCTCTCAGAAATAGATCCAGACTTTGTTGCCAGGCAGTGGCTAGGAAAACTCGGGACACAAGGCAGGGCAGGAACAAACACAAGACTTACAATAAAAAAGACAAGACAAACAGGCAAGGCACAAGAGAGTAATTAAATGGCCAAATAAAACCTGAAACAGAACAATTACTAGAGAAGCAAAAGAAAAGCAAGAATAAAATGACTGGAACTTGCGATCAAAAAATAAAGCAAAAGAACAAACTTACAGGGAACTATAAACTAGATACTGGAGATTATAATCTAGAGTAGAAATAAAACTAAAAGAGAAAAAAACAAAAGACTTGGCTGCACAAGGGCAAAAACTAACTAGAACAAGACTGAAAGGAAAAAAGGATACACTATAGCTAGAAACGATCAAATTCACGTCTAGAACAAGACCAATGTTTAACCATAAGCACAGGCAGGCAAACAGGATTACACTGCAAAGCACACAAATAGAACCAGCAAAGACATGATGGAAAGAGGCACAATATAAAGGGAACAGAGCACATGAGGATCAGGTTAGCAAAATTAGTGAAACGAGGACTAGACGTGGACTAAAAAGGGGCCATGGTAACAAGAAAGGCGGAACAAGAGCACATGGCCAACACAAACAAAGATAGAGCCATGTACTCAGGCACAAGACAAACAAGGAAACATTAAACTATGACAAAACAGACAAGACTGTCAGGGGGACCCTGACACTTAGCACTAAAGTTCAAATTATTTGTATGACAGGCTACTATAGAAACTTCTGTAGAAACTTTTCAGATGGGGGTAATCCTCTCACAGGTTTACTCCGAAAAGTGATTTCTTTTGAATGGACTCCTGAATTTCTGTTTGCCTTTGAAGCATTGAAAACTCTGTTGTGTAGTGCACCTGTACTTTCTGCCCCTCAATTCGACAAAGCTTTCAAGTTGGAAGTTGAAGCCAGTGGCACAGGTGCAATATTTATAATAAATGATCAATATAAAATAATGCTTTTATGGTATTTATTAATAATTTCTACATCTACTAATACATTTTTAACATTTCAAGATTTATTAATTGGTTAATGTATTGTAAACAAACATGAATTAAAAATGAACAATGATATATTTCTAAATCACATTAAGCTAGATTAATAAAGGCTGTAAAAATGTTAATTGTTAGTTCATGAAACCTGAAGCATTAACTAATGTTAGTCAAATGTAATGTTATTGTATGTTACCATATAAATTTATCGTGTACTAACATGAACCGTTCAAAAAGTTTGGAATCAGTAAGAATTTTTTTAAGAAATACTTTTATTCAGAAAGTGTCACAAAAAATTGGACAAAAAAAAAATCTATTTCAAATGATGTACTTTTGAACTTTCTGTTCATCCTATTCATTATAAATCCTGAAAAGAATATCACCGTTTCAGCAAAAAATATTAAGCAGCATTACTGTTTTCAACATTGATAATAATAAATGTTTCTTGAGCACCAAATCAGCTTATTAGAATAATTTCTGAAGGCTGAAGTAATGGCTGCTGAATATTCAGCTTTGCCGTTACAGGAATAAATTACATTTTAAAATATAGTAATATAGAAACTAATGTTGACAAATGCATCCTTTGATTTTAATAACGTATTAGTAAATTTTGAAATTAATATTAACTTTTAATTTTAGAACAAATAAATGCAGCCTGATGAGCAAAATAATCTTCTTTCAAAAACAAAAATCTTACCCACCCATCACATTTGAACAGTAGTGTATTTTTTCTGTATTTATCTGTTTATTTTTCAATAATCTAATAAATTAACAATTTAATCATTTATTAAGTTTTTAAACAATAACAGCTGTTTTTAATTATTACTGTATTTTGATCAGATGCAGCCCTTGTGAAGACACTTTTATTTTGAAAAACATTTTAAAATATCTTACAGACACCAAACTTTTTAATGTTAGTATATTTACCAAATACATATTACTTGTATTTGGCCCTTGTCAAGAGGTCATTTTGGAACCTGGCTGTTCTGGGTTTGATACATTGAGCCAGGCATTGGATTTTGTATAAGTTTGTGAGCATTAGAAAATTGCTTTGCTTGTCTTGACAACAAGAACTGTATCTGGCATCATCTGTTGATGACTATAAAAAAAGTGTAAGAAATTACTCATCGGAGGATTGTTCTTGTTGCTATGAATGTCATTCAGTCACACATTTGCTGGCACCAACTCTCCTGGGATGTCTCTCGAGATCTGGATGCCTGTGTACTAAATAAACACTTCCAACACTGGAAATGAAGCATTGCTGAAGGATCCTTAAAAGGGTCCTTAGCAGCTCCAGAGATCCTTTTTGCTTTTCGTTTATCGCATATGCAAAAAAAAAAAAAAAGGCCATTTCACTGAATAAATATGCCTGATGCTTTTCTCTGTTTGTGTTCCAGACAAATTCCCTCTGTCAGAACAGCAAGATGGAGGCTGATGCTAAAACCGTCTCCATCCCCACAAGTGGCTATGAGAGAAGCATAACTATAGTCAGGGGAAACTCCAGTCTGGGTATGTTAACCCTGTTCATTACACTCTTCCTGTCTGTCTTCTTATACATCCTCAGTATGTTTCACAGAGAAGTGAACTCTGTGAGAGACCTGTAAAATATGTGTTTGCATGTGTGTATAGATGTTGTTTATGTGTGTGTATGTGGTGCAGCTCTTGGTGTGGATCTTAAAACACCTCACAAACTATCCCAGATGAAGCTACACATATTAAGTAGGGATGTAACATTTTGTATTAGTATATGATGTGATGGTTTGCAGAAGTATTTTTGCTATTTAGCATGTACTTTAGTTTGCATGTTTGTATTTATGGTTTTTAAAGAGTAGTGATTTCTCTCTTTTTTTCTGATGTTTTGAGCCAAGTCAAACTATACATAATGCATTGCAGAGCTCAACAAAACTTTTTTTTTTTTTTTTGCTGGGTAGTAGTACCATTATTTTCCCTGTTCCTAATACAATATTTATATATTCTTATTACAAGGAAAAGTAAGATATTATTAA
Source organism: Siphateles boraxobius (assembly GCF_051911475.1). Taxonomy (NCBI): domain Eukaryota; kingdom Metazoa; phylum Chordata; class Actinopteri; order Cypriniformes; family Leuciscidae; genus Siphateles; species Siphateles boraxobius. The sequence goes on along the minus strand of NW_027508721.1, from coordinate 1,452,945 downwards.
AGGGTTAGTTCACCCAAAAATAAATATTCTGTCATAATTTACTCACATTTATGTAGTTCCAAACCCGTAAGACTTCTGTTTATCTTCAGAACACAAAACAAGATCTTTTTAATGAAATCTGAGTTTTCTGTCCATCCATTGACAGCTACGCTACTGAAACTTTGATACTTCAAAAAGTTCATAAAGAGATCGTAAAAGTAATCCACATGATTTGAGCGGTTTAGTCCAGATTTTCTGAAGAGATTGATCGCTTTATATGATGAACAGATTTAATTCAGTTTTGTATTCACGTTTAAACATTGATCAGCAAAAATAAACACAAGCTCAACTCAATCTGCTTGACGAGCAAAAACAAACCTCATTGGTTCTTGTGAAAGCTCAAATGTGCTGCGTAACACGAGAATGAACCTCATTGGTTCTCACACGCCAAGCAAACACGCTTGAGCTTCCGTTTCCTATAACTGATGTATGAGTTGACGAATGTTTAAATGTGAATAAAAGCCTAAATTCAATCCGTTCATAATATAAAAGATTGAGTCTCAAAAAAATTGGACTAAACCACTCATTTAGAATTAGATTTACGATCTCTTTATGAACTTTTTGAAGCGTCTAAATGTCAATTGCGTAGCTGTCACTGGAGGGACAGAAAGCTCTTAGATTTCATCAAAAAAATCTTAATTTGTGTTCTGAAGATGAATGAAAGTCTTACAGATTTGAAGCGGCATGAGGGTGAGTAAAAGATGACAGAATTTTCATTTTTGGGTGAACTGTCCCTTTGAGTATAGTATGCTATACCTTTAAATATATTAAATTGGACACATTCAATCAATCAAAAAAGACATTTAAAATGTCACAAAATGTTTCCAGTTGAAATAAATGCTGTTCAATTGAACATCAAAGAATTTTGAAAAAATAAAAATGTATCATGGTTTCCTCAAAAATATAAAGCAGGATAATTGTTTTCAACATTGATAATAATAATAAATGTTTCTTGAGCACCAAATCAGCAAGATTTCTGAAGGATCACGACACTAAAGACTGGAGTAATGATGCTAAAAAATTGAGCTTTGCCAGCAGAGGAATACATTACATTTTAAAATATATTAAAATAGAAAACAGCTGTTTTAAATAATATTGTAATTATATTTCATAATATTACAGTTATTATTTTTGACCAGAAAGTTATGGCACACAGTGATTTGTTAAACATTTGAAGCCCATTTTTACTAATGCATCTAAGATTTTCACAAATCAATCATTTACAATTTTAACCAAACTTCAGCTTCATAACTTTATACTGGAGATATATTTTAGCAGAATTTGCAACAATGATGTTGAATAAATCACAGAATACATGTCTTAGTAGGGTAAGTGACAGTCCTGTCAGCTGCCCGAAGCACACACTGGCCTCAGGCCATCCAAATTGCTCAGCCCTGCAGTGTTTATAAAGCTTTTATAAATCATAAGGCTCGGTGAAGAATATAGAAGTCATGGCTTCCAATTAAAACTTGATCTTTCTCTTTTTCTTTCTTTTTGTTGAATATACATCCAATTTGACACAGAGCTCTGCATGAGTGTTATTTAATTCATCAATTCCAGCATCCGGTTTCATCTTACATTTTTTTAAATTGACGTTACAATCAGTAATTTATGAGTCAGTCATTTATGTTGAATGATGAAATAGAGATTATAAATCGTGATGTGTTGTCTCTTATTGTGTGTCTTTTGTTCTGTTGTTCTCTTGTGTCATCTCTGTCCTGTGCTGTGCTTTACATGGTCAGATGTGCACTGCTGTAACTAGCGCACTATGATTGTACTGTAATTTGACTGTTCAGACACAAAACATGATAAATGGATGTTCAAATTGAAAATAAAAACTTAAAAAGCAACAAATCTCAAATTCTTTACGACCATAGTGTTGTCTCCATGTTTGGTGTGTTTCCTTGCATGTTAGCTCTCACATCTGTTTATTTTGCCTTTCTTTTCTCTTTGCGTGGACTACTAATTATTCATAAATCAGCTGCATGTTATTATTTTTAAAATAGGCTTGCATGGTGCATTATTCAAATTGAGAGCAATTTAGACAGATTTATTACAGCTGAAATGTAGTACAAAGCCAACCAGTCACTTTAAACCCACAATGATGTCAACGGCATGGTTTGACGTTCATTATGTAGAAAATAATCTCAGCTTAATAATCGTGAAATGATTTGTTGAAGGAATACTCTGTGATTTTAATACAACACTGAGTCAAAGCCACAACTTAATATGTCGTGAAAGGTAAGTGAGGGGTTTTAAGACTCTATCAAACGCACTGACTCTACATGGTGCACCGACACTTTCACTGTTTCTAGGAGAAAAAAATCTCATAATGCTTTGAATGAGAGAGTTTGAATCGGTAAGACGATTGAATTCATGGGGTATGTAAATGACATCTAGCGGATGATGTTACTTTTAAAATAAGAGAATGTCTGATGTGGTTAAAATTCCCATCACACCCACACTCACTGTCACACTTTAACACACACTTTTGTTGGTTATGATATACATATATTAAAATAACTCATATGGAATGGCCCGGGGCTGATTGTCACACTTTTTACTTTAGTGAATATTTTTCAATGTAGGTTTATTTTTGAAAGCCTATTTTTGTTCAGGTACATACCTTATAGTCCTGGCTACATACAATTAATTTCCACGGTTACTGCCCACAAAACAAAATCCAGTTTTTTGGACGGACATTGACCTTTTTTACACCATATGGGGTAATCTGTGACAATGGAACCTGCCATTAAACAGCCTGTTATAGGCATTGAAGTAAAATGTAAAAGGTGTAACAATTAAAAAAACATCAAAGATGTTAAAGGTAATGCACAAAAAATATAAAATCAAAATACTTTTGAAAACTCGTGACAATACAAGCACATAGCCTAAGTTTACTTTGTAAATGTGTGTGTGTGTGTGTGTGTGTGTGTGTGTGTGTGTGTGTGTGTGTGTGTCTGTGTGTCTGTGTGTGTGTGTGTGTGTGTGTGTGTGTGTGTGTGTGTGTGTGTGTGTGTGTGTGTGTGTGTGTGTGTGTGTGGTGGGTGGGTGTGTGGTGTGTGTGTAGGAATGACAGTGAGTGCTTTAAGGGATGGTTCAGGCATCATAATCCGCTCTGTGGTTCATGGCGGGTCGATCAGTAAAGACGGGAGACTGGCAGTGGGGGATGGAATCATAGCCATCAATGGGGAATCTTCCACCAACCTGACCAATGCACAAGCCAGAGCTATGCTACGCAGACTTTCACTGATTGGACCTGATCTCAGGTGCACACACACACACACACACACACACACACACACACACACACACACACACACACACACACACACACACACACACACACACACACTTGTTTACCTAGCTTTGGCTAAATGAGAACGTAACATTGATTTCTAGTTCTGTTTTTATATAAAGCTAATTTAAATGACTACAAGATAACCATAACATAATAATATTTATAATATATTTACAATAACATTTATTATATTATATTAAACAAATAGTGTTATTTTTATTTCCACAAAATAAGTTGGTAACACTTAACAACAAGGTTTAATTTGTATAGCTATATTAGTTAACATGAACTAACAATGAAAAATATTTCTAAAACATTTATTAATCTTTGTTAATTGTTAATCTCAACATTTACTAATACATTATTAAAATCAAACGTTTCATCTGTTAACATTAGTAAATTAACCTGAACTAAAATGCTCATTGTTAGTTTATATTAATGTATTAACAAACCTTAATTAATGGAACCTCATTGTAAAGTGTTACCAATAAGTTTGTTCCGTTATAAATGAACAAACACACAGATTTTTTATTACAAAATTTTGGGGTCTGAATTAAGTCTCTTTTGCTCATCAAGGCTGCATTTATTTGATCAAATATACAGTAAAAACAATAATACTGTGAAATATTATTACAATTTTGAAAAAAGATATGTTTAATTTAAATATATTTTAAATGGTAATTTACCCCTTTGATGGCCAAGCTGAATTTTCCAGTCTTTAGTTTTACATGATCCTTCGGAAATCATTCTAATATGCTGATTTGGTGCTCAAAACACATTTCTCATAATTATCAATGCCGAAAATAGTTATGCTGCTTAATATTTTTGTAGAAACCGTGAACATTCTTTTAAATATAATTTTTTTTGACATTATAAATGTTTTTACTGCCTCTTTTGATCAATAAAATGCATCCATGCTGAATAAAAGTATACATTTATTTAAAAAAATAAAATAAAAACTTCCTGACCCTAAACTTTTGATTGTTAGTTTCTTATAACAAACATTTTTATTAGACTACATAAGTACTTTAATCTTTATTGATTTATTGATTTAGTTGGAGAGATCAAAATTTAAAGAAAGGTGATGATCTAACAAGTAGCACATTTCATTTGTTGCTGGAATTGTATTTTTCATCAATACAGCCTCAGTCAAACCATGTTTTTGCTTGTTTCTGTGTGTTTTGGTGTATTTCAGTGTGATGTACGTACCTGCTGCCTTCCTGGACATGCACAGAGCCAGCTACGCCCAATCAAAAGAGGAAATGGAAATACACAGAACAGCTACTGTCCAATCCCGGCTCTCACAGAACCTTCCTTTTGAACCCCTGTATGGAATCTGAGACTATTTTTTTTTTCTATATGTTTTGTTGTTTCTTATGGTGTTTTAATGCATATTTGCTTTGTGTTAGAGAATGCATTTCGGAACAACAAAATACAGTAGATGGAAAAGGAGTAAACGGAAAGACTCAAGCTGAAGAAGAGAATGAACGAATAGATAACCACAGTCAAATAGAACAAAGAGAGGACAGTGAAAGACTGGGAAAAATGGTGAAGGATGAAAAAACGGCCTTGAAGAGTGAGAACGGACAAAGACGAGGGAGAGGAAAAGACAGACGAAAAGATGAAGAAGAGACTCATGGGAAAGATTGTAACTCATGGAGTCAGCCTAGAAGGTATCAATTAAATAACAAAATAGTCCAGCATTCACATTTAACATGTTCATGTGTAATAATGGGGATATTTTCCTGTGTCCTAGAGTAACATTATTTAGGGCCGGGGGCACGTGCCTTGGCTTCAGTGTGGTGGGGGGTCGTGGTATGGGCAGTCGATTGAGCAATGGAGAAATGAGACGAGGCATCTTCATAAAACATATCGCTGAGGACAGTCCAGCTGCACACAACAGCACTCTAAAGAAAGGAGACAGAATTCTTCAGGTGTGTGTGTGTGTGTGTGTGTGTGCATGTGTTTTTATTAAAGAGTAGCTTTTAACTGTTGGTCTGCTCTACTTTAGGGCTTATTCTAGCCAAGAACTGCTCACTTAGACAAGAAGATAATGTGTGAAATACCAATAACAGAAAGAACCTTGGTCGAATAATAACACACGAGTCAATAATTGAAAGTACCAATTATTTCTCAGACGTAAATCAAAACATTTTAGTTTAAGGTTTATTTGTTACTTTGTAATTATTACAAATATAAGTACTGAGTAATATAATTTAACAGCATTTACTTATTATAGGGTTAGAGTTAGGTTTAAGGTTTGGTTTAGATTTAGTTGCTTGTAATTATGAATATGTCACTGTTACTATAGTAAGTAGTACATGTAACCTGTATAACAAGGGCACTGTAAAATAAAGTGTTACCCAAAACACAAAGCAGAATATAATTAATATCCTCTCAGATTTGATGCCATGAAAACCTTGAAAATAATCCTATGATTAAAGCTAGCATGAAAAGGAGGTTGTGATAGCCTATTTTGCCCTATTGTGATACAAATCTGAGTGAAACAGCTTCTCGAAGAAAAAAAAAATATTTAGGGCAGGACTTGATTTTGCCTATGGAATTGATGGATCATTTTAGTTTGTTATTGCTGTGATCTCATGTGAGTGACAGGATGTCCCGCCCTCGTGCCAGTAAACACGTCATTAGAGAAGAAAAGAGATGTCGTTGAAAGAGGGAGGGGAAGTTATTTTAATTAAAGATTTCGAGGGCGCATGAATTTATAATGTGAAAAATTTATAAAATGTAAAAAAATTATGTGCACTGACAAATTGTTTATAAAAAAAATACTTCAGTTTTCCATAAAAAATAAGAATTGTCCATTTAATTTCAAGATGACTTTAAAGTATGATTCACCAAAAATGATTCTGAAAATTCTGTCAATATCTGCCTGATTCCAAACCTGCACCAAAAAAAGTGTTTTTTTTATTTTCTTCTTTTTCTTTATTATTCTTACCACTCACAATAACCACAAAAAGTAAATGAGAACTCGGGCTGCCAGGCATTTAAAAGGATGCAGAAGGCACCATAAAGATATCATAAAAGTACATTCTCAGTTATCTGATGAAATGGACTTTAATGTATTGAACGTACGCTTGTACTGTACTTCAAATCAAAGTATATTTTTTGCAAAAACTGTGCTATGCAGATAATATAATATAAATTAAAAATGTAAATGCCACTTAAATGTCCTTAAAGAGAATAGACTTTCATGACTGTTTCTTACTGCACTCAAGTACAGTTTTGAAAGTGTGAACTTTGTAATGTCAAATTAAGCTTTACTTTAAAGTACATTTTAAATCAGTATGTTTTAATCCTTAGTTGTGTTTTATAGACACTTATTTGATGTGTTGATCAACATACTAAAGCACATGAATGTGCTTAGTTATACATGGCATAGAAGTTTTTAAAGAAATGACATGAAATTATTTTTAGTTTACCATATATGCTTGACAGTACATTCGGCAGGAGACTTAAACAGTATTTCAGAGACAATTGATGAATTATGAAATTACATATAAATACGTACTTAAATCCTACTTAGCTAATTCCTAAAAAAATTTAATATAAATTTTAATTATAATTGTCATTTAAATTCAATAGAAAAAATATTAATTAGCACTTTATAACACTTTATTTGATGGTGTAGTTACACTTTACATGTACTTACTATAATAATAGAAAAATTTAAGGCAGCAACTTTTTTTACAGTGCATAATTTAAAGTACAATCAACTTGGATGTTTAAGTCATTTCAACTTAAATTACATTAAAACTGACTTTAAAAAATGAGTTAAATCTTGTCTAACTTAAAAAAGTTGAAAATTGCTTAATTTATTTTGATGAGTTAAAGCAAAAACATACGTTTTCATAACTTATTGATCATATAATTTTTTCTCAGTGTGCATAATTTCAAGCAACTAGCCCTAAACCAAACCCTAAACCTAACTTAACTACATGTACTTACTATAGGGGTTAACTAATGTTATACATTACATGTTGTGTAATTACAGTAACAACGTCACTTTAAAATTAAGTGTAACCGTATATACTCTTAATGTGTATTATTTCTGTAATACCTACTCTTTTTCTTTTCTTTCTTTTTTTTTTTTTCCCCTTTTTTGTAATTTTGGAGCTTGACAGCCCTAGTTCGTTCCCTTTCATTATACTGAAAGGGTCAGGCCAGGAGATTTTTCAAAAATTCACTTTTTGCGAAAGGAAAAAAATTCAAGTTTGAAACAACTTGAAAGTGGGTATAGAAAAAATCCCAATCAGATAGTCAGATTGGAATTGGTGATTTTACTCTGCTCTTTTAAATTTTGTGTGAAATATTCATCAGACGGCATGAGGCTGAGACTAGTTAGTGTTGATGAACAGTGATGGGAATTGGGTGACGCATAATGATCTCCATCTGCTGGTCATAATAAGCTAATGCATCACTCCTACTCTGACCTAAATAAACTAGATAACAAGATTAGTTTAAAGAAAATCTGGGGCAAACTGGTTAACTTGAAAGTAGAAGTATATTGAAAGGAATGAGAGACTCGGGAGAAGGAACTTCACACATTGCATTTTTAATATGTGTTTTGGCAGGTTCAAGGTGTAGATGTGAGTGATTACACTCATGAAGAAGCCGTTGAGACAATTCGTCAGGCAGGAGACAGAGTAGAGCTACTAGTGCAGAGTCCTCAGGTAACACAGAGACACACATGGACACACATTATCACTTCACAAATACTCATACTCAGTGCTAGAATATACAATAGACAAGACAAAACATGAGTACACATTTATTTCCTCTCTATCCCCAGGTGTCAGCCCCTGGCAACTGCGCTGAAGATGACAATGTATCAAAATCAAATTGTCAAAATCATGAGGTATATTTCTGCTTATGCTATTGTGTGTATCATTAATGTCTTTTAGTAGATGTATATGGTAATATGAAAGTTTTTCTCCTCTTTAGGATCCCAAGATCCCCATTAATCTCTCCCCAACCTACCCCTTCAGCCCCATTCCCTTTAAGGTCTGTAATGTGTGTTTGCATAGTAATGATCTAATATATCTATATAAGTTACATATTATCTACATGCTGAACACTAACCTTCTGAAAAAGAGGTACTCATAAGAATACTTTAAAAAATACTTATTTACTTATAGGAAAAATAAAGATACTCAAGTGTGAACTAATTGTAATATTTTGGAACACTTATGTTAATCGCAATTAAATGAAAATGTAGTTTAAAATTATATTAAATGCAATTTAGAGTGCTTTTTGACCCACTTAAGTATTACAACTTTATAATTTCATAATTACTTTCATTGTCTTTGAAATATGGTTAAAGTGTAATGTACTTAGAGCATTTATAGCTAGCTAAAATTATACTTTGTCATTTCTATTAAAACTTGTGTCTAATGTATTTTAATACATTTCTAATTACACATTTGTATTGATGTTGTATTGAAGTTGCGATTTAATACAGCGATATAGTAATTTTAAATGTTATATCAAATAATACGAATCAGTTTTACTTACTGTTTATAGTGTAATATTAGTCAACACACCAAAGTATGAAGAATCATAATTTTAAACATTATTTAAAATGTACTTTTAAATAATACTTTTAATTTTAAATTATTACAAAGTGCACTTTTTAAGTGTACTGAAGTGTGATTAGAAACAGTCATGGAAGTGTAATTAAGGCCTGTTCCCACCAACACAAGGGCGATAATTAGAACGAGAAAGTTCTAAAACAAATTCTAAATGTAAAATAATAGCAGAGTCCGCACCACAAATGCAACGATAACGACACTGTGAAACGATATTGTTGGACTCACTTTCAGAATAATTTTTTTCCATCTGATGACTGAAAAAACATTGACAGCCAATCAGAATCCATCCTGCTGCAAAAGCTCGAACATTTAAAGCGGCAGATGACAAAACTGCAACATGTTTATAATAAACAGAACGATGTTATGCATATGGTTATCGTTATTGGTGTGAAGTGGCTTTTTATTTGAGTAATAGTGTATTATCTGCAAGTACCATTTTGTAAAAAATATATTCTTTTAAGATTTGAAGGAGGCTACACTATAAGTACACATTCAATACAGTTGTGAGTACTTTTTTTTCAGAAGGGTAAATGGCAATAAAACACAACATTTCCTGATCTATGGAGATGATAAAAATCTAATAAAAGCGTGTTTTTTTTCTTAACATGTTTTTTTAATGAAAACATTTTATTTATCATGTTTCTTTATATTGCTGCGTCAGTATTTATTAACAAGAAAATATCTGATTTTTGTGCTATACTGTTGAGTATAACTGAGAGAACTGATTAAATAATTTATTTTCTGAAGAATATAATCACTCTTTATATTGCATTTGTAGCGTACAGAAGACTGCAAATTGGGGAAACCTCCGCATCCCGTTCCTCCCCCGTTCCTCCTGAAACTGCCCTCTAGGCCAGTGAACACAGAAACAGATGGAGTGCAGAAGGTTCCAGAGAGACCACCCCTGCCAGAAGAGGCTTCACATCATCACAGCGAGCAGGAGCAAGCCTCTTACTGGAGTATGTTTGTGTCTGTGTGTGTTACACAAAGGGGACCAAATCAGTGTTGCCAGATCTCGCGAGACAAATAAGCAACCAGGCCCGTGAAAACAAGCCCAAAACAAGCGACTTTTTCTCATAGACAGTGAAAGAGCTTTTTTTACGGAGCCCCCTAGGTTCCGGGAAGAGAAAAATAAATAAACTGTGCACGGTTTTACAATCCGTGGGGACGGATAGTTTTAAACTGTGGGTACAGATTGTCAATTTACATCAATGTGAACAGATTGGTAAACTGTGCCCAGTTTTGTAAAACTGTGCACACGGTACAGTTTATTTTTCTTCTGTAATGAAGCTTGGCTGTCCATCTAGTGTAAAATGTTGGTACTGCGGCCAAATAAAATCTCACTGAAAGCTAATTTTTTGAGATATCAACCTAAAATTTGGAACACAACTACTTCAGATTTTTGGCTTACATTTTCTCTTGCAGTTTTAGAGTAAAATATATTTTGTAATATATATATTTTATATAAAATATAAATAATTATATTTTTACATTGTTCATTTTCATAAACTCAAACTTGTATAACTTTTTTTCTGTTTCACTTTCATAATTTCATAATACTTCACTTCAACAATAATCTGGCAAATGTCTTCTTTAAAACAAGACCAACCATAGGTCTATATTCCAAAGCATTCTTGAATTACAACCATTTAAGTTTGAATAGTGATTTTCATGTCTATGCGAAAAAAGGGGGAGTGACAGTTAAAGGGTTAAATGATATTAAACTATAACATCTATATCTAGAATATCTCAAATATAATTAATATATTAAAACTCTACTACAGTCCAGTCACCATCAGTCGTGACGATCGCGACTCGCACGTATTTTCATGTAAACGTCACTCACTGACGTTTTCCTAACCAGAAAAAAACCCGATTGCCCTGCTCTGCCTCTGATTGGCTAGTACTCATTGCCATCTGGGTCAGAGCCAATTAGAAGCAGGATGTGGGTGGGAAAAAACTCTGTGTATAGGGAAAGGGGAGAGACAGAGGGAACAGGCAAGACAAACTCCTACGTTTACATAACATAAGCTATAGAAAATATCTGCTTGACAACGAGCTGAGAACAAGCCCAAATAAGCAACTACACTTTAGAAACAAGCCCAAAACAAACGCGACCCGCAACTACCAATATTTGTAAGCAACTTTACAGAAAAACAAGCCCCAAGTCGCTTATAATAAGCGAGACTTGGCAACACTGGACCAAATGTCCCCTAAAGACCAAACCTGAAATCTCCTACATTGTGAGGAACCGTCCTCACCATGAAAACTGCTTGCAGTTTTGTTTGCAGAAAGGTTTAAATGAGCCTTAGGAGTAAATCATAGGGAATCAAAAATATCCTTAGCTCAGAATACAGGTCAATGCCCACTAATGTGTCTGTATTGCTTTTTCTGGATGTTTTGACATGTTTGTGTGTGTGTGTAAGCAGGCCGTATGCAGCAGAGGTATGGCAGTCTGCCTGGAGAGCTTCACATGTTTGATCTGGACTGTGGCTCATACAGCTCTGGACTAGGACTGTGTTTGTCAGAAAACAGAGATGGAGTGCGTGGAAGAATGAGCGTGTACGTGTCAGAGATCAAACCAGACGGGGCTGCTTCTGCAGATGGTCAGGTCAGAGTGGGAGATGAACTACTGGAGGTGAGAACCACCTCCTTACATTTACATTTATTCATTTTGCTGACGCTTTTATCCAAAGCGACTTACAATTGCTATGTATGTCAGAGGTCGCACGCCTCCAGAGGTCTGGAGCAACTAGGGGTTAAGTGTCTTGCTCAGGGACACATTGGTGTCTCACAGTGGTTTCGAACCCGGGTCTCTTACACCAAAGGCATGTGTCTTATCCACTGCGATAATAATTCTTATCCAAATTATTCCAGACATGCTGTATATATATATTATTAGAAAGCAAACCCATTCAGTTTCTCGTGATGCAAGGAAGACAGAAGTCCAGTGTAACACTCTAAATTGAGATCATTTCAGCAAACACTGATTTTAACGTAAATTTTCCAATGTGTAATGTCTTTGAATTCAAACTATTATTGTTTTTTCTGTAGGTTGTTGATTAAAGGTTACCATGAACAACAGATCCTTATACTGTCACTGGCAACTAACATAGAATATTTTATTGAGGTTTGATTGTAACAAAAGTAATGCAACAGAATTTGAATTGGTCAAGTCTTATAATATTTTAATTATCCAAATAGTAATAAAAATATTTTTATTAAAAAAATGATCAATACTCATTTAATGGTTATATTACATCATTATATATTATATATGGCTTCATTGACACTTCAGTTCAAAAAGCGGGCATTCCAGGGTTCTCAGGATGCTTAGAACATATCAATGTTATCTGGCAACAAATTAAATCAGCTAAAAAGGAGAAGGAGCTCCATGTAACATTCCTGGATTTGGCTAATGCATAAGGTTCAGTGCCACATGAGCTTCTTTGGGCAGCATTTGATTTTTTTAGAGTACCAATGTCAATAACAAATTTAGTGAAAGCCTATTTTGGAGATTTGCAATTTAGTTTCTCAACTCCAAAATTCAGCACTACATGGCAATGCTTAGAGGTTGGAATAATGGCAGGATGCCCCATTTCTCCACTGGCTTTTACCATGGCAATGGAAGTAATCATTAGGGCATCAAGATGGGTAGTAGGAGGCGAGCGCTTGGTTTCTGGGATGCGACTACCACCAATCAGAGCATACAAGGATGACATGACAACCATGACTACAACAGTAGCCTGCACTAATCGGTTATTGGGGAAGTTAACAGATAATATTGAATGGGCACGAATGCAATTTAGGGATCTAAAGGACACAGTTCGAGTGGGAGAAGTTAGACGACAAGCAGTGGAAGGGTTGAAGAGCATAAACAGCTGTGCTCTACCAGGCAAACTGAAACTCTGGTGCTTTCAGTTTGGTCTACTGCCAAGGTTGCTGTGGCCACTGACTGTGTATGAGGTTTCTTTGACAACAGTGGATAAGCTGGAAGCGTTAATAAGTTCATACATCAGGAAATGGTTGGGAGTTCCACGCTGCCTCAGCAGAATGGGACTTTATAGTAAAGGAGTATTGCAGCTGCCAGTCTCTGTTTTAACCGAGGAGTTTAAGTGTGCCAAGGTCAGACTGGAAATGACGTTAGCAGAGTCACGCGACAAATGTGTAAGGGAGACAGCCCCTGTGGTAAAAACTGGTAGAAAGTGGTCAGCAAAGAAATCTGTAGTAGAGGCAAAGGCTGACCTTCAAATTGGGGATATCGGGGGATAGGTACAGCATGGAAGAGGGGGTTTTGGGCTCAGTTTAGCTCCTCCTAAATGGTACAAGGCAGGCCCAGCCCAAAGGAGGAAGCTGGTAGTCAACGAGGTGCGAAAGCAGGAGGAGAGGATGAGATGTATAAAGGCCATTTCCCAGGCCAAGCAGGGAGAGTGGATGAGATGGGAGAGTGTGGAACAACGCAAAATGGGCTGGCAAGACCTTTGGTCAATGGAAGAGAGTAGGATCAGTTTCCTTATTAGGTCAACATATGATGTTCTCCCATCACCGCAGAACCTAAACCTCTGGGTAGGAGAGGATCCATCTTGTCCTTTGTGTTCATCAGATATTGTTTTGTGGTCTGGATCAGCACGCATTGTTCAACTGATAGAGTTAACAGTGCCATGGGAGGACGCGGTAGATGAGGCATATGAGAGGAAGAAACTGCGGTATGCTCATCTGGCCACTGAAGCAGAACAGCGAGGATGGAGAGTCCAGGTTTATCCAGTGGAAGTGGGTTGTCGTGGTTTTGTGGCACACTCTACAACCCGGTTCCTCAGAGACGTCGGATTCAGTGGCCAAGAGTTGCGTCGTACAGTAAAGAACTTATCTGAAGCAGCAGAAAGGAGCAGCAACTGGCTGTGGTTGAGACGGAAAGATTCTAGCTGGCTGTGTACAGGCCGCCATGCTACGGTTTCGTAGAATTCTTGAAAACTTGAAAGGTCTGTTGGTTTATTTGTATAGGTTGTATAGTATTTACTGTCATTACGTTCCTATGTATATTGCGTGAATGACGGGTGGTTGGGCAGATATTGTGTTTTGCGGTAGGTGGTATGCCATACGGAACCGTTGCCACTGAAACTGCATATTAACGCACCAGTGGGGCTCGACAGCCTTAGTCAAACGGGTTGGCGCGTATGGTTGGGTTGCGGAGAGATTGTGAGATTGTGGTTAGGTCTCAGCAGCAACTGTTGGTTTATTTGTATAGGTTGTATAGTATTTACAGTCATTACGTTCCTGTGTATATTGCGTGAATGACGGGTGGTTGGGCAGATATTGTGTTTTGTGGTAGGTGGTATGCCATACGGAACCGTTGCCACTGAAACTGCATATTAACGCACCAGTGGGGCTCGACAGCCTTAGTCAAACGGGTTGGCGCGTATGGTTGGGTTGCGGAGAGATTGTGAGATTGTGGTTAGGTCTCAGCAGCAAGAGGGAAGTAGAGGTCAGTAACCTGGGCTGAGTTGAGTGGGGGACGGAGGGGGGTGACTCTGGACGCCAGAGTCACTGTCGAGCCCTCTTGAGGTGTCGTGGGCTAGTCGACGAAACACTGAGGACGGAAGGTGCCCACTTGAAGACCCTAGAGATGTTCCCTACTCCGCTCAATCCAGAGGGTTGTTATGGGGGGACCGCACTGAGGTTGCAGCCGTTGTGTGTGCTGACGCGCTATACACTGTATTAACACCAGACAGAAGATTCACGTCACCAGATGGAAAGAAGCGTAAATGGATGGAGAAGCATAGGTTACTGTAAAGCTACGTCTTAGTTGGTGATTATCTTGGCGAAAGCCGAGTACAAATCAGCATGAAGTTTTAACATCTACTCTCGTGTAATGGAAATCATCTTTAATTAACATAAAATAATATATTTATGAGTGAAATAGTGACATACATAAAACAAAACAAAAAATAAATATATATAGTGAATAGTGAACAATGATTTAACATATTTCAGATCATTATAATCGTCATATCATTAGCCAATAAATACAATCAATCCCGATCAGCCTTTTAATTTAAATACTGACAGATATAAGAATTAGTACCATTTAACAGTGAGAACTAATCAGTATTAGAAATAAATAAATAAAGGAATTTTAGTATAGTAGCACATTTTAATACTACTAGTCTCTTATTTAAGTTTTTTTAAATATACACGTATAAAATAAAAATATATTTTTTCAATTGTTACCATTGTAAACACCGATTTTTTTGTGTTTGGTTTATTGATTAAATTTGATAATATGATCTAGCCTTTCTCTTTATAATTCTATTAATTCTACATGTATTTGGCACACATGAAAGTTATAAAACATGGTATGTAGCTTTGTATTAGTCTGTGAGTAATAAAGGACAATGTAAAATGTTACAATTGCCCCTAATCTTCTCAACATAACTAAAAGAGCAAAACTTGTGAAATATGTCTCTTATCAAAGGTTGAGGTTTGTCGTCTTCATGGTAATGTGTATATTTTGCAGATAAATGGACAAGTGCTGTATGGACGCAGTCACCAGAATGCAACAGCAATCATCAACAATGTTCCAGCTAAAGTTAAGATTCTGCTCACAAGGTGAGACATTTTATCATGAATGCAGACTAACACATGCATTATAATATACTCATCATATACTGTAGGTAGCCTATGTATATTATTACTGTGATGTCCAAAAGTGTGAGACCAAGATGAATGTAAAATTTTAAATAGAGGAAGAGATTCTGCAATATTTCTAGGCCAGCTCAAATGCATGGTGCCATGAACGAATTTCAATTCAACATTTCTCTCAAATTTTAATGCTGATATTTGTCATTTGTAATGAAAATTCTGTATGAAATTTGAAATCAAACTAGAAGTATTTTCACTAAAATTCTCTTTTTTTGGAGTTTTTTTTGCATGTGTAGTTTATATGTAACATATTTTGATTCACATATTTAATTTTCTCATCAGGAATAAAGATGCACAGAAACAAATGACTACAGGACCAGTAAAGGAGGCAATGGAGCCATACACACACATACACACACATATAAATAAACTAAAATACTTCTTAAAATAGTAAAAGTCATAATAATTATAGAGCTATACTCGATTAACAAAACAAATCATTGTCAAAAAAAAAAACATTCTTAACAAGTTCATTACAATAATTTTGCATATTTAGCTGTATGTGTCTGACAAGTTCATTGAAAATCTTTTTTTAATTATTTAATTTATTCTGAAATACTCTTTAATTTAACTTCATTTACCACATGTCTGCTTCACTAAAGATCTTCTATATCTTATGTCATCTCATGACAGTTTTATCTGTTTAGATGGACAACTGTCCTGTTAAATTTCCTGGCATGCATATGAATATGGTCAGAGAAGGTCAACATTCATTTTTATCACAGGTAAAACAGTCAAACCAAATGTTAGACAAACACATGACACAAAATATCTGCCTGCTTTGTTCTCATTGTCTTTGTTCTCATGATTTTGTTTGCCGGTAGGATGGAAGGATCAGCAAAGAGGATAAACTGAAATCCCGCTCCTCAGAGAGCCTCAACATTGGTCTTCCTGCTCCAGTCAATGCCACATCCAATCATAAGCCTTCCTGTCATCCCGCCAGTCACATGCCCCTCAGCTGCTTTGTTCCTCCATCATCTGGCATTTCATCAGCTGACTGCAGCTCAACAGCCAATCAGAGCTCTCGCACGGGGCCTCACAGCACTTCTTACTTGGCCCAGTGTTCTGTGAGCTCGGACCCCCTTACATGTCCCATCATAGCTGGCTGTATAAATACTATTGATATCTGCAAGGGCTCCACGGGGCTCGGCCTCAGCATAGTTGGAGGCTGCAACACACTACTGGTGAGAAATTAAAAAGGAAACTGAGTATATTAGACTTCACTATGGCGAAACTTGAAATACAATGAAGCAACTTGAATGCAAACCTGAATTTTCTTTATTCCTTGGAACACAAAAGGAGTTTAGAAGAAAGTTCACACTGTGTTTTTCTTTACAATGAATCGTTATATTGAATATGGGTCTGTCGCACTGCAAAAATGACATAAAGCATTTATGCATTATCCAAAGCAACTTAACATTTTATCAGTTCATGCACTGCCTGGGAATTGAACCCAAGACCTTTGCATTGTAATTGTTATGCTCTAATGGAATTCACCTTAAAAGTGGCTAATGCACTATAGCGCAGGTCTTCAGAAGCCGTACAATAGCTTTGAGTGGGAAACTGACTCATCATTACTAAATGATGTTCTTCTTGAAACTACTCTAATTTTTTTTTTGGAGGGAACTATCCCTTTAAATAAATATTCCTGGTCAAATGAAACGTCTAGCTTACATTATGGTAACCCTCGTTCCCTGAAGGAGGGAACGGAGATGCCACTTCGAGACTGACGAATAGGAATTTCGCTAGAGAGGCCAATCTACTTTGAGTGAAAATAAACAAGCCAATGCACATTGGCTTGCAATCATTTGCATCAGCTGTTCAGCCACGCAGCGTGGGTATATATTGAGCAGCCGTGCAATTGCACTTCAGTTTTTTGCTGAGGAGCCAATGCCGATAAGCTGGCGGGCCGCAGCAGATGTGGCAACGGGACGTGGCGTCTCCGTTTCCTCCTTTAGGGAACGAGGGTTACCATATGTAACCTAGACGTTCCTCTTCAGTTGGTTAGTCGACACCACGTTGAGACGCTGGGAAAGTGTGCCCTTACTGTTAGGAAGGAGAACGCTGCGGAACCCACATTCTTCCCCGAAAGAGTTATGTGGAGATATACATATGGACTAACCCGAAGGTTGTACTGCATATGAATACTGGGTGACTTAGCCCAAGGGAAAGACACAGGCTTACGTTTAGGAGCAGCCATGAAAGAAACGCACATATGGGATCCCCGTAGGGTCACACATATGGGACCCAGCCTAGACCCGGTTCTCAAGGATTCAATGGATAACAGGCCTGGCACCGGACACTCCGCCATGTCCAGGCAGAGGGTGTTGGAGGGCTCTCCAACAGGTTTTTCACTATGGAGCAATAAGGGTGCACAGTAGGGTGCAGCAAGCCAACAGAGCCGAGCCACTCAGTGCTTCTACCCGTCTAGGGTGAGAACACGGGAGGGGACCGGCTCTACACGTAGGCTATAATATCTAGCGAACGTGTTAGGTGTCGCCCAGCCCTCAGCTCTACAGATATCTGTTAGCGAGGAGCCACGTGCCAGCGCCCAGGAGTGAGACTGCAACCTGAGCGGACAGGGCACGCCTTGTGCATGGTAAGCCAAGGCGATGGCATCCACTATCCAGTGGGCCACCTTCTGCTTGGAGACAGCCATTCCCTTCTGCTGGCCTCCTTAACAGACAAAGAGCTGGTCTGAGGTGCTGAGACTTGAGTTCTGTCCACGTACAAACGCAGAGCCTGGACGGGACAGAGCAAAGCCAGGGCTGGGTCTGTCTCCTCCAGGGGCAGTGCTTGCTGGTTCACCACCTGGTCCCTGAAGGGAGTGGTAAGAACCTTGGGCACATAACCAAACCGGCGTCCTAGTACAACATGGTTGTCACCCGGCCCGAACTCTAGGCACAATTCGTCGACCAAAAATGCCTGCAGGTGCCCTACCCTCTTGATAGAGGCCAGCACCTCTCTGCGAGAAGAAGCAAGGTGGCAAGACATGGGCATCGGCTGCTCTCACTGTAGTAGAGTGGATGGCCTGAAACTTGGGGGGACGCCGGGCGAACTGATTCGCATAGCCAAGCCTGATGGTCCGAATGAGCCAGCGAGATGGACCGGGGAGCGCTAACCAGGCTTGCAGAGACTGTACGAGCGGGACCAAAGGGACCGTTGGCGTACCCGCAGTGGGGCAGCGAGGTGGAACGCAGGGACGCGGCTCGGGATGCTGTCTCTGGGAGGTGGCCCGAAGCGGGGTCTGAGTGTGCTGTGCAACACTTACCTGGTTCCACGGGGCAGTAGGCAGCTAGGTTGCATTCTCGAACTGCACGCTGCTGCCCGCTGACGATAGAAGAGGGGGATGAGAGTGGTGAGGATTCTCTCCTCCCACTGTTCTCCGGGCCCTCTTTGGACCCAGAGATGACAGAAACTGCACTTTTATTGAAAATTTGGGTACTGCTGGTTTTAAGGCCAGCGGCGACACACAAATAAAAGGGAACAAAAGATTTTCCTTCTGGCCCTCTTGTGGGGGAGGGAGCAGTGCGGTCACCATCTCCTGAAGAGCAGTCCAATCTATCTCCGGGTCGCCCGTCCTAGGGCGCCCGTCCCTTTTTCACTTAATTTGTAAAAAAAAAAAAATTGTGGCATTGACAGAAGGCTAGAAATACTCTTGATAAAACATATTAAATATTCCTTTAAATAAAAAAAAAAGAATTTTGAAGTAATGTTGCAATCACCAGAAATCAAAATTGGAGCAAAATCAATATTCTTTCTTTCTCCACATATATTTCGGGCTCTTTCATGTGGAGATAAACAAAGCTTTTGAATTTAAAACATTTTTTAAAAATTATTAAAAATTTTGCACTATTTCTAGGAATAACTGTCAAATTTCCAATTAAACTTTTCACTTAAATGCTGACAATATAATCTTTCTTTCTTTCTTTCTTTCTTTCTTTCTTTCTTTCTTTCTTTCTTTCTTTCTTTCTTTCTTTCTTTCTTTCTTTCTTTCTTTCTTTCTTTCTTTCTTTCTTTCTTTCTTTCTTTCTTTCTTTCTTTCCTTCCTTCCCCAGGGAGTAATAGTGATTCATGAAGTGAACAAGGATGGTGCGGCACACAGAGATGGCCGGTTGTGGGCAGGAGATCATATATTAGAGGTACAGAACTTCAACATTCACCAGTGAAGTTGAACAGAATGTAGTTTATTGATTTTTTCAAAAGAACTTCCATTGACCCAAAGTGTGCATAAACGTAGTACATAGAGGAACTGTCATTACTGTAAACTCATGGCTTAGATTATAAAAAATTACATCAACAATGTACAGTGCACATATTTATGGGCTGATTAAACTGAACTTAGTATCCAAACAGGCAAATATTGAATCTACTTGTCCTTTCCAAGGTTCTTTGAATGGCCCTTGAGTGTAG
This sequence comes from Siphateles boraxobius, assembly GCF_051911475.1. Taxonomy (NCBI): domain Eukaryota; kingdom Metazoa; phylum Chordata; class Actinopteri; order Cypriniformes; family Leuciscidae; genus Siphateles; species Siphateles boraxobius. The sequence continues at coordinate 1,432,884 of NW_027508721.1, read as the reverse complement.
TCACTGTTCTCTCCTCCAGGTGAACGGCATTGATCTGAGAATGGCCACTCATGAGGAGGCCTTGAGTGTCCTGCGCTTGAGTCCGCAGCGTGTGCGATTGTGTATCTACAGAGACCCTGTGACAGAGAACCACTCCACACACACCCTGCAGAACCACACACCCGTGGACATGTGGGACCTCTTCAGTGTGGAACTGAACTGCAAACCAGGACAGGGACTAGGGCTTTGCATTGTGGGTAAAAGGTGGGTTATTCTAAAGGAATTATTACATTACAGAACTGCACACTATAGGCCATGAATAATACATAGAATCAGGTGTTTTCAGAATTCATAATTTTCTGCATGTCTTGCAGGAATGACACTGGAATCTTTGTGTCTGAGATAACAAGGGGAGGGGTTGCAGACTTGAATGAAAGACTGTTGCTAGGTGACCAGATTTTGTCTGTGAATGGGGAGGACATTCGAGCTGCATCACAGGAATACGCCAGCGCACTACTGCAGGTGCACCCAAACACACTTCACTCATGAATACAGTAATTAATGCATTTCTTTCATATTCATAATAGGACTAATTATGTCCTCTCCGTGTGTGTGTTGCAGAGCTGTAGTGGCTCTGTGTTGTTGGAGGTGGCGCGCTTTAAAGCTTTATCATATGGAGATAAGGTAAACGCATTACACAAGACATTATGGATTATTCCTGCTATGCATTGAACTCTCTGATCTAAAACAATAAATAATATATATATATATATATATATATATATATATATATATATATATATATATATATATATATATATGTGTTATAATTTAAGAAAATATTTCTATTAAAAATATGCTCTGTTTTAAGTTCAGGCCATAAATAAACAAAATTAATAACTTTTTACAACAAAAATGAACCATCACTGAACTTACTTAAGATGGACAATTACGCTATTTTCTTCTGATCTGCTGTACAACTTAAACAAACTTTGTTGCATTATTTTCCTGTTATCACTGTAAAGCTGCTTTGAAACAATTTGTATTTTTAAAAAGCGCTATATAAATAAAGGTGACTTGACTTGTCAATGGCAAAAAAAAAAAACTCCCAACAGAATTGAAATAAAAAGTTTTAGTTAGCCATTACTCAGTGACTTTGAGTTGACATTAGGGTGACATTAACTTTTTTTTGTTAATGTTGATATATTCAACCATCTTTTGCTGTTGTTTTGTTATCCGATTGTTAGAATTTTTTCAAACATGGTGGAGTTAGACCAGCTGATACCACAAAAAGACTAATATGATAATTAGATATTAGAATACATTGTATATCTACATTGTAATAACTAATATAAAAAAAATTGTGAGTTTGAGGTCAGTAAGATTTGTTTTGTTGTTGAAATAATTTAATACTGTAATTCAGCAAGAACGGATTAAATTGACTAAAAGTAACAAAGACATTTATAATGTTACAAATGATTTCTACTTCAACTTTCTATTCTCAAAATAATCCTGAAAAAAAAAACTTATATCATGATTTCCATAAAAATATAAGCAGCACAACATTGATAATAATAATAAATGTTTCTTGAGCACCAAATCCACTTTTGAATGATTTCTGAAAGATCATTTGACACTGAAAACTGAACTAATGGATGTTGAAAATTCAGCCTTGCTATCACATAAATAAATGATATTTAGAAAAATCATTTATTTATTTTGTTTTTTTACATTTTTACAGTGTTTTTGATCAAATAAATGCAGCATTAGTGAGCACTTGGTGAGCCTTCCTTCATTAAAAAAATCTCACCTACCCCAAATCTTTTGAATGCTAATGTATCATGGAGATTTAAGTATGCATACCATACACATGCCATACAATATTTACAGCACACAAGCACAACTTATCAGATCTACACAGTGCGCAATCTATAGGCAGTGTTTGAGAGTCAGTGTTCTATTTTTGTTGTGGCAGGTGGGCGAGGTGGACGTCCCTCTTCTCTCCTCTCTCTGCACATATGACTGTAAGAGTGTCTGTCACATGATAATTATTCACTATTCAGTTCTATTCATCAGTACCATCAATGAGTTTTCATCTTTTTCCACAGCTTTGGACGGGAACGTTGACATCAGAACTGTCACCGTTCAGAAGGTTGGTTTGGTTTTCTAAGCACTTTTAATGCAGTAATTTAAGGCATGTTGATGCAGTAACTGTATGATCCAGTAGTAAATGTATAAGGTTGGTATGATTCTGTCCCAGCATGAGTGTGAGTCTGTGGAGTTGAGATTGAGGGAAACACTGGGAGATCCAATGATTTACATCTCCAACCTGGACCCTACCACACCTGCAGCACGCTCAGGACTTCTGCAGGTAGAGAGAGAATGAGAACGCTTGAGTCTTTGTGGGAATTGGGCCTGAAAGCATTTTGGGCAACATGAGTTTAAGTCCCAGCTTTTGGTTCTTTCCCAGTCTCTTTTCCCTTTTTCTCTTTCTGTGCACAGACATTTCTGTGTAGAGACATTTCCTGGAATTTCTCTGTACACCCTGAAAAATAAAGGTTCCGGCATCTGCGGTTCCATGAGAAACCTTTAAAATCCATGGAAACTTTCCATTCACCTAAAGGTTCTTAATAGTGGAAAAAGTACTTAAGATTGTTAAAACTTTCTTCAAACCAAGAAAAGAGACAGACTCTTTCATGTTCCTTTATGAACTTTTCACTGAAACGTTCTTCATTGACACAAAAATGGTTCTTCTATGGTATCTCTGAAAAAAAAATTTTTTTTGAAACCTTTATTTTTAAGAGTGGACTATCCCAATAAACCCCATCTATGTATCATCTTTTTACTCTTTTAATTCATTTTATAACTGTATCGTATATCTCATTTAATTTATTTTCAATAACTGTTTTAATTTTCCTTGCTTTTATTTTGTGATTATTTTAATTCCTTTCTGTAAAGCACTTTGAATTGCCATAAATGTGCTAAATAAACTTGCCATGCCTAAAGGCAAAAATACCAACAAATTATTTCCAAAAAAAGAGAAAGTGTTGATCATCGTAAACCTCAAGATATACATCAAACTGTATGTACACTAGCATTTGGAACTTTGGGCTCAGTAAGTTTTTATCCATGCATAAAATTGATTAAAAGTGACAGTAAAGACATTTATAATGTTACAAAACATTTCTTTTTAAATAAATGCTGTTCTTTTAAACTGTTCGTCAAAGAATCTTGAAAAATTTACATTTTTAAACACGTTAAAACAGAAAACAGTTTTTTTTAAATTGTAATCATATTTCACAATATTACCATTTTACTGTAATTTTGATCAAATAAAAGTAGCCTTGAGCGTTAGAGACCAATGACCAATAAACCAATCAAAAGTTGACTCCGAACTTCTGAATGACTTCGAACTTCCTAAAACAAGCTACTTTTCATACCAGTTTTATTTTATATTACATACTAGTTTATCAAACAAATAACTGGTACTACTACTACAAAAAACAAAAAACGGGGGGGGGGGGAAACACCAAACTGAATACCCTACTAACAACAACCCACTATCTTCAAAAATAAATAAATAACTGAATTGAATTGAATTTTCAGTTGGGTGCCAGAGTCATCAGCATTAACGGTACATCAACAGAAAGTCTCTCAGTCACTGAGGCAAGTTCCCTCCTGAGAAACAGCAGCGGAGCCGTCACACTGCAGGTGTGTATCATCAGACACATATCAAATCATTTCAGATACAAAACATAATCAAATGTTCAATCATTGTACACAGAGCTCATCTTTCCATGAATGTCACACTCTGTGTGTTTGATTAAAGGTGATGCCAAGTGGCTGTGCAGATGGAGCTAGCTTCAGTAAAGATCGCTCATCTTTAATTCACTCCTCACCTGGACTCGCAGAAAATGACTCTACCCTGAACCACCAGAGGTACGAGAAATAAATATTTATAGTTTCCAATATAGAAACTGCCAAACTATAGTCCTATTTTATTGGCAATAGTCTCATAAATAATTAAGATAATGGATACTTTTCACATTTCCAAGGTTCTCAGAAGTGGATGTCGTCATAGTTCTATAGTGGTGAACAGGAGCAAATATAATTTTTAGGTTTCCATAAAGATGTTAAATTTGCCGTCACTCCCTCAGCTATTGTATTAGAAACACCTTCGCAGCAGTGTTAGTTTTTTTTTACTGTATATTACTGTATTTTTGGTGAGCATTCTTTCATTTGGGTACAATCAAATTTATTTCATATTCCATCTAGGGCACTTGGTACCGCTGATCTATACATTAAATTGTAGAAGTTAAAAACAAACAATATCCCAAATTATATTTATTCACCCATTATTCATATGTAAAGAACTCCAAAAAGATTTAGAAAGTAATTTTATTTAACTGCGAGCTGTGCCTCAGTTTGCTTTCATTTTCGTTCAATATTACACTTTCTATCTGAAAAGTTTCATCACTAAAATTAATGCGGCCCAGGACAATTTTTTTATGTGTGAGTCACTGGAACAAATGAGTAGTTTATATCATACAGAACCTTTAGTCAACTATGCTCACATTATGCTGACGATGGCTCTGATTTATGCTAGCATTTAAGATTTATTACTGGTTTCATCCCAACGCTGCCTTCAATGAGTCCATGAAATATATTAAAATTGCCCTTTTTACTGAAATGTCTGCTTGTGGATATTTCGGAGCAAGTGTGCGAGTGCAGTTCTTTAAAGCCGTGAGACTCTAGAGTCAGCAGAATTCTACACATAGATAAAGGACTTCCCCTCAGGGCACCCAGACTATTCAGACAACCCTGTTCAATAGAAGTGTTATGCTTGCTTTTTTCACTTAACTGCACTAAGAGATTAATCTTTGCCCTGTTTTCCAGTAGGGTGTCTCTGAAAAAAAAAGGGGTTTAATTCTATTTGTCTGTTGTGTGTGTTTAAGTTCTCCTCAGTTCCAGACTGTCACTCTTGAACGTGGCTCTGCTGGGCTTGGCTTCAGTATTGTAGGAGGATTTGGCAGTTCCCATGGTGACTTGCCCATCTATGTCAAGAACATATTTCCCAAGGTACACAAGAAAGAGACACTGCCGTTGAGTTGCCTTGAGTAAATATATTGACTGCAGTGAGCCACAGAGATCAATACATATCCAAACACACGTTCAGTTTGCAAGGATTGCGGCATGTGCACGACATAGAGTCCTCTGACTGAGAAAGGAATGTTATTTGTGAATTTGAGCGTGAAGCGTATGTGACAGTGCTGTTTCCACAGGGAGCTGCGGTGGAGGACGGGCGTCTGTGTCGCGGGGATCAGCTGCTGACAGTAAACGGACAGAGTCTGAAGGGTGTCACTCACTCCGAGGCTGTCGAGCTCCTTAGACAAACCAGCGGGACGGTTACTCTACAAGTACTTCCAAAAAGACTACCAACATGCTGATAATGTCACACAATGTCACTTTCCCTTGTCGTGACGATTCTTAGACCTCAAGGAGGAGATGCATGATTGATTGTTAAACACAGAGGGAGACAGATTCTGCAAGCTGTATTTCTCAGAAAACATCTCCCAAAATTGCAACAAAAAAAAGTATTTCAGATAAAATGTGAATCTAAATAGTGTGTAAAGTGGGAGAAGCCAATAGAGACTAGTGCTAAACCAGTGGTTCTCAACCAGGGGGCTGCAGGGTGGCATATTATTAATATTTTTTTTATTTAAATAACATTATTAATATATTAAATGGGTCATGAACTGCATTATTTTATAATGTTTCCTGGGGTGCACTTATAATGTTAGTATGATTTTTACATAAAAAACTGTCATTAGAAATGAAAGACATTTTTCCTAGCCTGATTTTAGCCCTCTGATTTGAACGTTCTGTCTAAAAAAATTTGCTATGAGACTTCAGTGTAAACGCAAAACATCGTAAACATCTTTGCAAGTGAAATAGCTGAGTATCACATGTGGAACTCCCTCAAAAACATTCAGCACATTTTTACTATTACAGCTCTCAAAGTTAACTAATCGTGAAAAGTGTTGATTATAGCATTATATTTAGATTGTAAAATGTTGCAGTGGATGAGCATTGTAGCCGATCACAGACATGTTGAGTAAATGAATAAACTAGTGATTCTTCGCATTGTATACCCTTTTCCTTGTTTGTTATGTCGCTTTGCCCGGTTTATAAAATGTGCTATTGTTGATCTCACTTCATAAAATTGATCTGTCGATTGTTGTTCTAATGTAATCTGGTTGTATCATAGCAATGCCAATAATTTATTATTAGCCTTTTATTATTATGAATGCAGAACATGAATCATTACAACTTGTTTCTGCACTCTCGCGAATGGTTTCATCATAACTAAAAGTTCAAACTTTTAAAAAAGAGATTCGTTGATTCTAACGTTTTGGCGAGAGTCCAGAACTCAGTCGATGATAAACTCGCGCTGTTTGAGTGACAGCTCAAGCGATTGTAAAGGGAGCGTTCTTTGATCGCTTTCTATATATAACTTAATCACAGTTTAAATAACAGTTTATTTTCATCCTAATAAGAGAAACAATGTGAAGTTGACCATTTATTCACTGGTTTGATTTGCTGACACAGATAAAGAACTTCTGACTGTACATGAATCAATAGGCTAACGTTACATATCAGAAATCACTGGTCACGGATCAGGCTTTAGAATTAACACAGTTACTTACATGTTGTTGCATTACTGTCGAGTCCATATCGTAAAAACAAAGCCTGCACCGAAATTGCAAATGATTTACCAAATAATCTACAGTGAAATGTACAGAATACGTTAGCATTAGGATAGTCTGGAAGGTATTTCAGTCCAGTAATCCTATGCTTTCCTCACTTTGTCATCTCACTAACACGCCAGTGGGCAATGAAGTAGTAGGCGTTTATTATATGTATTTTTAGTTACCCTTTATTTAACCAGATAAAACTTTCTGAGATTAAAAAATCTCTTTTACAGAAGTGACCTGGCCAAGATGAGCAACACAACATTATCAAAAAAAGTAGGCGTTGATTTTCTCTTTCATCTATCTATGACGTCATAAATTGGCACATTCCACTAGCACTGATCTATATAGAATGACTATATTCTATATAGATCAGTGTCCACTAGTCATTTTCTGAGATTGGTTTCCAATAAAAGCTGTTTTTGGACTAACAAGGAAGTTTTCAGTTCTGAAACTTATAATGACCTCTTATATGTCAAAAGCTCAAGGAAGATTGGATTTCTCAATTCATGACCCCTTTAAATCTTAATTGATTTAAAAAGCATACAATCAAAATGAAACTGGAAAAATTGTCTTTTCTCTCAATAAATGTTTTTATTGAGGAACAGCTCAAGAAACTAGAAACTTTAAATTGTGGATAATTTATCCTCATCAAACAGGTTGAGAACCACTGTGCTAAACTATGAGTCTTTGACATACTACATATCAGCTGTCTTTTTGTACTTTAGATTTGTACCATTGTACATTAATTTTCAGTCTTCAGTATGAGTTATATAAATATAACTGGCATAGCTTATGGCATAACTAACAATGAGAGCTCACATTAAGCATAATTATTTGTAAGACTGGTTCAGTTAGACATTTAGGTTACATAAATCATGCAAAAAAATGTCTATGAAACTATTTAAAGCAAGACTGATATTATAAAAGTATTTTCTGACTGTAACCCAGTAATGAATCATAAACATTGTGTTTGTATATGTTGTCAGATGCATTACATGTAAATCAGCACTTCACTGTGTCCGTTAGAATGACATTCAACTACTGTATTTTCAACATTCAACATTTTTTCTACTGTAAATTTACCTGTATACAAAATACATCATTTTATTGCTGTAAATAATTGTCTATTAAAGCCTTCATGTTAGACTAACAATTAAGTACTGAAAATATTCTGCAATTTTAAGTACTGTTAAATAAAATACCTGGACCTATGTACTGTTGTTTACCCAGATACTATATATATATATATATATATATCAGTAATTAATCTGTTTACAATTCTGCGCCACAACCATATGATCAATACTTGTGATTTGCATCATCAAGAATCATGGAGATAATTAGGTCCCACTTTATATTAAGTGGCTTTAAGTACTATGTACTATAGTCAACACAATAAGTACATTGTTCTTATTTTTCGATGTAAGTACATAGTACTTAAAGCCACTTAATATAAAGTGGGACCGATAATGATGACAAAACACAATAAATCTCTACAACATAATTCTTGTTTTAATTTTTGATATAGCACACATTAAGTCATTTACAGAATAACCTCTATAACACTCTATAAATCTAGATCCCACAGTGCTGCCATAGAAAACATTAAGAAATGTATTATTTATATATCTGCAAGTATTCAAAGTAACAAAGGAAAAAAGCAAATATGACAGATACATATTTACATTGTGATCACTAAGCTGACATGCAGCAAAGTACAGTGGGTGTCCACATCTTTAGTGGAAGAGGGTGTATAATTGTGAACAACAGAAGGTAATATATTAAAATGCTCATGTATTTTGTCATGGGTGTTACATGAGTGAGATGACATTAAGTGCCCTTAATACTGTTTACCTTTAAGATGAATATAGCTTTAACGTCATGTGTTAACAGTTTGATGCATGTGTCAAGTCTGATATGCTTGATGAATTGTGAACCATATAATGACTTCTGTGAAAATGTGTGGTCCACCCCCAGCGCCTGGTCCCTCTGCTGAAAGCAGCTTAAGCTGAGTGATGGCTTTCAGGAAGTGCACGAGTATGACTCACAGACAAAAAAAGTTCTGTTTATAGAGCTGATGTCATTCAGCCACTCACATCTTTATGAAAGCAGAGAGTGTGAGGGTTTCTGTCTCAGACCCTCCTATGTTTATCTCAGTTCTTGGCCTTTCCTTTACCCCTGCCTTTCCCCTTCCCAGAAGCCCCTGGTTTCTCTAGTTTGACGTCTTTTGCTGGTTTGGCTTTCTTCTGCTGTAAGAGTGAAGAAAAAAAAAATCTGGTGAATAACGGTGTAGCATTTTGAGTGATTTATAATGGAAATTTGCCTATATGTAGGCGCTGATGGAATATGAAGGCTACTTCTGCATTTTCTGTGCTGATTTTGGGAAAAGGTGTGGAATTCTGTACAATAAATTTGAACATGGTAAAATATGCTATTATTACACTCATAAGAGTGTAGTACTCTAAATTGTGCTGTACACAATAAAATTTGCCAAAATGTTTAATAAGTTACATGTAGTCTCACAATGATGGGTGTTTGAATTCTGTGGGTTCTGTGAGTTCTGAACCACTTGCAACAAACTATACTTGTTTGAAAGGATAGTTCACCCCAAAAGGAAAAAAACGTCATCATTTATCACTCAAGCTCACCCTCATGTTGTTCCAAGCTTTCTCTTTAAATTATTATGACTCCTCTGAAGCCATAACAGATCCGTTTCTCAACTCACTGACTATGAACAAGTCACAGTGGTTTAAGAAGATTTGGAATATAGAGCAATAGACAGCAACTTCTATGGTGCTTTTGTGACCTCTTTTAATGCCTGAAAGCTTCAGTCTCTTTGTAATTGCATGAAAAAGAGTGGAGATTCTTCAAAAATTCACCTTTTAAGTTCCAAGAAACAAGGGAAGTCATACAGGTTTGGAACAATATGATGACGTAAGCGCTGAAAGCCTACATTAAATCTGATCATTATACAAAGCGATCATGTCTCTTCAGGATTTAACCACTTACGGATGGATTACATTTTTTGAAGCATCAAAGTTTTGGATGAGTTGACTTTAAATGGAAGGACAGAAATCTAAACTTCATTAAAAATAACTTCATGAGATTCGACAAATGAACAAAAGTGAAACAACATCAGGCTGAGAATTGATGACATCATTTACATTTTTGGGTGAATTATGCCTTTAAAGTGTTCTCCAAATGAGATGTTATTAAGTTAACATGATTGGAAAACTGATATACAAGTCGAAATGAAAGCTACTGGATTGCTGTTTTGATATCTACCTTGATCATTGCATCTCTGGTAAGCCCATCATCTTCTTCCTCTTCCTGGGCCTGAGATTCATTGTCAAGCTCTCCTACAAGCTCAGGGTCAACAGCACCTTTACGGCTTTTCTTAACCACTTGTAAGGAGTACGGCATAAGATGGGATTCCTTATTGTAGGCTCTTGTAAATGCAGCTTTCACCTGCAGAAAGGGAAAAAAACGGAGCTGATGGGGATAAAGTGTGGCATACAGCACCTCCAGATGTTTTTCTGTTAAAACACAATTAACTCAGATGGAGCAGGCATCTGTCAAAGCAATGAACTGTCAACTGGACCACCGGTTTTTCTTGTCCTGGAGGATAACTCTACAATATGCTAAGAAAATCACACACACACACACACACACACACACCTTGGAGTCTAGCTTAGAATAAGGATCCGGCTGTCCGCCCCATGTGCTGATCTCAATCATGTTATCAACATCCTCTTTAATGATGTCATAATCATCCATGAGCTTCACGCTCTGATTGGCTCCTTCTGAACCTTGGGACTGAAGAGGCTCTAATATTGCGGAGCGCAAATATGGCAGGTAATCCAGATTTATTGCTTCCTTACTACTTAACGTCCTGCAGGATAAGAAATAGGCAAGCTTTTAAGAAAGCGAAAATGAGGTTTAAAGACTTCATACTTCAGACATGGAGGAAAAGAGAGGGAGAGAAAAGTGTGTTTTCTCACTTTAGGCTCATGTGTGAAGCCAGCTCCTGTATGATGCGGCTGTGTTTGCCAGCTGATGAGAACTTGCCCAACCAGCTGGGAAAGGTTGGAAACTGACTCATATAGCCACGCATCAGTTCCCCCGGCAACACGCTTGCATAAATTGCCTGGAAATAAATACACACGGATATATGAAAAACCTTAGATTGTTTTCACTGATCTATGCAAAACTACTATGTAAACAAGTTTTGTAATATGTTGAAAATCAGTGCTGTAATATGACTTTATTCATCTTTTCTGCCTCACAAAATGTAATTTTGAAAATGGACACTTCAGGGCCTGATTTTTTTTTGAGCTGCTACAGCATGTAAAGATGTCGACCGAGGATTTGTACGTCAACACTGATGAGAAGACAATGGCTGGAAGTATGTTACCTGTGTAGGAAGCAGAGACCAGGTCTGTTTGGAACGGATCTGTTTGTCCACTAAATCTCCATCGCAAATGCTGTCAGCTGTTTTACTCAACAACACCAAATGATTCTTCAGATTTCCCCTGATAAACATCAAATGTCACAATTATACAATCATGCTTTCATCTGCAGTTAGAATAGACTTTTTAAAATCTTGCGAAACAAAAATGTCTTCAAAGTGTACAAGCTGTAACTGTTGGTGTGAGCTAAGGCTGACCGATACATAGAATATAAGAGATATTATTGCAAGAATTGTGCTGGCAAGATTCAATTTGTGAATATTGCAGTAATGTTAAAAGTTTAGCTTATTTTCTATAGACAAATTTATCTGTAAAATTTCAATTTTGTATGTCAAAATAGATCTGTGCATTAAGTATAAATACAAACTAATAGATCTGCCTTTGTTCTACATAATGTGTAATTTGTTTCTTTGTTCTTCAAAAAATCTAATTTTGTTTTATTCTGCATCCAACATTTTGTCTGTTCTATTCTCACTATGTATTTTTCATGGGGATCAAATTAAAAACACCTTTTTAAATGATCAGAGAGCAAATGTATTGAGATAAATATGGAATATCTTCATAATTTGGGAAAATATAGAGATCATCTATTGTGCATGTCTAAAACTCACCCTGCGGCAGCTGGTCGGACATGCAGGTAGTTTTCTTGGACAAATAGTGGTGCTAAAGAGTAGTCATGAAAGAAAAGGTCTGATTTGTCAATCAAAGACATGTGGGCGGTTTCTTCTCCTGAAGCAAACACCTTCCGGCACACATCAAACGGACCCTGCATAACAAAACACAGATATTGTCATTCTATACAGTCTACTCATGTCATCAATGAGCCCATGCTCATAAAGTGTCTATAATGTATTTAACAGTGTGCGCATGTACCAGTTTCATATCTTTCTTAGCGTTGTTAGCATCAGCTTTGGCCTGGTCATAGGTCATGACTTTGTCTTTAGCCGACCACATGCACAGATTGTGCAGGATCTAGATGTAGAAAAATATAATAACAAATGTTGCAGTGTAAAACACAGGCTTCTATAGTAGACACTGAACCAGTGATAAAAGTCAACAGATTTGTTTGTTAACATCATACCTGTCGAATATCCTGATTGGAAGCCAGGATTACTTCATTCAGTGCTGGGGGTGGGATTTTCAGACCCTCTTTGAAAGCTATGGACATCATAGCCCCCTGATTGGGCAAAAAGGCAGCTTAAACATTTTTTAAAAATTTACTAAAATAAGATTTTTGGGCTACACTTTTTAAGTTAAAGTGTCCTTGGTAAAGTGTAATTATACAAAGTACTGAGTAATAAACTAAAAACATGTACTACCTGTAAGTTTAACTGCTTGTAATTATGCATCATTTACGGTTATTATTACTATAGTAGGAACATGTAACAAGTGATGATACATTTTTCAGCAATGATATAAAGTAGGGTTTAAAAACAGTGAAAATCTGGGATTTATTTTAATATAATGTTTCTAAAGGATATGATGCAAAATCAATGAGAAATACTTAAGATTCTGCAATATTTCTAGTTCACTAATTAAATAAGCAAGTGTGTGACACAGATCAACAGTGATTGGATCTGACAATCATTTCAAATGCCAGTGAGTACCTTGATCTGCTCAACACGGGGTCTCTGAAACCGCAGGTCGTAGCAGTAGTTGGCCAGAGAGCGGATCTTCTGATGATTGCGGTCATTACACATGCAGATGATGGGAATCTTTGACTGCTTTATCAGACCAATCATCTCCTGTGTGGGTCAAAGGGCAAAGCACAAGTGTCAAGAACCACAATAACTCTCTGAATCCACTGGTGTTCACGGTTCAGAATAGCATAATACTCTTACCAAGACTGCACTATGTAATATATACACTGTGCAAAGTATGTACATTTTCTGTGTGCACAGAATACCCAGATGACCAACTCCATTTGCTCAAAATGAGCAGTATTCAACAGAGCTTACTGAATGGATTACTGTATTCCACATTGCAATGACTTGACCTTTTATTTCCTGTACAGCATAACTGCATGTCAAACTCCAAATTAACCAAATTCATAAATAAAAATTCCTAAATCACCATTTTTATTTGTATCTATGATACCAGGGCAATGAGAAGTAGAATTCTACAGTTTGAAACATTTATTGTGGACAAAGCCAACAGTTTCACATTCTATTTTTAAAAATTGTAGGCAATATATAATATATACTGAGCTAGTGCTCCATTCCACACAGCAACTGAACCCATAAGTATTTAAACACCATCATGACCATTTTTGCTCCTTGAGCACCACCTCTGGTAAAGAGAGATAATGCAATTGAATGTGAGTGTATATGTCTACCTGTATTCCTCCTCTGTCTTCATTTCCTGCCATCCCGTCCACCTCGTCCATTATGAGGACATGTTTACTGCTCACTGTCTGAGATGCACCTGACACCATTAAACACAAAAACATAATGTGTTTACATTATAATCACCAAGTTTAACTTCAAGCCATTTTACAGATGCTACCTGCTGAATTAGCTATTAATTAAGCTAATTACCGGTATAGAAGTTCTTAATGCTGGTGTTGTTGAGTGATTCTGCGATCACTTCCTTTAAGCTGTTCTTACTGCGGGTGCAGCTCGCATTCATCTCCACGTAGCTGTAACCCAACTCCTACAAGCACATATGGAACTCTATTAATGCTTAACCCAATGCAACGAAACTGTAAAACAGACACAGCAATTACAATCATTCACTAATGACTTAATCCTTGACCCAATGCTAAACACTTTAAAACGATTACACAGACTGTTTTTGAAACACACTCAAACTAAATGTTATGCTATATGTATTTACGAGTGAGACTGAACTGACCTCACAGACGAGAGCAGCAGTAGTGGTCTTCCCAACACCAGGAGGACCAGATAACAATGCAGCCTTAAATCCAGAACCATCATCTTTACTCCCAAACTTACCAAATTTGGCTGTTTCACAGAGAGAGAGAGAGAGAGAGAGAGAGAGAGAGAGAGAGAGAGAGAGAGAGAGAGAGAGAGAGAGAGAGAGAGAGAGAGAGAGAGAGAGAGAGAGAGACGCATGAACAATGACATTTGTGACAACAACAGCAAACAGTGCATTTGAATAAACACATTCTGTATGGTTGAAATGGCATGCACCATTAAAATAAATATTATGCTGTGACTGAGTGTAAAATCTGTCAGTGGTCAAGTCAAGTGCACTGCATTATAGGAAACTGGAAACTGTACTCTGGTTATATAATGGTAAAAGTAGAATTGATGTATTATAAGCATATAGAACTTGCATATACTGGTAGTATGCCGTTCCGGCACGGGTAGTTGACATGAATTGCTAAACTCTGTATAAACCATCTAAAACAACATTTACAATTCTTATCTTATACAATGAATAATATCTCATATTAATTGAGAGACTACATTAAGAGAAAATCAGTAGTACTTTACTACGGGACCATTTCATATAAACAAGTCAAGTTGAAAAACTATTAAAGATAAAAATAATATACAAATTTCCAAATCCATATTTTAACTTAAAATCTTTATGTTGATGATCATAGATTATACATTATGTCATCTACCTAAATCTAAACTGTAAAGTGAACACAGTAAGAACAAACTTTAAATACTGACGTGGTGCTTTTGTATTGCCGCTGTGATGTTTATGCCAGTTCTGTAACCAACGCAGAAGCTTGTTGGCACAACTCTGATCCCCTTGCTGTCCAATCAGGTTCTTCAGACTGCGGGGGCGGTACTTATCCACCCACAACAGGCTGCTCCCATCATTCGGTGGGGTAGAGTGGGATACAGGGGATGCTGCCTTGGTTTGATCATAGCTCAAACTCTTTTTGACCTCTGAACGAGAGGCCCCACGTGCTCCAGATTTAGAGGCAGAGCCAGGCTTAGACTTCCGCTCTGAAGGGCTTCTCTTGTTGGGACTGGGCCCTTGTGGTGTGGCCTTCTTGGCTGGAGGAGTGGGCTTGCCTCTAGAGTCTGGAGTCCTTGTTTTAGAGGATTTATTCTAGAATATTGAAGACAGACAGACAGCTCATCACAATATGGGGAAAAACAGACATACTTTGTATGTGTTATTTAGTTTTTCTGCAATATATATTGCGATATGAAAAAATACAGAACACTTTGACTAGATCAATTGAATAGCTATATTTGGAAATGATTATTGATTGGGGTGATTTCGTTAGGCAGTGCATAAAAACATTACTTTTTACATTTAAGTCTTTGTGGGTATGAACCATCTATTTAGGGCTTTTTGTTAAAACTTTAAACATTTGGGTGTTCAAAATAATGGTATACCAATATTCTGCCTAGATAAAAGGTTGAGGTTTTGATGTGAAAAGCACAAGGCTTTAAAAAAAAACAAGGTTGGATATTGGTAATGTAACTCAAAGTGTTAGTGGGTTCTTGTAAAGTGTGAACTTGTGTAAAAACACCCCTAAAAGTAAGCATGTCCATTAGCAATAGAGTCTTTTTTTTTTGTCTGGATGTCTCAGCAGTAGCAATACGACGCATATTCATATAAAATGTCACCCTTCACAGTATGACTATCGCATTAAGCCATATACCGCAATATCGATTTTATTTGGCTAAATATTGTGAGGCTCCAGTGGGCAGTGAGTGCAAGTGAAAGAACAGGAGGGTTGATGGGAGCTACTTTACCTCTGCCTCTGCCGCAATCTCGTATTTAGACTTCTTGCCTGGTTTAGTTCTTATGAGTTCCAACAACTCATCTTCATTAATGATCTTAGTGCCAAAACTCTCTGCCTAAAGGATAGACATTGAAGTTACATTAGCACATAATGTTATAGCTAAACAACTAAAAATTTTAT
Organism: Siphateles boraxobius; assembly: GCF_051911475.1. Taxonomy (NCBI): domain Eukaryota; kingdom Metazoa; phylum Chordata; class Actinopteri; order Cypriniformes; family Leuciscidae; genus Siphateles; species Siphateles boraxobius. The sequence goes on along the minus strand of NW_027508721.1, from coordinate 1,416,823 downwards.
TAAAAGGGTAATTTATAAAAACATTGAAAAAGAAACATACAGAACACTCAAGTTCGAATAAAGAGAAACAATAAAAATTAGGACCTTCTCAGTCTTGGAAACTCCACTGTCTCGTCCCAGAACAAGGTAATTGGTTTTACGGCTGACGTTTCCTGTGACTTTGCCACCATATCGCTCTATTAGTGACTTAGCATCATCCCTCTCCATAGACTCTAACACACCAGTCAACACAAACACACAACCCTCCAGGCAGTTCTCTGCTCCCTAAAACATGCACATAACATTGTTTAAGCAGCTTAAAGGGGCTATATGTAAGAATTTCCATGTATTAATCGCTTTTTTTATTGCCATTGTATAAACAGCTAGTATCGAAACTTTAAAAAAATAGGTCTTCCCCGACTTCCTAGGCTATTATGAAAGCATGTAGACTGATTTTTATGTGGAGAATGTTTTCCGGGAAAATCAAAAGGATTATGACGTTTACATGCCCAATAATTAGTTTTGCACAGCAAAACTAATTAAAACGTTTTTCCATTCCACTGCACTACTATTTTTGGAGTAGCATATCAAATTAATGAAAGTATGAAATATACAAAATCCTATAAAATCCTTTAGTTTAAACCTGCTCGTATAAATAGTCTTGATATAGTTGGCTATGTTTGTTTGATATTTGTTCTGAGAATAGACATGATTTTCTTTTCCTCACAGGAATTCCTCCACAACTACATCAAAGCAATTCTAAGAAAGCATTCTATGCGTTTGTTGTGTTTATATGTCAATCAAAATTTGAGCGCCATCCTCAGGCTAATTAACGCAAGGACATCTTCCTAAAGCGTGTCTGCATGAGTTCAGCGATTAGAATATATTATAGAGCTTACTAAATGTTTACCATAAAATAGCACTAAGACCCAGAATCTGCCCTACCTAAATGTCAGGAGCAACTATTGCTTCTAAGCGAAGAATGAAAAAGAAGTTCGCCGTGAGTATATCAGGGCCTTGAATCACGTTCAGTCTCTTGTACATTACAGAGTGTGTGCACGAGCGCAAGTACAGGCAATAGTTGCTGGCTGCAGTTCACTTAATGACCACTAGTGTCACTATCAACAGGAGTTTCTGAATTCTACATATAGCCCCTTTAAAGGTATAATTTGATTCCTGAAATATATTCATAAATAGCAATGAGACGATAGGCCTTCAGTTGTCAACATGAGTGGTTTAGGTGTTTTTACCTGTGGTACCTCTTTAGACCCAAGAGCTCGTGGTCCTTCTCTGTTCAGAAAGTTACGGTAGGCTGATGAATTTGCCCGTTTTTTCTCAAGATCCTCAGGACTTGTATTCTGAAATATTAGAGACAAAGGTTTTGCACACTAGAGGTTTTTTGCCATATTTATAGAAAAGTATTGTATAAATACAAAATAAAAACTTCATAAAATTTTTTTTTTGCAAATCTTACATTGTCATTTCAAATATCTTCTAATATAAAACAATCCTGCATTTAAGCAGCATATGCAAATTAAATACCTCTGGTTTTGTTGGTGAAGTTTTACTGGGTTCACTTTTAGGTGTGGAAATACTTCTTAATTTTGTCATTCCCATGGAAACACTTCCTGTTTTGGGCGTAGCTGCCTGCTCTGAGCTAGCTGGTGAGATGGGCTCTTTCTTAGGAGAGATCTTAATTTTCTTTTCACCCCTTTTCCTTTGCTCATCCTCTTCATCCTGTCGTTTTTTCATCTGAGCCAGTTTGGAGCTGGTCTTCACAGGACTTGATTTAGGTGATGGGTCTTTTTTAGGTTTGGTGTCTGAGGCAACTGCCTGAGAGCTGCTCTTGGAAGGGGAGAGAGAGTCTACCCGAGCCTAGGAAACAGACAGAAATGTGTAACAAACCAGAAAAAAACATGGCTTCGTTGGCCACACCATATGATTTTTGTGGACATTTGATTATGCAGACAAAAGGTCTTCAAATATTAATAAAGCAGTAAACTTGTTAAAATATTTTCGTGAAAGAATAAATTATGAATAACTACTTGCATGTGTATGTTTACTATGCATATTTAAATCAGAATGAGACACTGAGTTAAGACAAACTATAGACATGTATGCAGCTCACCAACCTTTTTTGGTAAGGGAGCTTCATCCAGCATGGCTAATGTTTTTGCAAATTCCTCATCTTCATGAATCTGCTTTTCCAACTAACACAAAAACACACACAAACAGGTTCTATGCACTACGCATATTTATACATACAGAAAATTAACAATTTCTCCATGATAATAAACTAGATATGAAAAATTGACTACATTAACATGCATTTTCAGATTACGGTATATTCTATATAAACCTTTATTCTGAAAAAGCTATTGTCATGAAGATTCACAATTGCATGCTCTTGTGGAAATCTCTTGTGCTTGATAATTAGTTCAATTCATTTTTAGTAATTCTGAATTATAATTCAGCTCATTAATTTCCATTCATGTCCTTGATTATAGAATATAATACTGTACATTTTTGAACCAACCTCAGTGTCTTCATCCATCTGAAGTTCTTTTGCAATGGCTTCATCACTGAGCGACTCATCAGTTTCCTGTGTGGGCTTGACGAGACCGAACACTGATGAGTTTGAATTTTACAACACATTAAGCACTCACGCAAACACACACTTCTATTCACTCTATCTACTCACTGCCTTCCTTTTGGCGCTGGTACTGGCCACCATTTTCTTCTCTGACCTCTGAACACTTGAGCTCCCAAAGAATGCCATTACTGAGGTGGGCTTCAGTTTAGGTGGGGTTGGTGTGACCTTTGTTGATACGGTGGGCTGAGAACTCTTCACACCTCCCTTTGAGATCGTGTTTGGGGCTTTGATTGGAGATTTATTAGGGGAAACTTTCGCTTGTTCTGCTTTTCCTGAATTTGAGACCTTCTTTTCTTTAGCTGTTCCATTTTCTTTGGGTTTGTGCTGTTTCAGAGTCACAAATGTATCATCTGAATCTGAAAAAATAAAACAAGGACAAAAAGACAAAAAAACAAAAAAAAGGAAAACTAATTGTGATATACACGTCATATTCACAGCATGATATTATACATGAGGCAATTTGCTCGCTGACTCCCTCACCAGAATCAGACACGAAAGTTATTGGTTGTTTCTTCAATGTGGGGGCAGGTGTCTCTTTAGTGCTCTTTTTGGTCTTCTTCTCCTTCTTGTCTTCCTCAGAGTCTAAAATAAGATGAGAGAAATATTTAAGATATCAGATTTCAAGACTGATGAAATTAAATGTTTAGTTTCTATTAAGTTAGATTATAAATTTTTTCCCAACTCATTATAGTACTGTATTTATTTACTTTAATGGAATTTGTATTCCAGACAATCAAGCACTTCCTTGCAACTCCCTGTTTGAAATCCCCTGGTCTAGGGTATTTTTTAAATCCTTAATAACCACCATGTCTTAACATAGTGAACAAAATGGTCATCATCATAATTGTACCAATACTTAATAAATGCTGTTTACAAACCTGAATCAATTATGACTCTTTTCTTTCGTTTTCCAGTGGGTTTTTCATCAGATTTGGGACTTTTGACCTAAAGCAAGAGAAAAAGAGTGATTGTATAACACTGCAGGATGCATTAAACATCAGCATGCAAATTCATGTTTATAAAGAGAATATGAGAATGAACTTATATTGTAGGTGCCATCTCATATTAATAGATATTGTACAATCACAGACCTTTCACGGAAACAAATGACAAATGTACATTAGACCTTTGTTGTACCTTAGTTTTTGATTTCTGTTTCTTCTTCTGTTCTTCATCAGTGCTGGTGCTTTCATTTGAAGGTTTGGGCGCCGCAGGTTTGGATGTTTGAAAAAACCTCCGGATGTCCTGAAAAATAAGTGATGTGAAAAATATACTATTAACATTGTATGCAGTTTTACATAAGTTGCATCACTGATAAAATAGGTTCTTAAACGCGCTGCGGAGAGCAACTACCATAGACACCCCAGGCTGAGTTTGTTCTGTTGCATGTTTACATTTCAAAGTTGACAATACCAAACAGGAAGCAGGTGTTTCGTTGATACCAAAAACACAAACATCTGTACTGTATTGTTCTACAGTAACGTTAACACAACAGCTCATATTGGCCAGTCTGTTGGGATACATTCGACTTGGACCGTTAAGTTCTCCACACTTTTTAAATGCTTAAATGTTGCTCGACCCAGACGTAAACAAATGCTCTCGTGATACTAAATGACGTAAACATGGGCTGCCAAGTTTATGAATAGCCTTTGTATGTTTTCTTCTTTTTGTAGCTCTGGTCAGTTAACAAGCACGTAACGTTAAGGCTGCAAGTTTGAGCTAACTGCTCTTTCTTTATCCAAACAGCCTTATTAACTGCATTGAGTTCGTCTCTGATCGCAGCATTTTTTATATAGATGGTGCATTAATAAGGCCACTCACCATTTTTGAGCATGTGTCAATACCGTTTCTTTATTTTTGGACAGATTGCGGGACAGTAGTGCTTCTCCGGTCCTCTTTGGCGCCAACGATACTCAACGAAGGCGCAGCGTGATGACGGAGCACAGATGGAGGAAGAGAGAGACAAACGCGCGGATCAGATTCGGCTAGCGTCTTGATACTCCACATTGTAAAATACAATAACAATTCAGTGCAACAAATAACAAATTAAATCATACTTAGAGGTATCGTATATGATTGTTGATAAAAAATATAATGCCTAATACCATTATTAGAAATTAATTTGAATGAAAACTGCTCTCTGTAAAGATGAAAATGACCCTGAAACTTTTTGACCCCAAACTATATGCAATCCTTGTGCGAGGGATCTCCATCCTCAAAATTTTAAAAGGCATATATTGTTTCTGTATAAAGATCAAATTTTTTTTAAAAAGAAAGAAAATTAATCACAATATTATTATTATGCTTTTTTTTTTTACTTTCCATTAGGTAAACAAGTGCATTTCTACACATAATAGCACATTACTGTTAGATGTATGTAAATATATATATATACTGTAATATATATATATATATATTACAGTTTTTCTAAACATTTCCAGACATTTTTTATGTTCTGGAATTTAAGTCTCCATAGTCTATATATGTATGTTCAAAACATAAATGTCATAAAATCATTTACAGATTATTTACGAAACATTGCTTTTCACCATAAATGATTAGCTAACAAACACAAATGTAACGTATTTTTTACCTGCACAATTTATTTGCTGTTATTTCAGTTTCCTGTTGAAAATTACTGGTCACACCAATCAGGCGCCATCATAATTCTCAATGTTTGAAAATTACTATTTGCACATTGTGTGTGTGTGTGTGTGTGTGTGTGTGTGTGTGTGTGTGTGTGTGTGTGTGTGTGTGTGTGTGTGTGTGTGTGTGTCTCCACCTCCGCTGTAGGTTAGGGAAATATCCACCTGGGTTAAGTAAAGCGTTTACATGCTGATCCCATTGAAGTTTACTTATTCTAGAGTAACCTGACTATTAGACCAGTGTCCATCTTCAATTTTGAACTGCCAACATTGCAAATAAAAGGTAATTCTTGAAGAATCAACAACAAGCTAGACCCCCGTGTTAAATGCGTAATGGTGACAAATCTAACCCTCATAAGGCATTCAGGGGCCAATTTGTCTTAGGTGAGTCAAAATTCTGTGACGTCATTTTAGTCTCATTCCTACACTTAAGTATGATTCATAAAAGTTTCTGTGTTAAGACATTCTCAGCTCCTAATTTATTTGAGAGTGCTAGGGAGCTATCCTAATTTAGTTTGAAGTAACAAGATGGCAGCAGTAAAGTGGAGACACTTTTTCCTATTATGATACAATGTACTGGAGTTATATGATGACAGGGAGTTAATAAAACAATACAAGCTTGATAGTCAAGATATTCTTTTGGTAATTGACCTATAGTAAGAAATGTAATAACTTCTGCCACTCCATGAAACAATGCTCTAACTGCAGAAATAAAAGTAATGAATTTTTTGGTGAATGGAAAAATTGCAGCAGTGCATCAGTGATGACTTGGCCCCATCAGTCCACAGTAAGCAGGGTCTTAAATAGCATTATTTCTGCACTTAACAGTCAGGCAGTTCATTGACTTCCTAACTGACTTTTAAACAGTGCAGCAAAAGCAAGGCACTTTTATGAGGATTACAATCAAGTTGTTGGAGCTATTGATGGAACTCATTCATTTTATACTGATACCAGTATTCTCTTAATGTCCTCTATTTAGATTTGACTTTCCCCCCACTTCATTTACTATTAACTCACACACTTTAAGAATCTAAACAGTTTGTCTCAATTTCAATCCTCTTGATTTTGTTCTATTTTTATATAACATTGGATTTACATAATTGAAATCCGTTGTTCTTGGTCATTCACTAGATTTAATTTTGTTGTTTTTAATATGCTGTGGACTGACACCTCAATCTTGCTTTTAGCTTCTTTATAAATAGCTCCTACACTTAAAATAAAATAGTAAAAAACTTCAGCCCATTCTTAGGATCTTTACATATGGGCCACACAAATTTAAAAAATTTACCTATTGGGTTAGATTTTACCCAAAATACTTCTGTAAAATATATTTAGGCTCTTTTCCATATTTTACACTAATGGGACTGAATTTCATTGATAAACAGGAAAATGCACACCCTTTGCGGCATAAAAAGTTCATTTGAAACTGAATGTTTATGCAAGTAAAATAAATGTTTAAAAACATCCCACAGTAATATTGATGCTACTTAGAAATTTGGATTGTTTTTGAACAGTTATTACTTTAAAATGTAGTAAAATGGTAATAGTTATAGTACCATTGAAAACTTTGCACATTCATTGAGAAGTTATTGATCAGATACAATATAGTTTTAGCTAAAATATAAAGTTGTGATTAAGCTTTATAATAGATTGCATCAGCCCACACTTTACTACACACATGAAGCCCTTCACATTTACCATAACCGGTCATTCATTTATGATCAAACTGTGCTAACAAAAACAATTGCACAAGTATATGTTGTTGAAAAATGGGAGTTGGTCTTTATTGACAGATTTTACAGACTAATTTAGTCATCTTGTTGTTCCACCACTGTGCCCTTCTCACTAACATAGATCCCATCAAGAAACTTCCGGATGTCCTTCTTTCTCACAGTGGTGGCCTGCTGGATCAGTGCAGCTGAGGGGAGATGGGAAAAAAAAGAAGAGAATAAGACAAAAACAATTGTAAAGACAAACCAGTTGATATGACAAGGTGGTGCACCCAAGAACTCCCATGTGATGTAAGAGCTGTACAGAAAACAGTCATGTAACATGCAAACCTAGCCAGTTGTTAAAGCTGTGGACTAAAACGTTTGAAGTATTCTCATGCTTGGATCAAGGTGAACGTGCAATAAAGCCCTATAAAAGATGGAGTGAAGTAAAGCTGTTTGGTGTGCAGGAGATGGTTAATTCATTCTAAACATCGCATCATTTGAAATTTGGCACTTTGGCAGAGATGACATGAAAACTGACAACATATAAGAGACATGTTCAAGGACAAAAAGCAGGAAAACTAGAACAGAAGAGAGCCGATAGAAAGGCGAGGGGCGGCAGCAGCTTCTGTCACCCTGCGCGGCGGTCTCATTCTAACCTCTCGTGTTCTCTACGACTCCGACTCCACTACAGTGCCCTTCTCAGAGACGTAAATACCATCCAGGAACTTTCTGATATCCTTATTTTTCACTGTGGTTGCCTGCTGGATGAGGGCCGCTGAAACAAGAAAGGCTGGGGAGGTGAGGCATGCACACAAACTAGACTTGCATAACCACAGTCTCTCACACACACACACATCTTTCACACACAACCCAATCAGGAACATTATCTTCAATCACAATGCAACCAGGGGTTAAGGATGTCAGATGGGGGAAAGGAGGCTAAAATTGTTCAATTCAGAAAAAGAAAAAAAAATTCAAAACAATACATAAATCAGGACCGGTAATGGCAAATTAACTCCGAGAGGAAACAGGGTTGCTGGAGTCTAGCACAGACAAGGTGAGGGAGGGTACAGCTTAGGCTTAGATTTAAGGGTTGCCACAACGAGTCCAGTAAAGGAAGAAAAAACATTTGAAATAAATTAGGACAAACAAATGGCAAAAATAAAAAAGATATAAAAAGGCTGAGTCACTTTTGATAATTTATTTACTCTTGGATTTTTAATGCTTTAACATCTTAACTCGCATAATAAACAGTGAAATACATGAATGCTTACGCTCGTCACCAGCAGGCAATTATCGGTCTTTATAATATAGTATTTTAAATGCAGTTTACTTGCATTGCCAGGTTATTGATTTGCATGTAAACTGGTAATCCAGATTATTTCAATAACCTGTTATCCGCATATTGGTGTACATGTACGGATGCTCAATCACAAAAACAACATCTTCGCGCACAATACTGGGATTAAGTAAAACACTGACAGAAACCAGAGGACCTCTTAGTGAATCCAAGTTGTCTTTGCTAATGTGAAATAAAATTCAAATTGTGCTAATACTAACAGAATTCATAGACCCTTTAATGTGCAAACAGACCATCATTTGGTTTAAAATAATGCAAACCACTCAATGTCAAGGAGAAATTGAGTTGCATGCATCACTCTAGTCATGCTTATATGTTGGCACTAGGGGTGCAACGGTACAAATAGTTCAAGGTTCGGTTTGTATCACGGTTTTAGGGTCACGGTATGTGCTATGTTCAGGGGGAAAAAGACTAGTCAAATAAAATAAATAATCTAACCACAAGCAAAAGCACAAATAAATACAGTAGAGCAAAGATACTAATTAAATAAACTATGCTTTTCAGGTAGATCTAACATTAGTGAACATTATTGAATAAAATAATCAAGTGTAAAATAACATTGCATATTTGACTGTATAAATTAAATGAATCCTTATTAAGGTTACAAAAGCTGTTCAATTCAGAGCTGATTCAGTAGGCCTACACTGATCAAGTCAGTTGTCTTTCTTGACTGTATAAGTTCACTTAAAGGGGACCTATCATGCTAAATTCACTTTTGCATGGTGTTTGGACATAAATGTGTGATGGCAGTGTGTGTACACAACCACCCAGCAGTGATAAAAATCCACCCACTCCTTTTTTTAAAATCCCCATAAATCATCAGCAGTGTCTCCCAACGGCCTGTTTTCAGAATGCGGCTTTAGTGACGTCACTAAAGCCACAGGCCCCGCCCACGAGTGTTGACCGACACTGCCGTTCTAACATAGAGCCGCCCTGATCGAGTTCACAGCGAGTTGAGAGTTGTACACATCCGCCATTGCTGCACTTACAAGAATGTCTCCCAAGCGTTGTCGTGTAGCTGGATGTATTAATCCACATAGCTCTGTTTATTTACTGGAGCGATAGACCTAACATTATTGATCATGGCAGTAATGAAAGTGAGAGCGTGCACTTTATTACAGTTCATAGTTGTTTTACGGATACACAGTTTAAGCACCCCCTGAAAAGGTGTGTATAATATTTGTTTACTGTTAGTTGTAACGAGTGTTTTTTGTACTTCCCTGTGCATGTTGATAATAATGAAAGGGAGAGGGACAGAGTTTATGGATAATACTTTAATGCAGACTTCTTATAACGTTACAGTGTTTATTCAGCTCTTACAGTGATTTTCTAGAGTGAAATTGACGCATCATCTTTTGTGTAATGTACAATAAACTTCATTGAACTCATCAGTCATCAGTATATTTTTACAACATTCGGACGCGGTCCGCTACAACAGGCTTGTACTAATAGTGGATAAAAGAAAGATGGAAAAACAAGTTATAACCATAATCAAACTAGACTATACCTGTTCAGTCTCCATACAGCATATATTATCTGGCTCTGTGGGCATTATTGTCCGACTCCGGGTCAAAACTAACACGGCTACTGAGAGTTTATGTTATCATTCCGTGAGATGAGAGATTGTCCTGACACACGTCCTGCGAGCTCGTGAAGCTCCGCCCTCTGGGCCGGCAGCAGCTGCTCATTTGCAATTAAAGGGATACATACTAAAACGGTGCGTTTTTCTGAGTCTCAAAAAGTGACAATTTAAACATGCTGTAGAAAATTATCTTTTGGGCATTTTGAGCTAAAACTTCACATACACACTCTAGGGACAACAGAGACTTATTTTACATCTTGTGAAAAGGGGCATAATAGGTCCTTTAAGGTATAACAGTATATGTCTGCTAGGATACTAAAGCCAGACATGTTGACATACTTTGTGTGAATTTGTCCATTCAAGTGCAAGACTTGAAAGAACTCAATATCTGCACGCTGTCTGAGATGACGACACACACACATCTTCTCACAGCGCGCACGAGTTCTTTCACGTCTTGCTCTTGAATGTTTACATTGGCAAAGCTTAAATGAGTTTAGTTTTAAACACCGATAGTAACATGTGCAGTTCAGATCTCGCCTGCGCGAGTGAGCTATCAACTCCCGGGTGGTGATGACAGCGTAAATGACTGGTCATGTGTGAGCATTTGGCACTCGCATTGAACAGTTTACTAAAGAGTAACTTTTTTTGATTATCGCTGTTGTAATGTATTATTTGGGAAGCCAGCAAGTGAATTTATCGATAGTGAAACTGTCTGTTTTACGTGTTTTTTTCAACAAACCAGATTATAGATGAGTCATCAGTTTTGAGATCAACCGCGGAGCAAGTGCGTCACAAACCGTGGGTACAGTTCGATTTTTTTTACAGGGAACCGTTACACCCCTAGTTCGATTTTTTTACAGGGAACCGTTACACCCCTAGTTCGATTTTTTTACAGGGAACCGTTACACCCCTAGTTGGCACAGTACATCTTAAAATGATGCTCACCTGAGTTTGACACCAGCTCAATGTCATTACCCTCCAGAACCAGCTCGTCTTTTTGAGCAGCAGACACTGCACACGCCACACCTACCAAAAAACAAAACGCCTTAATTCTGTAACCAGGCATGTCTGCAGCAGAATTAAAGGGGTCATCAGATGCAAAATTCAATTTTGTATGGTGTTTGCATATAAATTTGTTTTTGCAGTATGTGGACAACCACCATACAATGAAAAAAATCCATTCACTCTTTTTTAATCCCCAAAAAGTCTAAACTCAATCAAGCCGTTTGGATTTTCTGAGCAATGTCGTATTGCTCATTCTCCGCCCACGACCACTGACAGATTGTCCCGTATTAGCATATTTCCGCCCTAAGCCATTTGTATACTGTCCACCAAGGCAGCACTTTATGTGTCTTGTGTGACACCCCATGGAAGAGTGGGGTAGGGTGAGTAAAAAGGGTGTCGTTTTACACAACCATTGAGGAATTTTAACCAAAGTATGTTACAAACTTTACATGAAGACCCTAAAGAATCATACCAACTTGTGGAAAATGGGCATCCGATAACCCCTTTAAGGGGTTTGTGATGACATACATTACACCAATTCAGACGAAAAGCCTTTACACATACCTGTCCTCATGCGAACACGGCGGACGTACTTCTCTCCCAAGAAGTTCCTGATCTCCACCAAAGAGCCAGTCTCCTGGATCACCACGTTAATGGGGAAATGGGCATATACAGATCGCATCTTGTATCTGAAGCCCTAGAGAACAAATGAAACATGCATTACATCACAGTCCATATCTTTTCCTCTTCAATATAACTAGAACGAGATTATAGCGTAGGACACTAAAACAGTCCTTTTAAAGCTGCTTTAGATAATGAGCATAAAGAATTGCGTACGAATGTAACAAAATCGAGTTTACTTACCAGGGTGACCCCCTTAATCATGTTCTGGACATGACTGCAGATGGTGCGGACTGTGGCCAACTCCTTCCTGTTACCCCACCACTTATCCACACGCAGCTAAAACAAACACAGATCATCCACTGAAACTCGACACACATTAACAAGGTATGTTTACATGCATGCATTTATCAGAATTAATCTAATCCATTTCAGAATCACATTTGTTTACGTGTTCATCACATGTATTCAGAACACCACTTCCTTGTCATTGTCACCTGAGCTACTGCAAGCATAATTGACCTATCGGTAAGCCCCTCCCCTCAAACGCAGATGAGCCAATGGCAGTTGAGTATCAGTTGCACAGGGACCGGAACGCAGACATCTTTAGGTTTCAACGCCATAGAGAAACATTGGAAGATCCGAAGCTCTCATCGGTTTTATGGTGTTTATGCTACTAAAAATAAAAATGGTAAAACAATGTGCCTGGGGTACTTGTAACACTGATTCCAGGTATCCTGAGAGGATGGGCACTGGTATTCATGCATTGAATCACCGTACTGTGCACGTGCTCACCAGAGCGAAAAGTGTGATAAGATTTGCGGGAACGGACCAATTATCTGCGAAATACAACTGAAGCCCGGTTTATTTATAATATCAATGATGTGAGAGCAGTAACCTGGATCCCTAAGGATTAAAACCCAATCCCAATGAAGACGGAAACGTTCATTATCTTTTTTTCATACTCATACTTCGTTACAATTAAAGTTAGCACGTCCATGCTAACATACAAACTTAAATAGCTTACTGTTCTCACGTGTAAAGTGTAGGTCAAAAACAGCCATCTGCGATTATTACAACCGTAACATGAGGCTTCTCCTGCTCTCATTGTGATCTGCCGTTAAACACTCGCTTCCAAATTAACCGTTACCTACCATATTTATTTTAAAAATCTTTATATATCCCTCCATGGCATATTTAAGTCCCACTTGAACGCTCCTCGACGAGAGGTGGTCATTCTGTGTCCAAAATTGATCAAAAACATCTTGGGACAAGGTTTTCACACTGACAGATGTCATTGTAAGACAGTTAGCAACTCTATTTGTTTGTTCGTGATTGCAACAGTAACTTAATGGATGGGGCTTACGGATAGGTCAATTGCTGTTTTCCCCTTCATGATTTTATATATATACACACACACACCTGACATGTCAGAATAACTTTAGAAAATATTAATATTCAGTCTCCTCAACTGACCAGTTCAAGACAAATATACATGTTCAGAAGATGTAAAACAAACATACCCATCATTACACTACATAGTTATTTTTCCCTGCCAGATAGTATATTTAATATAAGATACCCTATAAAAAGTGGGCTTAAAGGTAAGATTCAAAAACACTACCGCATGCCTAATCTTAGAAGGCAGATAGTTCCATAGTTTTGAGCTAATTAAGAGAACACCCCATTATCCATAGCTCTTATGAGTTGGCGGTACAGTATGTATCAAGACTGCAAACCTTCTTCTGTTTCTTGCCCAACAGACTGAGCTCCAGGTTAATATGGTTGAACTCCCGGCGGAGAACGCCTCGGGGTCCCTTCACTGTAACTGTGCGGCCCTTGAGGGACACCTCGACTGTAAGGAAACAGACACATTTAGTAAACATGAAAGCATGAAGTGGATTAAAGAGAAAACTCTCTAAAACATAAACGCGAGAAGTGTGTGAATGGATAGGACGTGATGCATGATATTTGACATAACGTTACCATTGTCGGGGATGTCCACTGTCTGATTACTGAGAATGGTCTTCATTCTGAAGAAAACAAGCACAAAGTGGTCAGCAAAAAGCATATTCTGTGTATCACAAATACCAAGTTTTATCACTTATTAGAACAGAAAAACTGATAGACTAGTACAAACCCGGTGGAATCTATAAGGATTCTAGTCAATTACACCAGGGTGGTACCGTTTACGTGTTTGTGAATTTTAAGTCCGTTTAATGCTACTTGAACATTAATAATGTCACGATGAGACAAACATGGTTTAATATAAATGTGCTTAATGAATGACTTGTAATTGCTCCGGCCTACACGTCTGGCTAACCGATAAACACTAACCAGACATACGGCGTTTATCATACAGCATCGGGTTTTCAACACTAATATAGCCACAGATATTTTCATGAACATATAAAAAAAGTCTCTAGACACTAGGCAAACCTAACGCATTTCATATTAGTGCAGATGGTACTTGATTAAAATGACCAAGAACAGGATGCGCCATGTTCTTACCTCGCTGAATAAGGGGGAAAGGAAGGAGGAAGGACGTGATGACGTAAATGTAACCCGTACGTCATGCGTCACAAGCCAGTCTGAAAGGCACGACCAAGCGATTACAGATACCCTGAATGTCACGTTACTGAAGCAAAACAACCGAGGTTATCAGTAAATATTTTAAATTACATTTTAGAAATATATATTTATGCATTTATTATGCATATGTTGACAATAAAATAGATCACATTCACATGTTTGTCATGGTATATAACGCTCTGGTCTTAAAGTTAATCAATTACAGAGCTATTGTTGTCAATGACAGGCTCATGCTGAATCTAAAGTCATGGCGTTGATCAGGAGAAGTTGTTGTGCTGCGGGTCGATATTCTTCTAATCATCTGTTTTTACCATCAAAATGCTTTGAGGCGTCTAATGTAAGCGATTTCTTCGTTCTGTTTTAGTTTTATGACTGACTGTACAAAAGTAGATCGTCAAATAATTAAGTGCTAACCTACCGGTGCAGGCCAGTACAGAAGTTGCAGCAATATGACAGTGTAATGTCCTCCGATTTAATATTTTAAAATTTGTTAGTGTTTTTTATATGCATATTATGCTGAGCTAACTGAACTGTTTGATGATGATATTACTATAAAAGTTTTTAAATTGAGGTCACGCTCGAATCGTGCTCCTGGTCGCAGGTTTACTACTGTAACAGACTGACCACTGCTGCCAACACATCCACAATCACCGAGAGGAAGAAAGACATAAAAGAGGATCGACTGAACCTCCAGGATTTCATATCAGGAGAACTGTCAGAAAAGAGCAAGTGGGAGGAATACAGAGGCAACCTGAAGAGAGAGAAGGGAGAAAGGTAAACGAATGGACACCGCTTTAACATTTTCAATGTTTATCCATGGTGCCATTGCCATCAAAATATTTAGGGGTTCAAGCACGAAGTGCTGAAACCTTATTGTAATTGTTAGGATTTTTATTATTATTATTATTATTATTTTTATGACTTCATTCACAGTGGTCACTTTGCAAAGTTCACTTTATCAGTGTTGTCCAATTGTGCCTTTAGACATAGATGTTATTTGTTAACAAATTAGATGTGTGATTTAATTACTGAATGTACACAGACTTTTAATTTTTATATCCTGCCTGGTAAAATGTATGAAATTAAGCCTGTAAAGCAAGCTTGACATGAAATAATAGTCAGAAAAATCTTTTTTTTTTAATGGAACAGTTTACCCTTTAGTTTAGACAAACATTTGAATATGGTGCTCATAACCGAGGAGGTGAAAAAAACACCCATTTTATTCAGAGGTCCAAACTGAGCAAAAATATACAACTTGGTGTAGTTGGCACCAAAAAGTAAAAATCTGTTAGCTTGTAATGTATATCAATGAGATTATTGTAACAGTGGTCTATACCAGCCATCTTGCATAAAATACATATAAGTTGTTATTCTATTTTTCCCAATAATATGTCTTAGTAAGAGGATATTTAAATGTTTAGTTTTAGGATCAAAGCTCAGTAGTTTTTATTGTGGGTGGCAAAACATATAATACAATACAATACAATGATGATAGAGATAAACATCCCTCAAAAGCCTGATGTATCATATTTAAAAAAAAATTTGCTACGTTTTAACCTGATTTTCCTAAAAAAGGATGTTTGGATAATGAAGTAAACCTCAGTAGCTACAGTCCAGTAAGATAGATGGATAGATAACTTGGGATTTTTTTTGAACATTTACGTATACATGTATAAAGTTCAGTCCATAGGATTTAACCAGTGTTTTATTTTCCCAGGCTAAGGCTACCACCATGGCTAAAGACAGAGATTCCTATAGGAAAGAACTACAACAAACTAAAGAACACACTTAGAGAACTGAACCTACACACAGTAAGTGGCTGAAAATATGCCTGACATTTCAACTCATAATACAATAAGGAAAATTTTACAGTTCAATTAAAGGAATAGTTCTTTCAAAAATGAAAGTTCACACATGAATTTGAAAAATTATCACAACAAGAGAAGTTTTCAGTACAATGAAAGTGGAAGAGAACCAGGGGCTGTCAAGCTACAAAAAGAATTAAAAAACACCATAAAGCATAAAAGTAGTCCATACAAGCACTATATACACTACCATTTAAAAGTTTGGGGACATACTTTTTTTAAAGGTGAAGTATGAAGTTTCTGCGACACTAACTGAATTACAAAAACAAAGCATATTTTCAAACAACCTTGCTAACGGCTCTTTCACGCATCGCACCCACCCAAATTGACATTAATGCAGATTGTACATCGAAGATATAGCTCTCAGATGCTTGTGAAGGCTTGTCTCAACAGGTAAAAGTTAGCTACTTTCAATTGAAGGACTAACATAGTAGGAATACTTTTAGCTGAGTTGCTATGTGTCATGAGTAAGCAATTGAGTAGACTAACACTGTCTAGAGCGAACATGAGCGTCTCGGTTATAATCAACCCATCCAACAAATTTGTACTATATTTTGATCAAATAAATGTAGCCTTGTTGAACATGAGACTTCTTTCAAAAACATTAAAATCATATTGACCTCAAACTTTTGAAAGGTAGTGAATAACTATATTCATGGCTTGGCTACACAAACAAACAAAGGTTTAGGAAGGACATCCACGTCATCTACAGGCACGCTGGTGGCTGACGAGGCCTGTGCGGGACAGGCAGGTCCTGCCACAACGACTGCAGGTAAAGGTCTGGTCCAGGATGGGTGCTGAGGGGACACGGTTCTTCCTTCTTCTCCTTATGTCCTCCATACTGGCCCTGCAGATATCTTCAAAGAAGGAGGTGGCCTGATGGACTGTGCGCCGCCAAGAGTCGCGATCAGCTGCTTGTGTTGCCCACGGACGGTGATCGATGCAGCAAGCAGTGAGGGACTTCTTCAGGGAGTCTTTGTACCGCTTTCGTGGTGCCCTGATGTTGCGGTAGCCAGAAGACAGTTCCCCGTACAGTATGATCTTAGGTAGGTGGTGGTTCTCCATCCTGGAGACATGCCCTGCCCAGCGAAGATGTACCTTGAGGACCATGGCCTCGATGCCAGTGACCTCTGCTGACTCGAGGTCTGCAGTGTTGACGACGAAGTCACTCCAACGAATGTTGAGGATTGTGCAGAGGCAGTGCTGATGGAAACGCTCGAGGAGTCTCAGGTGATAACGGTACGTGACCTAGGACTCAGCGCCATACAGGAGAGTGGTCAGCACAACAGCTTTGTATACACTGACCTTCGTGTCTTTTTTGAGGTTGTTGTTGTTCCAGACACGTCCGTATTGTCTGCTAAATGCACTGTTTGCCTTGTCCAGCCTGTTGTCAACTTCTTAGGCGATCTTGGTGTCAGACGAGATCTCGCACCCCGAGTTGCTGAAATGGTGGACAGCCTACAGTTCTGTTTGTTCGAAGGAGATGCTTGGTGGATGGTACTCTTTTTGTGGTGCGGGCTGATGCAGAACTTCAGTCTTCTTCAAGCTGACTTCAAGGCCGAAGATCTGAGCAATTTTGCAAAACAGGAAGTGATTCGCTGCATAGCTGCCTCTGTGTGAGCAAGGAGGGTGGCATCGTCAGCAAACAGCAGCTCCCGGATCAGTAGTTCGATGGTCTTTATGTGGGCCTGCAGACGCCTCAGGTTGAACACACTCCCGTCGAGACGAAAACGGATTTATATACGCCAACAGCGTCGACAAGGTCCTCTGTGGTCTGCTGGAGCATCATGCTGAACAAAATGGTGAACAGTGTGGGAGCAAGCACATCCCTGTTTTACACCGTTTGCAATAGGGAAGGGCTGCGAGAGGACGTTGCTATTTCTGACTTGTCCAAGCTGGTCTCCATGAAGATGGATGATCAAACTTCTGTGGGCAGCCTAGCTTTTCCAGAACTTTCCAAAGTCCCTGCCTGCTCACGGTATCAAATGCTTTTGTCAGATCCACAAAGGTGACGTACAGCGCTTTGTTTTGTTCCCGGCACTTCTCCTGAATCTGCCACAGGACAAACACCATGTCTGTGGTTCCCCGGTTGGCTCTGAAGCCACACTGTGTCTCTGGAAGGTGATCTTCTACCAGTTGATGCAGCAGTATCCTTGCAAGGATTTTGCCGGCGACAGACAGAAGTGTTATGCCACGATAATTGGAACAGTCTGACTTCTCTCCTTTGTTCTTGTACAGAGTGATGATGACTGCATCACAGAGGTCTTGAGGGAGTTTTCCCTGCTCCCAGCAGCAGACGAAGAATTCATGGAGTTTGGTGTGCAGCGCTGGGCCTTCATTCTTCCATACCTCAGAAGGTATGGCATCAACTCCTGCAGCTTTTCTCCTCTTCAGCTGTTTAATGGCTTCCTCAGTCTTTTGTAATGTTGGTGCTACATTCAGTTCAGTTTTCTCTGGTTGTTGTGGGATGTGGTCAATCGCTGGTTCTTGGACTAAGCGGCTAGCATTGAAAAGGGTGTAGAAGTGTTCATACCAGCGGTTCAGGATAGAGTCCTTTTCAGTGAGCAGTTCTTTTCCGTCTGCACTCCGCAGGAGGCTCAGGATTTGGAGGGACCATATACCGCTTTTAGAGCAAAGCTGAGTTCTTACTATGAGGTTGGTCCACCACTCGTTCTGAATCTCTCGAAGCTTATGCTGGAGGGTGCTGCATTTCAGGCGGAAGGCTGCTTTTTTTATGCGGGCAGGACGGTTGGGCCAGGTGGGCCTTGTGTGCTGATCTCTTCTTTGACAGCAGCTCTTGGACTTCTAAGTTGTTCTCATCGAACCAGTCCCTGTTTTGCTTCGTTTTTCAGAACAACAGTTTTGATGCGGTTCCACAGCACTTCTGGGGCCGGAGGCGAGTCGGCCAGGCAGATGGGTTCCTCTAGCCTAGACTGTAGGCTCTCCTGGAAAACTGCTCTGACTGCGGCAGACTGAAGTCTGCAGACCTTGAGCTTCTTCCTCAGGGGCGCCACTTTTCCTTGGTTTGGGCTTAAAGTGGAATGTGATTTTGCAGTGGACAAGGTGGTGGTCTGTGTAACACTCGGCGCTGGGCATTACCCTGGTGTGAAGGACATCTTTTAGGTCACGCTGGCGCACTAGGATGTAGTCTATGAGATGCCAGTGTTTTGACCGAGGGTGCATCCAGGTTGTCTTCAGACTGTCTTTCTGCTGGAAGATGGTGTTGGTAATGGAAAGCTGTGGTTCAGCACAGAATTCAGGTAACAAGCGTCTATTATTGTTGCAGCTGCCCACACCATGCCTTCCAAGTATGCCTTTCCAGGTTTCTGAGTCTCTGCCCACTCTGGCGTTGAAGGCACCAAGGATAACAATCTTGTCGTCAGCTGGGACATCTTGAAAAAGGCTGCGTAGATCAGAGTAAAACGTATCTTTGTCTGCAGGATCTGCCTGGATAGCTATATAGTATTGTGATAAACAGATGTTATTTTGCTATTCACTGAAAATCCATTTTTACTGTATGTAAAAGAGCAACTTGGACATTCTGCTATAAATAACTCCTTTTGTGTTCCACGATTTCAAAATAGAGGGAGAGTAAAAGATGACAATAATTTAATTTTGAAGGTGAATTATTATTCCTATTCTTCTTGACCAGTGGTACATGAAATTAACACTGTTTCTTTGGTTACAGGTCTGCGAGGAGGCCCGTTGTCCAAACATTGGGGAATGCTGGGGGGGAGGAGAGTATGCCACAGCCACAGCAACCATTATGGTGGGTCTGAAAAACACCTTCAAACATACAAGGATAATGTCTCTATGTAATGGTCTTTCAAACAGTATTTCTTCCCTAACAGAGGAAATTTGATTCTGCTTGATTTCCCTTACTCGTTCCATAGTTAATGGGGGACACATGCACACGTGGCTGTAGGTTTTGTTCCGTTAAAACGGCGAGACGTCCTCCACCTCTTGACCCTGATGAGCCATATAACACAGCTAAAGCCATTGCAGCATGGGGACTGGACTATGTAGTCCTCACATCAGTGGACAGAGATGGTGAGGAAACATGAAAACGACAACAAACCAAAGTTAAACACTCTGTAAAATGCCTTCACAGACATTTTCCTTTCTTCTTGACCTATTTGCTTTTGGAAAAAGGACATCTTTGTTTTGAAATAGCCAGTTTAGCTTTAGTTATGTCATAGCGATGATCCATGGTTTGCTACTTACTAGTCAGTTGCAAGTTGTATTTGTTGGAGGGGCATTCTCCTCCTTCTAGAACGCATTTGATTGGAAGAAAATCTTCCAAGTCAAAAGAGTCATTTAATATTTTTGGTCGTTTTCCTAAAAGCAGAAAACCCGTTTAAAAAAAAAAGTGTATATCTGTTAATAAAAGCATATAGCATATAGAAGCGAATAGACGTGGACCAAGAATAACATAATTGTAATTTTGTTTTCATGGGTCTTTAAAACTCTCCATTGTATTATAATGTTTCCTTATCCGTACAATATTTTTATTATGTTGGACAGATATTCCTGATGGTGGAGCTGAACATTTTGCAAAGACCGTCTCCAGCCTTAAAGAAAGGTACAGAGGATAGGCCTACTCTGTTTTTTTTTTTTTTTAGAATCAACTCATTCATTCGTTTCTCTCATACATGATCTTTTCTCTCTAAGGAACCCTAAAATCCTGGTAGAGTGTTTGACTCCTGATTTCCGCGGTGATCTGGCAGCAGTGGAGAAAATTGCTTTGTCTGGGCTTGATGTTTATGCTCACAATATAGAGACAGTTAGAGAACTACAGAGGTCGGTGCATCTTGTGCGCTCGCTTAAAAATGCTGTCATGTCTGTTACATTTTTCTTATACGTGTGTGTGTTTTTTAATTATTCTTTTTAATGCAGTTTAAAAGTCAAGAAATACAGACAGCTTTAACAAAGTGTTGTTTAATATGATAAAGTTCTGTGCATTTTTATTTTTAAGCAAAAAATATTTATTATAAAAATATTCATAAAATATTGAAATATTTCCAAATAATAATTATACATATTTTATTTTTATTTATTTATTTTGTAGAAAAAAATTCTGTTGTTTTTTTGTAGTCACCACCAGATGGCAGAAATATCTAGTCTATCTTATCAAGTGAATTCGTAACAGTAGTTCTCATCCTTCATGATTCTCACTTCTGTTTAAAGCTTGGAGATTTCATTGCAGATCTCACTTTCACCTTTGATCTTTGACCTTAAGGCATGTGCGTGACCCCCGTGCAAACCTTGACCAATCACTGAGTGTTTTACGACATGCTAAAAAAGCGAAATCCAGTGTGCTCACAAAGACTTCCATCATGTTGGGTCTCGGAGAGTCAGATGCACAGATACATGCTGCTCTTAAGGGTAATGTGCCTTAACCTACGCTAATTCATACCAGAGTTTCACATGTATTCTATGTTTATAATAGGAGGTAAATAAATATTCATAATATATTGGCATATGAGAGTTCTTTGTCTTCTTGCAGAATTGAGGGACTCTGGAGTGGACTGTCTAACACTTGGCCAGTACATGCAGCCAACCAAACGCCATCTCAAGGTACAACAACAATACATAATGATACAACAACCAAGCTGTCTTAAGGCCCGTTCACACCAAGAACGATAACTATAGCTTTATTAGCACCCACACAAATGCACAATATATTTCTGTTTATTATAAGCACGCTCGGCAGTTATGTCATCTCGTCTGTCGCTTTAATTGCGTTCTGATTGGCTGTCAATGTTTTATGAGTCATCAGCTAGGATATCATTTCTCTGTGCCGTTATAGTTGTGGTGTGCGGACTCTGCTATTCTTTTACATTTAGAATGAATTTTACAACTTTTATAGTTATTATCGTCCTTGGTGTGAACGGCCTTTAGATGGCACACTCACAGTCTGTTCAGTGACCATCTGATGCATTCTGCACACAGTGGCGTATGCTGGCTGACATCACCAGTTACAGTGTGATTGGCTGGTTTTGTGCAAATTTCAGGAATAAATTTGTGGTCACATAAGCAAAATGTCAGCGAAATTGTCTATAGTCTATTTTTAAAAGTGTAGCAATGTATGAAGCACATCTCACCTTGAAGTCACTTTTAAACCAAGCAGCTTTATATTGATCAATACGGTGAATCCATGTGACCAACTTGAACCCTTAAAAAAAAATGTAGTGTTTGCCCTCACACGAAAAAGTGGATCCCTATTGACTAGATTTCACCTATAAATATTTGCAAAACAATGTTAATATATGACTGTACCTTAAGTAATCTATTATAGATAACTCGCCCTTAAAAGGCCACATTTCCTGTTTTATAGATCATTTTTAGTTTCATTCTGTTACATCACTCATAACGCACTTATAGAATGGCACCTTCTTGAACACATCATTCTAACTGTGTCTGTTTGAAGGTGGAAGAATATGTTACTCCTGAGAAGTTTGCTCACTGGGAGAAGGTTGGCCAGGAGATGGGCTTTGTCTACACAGCCAGTGGGCCACTTGTGCGCTCCTCTTACAAAGCAGGTAATCTGAGTGCATATTTAAATTTATAAAGATTTATATAATACCTAGTGTACAAAACGCTATTCATTAGCAGTACCATTGTTTTCTCAATATCTATGTTTCCATCCAAAGTTTTGAATTTAACTTTTGCGCAAAATAAAGCACCATTTCCATCCTATGTGTTTAAGAGAACAAAGTCTTCACTTCCTGGAAAATTGCAGCAAAATATCTGTAAAAAAAAAAAAAGTAAGTTGCTGCAATCAGGAAGGAACTGTGGCTTGTGTTATTTTACGTTCGGATGCAGATGCCAGAAAAAAATCTACCTGAATTGAGTACTCAAGCTTTTATGCGCATCTTGTCGTTTCCATTCAGCATTTAATCTACTTTTAAATAATCAGTTCTTTTACAACAAGAAGGTGTAGTTTTGACCATCAGGGCAGCCAAACATTGACTTCCATGTTTCAACTATCATTAAGCTCACACACTTGCACATACTGTTAAATTTTCATCTCATGTTTTTTTTGTCTCATGCATATATATATTTCTTAGGCGAGTTCTTTTTGAAGAATCTGCTGGAAAAGAGAAAGACTGAAGACACCACAGCAGCAGCGGAGTAAAACTGCTAAACATCACCTGACTATCCTCTCTCTTTCTCTACAGTATAAACACTATTAAAGATAGTTCATCCAAAAATAAAATTCTGTAATCATTTACTCATCCTCATATCATTTGTTTTTAACCATACAGGTTTGGAACAAGACGAGGTTGCGAGTAAATGTACATTTTAATTTTTTGGTGAACTATTCCTTCAAGTATACATATCACAAAATAAAATTGTGGCAATACATTTTTTTAAATTAACATATTTGATTGTTTTAGAAATGGATTTAAGATCTGTATATTATGCATCATCGAAGTAATATAAATAGAATATGGTCAATTTAAACTTGTCAAAAAAACATGTTAATTGTGCATTTTTTTCCAGCCGTGGTTGTCTTCCATATTTTAAGTCTGTGAAATGAATAGACGACAGTGCTTCTTTGATTGGTCCATATTTATTTAAGAAATGAGTTTTCTGCAATCATTGTACATGACAATTACAAACCTGTACAGTAAGAGATGATTTTATAAAAGCTACAGATGTGACTCTACAATAACTAATAGACAGTGCAGGTCCAATATATATCAAAAGACTAATAACTGGGTGACACAAACAGCTGGTGTACTCGCATGCCAAATTTAAGGCAAATGTTTTACACTGTTTGTGTCCCACTTCATCCTAATATCAAAATTACCATTCCTCATGTTGCTGCTCCCTCAGACATCGCTCTCAAATAAGTAGGTAATTCTGCCACTAAAATCCATAACACTGATAGCCATAACCAATAATACTCTACTGAACAGTAGTGGAATGTTGAAATGCATTAACACCAGCTTTGAGCACAGTTATTTATATATATATATATATATATATAAATTCTAAAAATCATGATTTAAAACAAACTAAGACAGATGATGAAGTCTTTAACACATTAAAACACTGCATTTTGCTAACGGATATGAGAGAATAAACTGTCTTTGAAAAAACAAAACATTCTGTTAAACAGCTCAACACACACAGAGCACATGCATTTTTACAAACAAAGGAGTCCGTAGTTTTCCAGGAACGGTCACACATTCATTTGGTTTTTTTTGCAAAAGACTTTAATCAATATAAAGTGCACATGCATGTGTGTGTCAGTGTCTTAGGCTTTGGCTTTCTTGGTGGGTGGTTCATTGATTCGTGGAACTCCTCCAGATGGTGTGAAGGGGATTCGGGTCGTTACCTTCTTTCCAATGGTCTCGATCTATGCATAACACAACATTAAACCATGTGAACTAATGAAGTGAATAAGATTATGATTCAGAGAAGTGGGTCCACACATAAACGTGTTAAGTGCACAAATAACTACTGACCTGAAAGCCAAAGTTCTGTAGTTGGGGGTGCAGATGGTCCAGGACTCGTCGTCCATCAAAGATAAATGCTGGTTTCAACATCTTGTGATATATTTTCTCATAATCCAGATCCTAAAAACAAACACATAATACTTAACCATAAATAAGTAGCACAATGTACCATGGAATTCTTTTTGTACCATGTATTCTATTATATATACGAAACGATTAATAATTCAGTACACTGGCGTTTATCAAAGTACCATTACAGGGCTCAACAATAAGCAGTTTTTTGCCAATACAGATTTATAGCGCACCAATGTTTTCACTGGACCAACTACAAAACAAAAATTATACATTATAAATTTAAATGTATAATTTTGTATATATTCTAAATTATCATTTAAAAAAAAAAACAGCTCTACATTTTTACATTTCTAAATTAAATATATAAAATACATAACCAAACATTTATTAATTTATAATATTATACTTGCATTTAATTGTCTAATTTAGAATTTATTCTAAAATTCTTTTAAAAACAAACAAACTAGTATTATAAAAGTTTAAATTGAAATTTCTTTGGTATTTATACTAAAATTATTTAAACATATGAAGTTAGTATTATAAATGTTTTTTACATTTATACATTAATATGAAAATAAAAGATTTACTAATAAAAGATTGAGAAAATTTGCAAAGATACCTGGAAAATAATGCATTAAGGCTAAAAAATGCTGAACATTATCAGTAGATACACAAAACCGACACAAATTGAGTATAAAGGAATAGCCCTGGTAACCATTTAGACCACATGGGGTGAGGGACATTTTTTTTATGTCATTCTTTTTATGTTCATTAAATATTTAAAAATAATTTATTTTACTTTCACCCAGGGTTTCAGTTTTAACCACAAACCAAGCACAAATAAACAGCACCTATTTGGAACTGTTTGAACAACACGGGGTGTAGAGTGATGTCACACAATAGTGTGTTTTTTGTGCGTGTGCCATGTACCTTAAACATGTCCCACTCTGTGCAGATGACTAGGGCGTGTGCACTTTCACACGCCTCGTATGGGTCTGACGTCACCGTAACAAGATCACAAACTGCAGACAGAATGAGTGTCAAATTAGACAGAAACACACAGACACAATAAACTTTGTCCCGCATTCCTAGACATGAGTTTCTCCCCTACATGAGGTTCAGCATGACACAGCACGGTCTTTCTCTCCTATCATTCAAAGAGACCTAAAGCACAGTTTTATCTGCTCAACACACATACCTCTCTCTGGGCTGTCTCCGGAGATGCTGGGTTGAGACAAGTCCTGGATTATCTGCTCCTTTAGCACTTTAGGGTCATAAATATGCAGCTTGGCACCTTCGTCCATCAGATACTTAGAGATATAGATACTGGACGACTCTCTGAAACACACATGCACATAGGATGGACTTAGAACACAAGACTCCCGTTTAGACTAATTATGATTCCATAGGCAAACTAGTAGAGAACAGTAGCAAAAAATGCACTTCAAGTCATTTTGGGTAAAGGTAAATCTCAATCAATCGTTTTCGTTATATTGTTTGAGAAAAAAAATTAACTAGTTTATAGAGTAACTTTCATTCAGAAAAACAAATATCACTATTTAATATGCATATTTTTGAGCTACCAAAGAAAATACTTCCAAACAGAATAAACTAACTGTGGCACATCTTTGAGCAACAGAAATTAGACATGTTTTCCTCCTAAATTAATCAGTGTGGAGGAATTGACTGAGTGGATGATTGAGTGACTCACTCAGAAAGCCAATCAGGGTTTACATTTTTTTTTTAAACACCCACCAAATGCGGGTAAAAATCAATTGTGGCGGATAACGCTGTCAAATCACTAGCCAATTTGGCAGGTAACTTAAATTTACTCACTTTGCTGGGGAAGTTCGTGAAAGCCAAATCTGCGCAGATTTAGCGCAAATTCTCAACTCGTCAGAGCGCAGAATCTGCGCATATCTGGCATTGTTATTATATATATATGTATGAAGTATTATATATATATATATATATTATAATATGTATTATATATATATATATACATATATATATATATATGAAGACCTCCGATGCAAAAATTCCTACCACTAATGCACAGGCTGACTGTCTGTCTGGAACAAAGACAAACGGAGTGACAAAAACAGTGAAGAGTCAAGACCCAGTGCACTTCTGGAATGAACATGAAATTCGTCACCGGAAATAACGGTAGTGTAATGAACATTTATGTTCTACTAGTTCTAATTCAGAAATGACATTGACTCAATTTTCAATATCAATATTGATCAAGATCAATTTTCATATCATGCTGGATAACATGATCACCTGGCTTTGCATAAACTTGTGTTCACATAAGTTCACATAACAAACGCTGCAGCCATTAGGAAAATATAGACATCAAATACTAAAACATTCTGAAAATCAGAATTAACTGTTGAATTTGGGGATGGGAAATAGCAAAATAGATTTTTTTGGAAATAGACTTTTGGACCCTACTGTATTATTGAATGGATTTGTTACTGCCCCATTCCTAAATGAAAAAATAATCTGCAGAGTCATGTTTCTGAGACGATACATATGCAGAGGCATGACTTGTTCTCATTAACTCTAGATAAAGGTCATGGGTGGGATGGGCACGCTTAGCATGTGCTGTGTTGTTTTAAGTGTGCAAGTATTTAAATAGGAGATAGTTCAAACCAAGAAAACTTTGTGTAACCTTCATTACACAAAGCTGATGATTAACTCTGACATCTCACAGTCTGTCTATTTTGTAGGTGAAAGAGACAGCTTTTGACTTCTCACATAATAATATGTGATAAAGCTGTCATAAATGAAAATGACTGGTTCAAAGTGTCCTTGCATTTACCTGGTGTCTCCCGTGTCCTTTTTGAAGGAGAAACCTAACAAGGCGATTTTCTTCCCTGTAACTGTGTTAAACAGGCAGTCAATGATCCGACAGGCAAATCTCTTTCTCTGATATTCGTTCATGTCTATCACCTGCAGATACAGAAATACAAAGTAAAAGATTAGACAAAAACAATCAAAATAATTTTTAGATAACAAATTGTTACTATAGTTGCTGTTTGAAAGTTCATCATAACTTACTCTAGTCTAGACTTCAACCGTTTGAGGATGGTATGATTTTTTAAAATGCTTTTTAAAGAAGTCTCTTCTGCTTACTAAGGCTGCATTTATTTGATCAAAAAAATAATACAGTAAAAAATAGTTATTTTGTGAAATATTACAATTTAAAATAATTGTTTTTAATTTTGATACATATTAAAATGTAATGTATTCCTTTGGTGGCAAAGCTGAATTTTCAGCCTCATTACTCCAGTCTTCAGTGGCACATGATCCTTCAGAAATCATTCTAATATGCTGATTGGTGCTCAAGAAAGATTTCTTCTTATTAAGAAGTTTGTTGAAACAGATCTGCCTGATTCTTTGATAAATAGAATGTTCAAAATAACAGCATTTATTGAAAATGGAAATCTTTTGTAAGATTACAAATGCATATACCAGGGGTTCTCAACATTGGCACTTTCCAGAAGAGTTTTGCTGTGCTCACGCCATGTTGTAATTACCGTAAATAAAACTCGGTATGCTTTCGAATCACTCTCGCTGTACTTTGATGTCCTACACTGATCGGCCTATGCACGAAAGTGGATCTCGAGGGCCTATACAGTCACTTTTGATCAATTTAATGCATCCTTGTAGAAATATTAATTTCTTTAAAAAAAAAAAGATCTTACTGACCCCAAACTTTTGAATGGTAGTGCAAGTCGGTATTTGCTAAAAAAAAAAATCATCCCCATCACAGTTCTCAAATAATCTCAAGTGCACCGCACATATTTAGATTTGCTGTTTTTTCATGTAACAACCAATGATGTTTGGGACCATTTGATGACTTTTGGTGAGATTAAAGCTGCCTTGATGCAACTTTTCATTGAACAAAGTCAACACATGCCAGCAAGCAGGCCCGGTTCTAGGTTTTACATGACTAGGGGGGCATTTCCAAAACTTGGTGGGGCAGCATTATTTAGTGGTGTTGGTTGGTCACACTTGATTCGATTTATGATTCATAGGTTTTGGCAAAGAAAAGCTTCTTTTTTTTGTGCAAATTCAGAATGACTCACTTTGATTTCTAATGAAATTGTATTAAATACTTGTCTTAAGAGAAAAATAAACTACTTAGGATTGTTTATTGCACCAAAAATAATTTGAGAGGAAATTTAAATATATGTACAGTTTAAGTCACATTATGTTTGTTTACATATAGACCACAAGACATAATAATAACTGAATTTATACAAAAGATCCAGTTCAAAAGTTTACATATGCTTGATTCTTAATTCTTAATAGTGTGAGTTGTTACCTGGATGATCGTAAGCTGCAAACGTGCAATGATGCTCAAGGCAACACACAACCTTTGAAAGGGATGATTGGAAATTGTTCTCATTTTACTTCCCTGCAAAAGCTACATAAAATACTTTTTTTCCAATTTTCCAGAAGACAAAATAAGAATAATTTACCCTACAATCATCCTGTGCAAATGTTTACACCCCCTGCATTTTAATGCTTTTTGCCTTCTGGAGCATCAGTAAATGTTTACAGTAATGACACACACTACTGGGAATCAATTTAAAAGTATGTAAACTTTTGAACTGCTTAATTTGTGTAAATGCTGATATCTTTATATATTGTGGACTATATATAACCATCTTCAAAAACATTTTCATAGCAGTGCTAAATAAAAAAAACATGTAATTTATAATCTCATTTATTTATTTTTTACATTATTGATAGTTTGCAGATTCTGCAAGGTGCATGTAACTTCTGACTTACAATGGATAGGCTACTAATCAACAAAGAGTGCAATATGCTGATATAGAATATTTTTAGAGCTGAGCAAAACTAATCAATATTTTACTAGAATAGTTACATATTTCTAAAAGTTTTATTTATTTATTTTTTCAAGATTTTTTTCCATGACCTGGAAATCACAATTTTAAAATTCCAAGTGTTCAATGATGTGTGAGCATTTTAATAGAGACTAGAGCGCAAGGAGCTGTCTGAGAAGCGATCAGATATGAGGTGTGCAAAAGCCTTGAAAAACTGGTCAGAAAAAGGATGTGGCCTCTTTTTACAAGTTGAAATCTTTGATTATGGCAATTCTGGCATAACTCATCTGAAGTGCTGAGCGTGTCTATGAGGGAGAACTGTAAAAGGATTCGCGCCAGAACATTACAAACGCACAATGTTTCTAGTAATTTGTGTATGTAACTAATTTAGTGC
The DNA here is from genome assembly GCF_051911475.1 of Siphateles boraxobius. Taxonomy (NCBI): domain Eukaryota; kingdom Metazoa; phylum Chordata; class Actinopteri; order Cypriniformes; family Leuciscidae; genus Siphateles; species Siphateles boraxobius. The sequence continues at coordinate 1,387,010 of NW_027508721.1, read as the reverse complement.
TGATATCTTTTTTAAATATTGTGTGCTATAACAAAAAAAAAGAAAAGTATCCTGGGGATAATGATAGAGGGGCACATTGAGAATCTAGACCCGGCCCTGCCACCAAGACTTATTAAATCAGTATTGAAATTGAGGTTTACCTGTTGCCAGTATGAAGCAACCTCTGGGAGATTCAGTGCCTCACACAGATACACCAAATTCAGCACATCCTTCTGAAAACAACTTCCTCCAAAACCTGATTCAGACACATACATATTAAGGTAATTTGAATTCTCTTTAATCTCATTCTATTATTTCATTTTGAACACTATTACAAAGCAAAAAAGTTCCAATAATGTGGAACTAAGATGGGGTGAAAACAAATGCACTGACCCACGCTGGCTTTGAGGAACTTGCTCCCAATGCGCTGATCCATGCCGATGGCTCTGGCCACCTCCTCAACATCAGCGCCAGTGGACTCACACAGGGCAGAGATGGAGTTTATACTACTGATGCGCTGAGCCAGGAATGCATTCGCTGCCTAATACAAGCACAAAATATGAATTGAATGAATTTTCTATAACAAATTAAAGGCTTGGCTACAATTTAAGTCAATCACCTGGGAGGTTTGGTTCGATTAAAACGAACTCTGGAGCTCTGTTAGTGCGGTTCATTTGAACAAATGTGAACAAGTTTGAACCTTGGTGTGCACTAAACAAGTCGACCAAGACCCCAAGGTCTCAGCTGGTAAAAATACTATTGTGTACGCACATACAACAAGAACAGGTTTTTTGTTTTTTTTATCTTTAGGTTCTAAACATGACTGTGAACACACCCTCATTATACACCTTACATTTACATACCAGTTTAGAAAGTTCAGAGGACCAGGTGTTGGTGGTGATTATGCGTGATTTGGGGACCCAGTGCTCATAAACTGCACAGAGAGCACTGATAGCCCTTTGACCCTCTGGAGTCTCATCTCCTCCAATCAGGACACGATCTGGGTCCTTCAGGTCCTTCACTGCTGTACCCTCCGCAAGGAACTCTGGGTTAGAGAGAACCTGTAATCAAAGCCGGGAAAAAGGTTGCTCATTAACACAGAATAGAATAAACTGTGAAGGTCCACAAACCCAGTTTTATAAATTCCCTTGAGAGTTGGGAGAGGAAAAAACTTCGCAGAAATTTCCTTTCAAAACAACAGCCTAATCCTGATTATATTTACAAGTAGATGGTTTTTGTGTAAAAATGACAAACTGATGTAGAAGCATATGCATATTATATATAAATTTTTCTTCATGTTATCTATCTATCTATCTATCTAGTGTGTGTGTGTGTGTGTGTGTGTGTGTGTGTGTGTGTGTGTGTGTGTGTGTGTGTGTGTGTGTGTGTGTGTGTGTGTGTGTGTGTGTGTGTGTGTGTGTGTGTGTGCTCTCATTATCAGTGTTGAAAATAGTTGTCCTAAGTTGTAAGTTTTGTGGACACTGGTATATTTTTCTAGGATTCTTTGATGAATACAAAGTTTAACAGCATGTATTTGAAATAGAAATGTCTTTAACAAAGTAAATCAGTTTAATGTGAATGATTACAGTGAATACTTGTACTTGAGAAAATTTATCACACTGCAAAAAAGTTGCAGCACCTAAAACACATTATATATTTATTTACAATTAAACCTAAAATGTTTATGTAAAAAAAAAAAAATATCTCATGGACATAATTTTTTTATTTGTCACCTACCCCATATATAAGCACAGGAATATTTAGACGTTCACACATACACACCTGTAAGTTGAGGCTGGGTTTGGTGTTAGCATCAAATATCCTACGGATGCTCTCAGCTGCACGGACCGGCACTGTGCTCTTCTCCGTAACAATTTTATACCCGTCCGACATCTCCACGATGCGGCGTGCACATGCCTCAATAAACTTCAAGTCAGCAGCACGACCTTTGCCCATACCGTACGTCTTAGTTGGGGTGTTTACCTGAGGAGAGAGAAAGATATTATAGTCTGTGCACAGCACACTACAGACCTACAGGTATATGCACAACCACATTAAAATAGTTTGTTGCACTCACAGAAATAAAGACCAGATCAGCCTCTTTAATGGCAGAATCGATATCTGTGGAGAAGAAGAGGTTCTTCCCACGACAAGACAACACCACTTCATTCAGACCCGGCTACAACAGCAAGAAGAAGAGACACATTTACAACACAACTGGTTATGGTCATTTCTCATTAAAAAGAAGATTTCTCATTTACTTTATCATTTAAATTTATCATAGCCATATAGCCTGTGTGAATTTCTTTTTTCTGCTGAACCAAAAAAGATGATATTTTGAAGAATGTATGCAACAAAATAGTCAATGGTGTCCATCAACTGTTTGGTTACCCATATTTTTCAAAATATCTTATTTTGTGTCCAGCAGAAGAGAGAAATTCATACAGGCTTGGAAGAACTTGAGGGTGAGTAAATTACTAAACTATCCCTTTAAATTAAATCTGTAATTATTTGAAGTATGTCTTTACATTTTTAAACACATCTACCAAATGTACTATACAAATATTTGGGGGTAAAAATATTTTTAATGAGGAAAATATATTTGTGTTGCACCTTTAACTTGGATGAGTCCCTGTAACGGGGGACACTTGGCTCGCTTTTTATTTGAATATTTTTGTAATCATCATAAATGAGGTATCATTCGAAAGCTTAAATTCTTAAAATCCATCCTGTGAAAAACATTTTGAATTTGGACATTGCATTACCATGGGAACAGTACTTTAAATCCTTTTACAGGGCCTCAATTTAGATGATATCAAATTAAAAGTTGGGAAAACAAAACTTGATTAGACATGTTGCTTTGATTTTCTTGCAATTTTAGACATTTTAAAGACAACGATTTTGTAAAATATGTATTTTGTTTTAAATATATATAAAAAAGTTTAGTTTGTACAATATGGTAAATCCTTTTTACACTTAAAATAGGTCTGTATTCCAAGGAATTCATAAATTATAAACATTTAAGATCAGATTTATGCTCACAAAGGGGGTGGCGGTTAACGGGTCAACTGCATTATTGCTTTTGCGTTGTTACCTCATAGATGGGCAGGGTATCAGAGTTCCAGGCTTTGATCCGGGATTCATTAACATCCACCACCGTTACTGTGATCTCAGGACACATGCTGGCAATGACACTACATGTTGGACCACCAACATACCCAGCGCCTATACAGCAAATCTTTTTAATCTGAAACATCTGAGAAGAGAGACAGATGGAATCAAAGATTTTGTGATGATTATGAATGGCCTCTTATTAACCAGCCGAATACAATTCATCCTCTTCTTCAGCAGGGATCCAGGGGCTCATGAGGAGGTCAGTGGGAAGTATCATATTAGTAACCCCAGGGGACATTAAAGGGATAGTTCACTCAAAAATGAACTCACCTTCATGTCATTCCAAACCCGTTAGACTTTCGTTCATCTTCGGAAAATCTTTTTAATGAAATCTGATAGCTTTCTGTCCCTCCATTGCCAGACACAACTACCACATTGAATCATTGATGCTTCAAAAAGAGATCATAAGACAAATCCATATGAGTGGTTTAGTCCAGATTTTCTGAAGAGACTCAATCGCTTTATATGATGAACAGTTTTGATTGAGGCTTTTAATCACATTTAAACATTGATCAGCAAAAATAAACACAAGCTCAACCGAATCTGCTTGACGAGCAAAAACAAACCTCATTGGTTCTTCTGAAAGCTCAAATGTGCTGCGTAACACGAGAATTAACCTCATTGGTTCTCACACATCAAGCAAACATGCTTGAGCTTCCGTTTCCTATAACTGATGTGTGAGTTGATGAATGTTTAAATCTGAATAAAAGCCAAAATTCAATCTGTTCGTCATATAAAGTGATCGCGTCTCTTCAGAAAATTTTAACTAAACCACTCAATTCATATGGATTAGTTTTACGATCTCTTTATTTACTTTTTGAAGCATCAAAGTGTCAGTTAGCTGTCAATGGAGGGAGAGAAAAGTCTCAGATTTCCTAAAAAAGATCTTCATTTGTGTTCTAAAGATGAATGAAAGTCTTACAGATTTGGAACAACATGAGATGAGTAATTAATGACAGAATGTACATTTTTGGGTGATGAGAAGTCCGGTTCCTTTACAACACTCAGCGTCCCAAAATCAGATTCAGTGATTCTAGTATGTAATATATGATATGTTCAGTTATCTCTTTAAAAAAATATATTAAATGAATCCCTATTCTAAAATCAACTCGGTCTCGTTTGTTTGTTTGTTAATTTTGTAAAACCTAAAACATTTTACATTATTTTTCAAAATAATTATAAAATAAAATTGAAATTAAAAGAGTATATAAATTATATTTCATCCCATAAGTTTAATCCTCTGTTCAGCGGCTGTTGACTCGACAATAACTCAAGATATTCATCGAAAATATTCGACTCAAAAGAACGAACCGTTAACGTAATGAACGTTTATGGCTCTTCTTTAAGAGGCATAAAATGACTAAGTAGAACCAGATCAACTTTTAAAGATAAAAGTTTTATAGATGATGCCTGTTGATGCTTTAAACATGTAAAATGTAATGAAATGTATTATTTCTTTGATTGTTTTATGTTCTCATGATGAATACATGTTTATTTGAACTCTTTCAACTTTTAGAACTGATCTGTTCAATCATTTATAGACTTAAAGAATATGATCAGTTCAGATTCTGTATTATAGCTTCAACCACGAACTTTAAATTCAATGAGTTCAATAAGATCCGCTTTAAAATCTTTTTAAAAGAAAGAAAGAAATAGCTAAAAATAAATCACACAAACTTAGCCTACCTTGTGTCAAAATAAAGTTCTTCAGGTAAAACACTCCTCAGTGTGAATCAAGGCTGTGCAGGTGAGGTTCCGCCGTCTGAGGTGCCTTGTTCCCGAATGAATAAAACTATTATATCCTTGATACATAAACTCACGGAGAACACACACACACACACATTCACGCGTGCGTACACACGCACACACATTCATGCGTGCGTACACAAACTCTCTCTCTCTCTCTCTCTCTCTCTCTCTCTCTCTCTCTCTCTCTCTCTCTCTCTCTCTCTCTCTCACACACACACACACACACACACACACACACACACACACACACACACACACACACACACACACACACACACACACACACACACACACACACACACTGGGATGATAGCAGCAACGTAAACACTTCTGAGAGGGGCGGGCATGGGCGTCTGCTTCCGGGGCATAAAGTCTTTTCAAACTAAGAGCCTCGTTAACTTGAGCAAGAGCAAACTAAATCTTAGTTTGAGAAAATGAAAAGTCATAGAACAAAACGTTTTTTGTTTTGTTTTGTTTTATTTTTTACTAATTAAATGTAATTTATCAAGCTCCTAAATAAAAATATTCATTTGACATGGATGAATTTCATTACAGCGAAACATACGTGTGAATGACGGAGACGTTTCAGCAGCAGCCAATCAGTGACTGAGACGTATGGTTGACGTAATATCATAGGAAATCATTAGTGGTCTTTTTTGACGCAGAAATGATTATTGAGAGTAGAGTCATACTAACCCATTCGAATTAGAAACGTATAAAAAGACACTAACCACCACCAATAAATACTCCCCAATACCTACATTAAACAAAAGAAAGGCAAAAAAGTGATGCTATTGTTTATATTTATTTTTAAGTACCCAAAAGTGCATAGATCAAGCCCTTTCATATAGAGCAGTTTCACTAGAACAGTGTACATAGACAGAATTCAATTTACATGCCCTGAAATCCACACCACCACCTTAACTGAACCTTCCAGAAATCATTAGTCTGTCCAATTAATCAAATTGACTTTTGTGCCATTAAGACATTTAAATTTTTCACAGAACTGAACAGACAGGGAAGTTTCCCTGGAAGTTCAACCACAATTGAAATCGAGCAATTAACATTGTATCTTTGGTGTTTTTCTGGAGCTTCGCCTTGTGTACACAAACGTATAGGTGCCAAAACCAAAGTGCTAGTTGGTAGATTTGCCTTTAAGCTTATGCTCTTCACAAATACTACCACAATTCAAAAGTAACCCATTCAAATCTTATTTTGAAAGATAAAATTGTTTTTAGATTTTCATCACTGAAATTTGGCAGATTCCCCATACCATTTGCCTAACTATTCTAGAAAGTATAGCAACACAATGATTCTGGAGCAAACGCAACAAAACTCTGTTCAGATTGGCATTTAACAGTCTATAATAGCAGTTGCACTAACGGTTTTTATGCATGAAGGATAAATAGGCTGTCATAGTCTTCAGGGTGGAGATGTCTGCTTTAGATCAGATCTCAGACCATTCCCGAACACCCAAACATTCATACAGCCATGACTACAGAAATGAGTGCCAAGTAAATACTGGAATACTCCCATTTCATTATTTCCTCTTGCACAAAATGTTGAAATTTAAGAAGTAGTCTTTGTCAACCTCAAATGTGTGAATCATTTCAAGTACATCTGTATTCAGAATGACCTAATGCAAAGCCAAGGCTCATGCTCCAACATGGACTAATGACATTGTGTCTGTGAAGTCATCATAGCTTTGGAATGTATAAGCTACAGACAAGAAATATTATTCTCTCCACCTCAGTCTACTTGAAAACAACCCAAATCTCTTGATGACACTCTATAACTATGTAACCTTTACTCTAGATTGCAATTTATATTCAGTCTGATCTAGGTTAAGTGTCATTAAATAAGCGTATATGTTATTTTAACAACTTGCTAAATACATAATAAGGCTTTATAATAAAAAGAGATATATAAACCTGAAAATCATCAGACTCTGACAATTCACCACTTGGACAACTTTCTTTTTTAGCTCCCTCTTTTGAAACACAACTCGCATTGTAGAAACACCTTGTTATCCAAGCGTCTGCGTAGATCACCCTCTCGATATTGACTAAAGAATCTGGAATCAGAAATACTAACAGATAGGAAATTAACAAGTTATACTGGTCACAGTAGCTGATCAGGTGGAAGCTGGATTAAAAGATCAATTCTTTTGTGCAGGGTTCTAGTCCACTGGAGGTGCTGGTGGCTCTCTGCCATGATTCTAAATCAGAAGAAAGAATTACAAGAATTAAAATATTAATCAAGTGATTCAAAGTTAAAGCAGCCCATAATACAAATGAGATGATTTACAGATGGTTAAAAGCTATTAAGGATGTATAATTTGCTACAATTTCTGATTACCGTTAATCATTGAGTTTGGTCATTGGTCATTGATGTCATTGAGTTTGATTACGTCTTAATTGATATCTTAGTGATAACTGACACAGTTTAATCATTATAACGCTCATTCATAAATGTTTTGAGGGAGTTTGTCTGGCATGACTTACTCCATGGGGACTGGAGGGCTTGCCGCCGGTTGAAGAGCCCCTCAAGCTGGCTGGGCGGAACAGAAAGATCACAAGAGCTAGAACTAGCCATCCCATAATAATCATGGGCAGAGTGATGTCCCCTTCTACTGAGGAGTTGGGGCCTGGTACTGCGTACATACAAAGCTCAATTTAAAAAAATAACACACAGTATGTGTGCTATGTGTTCTTGGCCTCTTTTTTTTAGACGGACAGACTTACTCTCCTGAAGGCACTCTGTGTCTGTACAGTAGGACTGGGACTGTCTCAGCTTGGAAAGGAATCACAAAGACAGTATTTTATCAAACAGGCTAACCCAAACACAAAAAAAACATACTATATAGATGGAATGACAACATTGGGATTCTCCCTTGAAGCAGTTTTAGGACAAATTACATTAATTCATAAAACATTAATTAAAATTAAATTTTACTTGTCTGAAAACAATCAACGTGTACGTGTGTATCCTTCTGCAAAATGCCAGTTCCCTGCATATGATATGATATATATATATATATATATATATATATATATATATATATATATATATATACATACATATATTAATATTAATTTATATCATATTTGTATCTCTGTTTTTATACCGCAAAAAGCATTGATATATGTTGCTTTTAAAAGGGCAAAAACTATTCTAACGTTTCCTCTACACACAGTTGAATCAAGTGTTATTTTGCCTGAACCAAAGAATCACTAGCGCCCTCTATTGGTCATTCATTCTGACCACAACAGCAAAATTATTAAACACCTAGTATCGTTTTAAAAAGATAGGTATTTTCTATGATTTTTTTCTAAGTATATTTTTAATAAAGACTTAAAGATATTTTTTTTAAATAAATTGCCTAGATGAAGTTGGTCCTGTATATGAGGTTCCTTCTGTTATTGCATTGGACACTACAGCTCTCAAAATCTTCAAACCTGTCTGGAACATGGAGGCCCTGTCAGATTGGCACACATCCAAATGACATTGAATCTAAATGCCTTTCTACACTGTTTTAATAAGTATCATAGCTTCATTAGCAACTGTTAAATTCATTCACTTACAACTCTTTCTCTCTATTATAAATATTCCTGACATTAGTTTTTGAAATTTTTTGAAAGAAGTTTCTTATGCTCACAAAGGATACATTTGTTTGATCAAAAATACAGTAAATATGATGAATAATAATGATCATATATTAATAAAATATGATGACAATTTAAAATAACTGTTTTCTGTTTTAATATATTTTAAAATGTAATTTATTCCTATAATGGAAAAGCTGAATTTTCAGCATCATTACTCTAGTCTTCAATTCAGTGTCACATGATCCTTCAGTAATAATTCTAATATGCTGATTTGGTGCTAATTATCAATTATTATTGGTGCTCAGTTACTAATAATGTTTTTTTATTGGCTGCTTAATGTTTTTGAGAAAATGCGATTCAGAATTCTTTGATTAATAGAAAATCTTTTTTAAATGCCTTTACGGCCACTTTTGATCAATTTAATGTGTCTTTGCTGAATAAAAGTATTCATTTTTTCTTTTCTTATCTTTTTTAAAATCTTATTACTCCAAACTTTTGTATGATAGTGTATCAAAGTTTCCACAAAAGTATTAAGCAGCACAAACTGTTTTCAGAATAGATAATAATAAGAAATGTTTCTGGATTTTTTTCTGGAATTTTCATCAAATAAATGTAGCCTATAAGAGACTTCTTTCAAAGCCATTTAAAAAAACAACGACATAATTATTCCAAACTGTTGACCGGAAGTGTATCTTTTTGTACCAAGAAACAGGACAGGGTCCTCATTTTGGATTCTTCCATCTTAATTCTTCACTTTTATTTCAGATCATACAGATCAATGTATCAATAAGTTTCTATAGAATTCATCTGATTAGTTTCTAATAGCAGATCCAGAGAAGGCACACAAATTAAGCATGTATTGTTTTGCTATCATTACAATTTGATGGTGAACTCACCAGGTTGATAAGTCTCCTCATGGCATGTTCATTAGAGCAAATGCACTCACAGGGGTCATAACCTCCCTCTGCCATCCTCTCCTGAATAAGACACAATTCACACACATTCCAGACACTAATAATAAATTATTTTAAACACACACACACACACATATAGCTCCAATCTACATGGGTGTGGTGAATTAGAAAGGTTTCACATGGTAAGGTCTATAGGACTCATTTGAAATTCAAATAAACAAAAATATGTGGTAGACTAGCTACTTTAAATATTCTATTTTTGGCCTGCAGTTAATGATCTCTAGAGTCTAGACTAACTGAATATATATATATATATATATATATATATATATATATATATATATATATATATTAGTGCTGTCAACGTTAACACATACATTTTTTCCAGTTTAACGCGTAATGTTTTTTAAGACAATTAAAGCAGCATCCATTTGTCTGTAATTCTTTGGCTAGCGTTACATTATATTATATTTTATTCATGCAAATGCGTTTAAACCATTTGATACATTTATCATTTATGCAGTCCAGACTGTATGATAAGTTTATTTAATTTATTTATATTTCCTACCTGTTAGACAGTAAGGGCACAGGTAAATATGACATTTATATGATTGTTTTAAGTTCACTTAAATTAAAATTGATATATTTTTTGAAGCCTAATAAATGTTTTTTTTTTTAAAAGAGCTGTTAATGGCTGTTAATTACACTGTATTGTTGAATGGCTATAATTAATGTTGAAAATTGAAAAACAATATACAATTTTATAGAGACATCATTAGCAGTATTAGTGATTCTGGCCTTCATTCATGAAAAGTATTTAAAATATACTGTCTTTATGTTCTTTCTACATTAAATTGCAGATTAAATGTGAAATTATTTCATTATAAATTATATTAAAAACGTAAGTGTTTTAATCGCGATCAATCACAGAACAAAATTGTCATTAATCTAGTTAAAAATGTAATCGATTGACAGCACTAATAATATATATATATATATATATATATATATATAATATATGTATATGTATATGTATGCGGTGTATCTGGATAAAAATGTGTCTGTGTGACTACTTGAAACAAACAAAATAAAAATTGTCCAAGCACCAAATTGCTCCTAAATTTCTTTTATCTTGTTTCACTTTCATATTGGCCCAATTCACTCAAAAAAATTATTTAATGAGAATGCTGTTGGAGTAAAACGATTTATATAATATATATAATATATAACCTATAATATATAATATATAATGGTTATATAATATATATAACCTTTAATTAATATATATTACACAAAAAGAAAAAAATCCCACATACAGATTAGGCTACACTTGATTACAATTAAATGTTAACATAAGTTCAAATGTGCTTATGGCATAGGCTCATTAGGCTGTATTAATATGTTTAATTACATGTGATGGGCGCTATTGTCAAATATGAAAATGTGTGCGCGCTCCCATTAAATTAGATTCACGCGATAGAATCGAGTAGCCTACTACTAGTCAAAATTTACATTCCTGGATTTAGTTGTAAGAGCAGTCAGGTCCTAACTTAATAACATATAGACAAACTATCTCAAAACTCAACGCTTGTTTGGTGCGTTTTAATAAGTGGGAGTAGCCTATTGCATTTAAGCATTACGAATATACGAAACTGTAAACAAAAGGTAGGTTTCAGGGAAGAAAGACGCTCACTCAAAGCGATGATTTAATATACTATTAAAAAAAACAGCACGACAAAAAGACGTTTGATGCAAATTTCTTGTTTTTTCAACCTAATGTTACGTTTTTTGAAACTTTGTTCGGTTTTGTTGCTTCCCCTTCGATAACTTCACACTCAACCGGCTGACTTGAATAAACTATCAGAAGAAAAAAAAAATATATATATATCCTATATATATATAAACCACTCATACACAGAAAATCCATATCATTGACGTAATATAAACAAAGAATAAAACACATTTCACATCATGAGATGCCCAAAATATATTATTGGGATATAATAGTCTTCGAGGAGGATGGGGGAATTATAATTTTTCATTAAAGCATCGTAATTAATTTAATCTGCAGACCGCATTAAAAAAATAATAAGACAAAATTAAATAAAAAGTTAACTAAAATGGAAAATACAAGATTTGGGTAACCAGATGTCTTACCAATGACTTCGACAACTCACTCGAAGAGATTTAAAAACATTCGCTTCAAACCAGGAGGACCGATATGTGAATATTGAGCCCAGATAGTCTCCGGTCGCACAGGCCGAATCCAGTGCAAATGCTCCCTTGTGTACACTGCTGTTTGGCAAAGGGCCGCAGCTCCGGCTAATGTTCCGTCTATGTTTTGATAAGGATCAGGGAAGCAAAATTAGGAATGTTACTATGACGAAGGATTGGTTCATGAATTGTAATGAGCTTGCGCTGACGGTTGTTTTGGATCCTTCCTGGGGCTTCGAATTGCGTAGCTTAATTATTATTCATGAGGTAAGTCTTTGTCGCTTTAACGTCTACATTATTTCAGCAAATCAGCAAGGTCGACTGGGCGAACATAACACCTAGTAATTAATATTAATGAGAGAAGCCTTTACCATAGTAGGATTCGTACATTCGTGCGGTGGAATATTTTTTTTACTGTCTATGGGTGGAACTAACAGATGGGAGCCACGTCGCTACATGACGTGAAACGTCGCAGATTTTGGTAAACACTGAAATGCCGTTGCTTTTCTCACCGTTCGCAGAGCGCATCACATATTCATTTGTTATCGGCATTCTGCCGGCGGGGTGTAGATAATGAAGTGCATAATTGCAGTGTGTGTGTGTGTGTGTGTTCTTATAATCTAGAGAAATAGATTAGCCTCAGCTGCATTAAAAGTTGTACACATAAATAAACGAAGAGTTATTTTGGAAAATGTTTTTAAAAACAACATAACAAAAATAAAGACTCCATTTATCTCAGTGCCATAATCAGTCCCAGCTTGATTTCGTTCGACTTTCTTTCCTCATTTATATGCCTACAATTACTGATTCCCTTTCGAGAGGTCTCTCCTATTGCGTAAGTAGCTTACGCTATGGGAAAACTCCTTTTCTCGAGAATATTGAAGTCTTTATGTAAAACGCATTGCAGCTGCACAGCTGACAGCAATGAACGAAGGAAGCTCGGTCATTGGCTGTGCTGCGGCAACTTGCTCGAACCAATGACGGGGCGACTCTGAATGCGCGACCAATGAGCGCGCTTCGCGCCCGCGCGCGTCAGAGATGGGCGTGGCCAAGAGCTATTTATTGGGCGCCCCGTCATGAGAGTTCTTTAGATTTAATCTCCTTCAGCGAACACCTTCTTCGCTGGATCCTCCGGATTATTGAAGCCTTCGCCGCCGTCGAAAAGCATACCAGCGGGATTGATACGAGGACGTCGGCACCTTCAGCCGCCTTCGAACGCCATCCTACTGAGCCATCCGGCGTGCCACACACGCAAGTATCTTTACATCTGTTCGCCCCGCGACACTTGTAAAAGAGCAATTTTCTGAGGCGTTGTTTCAAATGCCTTCCTGCGCGTCGTGCAGAGACCTTCTCCCGGACGGGGATCGTCACATCATCTGCGCTCGCTGCCTGGGCCGGGACCACGCAGAAGCTGCTTTGACCAAGGGCGGATGCCCGGAATGTGATGACCTGGGTTCTCCGCACTGCGGGCTCGCCTCGCCGTTTTCGCCGTGAGCGAGCCCATCGCCCCCACCCCTCTGTTTGAGCCGCGCACTAAGAAAAAGCGCCGCTCACAGAGGCTTCCTGAACCGGAGCTCAGTGACGTCACGCCGAGCCAGTCTCCGCGTGCTTCACCGCCGCTCTTACCTTCCCCACCGCCGGTTCAGTTCACCCAGTCGGACCCACACCCCTCTAGCAGAGCGGTGGGCCTTGTGACTTTCGGCACGTCCGAGGACGATGGGGGAATGGATGACAGCTTGTCCATCGACGCTGCATCGGACGACTGGCCGGGCTCCAAGCTCGACCCCGCCCCGTCGACGCTAGCTAGCACGAGCGGGGGCTTCACCATGGATACGGAGATTATCCGCGTCCTCTCGAAGGCCGTAGAGGACCTCGGGCTCGATTGGTCTTCTCCCGAAGAACCAACCCGAAGCCGACTGGATGAGTGGTTTCTGCAGGGGCGCCAGCAGGCCCCTCGGCAAAGGCCTTCTCCCTTCTTCCCGGAGGTTCATGACGAACTCACCAAGTCATGGAAAGCCCCCCACTCTGCGCGTCTGAAGCCTTCTTTTTCTTTGTCGCTCTCCTCTGTGGACGGCGCGAAGGAAAGAGGCTACGAGGGAACGCCGCCCCTCGAGGAGGCCGTGGCCAATCATCTCTGCCCGCCCTCCACCACCGGATGGAAAGCCAAAGCTTCCCACCCCTCGAAGCCCTGCCGCACTACTTCTGCTCTCGCCGGTCGCGCCTACGCCGCCGCCGGCCAAGCTGCATCAGCGCTTCACTCAATGGCGGTACTTCTAGTGTTCCAAGCTAAGCTTCTCCGCTCTATGGACGAGTCTGGCCCCGAACCCGAAGCCTTTAAGGACCTACGCAGCGCAACTGATATAGCTCTGCGAGCCACGAAGGCCACCGCCCAGTCTATTGGCCGCGCCATGGCTAATTTGACTGTTCTCGAGCGCCATCTGTGGCTGACTCTGACGGAGATGAAGGACGCGGATAAGGCGCCGTTTCTCGACGCGCCTATCTCCACCAGCGGGCTGTTTGGACCGGCGGTTAAAGGTTTCGCCGAACGCTTCACTGAGGCCCAGAACGCTTCACAAGCTATGCGCCATTTCCTGCCCAAGCGCTCCAGCTCATCGCAGAGCAGACAGAGACCGCCACAGCCGCAGCGGGCTAGAACAGCTCCCACCGCCTCTCAGCCCGCGCCTCATGCTGACGCTCGACGCCGCTCGCGCTCCCACAACCCCAAGCCGCCTCCTGAGCGATGGGGTCCTCGGCCCAAGATTGTGCTGAACCCTGAGCCTCGAAAGCCGTCCTAGCCACAGGAATGAGAAGAGAGAGTGCGTGTCTCGCAAAAGCCGGACCACTCTCTCTGCAAAAGCTCAAACATTACCCAATCCCCTTACAGGCGGCTGGAAATGTCCATACAGCAGTCAATGGGCCAGTCACAGAGCTCGCTCACCTGCAAACAAACGCCGTTTTTACGGCGACGCACAGAAAACACAAAAAGAGTCTTTTTCTGCCTGTGTCACTAAGGGTTCACATGTCCACAAAGTGTGCATTCCCAGATACTGTCAAAACAGTGCCAAATTCATTCCCAGCTCAGGCTGCGCGCCCCATGAATGTAGATCACGTGCCTACGGTCATGTACGCACCACTACACACAAGCACTGTTCACACAGTTATGAATTCATCCCCAGTAAAAGCGGGAAACATTATAAAAGTGACGCGTGTGCCTACCACTGTTTATGCACCCCCACTTATAAACACTGTCCTTACAGTGTCAAACACAACCCCAGCTCAGGCTGCGAGTTTTACAGACATAGCGCGCGCTGTTGTAAGCACACACGCGCCCATTCACTCAGCTGCTCAGCGCGCGCCCGCGCCTCTGAGAGCTACGAGCTCAGACGATTCGCTGGCCGGGTCCCTACGTCACAGCGGCCCACCCCTAGCCTGTATTCAGCCCATATCTGTACACGTAGCGGCATGGGAAAACATTCCAGATATGCCGAAATGGGTATTGAATATAGTAAAGCACGGATACTCGCTCCAGTTCGCTCGCAGACCACCACGTTTTACGACTGTGGTCGAGACGAAAGTGAGAAAGGAGTGTTCACAGGTTCTACGCACCGAGGTGCGCAAACTAATAGAAAAGGGCGCTGTGGAAACTGTTCCCCCCTCTATGAGCGAGGCAGGTTTTTACAGCCGCTATTTTCTCGTCCCGAAAAAGGATGGTGGTCTCCGCCCCATCCTAGATCTCAGACACCTGAACAAAGCACTAATGATTCGCTCGTTCAGAATGTTAACAACCAAGCATATCCTCGCGCAAGTACGCCCAGGAGATTGGTTTCTCTCAGTGGATCTGAAAGATGCTTACTTTCACATTCCAATAGCGCCTCATCACAGGCCGTTTCTGAGATTCGCTTTCGAGGGACAGTCTTACCAGTACACAGTACTTCCGTTCGGCCTGTCCCTGGCTCCCCGTACATTCACGAAATGTATGGACGCAGCACTTTCCCCCTTGAGACGAAGGGGAGTGCGAATACTGAATTATCTCGACGATTGGCTGGTCCTAGCACAATCAGAGAGTCAGTTAATAACACACAGATCTTGGATTATCAGCCATTTAGAATGCCTGGGTCTAAGAATCAATTTTGCAAAAAGCATACTATCTCCCAGCCAGAGGATTTCTTTCCTGGGAATAGTTCTAGACTCGATGCAAATGACAGCGCGTCTCTCATCAGAGACCGCGCTCACCATCCGGCGCCTTGCAACATCATTCAGGGCGGGCGCGCGCGCCCCCGTCAAGCGGTTTCAGAGGATGCTCGGTCTCATGGCCTCAGCATCGGCCGTACTCCAGCTAGGATTGTTGCATATGCGCCCTCTCCAACGCTGGCTCAAGAGCCGCGTCCCTACTCACGCGTGGCGTTCGGGCCACTTTTTAATCAGAGCGAACCACGGCTGTATAAAAGCCCTGACGCACTGGAAAGCCGCCGACTGGTACCAGTCAGGCGTGAGTCTGGGTGTGAACACAAGGAGAAAGATGATAACGACAGATGCCTCCAAAATAGGTTGGGGGGCCCTTTACGAGGGCAGGCCTGTCTCCGGCTTTTGGTCAAACTCGGAGAAGCGCCTACACATAAACTGTCTGGAGATGAAAGCGGTCGCTTTGGCTCTCAGACCCCTGCTTCCACATCTAAAAAACGAACACGTCCTGGTCCGAACGGACAACATGACGGTAGTGTCGTACATAAATCGCCAGGGTGGACTCAGGTCGAGCTCCATGCATTCAATGGCCAGGAGACTCATTTTATGGTCCCAGCACAACTTGCGCTCGCTGAGAGCAGCGCATGTGCCAGGCGCCCTGAACCAGGGGGCAGACATGCTATCCAGAGACAAGATTCTCCCAGGAGAATGGGCTCTCAACCCGCTGATGATTCAATGGTTATGGAAAACCTTTGGCAAAGCGGAGATCGACCTCTTCGCCTCCAAGGAGAACGCGCACTGCTCTCTTTTCTTCACGAAGAGCACGGACGCGCTCGCCCAGAGCTGGCCGAGCCGCCCCTTATATGCCTTTCCCCCGATCGCGATGCTGCCACAGGTCATCAGTCGGGTCAGAGAGGAGAAAAACGCAGTGCTTCTGATAGCCCCACTCTGGAAGAACCAAACATGGTTTCCAGATCTGATGCAAATGCAATCTGCACCACGGCCGATTCCACTGAGGCCAGACCTCCTCAGTCAGGCCAGCGGGATGATATTTCATCCCCGCCCCGATCTGTGGGCCCTTCATGCATGGCCCCTCAACGGGTTCCCAGGAACCTCACGAGTGGAGCGCTAAAAACCATCGCTGAGGCGCGGGCGCCCTCCACGAGACGCTTATATGCCCAGAAATGGAAAGTGTTCAGTGACTGGTGTAATGCCAAGGGCCTGAACCCTGAGACATGCGAGATTACGAACGTACTCGCTTTTCTACAAGGGCTTCTGGAGGCGGGCCGCACCCCCTCCACGCTCAAAGTATATGTGGCGGCCATCACAGCGTCACACAACCCTGTAATGGAACGTCCATTGGGAAGAAACGACCTAATTATTCGTTTCCTAAGGGGCGCTAGGAGGATGAACCCTTCACGCCCCCCCTCAGTGCCGATCTGGGACCTAGCTACTGTCCTAGACGCTCTTAAAGGGCCCCCGTTTCGAACCACTCCGAACCGTGCACCTTAAACAGCTCTCGCTCAAGACTGTGCTCTTGCTGGCACTCGCCTCGGTCAAGAGAGTGGGCGACCTGCACGCGCTTTCGACAAGCGCTGCCTGCCTAGAATTCGGACCTAACGACTGCAGGGTCGTCCTTAGACCGAAACATGGGTATATTCCTAAAGTGCTCACCACTCCCTTCAGAGCACAGGTTATCTCCCTAACTGCGCTATCGTCTCCAGCAGACGAACACGACGCTAATCTACTCTGCCCCGTTAGGGCTCTCAGAGTGTATTTGGAGCGTTCTGCCCTAATCAGACAGACAGAACAACTGTTTGTATGCTTTGGCGGCCGTACGAAAAGGTTCCGCCGTTTCAAAGCAGAGAATCTCTCACTGGATAGTTGAGGCTATAGCGCTGGCTTATGAAGCTAAGGGACTTCAATGCCCCTGGGGAGTCAAAGCACACTCCACCAGGAGTGTGGCTTCTTCCTGGGCATGGTCGAGCGGGATACCGATCGAGGATATTTGTGCGGCGGCAGGCTGGGCCTCACCGTCCACATTTATCAGGTTCTACAACCTACAGGTCCCGACATTGCATTCCAATGTACTATCAGCATGATACTAGTTGAACTACGAGTTCGTATCTAGATTATGTATGTGCTTGTGTCACACTGAGCGCCTTCTAGCCGCTCTGTATTTTTCCCACATATAAAGCTCGCCTCTGCCAGCTAGTTGGATGATAACTTTGCTTTTCAGCTCAGGCACCTGCCTCTGGCTATCATAAGGCGAAGTTCAGCACGCACGGCGTTTTGCATGGTGTTCCCATAGCGTAAGCTACTTACGCAATAGGAGAGACCTCTCGAAAGGGAACGACTCGGTTACTAACGTAACCTCGGTTCCCTGAGAGGAGGGAACGAGTATTGCGTAAGCTGCCGTGCTTGTGCTTGGTTAGTTCGCTTCAGTCGTTTTAACCTAAAGAACTCTCATGACGGGGCGCCCAATAAATAGCTCTTGGCCACGCCCATCTTGGCGGGCTCTGACGCGCGCGGGCGCGAAGCGCGCTCATTGGTCGCGCATTCAGAGTCGCCCCGTCATTGGTTCGAGCAAGTTGCCGCAGCACAGCCAATGACCGAGCTTCCTTCGTTCATTGCTGTCAGCTGTGCAGCTGCAATGCGTTTTACATAAAGACTTCAATATTCTCGAGAAAAGGAGTTTTCCCATAGCGTAAGCTACTTACGCAATACTCGTTCCCTCCTCTCAGGGAACCGAGGTTACGTTAGTAACCGAGTCGATTTGCTGCCTCTTTTCTAAAAAAACAATTATAAATATATTAATATAATAAATAAACATAATTTTAAATCCATATTTGTGACATGTTTGTGTATTACAGTGAAAACTTATAACAATGATGTAGACTAGGCTATGTATATTACTGACATTAAGAGTACAATTACCTGTAAACATTTATGTGAATAATTACTGCATTTGTGGTAACATTCCCGCATGCACAATTAAGGCAACAGTGACACCAGAAATACACATAATTCTGCTTTGCTGAAATTCCAGAATTGTGTTAGACACAATCCCAGTTAACAGGGAACATTCTCAGAACTTCCCTAACATTCTGGCAAGATTATCTTAAAGTAATGAACAAACGTTCTTCCAGTAATGTTAATAGAACATTCGTTCAAAGTTATCTGGTCTATGTATCTATACATCGTTCATGCATGGCACATTTTTTTCTGAAACATTTTTAGTACATTTGTAAACTAACATGGTTCTTCTTGTTTCAGATTGTTCAGAGAACATTCAAAAGTAACAATCCCATAATGTTTTCAAAATTGTATGTTCCCTTAACTTTCGCATAACCAAAACCTTTTTAAAAAATGTACGTTTTGAACATCCAGAGAACTTTCAGAAACATTATAGTGATTGCATTATTAGTGATGGAATTACTTGAAATATTTAAAAAGTACATGTCAGGTAAAGTAATACTTTTAGGATTTAATTTACTTGGAGCGGGTTGCCTAATGGGAAGCCACCATGTTAAGGTCACATGACCAACTGAATACTGATCAACCTCAGCTGGGTCGCCTGAAGGAGGGTGTCTGATGTTTCGAAAGACCCGAAACACCCAATGAGATCAGGAACATCACTGATGATGTGCCCTAGCTTAGCATCAGAAGATGTATCATTACAACTCTCAATCTGAAGAAATCAGTGACTTCCAGGAACAGGCTGGTTGACAACCAAGAATAGGTTGGGGACATCTGGAGAGACAGATGGCAGCTCGGGAAGATGGCAACCGGGGCGGTATGGGCTAGCACCCCTAGCCGCAGCCTCTGTGAAGAGGAACCCAAAGCTAGCTACGGAAAAATTAAATGAGCAATACCCCCAGGGGAGCCCGAGAGGGGGGGAGAAAGAGAACCCCAGTCAGACGGACCTAAGGTTATCGACCAACAGCAAAGGAAAAACGACTACGAGCGCGGTTTGTCAGTGTGGAAAGATTTATAGAAATGCAAGAGGCTTGAAGATCCATCAGTCACGGATGAAATGTCTGGAGCCACGGCAAGTACCACAATGCACAGGCATAGTGCCTGGTGAGTCAGAGGAGGAGCAGGGCCTGGAAGCACCCCATAGAGCCCAGAGCCTCCATGTGGTACAAACTGTCCCCCCAGTCATGCAGCCCGAGAAGAGGAGGATCAGGTGGCCTCAAGCATGTAAAACAGCCGAGTGGCAGAAGTTTGATGAGGATGTGGACAAGGTGCTGGAAGTAACGGCCAAAGGTGATGCGGAGAGGAGGCTGCAAACTATAACGACCATCATAGTGAGCATGGCGGTTGAGAGGTTTGGTGTGGAGGAGGTGAGAGGAGTAACAAAGCTGTACACCAAAAACCAGAGGGCAGTCAAAATTCATAACATCAGAATAGAGCTGAAAACCCTAAAAAAGCAGTACAAGGAAGCTGGTGAGGAGGAGCGTGGGCCACTGACAGAGCTGCGCAGCATCTTAAGGAAGAAGCTTGTTACCCAGCGCAGAGCCGAACGGCACAGGAGGCGGCGAAGGGAGAGGGCTAGGAGGAGAGCAGCCTTCATTAGAAACCCATTCGAGTTCACCAAACAGCTCCTCGGGCAGAAGAAAGGTGGACGCCTAGTCTCATCTAAGGGTGAAATTGACCAGCACCTTGCAGATACATTTAGTGACCCCTCCAGAGAACAAGAGTTGGGGCAGTGCGATGCCTTGATAACACCACCAGAGCCTGTAGAGGCATTCGACCTGAGGGAGCCACTCCTGAAAGAAGTACAGGAAGTAGTAAGGAAGGCAAGGTCTAGGTCTGCACCAGGACCAAGCGGAACATCGTATAAGGTGTACAAGTACTGCCCCAAGCTGCTACATCGGCTGTGGAGGATCCTAAAAGTCATCTGGAGGAAAGGGAAAACTCTAAAACAGTGGCGGTGTGCAGATGGAGTGTGGATCCCAAAAGAAGAAGACTCCAAGACCATCAGCCAGTTCAGAATCATCTCGCTTTTAAGCGTTGAAGGAAAGATCTTCTTCAGCATAGTTGCGAAGCGGTTGGCAGAGTTCTTCCTAAAAAATGGATACATTGACACCTCTGTGCAGAAAGGCGGCATACCAGGTGTTCCAGGCTGCCTAGAGCACACAGGCGTGGTTACACAGCTCCTCAGAGAAGCAAAGGAGAATAGGGGCGATCTGGTGGTGCTGTGGTTAGACCTGGCCAACGCCTATGGCTCTATGCCCCACAAGCTGGTACAGGAGGCTCTGGAGAGGCACCATGTTCCTGCCATAGTGAGAGACCTTATCCAGGATTACTATAGAGATTTCAAGCTGAGAGTCTCATCTGGGTCAACAACATCAGAGTGGCACAGGCTGGAGGTGGGAATCATCACAGGCTGCACCATTTCAGTGATCCTGTTCGCTCTGGCAATGAACATGTTGGTGAAATCTGCTGAACCGGAGTGCAGAGGGCCCAAATCGAAGACTGGAATGCGGCAACCACCAATCCATGCCTTCATGGATGACCTCACAGTGACAACGGAGTCAGTGCCTGGAGCCAGATGGATCCTGAAGGGTCTGGAGAGGGTAATTGAATGGGCCAGGATGTCATTCAAGCCAACCAAATCCAGATCTTTAGTGCTAAAGAAGGGCAGGATGGTGGAGAAGTTTCGTTTTATCATCTCAGGAACTCAAATCCCGACCCTGTCTGAAAAACCAGTAAAAAGCCTGGGAAAGATCTTCGACAGCAGCCTCAGGGATACAACATCCATCAAAAACACCTGCGAGGAGCTGGAGAGGTGGCTGAAGATTGTCGATAAAACTGGGCTCCCTGGAAAATTTAAGGCATGGGTGTACCAACATGGGATTCTGCCAAGAATACTGTGGCCTCTGCTTCTGTATGAGTTTCCGATCTCCACCATCTCAGAACTAGAAAGGAGAGTCAGCCGATACCTAAGAAGATAGCTGGGATTCCCGAGGAGCTTAAGCAGTATCGCCCTTTATGGAAACACCTGCAAGCTGCAGCTCCCGCTAAAATCCATCGAAGAGGAGTTCAAGGTCTTGCGTGCAAGAGAGGTGCTGCAGCTCCGCGAGTCTAGGGACCCCAAAGTCTCTGGGGCAGGTGTAGAGGTCAAGACGGGCAGGAAATGGAGAGCAGAGGCGGCAGTAGACCAAGCAGAGTCACGGCTGCACCATGGAGTCCTAGTGGGAGCAGTGGCCAGAGGAAGGGCTGGGCTAGGAACCTTTCAAGGGCCCCGGTTCGACAAGGCTCGGGGGAAGGAGAGGAGGAAGCTAGTTCAAAGTGAGGTGAGGGCAGCGGTGGAGGAGGAGAGGTCCAGCAAAGCAGTGGGAATGGCACGTCAGGGTGCCTGGATTAGATGGGAACAAGCGGTGGAGAGGAAGATCACGTGGACTGACCTTTGGCGGGCAGAGCCACACCGCATCAACTTCCTGGTCCAGGCAGTCTATCCCCAGTCCTGACTAGAGGCCAACAGAGAAGGAAATGAATAGTTGAAATAAAGTCGTTATTTTTGTTTGTTTTTGCACACAAAAAGTATTCTCGACACTTGATAAACTTAAGATTGAGCCACTGTAGTCACTTGGACTATTTTAACAATGTCTTTAATGACCTTTCGTGGCTGGCAAGTTTCAATCCCTGAAGAAGCCTATGGACTAGTATGGAGGAGTGATCCAGCTCTCAGCTTTCATCAAAAATATCTTAATTTGTGTTCCGAAGATGAACGAAGGTCTTACGGGGTTGGAACAACATGAGGGAGAGTAAATACTGACAGAATTTTCATTTTTGGGTGAACTATCCCTTTAAGTTGTCTTTCTTCTCTGTTGTGGTGAACAAGAAAAATGAGGGGTGGGACTTGATTGGATCATTGTGGTTTGCTATTTTAGTAATCTCTTGTGATCTCAAATTAGTGAATTTTTGTAATGTTTTGAAAGAAGTCTTATGCTCACCAAGGCTGCAGTTGTTTGATCACAAAAAAACCTCAGTGTCGCATGATCCTTCAGAAATCATCTGATTTGGTGCTCAAGACACATTTCTTATTAATAATGTTGAAAAGAGTTGTGATTCTTCATATTTTTATGGAAACCGATTTTCATGATTACATATAATAATAAAAAAATAGAAAGAACAGTATTTATTTGAAGCAGAAATCTTTGGTGACATTATAATTTAAATGTCTTTTCTGTCACATTTGATGGATAAAAATTCAGCCCCAAAAAATCTTACTGACCCAAAACTTTTGAATGGTAATGTTTGATAGATAATTGTGTATGTTACATTAAAATATCTTAATTTATGTTAATTTTCATAATTGACTGATCATTGTGTAGGTTACATTCAAATCGGTTAATTTGTTAATTTATGTTCATTTTTCATATACAATTGAGGCCTATATGATTTACTATTTGATTTGTTAATTAAAAATATAAATTGTTAGCAAACACATTGCAGGGGTGAGGATGGACAGATGTGTTTTGCTTGTATCACGTGGGAGTGAGTGAAACAGATGCATCCACGATATCATGTGACAGCAGCTCCGTAGGGGACTGATACTAGATCTGAAAGCTTTCTGGATCTGTCAAGAGCGCTGCTTTTCTACGCATAATATCTCCACCTGATTCAACAAAGAGGACAAACGCAGTGTTTTAGTGCAGCGTTTGAGTTTTCCAGGCTCTCGTTGTGTTTGCCAGTGTTTGTACTGGAGTTCATCATACTGTTTAGGAGAGAGAGAGAGAGAGGGGTGTGAAAGTGAAGCTCTATCAGTCTTTGCGGACTGGAGGTTCAAAAACAGCGGAAGAGAAAGAGTGAGAGAGGGGAATTAATCAGCCATGGCAAATATCGCTGTGCAGAGGATCAAGCGAGAGTTTAAAGAAGTGCTGAAGAGTGAAGAGGTTTGCAAAACGTTACTTTACTCTATTTTCTTAACGTTACCCGTTGAGAACAAACAAAGGGACTTTTGGGGATAAACATTCAGAAGCCAATGAGCTTGCTTAGCATGCTACGCTAATGTTAGCATGAGCTGTTATATGATGGCCTTTAGTTACGGAAGTCATACATGAAAAAATGTTTACTTCCCTTGATGTTTTAAGACGAAATCCTAGTCCGAAATGCGTAAATACTTTATAGACGCGTCTAAGAACGGCTAGATTTGTGATGGCACACGCCGAGCGATAGCTATGGAGCTTACATGCTATTTGACATAGTTAGCCTGCTAGCTTCACTAACTCTTGTTTAGTGGTCTATAATAATATAAGCACTCGTGTTTATCTTTCAAAATACTTTTTTTATTCTTTTACTTGTCGTGTCCAGACATGTTTGATTAGTGTCAGTTAGCTGTTAGGCTGTTTGAGTAGTTTTCAGTAGTGCAGTAAGTTAACTGTTACCATGGCTGTTCTAAACATTTTGAGCTGCCTACCTAGATAACTTTTTGGGAATCCTAGGCTCCTATAATGCTGTCTACCTAGGCAGCTCATTATGTTTTGAGCCAGTCTCACGACTATATAACTTACTGGTCACTTCTTTGTTCTGGGCAATAGAATTAAAGTAAACTACCTTGTCTCACTAGCTAAATGTTTGATTCTGATTTTTTTTCCTGATCACAGTTACATAAAGTGCACAATAGTTAACTTTTTGTTAATCGTTATCCATTTTTGTTTTGCTTTATAACAGACAAGTAAAAATCAAATTAAAGTAGATCTGGTGGATGAAAACTTCACAGAGTTAAAGGGTGAAATAGCAGGACCACCGGACACACCATATGAAGGTAACGTTAGTGTGACTATTTTTCTTCAGTCTTCTCTATTGCTGCCTTGATGTTTGCAAATACATTAATGTTGTGGATATGATTGTAATTTACAAGCTATTTTTCCCCACAGGGGGCCGATATCAGCTAGAAATCAAGATTCCAGAGACATATCCTTTTAATCCACCTAAGGTAATCTTTTTTTTAATATTTGATGTTTTTATGATTATTAGTTATTGTGGTTAATATTTAAAGGTAACAAATGATCTAGTGTAATTCTATGTGAAACAGGATTTTCAATAGGAAACTAAGGAAAGCATGTAGGTTGGACTTGATTTTACCAGTCAGGAATATATTGGATAGTTAATAGTGGGTCTTGCATACCATGATGCAAGGCACGTATTAATTAACTGTCACCGTCCAGCTAGCGGGATGCCTAACTTTACTTCAATATATTACTATTAAATCCTAATTTAATCATGACAAACTATATATCGCTGGAAAGGTCTAAGACTCCTAAATAGATATTTTAGCTCTGTTTTTTTATTACAAATTATGTGAATTTATAACAAGAGTGCACCTCAAAAAATCTACATCATTACAGGTGTTTCTGACCTTTGTCACAAAAGTCGACGCAAAGTCGAACACACTTATTAATAATTGAAACTTTGTTTTTTAATGCTAAAAGTTCATAATAAAACATAATCTAGAAATTGTCAATAAAAAATTATAAAATAAAATTATCCTCTAAAAAGTGTAATATATATATGTTTTATGTTTCATGTGTTATGTTTCATAATTTATTATCAAAACCTTTTCTAATCTTGACAAAACACAAATTGTCAGAAAGGTCTGAGTCTCAAGGTTCGATATTTATGGTGCGTTCACGTGCTATGGTAAATACCAAAAGCCGACCTGGAAAATGCACATGAACACCCCCTCATGTGGTATTTCCACTGGGCAGCTCGTAGAATATTTTGATGCACGAGTTGCCGAGATGAGATTGACCTTTGACCTTTTCAAAATGGCGGAGAGCAACGCGAGAGTCGTGAATGGTAAAAATATGTACTATTCATGATCTAGAAAATATACAGCATATTATTTACCGTTTGAGTTTTGATAAATCATCTTCTTGCTGTAGCAGATGACTTAAGCAATCTAAAATAGTTTTAGCTAAATAACAGGTCTGGATCTCCATCTTTTTAACACATTACGACAACAAAAGCACTTGAACGCAACACACTGGTAAATACCAGTTCACAAGTGGAAAATATCATATTTTCCATAGCACGTGAACGCACCACAAGTGACAGAAGTGGTATTTGG
This sequence comes from Siphateles boraxobius, assembly GCF_051911475.1. Taxonomy (NCBI): domain Eukaryota; kingdom Metazoa; phylum Chordata; class Actinopteri; order Cypriniformes; family Leuciscidae; genus Siphateles; species Siphateles boraxobius. Next base: position 1,361,109 of record NW_027508721.1, on the reverse strand, counting down.
ATAGAAATTTATTAATTTGTTACGGCAGAATGCATACAATTAAATTCAATGGAATGTATGTCACCCGGTGGCAATTTCTGGTATTACGCCTAATGCCTGGCTCACACTACAGGAGTTTTAAAATCCTAACCGATTTTGAAATCTGGTTGCACCTCACACTTAAGGAGAATCTTTGCAGATTTTCTTCCCTCAAATCTTAAACATGCTCACACTACAAGATTTGAAAATCGTGGCGCATCACACACTACAAAATGTTAATAAGATTATCATGCCAGATATGATTCCACCATGATCACGTGATCTCACGCAACAGATCGGAAGCGGAAAAGTGGATGTAAACTAAATATCTGTCCTTCAGATCAAGTCATATTTGAAAAATATGCAGTGACCAAGGAAAGTGAAATCTTTAAAAAAAAAATCATCCTTTTAACATTTAAGGATATTTCTAATGAATGGCGTCATCTCTATGAGGTGACGTGTCAGCTCCAGCGTTGCCTTGCCCATGCGCCGGAATGGGCAGCTGAGCCTTATAAAGTGGAGCTCAAAGTTAAAATTAAATGTTAAAATAATTAACAGCTTGTTTCATTACATATATATTAGAATGAATCCGAATTTCTTTTTAATTCAACGGAAATGTATGACTCACTCAAAGGCAGTCTCTTGCCGCCACCTAGTGGCCTAACTGTGTAACTGGACTGAGTGACAGCCTGTCTATAACACGCAGAGACGAGCCTCTCGTTTGTGAGATTACAGGATCGTAACTAACTGTTGTATAACAATGATCTAACAAGCTTGTGTCAGGTTTATGTTCTGTTATACTATGTGGACCCTTATTTTGACACTGTATCTTCTGTTTACTCCACTTTCTTTTGTTTCGGTTTCATTACTTCACCACGACAGCCCTACTTGTTTCTTATTGGCTATTGTGACAGTACTGACGTAATCACAATCTTGCTCATCCCGATAAATATCAAACATGTTTGATATGATCGGGGCGAGCCCGATTTGTGTGAGGGCAGATCGGGAGGTGCAAGATTCGATCTGTGAACGCCTCACATTACCAGATAATCTGCGCCAAATATCGGAACCGATCAAGGTCCTCGACAAGATATTTTCTCAGATTCTCAGTAGGGGGAAATCGGGCAGAAATCGGCCTAAAACTCCTGTAGTGTGAGCCAGGCATAAACAAAATCTCGTGGGAACTTCAATTTTTGTGATATCATCAACTTTAAATTTGGAACACAACTTGGTTAGATATATGGCTTTCATTTTATAGTAATTTTATAGTAAAAAATATTTTGTAAAATATTTATTTTATATAAAAGAAAAAATATTAATACAGTATATTTGATTTACTGTAAATTTAAACTTCCATAACTTTTTCATACTTTCATTTCAGCAATAATCTGCTGAGTGTTTTCTTTAAAACAAGACCACACTTAGGTCTATATTCCAAAGCATTCTTGAATTACAATCATTTCAGTTTGTATAGTGCATTTTATTGTCCATTATCAAAAGGGGGGGTGACAGTTAAGACACACACCCATGTTCACTTGATATTAAATAGTAAAAACTTACTAAATTGTTAGCATCTTCTGCACCATTTGAAAGTTACAGAGTGAGAAGTATTATTAAGTTTCCATGGAATAAACTAATTTACCAACTTTTCTTTGATCTGCCACTTTAATGCTCAAGCTCTTAAAGCTGGATGTATTCTTATGGGCTGTCATTGTTTTTATTGTTCATTAGCTGGAAAAATAGTTTTGAAAGTGATTAGAATGACATTGTTTCTTTGGGCCGTTATCATTATTGTTGTGATGTGGAGTCTACTGTTATGCAACTCTTTCTTTATCATTATAGTAATCATCCTGGGTGTGAACAGGCCTTTACAGTCAAGAGGAGTCAACACTTGTTGCAAAAATTCAAAGACAGTCTATAGATTTAACCAGTCTTCCAGCCTTAAATTGACTAACACTTGACTTGATTAACTAAGCAGTGAAGAACTCCGTATTTTCTGTGGCAGCTAAACCTATTCATGCGATAATTACTACTCCTGATATTATATAAAAATACCTGCTTGTATGTTCTAAATGGGACTGTAAACACAGAGATGACAACAGAAATTTGTAATCACAAATTATTAAAGTCTTGTTATATCAGTGTAATAATTCAACTTAAATATTTTAGTTCCAATACAAGAGTTTAATTTTTCTATTTTTAATTTAACTTATTAAAGACCCCCCCGGTCTCCCCAATTCCCCCTTAATTCTAGCACTGATGAATCGTGCACAAGAAGAGCCGGAACGTGTACTAACACAGAAGATGTGGTCGATTATGATTTATTCTTGACTTTTATTGAGAGATCAAAGGATGTTGAAGTTAAAACATGATTTTTTTTTCATCTTTTTCAGGTGCGGTTTATTACTAAAATCTGGCATCCCAATATAAGTTCAGTTACGGGAGCGATATGTTTGGACATTTTAAAAGACCAATGGTGGGTGCTTATTAATTAATGAGTATGATATGTCTAGTTTATTGTCCTCTAGCATATCCTGCATCATCTAATGCTTTTGACACTGTACTCTAAACTATTGTACTGTCTCTTTCCTGTTCCTTTTTTAAAAGATTCTGTACTCATACTTATTCTTCAACTACTACTGACTTCCTGTTACAGGGCTGCTGCTATGACTTTGCGAACAGTCCTGCTGTCACTACAGGCTCTGTTAGCTGCAGCAGAGCCAGATGATCCTCAAGACGCTGTGGTAGCCAATCAGGTACACATGTGTGTAAAACATGCAGCTGTCAGTGTGTCTGTCTGAGAATGTGCAATAACAAAGCATTGCAAACTTTTCAAGTACATCACTGTTGTGGTTTTTTGCAGTATAAGCAGAATCCAGAAATGTTCAAACAAACTGCTCGTCTCTGGTCTCACGTTTACGCTGGTGCTCCCGTTTCCAGTCCTGAGTACACACGCAAAATAGACAAACTTTGTGCAATGGGCTTTGACAAAGTAAGTACTGAAAATGGACAGCTGCTAGTGTGGTTAAATTTAGAGATGCACATACTTCAGCAGGGGTTGGCAACCTTAGGGGCGCGTGGCACTATCGGCACACGGCAAGACAAATCAAAACATTATCCTGAATGCGTGGAAACAATGTGAACCTACTGAAATGTGTCTGTGCATAAACACAATGTACGATAGTCAAAGAACAAAAGAAAAAAAGAAAATCACTCACTGCTCTTGGCTGAATCACTTTTGTGTCTTTAATAAGGATTCATCTATATTTAATTTATAATTTATGTAGTGTAGACTATGAAGTGTATGATAATTTTATTCAATTTCTGTATATATCCTACCTGTTAGACCTACCTGAAAATCTCAAAGCACTGTTTACAAGGTTACATGGGTAAAAAACCAAAAAAACAACGACGAAAACAATAACTTTTTGTGCATTTTGACAGGGCCAGTAAAAATCTGACTGTGGCCAATAGAAAAAAATGAGCCCTGATATATTGAAGGGCACAGGTAAAATTTATTTTACATTTTGGCATTTATTAAAATAGGTTTATGTGAAGATTGTTTTAAGTTCACTTAAATTAGAATATGTTGTAATTTTTTTAAAGCCTAATAAATGCTAAAATCGATAACTTTTAATTAGTGTAATGCTGAATGGTTATAATGGCTTAAATTGAGAAAAATAAATACATTTCAGAGATCAGTAGCAGTATTGGTATCGGTACAATTATTACAATATAAAAATATTTTAAAAGCTTATGTGCGATCAATTGCAGAAAATGTGTGATTAATGTTTTTAATCAATTGACAGCTTTCTCTCTCTCTCTCTCTCTCTCTCTCTATCTCTATATATATATATATGTGTGTGTATATGTGTGTTTTCTACTTTAATATAGTTTAAAATGATTTTTTTTCTTGTGATGTTTGTAGGCACTATTGGAAAGAATGAAATTTGGCATTTGTATGTTCAGTTGACTTGTGGAATAGCTCTTTATGATGTTCTGATTAAGTCAGTCTGGCTGTAATTTCAGTGTGATATTGTTCAGTCAAGTAAGTGAACTGTTAGCATTAGCTAACAAATTTACTGTTGCTTAGAAATGGAGTGTAACATTCAGTCTTTCTCTCCCAAACAGAATGCAGTAATAGTAGCCTTGTCATCAAAATCATGGGATGTGGAGACAGCGACAGAACTGCTACTAAGCAACTGATCATCCAGTTGTTTTCATCAGGCCATGTTTCCCTCAAACCCCTCCTGCTTCATGACCCGTTCACTCCCACCCAACCATCCACACGTGCATCAGCCATCTTGGTTTGTGTTCAGAGTGAATGTTTGGGTAAGATCAGCAGTTAGACCGCAAGACAATTAGTCATCTTCTATCTCTAGCAAATGTTCACGTGTCTTGTCTTTTTCCTCCCATCATTTTCACTAATTTTCCCTCTTAAAATTAAGACGTCACTTCCCTTTTAAAGGAACCCAACAAAGACGAAGCCTGCATCACTGTCATTTCACACTAAAAGAAACTCCCACTTGCATCTGTGAAACAGTGTTAGAACATGTAAATTAGTATATTTAAGGTTGTGTACTTTTAAAAAGGAAAATTGGCAGGAATGTTTTTTTTTCTTCTATCTGTACACTATAAAATTGTTTTGGGATATGCTTATTTGAATGGGATATTTAGTATATAAAAACAAAAATTTTGAGATTAATTAGTCCCTTTCTATTTGACGCTCTTACAATGAACAAATGTGTGTTTTATTTGCTCATTTGATTCTTTTAACGTTTCTTTTGGCTTTCCTTTGCACTAATCAGTCTGTATAGTAGTTGAAATGGCCAGATGACATGGTGTTACGTTGTGAGTGCAGACATGGTTTCAAACGTACTGGGTGAAGTGTTAATTTTTTTTAAATCAAAGGAAGATGCCCCTTCTTACTTTTCCTCTTTTTGACAAAGGGGTCGATGTGGTATTGGTGACCACAAATCCTTTCTCTACTTCTTTTCAAGGCAGCTGTAGGGGTGCGACTTGATCACGGACAGATATACCTCGAGTTGCCTCGAATTTTTTTTTTTGAAGAATGTATTGTATAAAACTTGCATTGAAGTATAAAAAGTTTGTACATGCAGAGATGAGAAAGTGAAGACCCAAGAGTTTCTCCTCTAATAATGATTGGCTTTTTCTTTGTGGAACAATCAAGATGGTGAGGTGCATCAAAAACTGTTAAGGCACAGAACTAGTTGGTGTAGAGGTTTAAAAGTCTCTGTGTGTGAGGTGGGGTGTGTTTTTTTCCACCTGAGGCTGCTGATATTATTTCATTTTTCACACGTTTCAAACTGACGTTGCAAGCATGAATCAAACAGCTAGAGTTTTCTATTCTACAAAGATGCTTCAAAGCAAACGGGCCAAGAGCAAGTACTGCCACACAATGCTTTGTGAACCTGTTTTTTTACCTAGTGTTCTTTTCTTGCAGGGGTGAATTGTTAAAAGGTTTATTTCTCCCTTTGTTACTTGACCTCCCTCTATTTGCTAGCATTCCCACATACCATCCGTTTTCATAATGCCCCCACTTTCACAACTAGTTGCTTTCATACACCTTTCTCATGTACATATAGCACATTTTTTGGGGGGGATAAAGAACTGTTCATCTCTAGAATGCACCATCGATGGCTGGATTTATATTTTGTATGAAAAACAAAAATGAAACAAAAACAAAAAGGACTGTCTTCCTGTAGTGATCACCTGGTTCAATATTGCACGAAGTGAATAAAAGGACAAAAACTTCTGTCAAAGGAGAAATGCAGGTCATAGGCTCTGGCTTTAGTCACTTTAAGCTCCTTCACAAAATGAGACAGAAAAAACCCTACTCGAGCCGTACAAGCATGGTTATTTATTGTGAAACTGTCATTCTTTTGAATTAAAAAAGTGAAAAATTAACTTATCTGTGAATCTTTGTTCTGTGCAAGTTATTACATTATGTCAGTAGATGTCAAATGCATATTCTATGAATGTAATTGTGAAAAAACAGCTTTGTAACGGTTAAAAGTGTGTGTGTGTGAATTAAATGGAATAGCCTTTTTGATATATCCAATTTGAATATTGGAACAATATTTGGAATTAATCCAAACACAAATCTCATGTAGCAAATGCAGGGTGTCCAAATGAGGAATTTATGCTCATACACCCAACAGAATAAATAGCATCATTACTAATCAAAGTCTTACAGTCCTTGCACTGTAAACGTAGAGGTAAACTAAATGAATGCAGGAAAGGAGCCTCAATGAAACCTTGCAATCAAAGAAATCTGATGACAATATTTGGATTTAATAGAGGGTTAAAAGAGGAGAGGGAGATAAAACAGTAAAAAAAATCTTTCCATGTATTTAATAAGCAACCTTAGAGCAGATTAAAACAACTTTTTTTTCTTTCAAATGTTTGTTTTTAAAAATGGCTCCGGACAGAGGAAGAGCGCAACAATTTCAACAGAAAACAAAAGAAAACTAATGAAGAGAAACAGATCTGTGTTTCTACATACAAGTTTGAACATCTGAATCTAAAGAATTCATTCCTCATTCATCTGAGGTGTGGGGTAAAGACAGTTCAGGTTTGTGAAGAGCATTTGATGTTTAAGTAGATGTGTCTCTTCGTTCGGTCATTCAAACATTTACTGCCTGACCGTCCTTGTCTTCACGAACCGACGCTTTACCTGAAACAGAAACAAAACATAAATCAACAATTTGCATGATAGCAGATTATGACAAAGTAAGACAATTACTGATATCTAGGCCAGGTGAGATTCCATGTGGGCCTGAGGAAACCTTAGAAAGAATTGTCAATATTTACTTATCCCTATGTCATTGCAAACCAGTGAACCGTTTTTTTGTTTTTACAATTTTCCATGAAACATAAAAGTAGAAATTTAGAACAGATAGGGTAAGTAAAGAAATGAATTGCTTCATCAGTAAGGATGCATTACATTGATCAAAAGTAGCTTAAAATGTTACAAAAGATTTAACAAAAAATTAAGCATCACTTCTGTTTTCTACATTGATAAAGAAGAAATGTTGCTTGATCACATTCTTCAAACTTTATCATAGTATTCCTATTCAATGAAAAATGACAACATTGAATACAGTTTGGAACAACATTAGGGTAAAGTAAATGACAATTTTCATGCCAAAAGCTACAAGAAACATGAACTGTTTAAGTGCTCCAGGTTACAGCATGACATCAGTGCTAAATGAAGCTCTCCCTCAGACACTCACTGACAGCTCCCCCTGCTCTGCTGCATAGGTGGATTCTCTCAGTTTGGGGCCTGCTGCACCCCTGAGCTGTTCGAGAATGGCTTCTTCCTGCTGCTCCTGTAGCTGTGTGAGTGAGAGTACATACTCTGGGCTGGACTCAAATTCTCTCTCTGTCTCCCCTTCACTCCCATAAGTCTTCTGAGACAGGCGGGTGTCTTGGTACACATGCTGTTCTCGCTGTGCTACCCTCACTGATCTTAAACAAAAGAAACACCTGCCTCAACTCCACATAAAAGAATTCAATAACTGCTAAAGGTGACAAAGCTATGGCTTGTTCACACCAAGTCCGATGCCAGAATGTCGCATACAAGTTTTCAAATGATCTTTCATTAATTCCTGTGATTGCAAAGCTGATTTTTAAGCAGCTATTATAAATGTTGAAAGTGGTTGATTTTTTTGTGTGGAAACCTTAATACACTGTTTAAACAGTTTTTAGAACTTTACTGTTATTTTAGACCCATTTGCTGAATAAAAGTATTCATTAAAAAAATCTTAATGAACCCAAACTTTTGAATTGTAGTGTACAAAAAAGTATAAATGAAAATTATAGTATCCTGTGAGTAACAGGCTGCTTGCTAATAACAGTACTAAGTAATTTTAATTATACTTATGCTCATAAAACAACCACATACAGTACCTCTACTACTTATAAACAACAATGTGGTGCTAGAAATGTATACTGCACATTTAAACTTACAAGATACTTTTATTATTTACATTGAATGATTGTTTTAGAAAGCAAATTCATTAGATGCCATCCTCCTGCTAGAAAAAGTCCCTGACATACAAAGGTTAATAAATGGGTTCTGTGCGATGATAGGTGGAACTGTATATCATGTATCTTAGCCTGGCTGGAACACTGCGTTTACCAATTAGAAACCAAGGCCAAACTTCCCCATTCGATAGCACATCACTATTCTGTAACCAGCTCTGCCAGAGTTATTATATAATTGCTTGCACTCATGGTACCAAAAATGAAATATCACAGCTTTTGAGTTCTTTTCAGCATGCAGGAAAACAAAATAATAAATACAAATTAATCTTCGGAAATGGTGTGAAAGCATTCATAGATCATCAAATGCAGGCCTAGTGGTAAAGTGGAAATTCTAGATTAATTTCCAGTAAAACTACAAGTGATTTATATCATACTATGCATAATGTACAGAAAAGTCACTCCTTTGTTACCTTTGCAGGTCAATCTGTCTCTGCGGCCCCGCTCTTTTGGGCTCTGCTTCTTTCTGCTGTTTTGGTGTCTTGACACTGATTGAATCAGCTGACGCTGTGGTGACGGGATCCTGAGCAGGTGCTGCTCTCTTACGGCCCCGCCCAGACCCTCCCCCTGTCGTAGCTCCAGCCTCTTTATCTGGTGTGGCAACACCCGCAGGGTTTTTAGGGGGTCGGCCACGTCGTGGTTTATTGGCGGGGGGAACTGACACTGCAGAGGGGTTTGAAGACACGCTGTTTTCTGTGCCGTCACTTGCAGGTGCAGCACGTTTCTTCCCACTGGGCTGAGCAGCCTCTTCCTAAAAGAGAGCAAAAATACTGAAAATGTTGGACTTTCACACTTCTGTTGTCCCTCATTCAGTGTTTACATGGGATATTTCTGACCTTCTTTACACCTCCTGCTTTTGTAATCACTGGATTCTCTTCATTCTCTCTTGCCCCCGTCTCTGAAACCTCAGAACTCGCATCCCTTTATGACAGAGAAAGAGAAAGTTGTAAATTCTTGATAAGGATGACACACTTCCTGCAGTAAAGATTAATCAACGCTGGATAAATTCCACATCATAGTGAATGAAAAGTAAAAATAAATCAATTGTGATAAGCACAAACCTGCTCTTATTTGTTGCAGGCGAGCTGGGTTGGGAGTTAGTGCTTGCGTTGCTCCCTGTGTCGGAGGTGGTGGTTTTAATGAACGGTCGCCGAGCGGTTACCGTTAAAGGTTTGTTCACTGCCCCCAAAACACCTGTCTGCTTTGGTGGTTGCTGAAAAATATTAATGTGTTAAGTAACAAATGAGCTATGTAATGCAGTCAAGGAATTCAATTGGTAGTTGCATCATTTCAATACAACTTTCCTAAAAGAACACAGTGTCACTGATCTATCCCTGCGTGCAAAATAACTCCCAACAAACTAGGAGTTCCTAAACTTTTTGTCTGCTGAACCTAAAATACATTTACTTGGAGATTATAAGTAATGTTCTAATGTAGTGAAATATATATGCATGCACTAGTATTAACTGTAATATTGTGAAATATTACAATTTAAAATGAATTTCTATATTAATATTTAGTTTTACATTTAAATTTATTTGTTCAAAATACACTAAAAACAATATTGTGTGATATGTTTACAGTTTAAATGAACTATTTTCTATTTTAATATATTTTAAAATGTAATTTATTCCTGAGATGGCAAAGCTGAATTTTCAGCAGCCAGTCTTCAGTGTCACATGATCCTTCAGAAATCATTCTAATAAGTGGATTTGGTGCTCAAGAAACATTTCTTTTTAAAATCAATGTTGAGAACAGATGTACTGCTTTATAGAAACCATACATTTTTCCCCCCTCAAAACAGCATTTATTGTAAATAGAAAACTTTTGAAACAATGTAAGACTTTACTGTCACTATGATCATTTTAATGTGTCCTTGCTAAATATATTCATTTCTTTATGAACAACAACAACAAAAACAAACAAACAAGAAACTTGTCAACCAAAAACATTTTAAAGTTTATTTTTAAAACCTGAGCAATCATGCCTTTGCCGTTAATGAATGTTTAGACAAACGTGTCATCCGGGTATCATTCACATATAATTACAGAGGTGACAAAACCTACCTGGATTTTCCCTGTCTGCAGAACTATTTTTGCCTCTGGTGAGAGATATTCCTTATCATTGACAAAATCCTGTACATAGGAATAGATGGAATGAGTTTTGTAGTCAGTACACATGTAAAGCGTAATTATGATAGTCAGAGTGGTTGTTACCTTATCAGGTGGGGTAAAGAACTTGCTAGGCAGCACAGGATCTTTTGGAGAGTCCAGATGACATGAAGTGCTCTTGTTTGCGATTACAAATAATGCCACATCACACACAATGTAAAGTTTCTGTAAATGCATGGAAATAGAGTAAAACACACTGGGATTCAGAAATACATAAACACTATACATAATTCGTTAATGATACGGACCTCGTTTGCCTTTGGGTCATCTGGGGCCTGTGCATCTTTCGTTTGTTTGATGTTCTCTACCATCTTCCTCAGGAATGAGTGGCTGTTATTCTCATTCTTTGTCATCAACACCTCCAGCATGAACCACAAGCACCTGGTAAAATACATTTTCATTTGAATTATTTAAAAAAAGTTTTCAAACAAACATCCTGTGAGAACCTTAGTGTCTGCACCTACTCACTCTACTACTATCGACTACTCACAGAAATAAAAAGAGAAGGTTTAATAATACAATTTGAGAGCATTGGTCAGATCATGTAGCTATCTGTGTGTAGAAGGTGGAAACTGCAAAAGTGTGTGAATGTGTTTAACACATACTCTTTGACGTCTCTGATCTGCTCCAAATCCTGTGGCTTGGTAAGGTCTGGATCGTGAGCTAGAAGATGGATCATGTACGGAACCACATATTCTGGCAGGAGAGACAGCAGCTTTTCTGAAAAAAATAATAATAAGAGAACAGGCAGGATATTTAGGTCTTTGTCATTCATGCAATCCTGCAGAAAATAGTTACTGCCTCAAGTGTTATACCAAAAAACAGAAATGTTATCTACCATGGGCCATGGGATTCTGTTTGATGTACTCTCTGCGGACACTGATGTTCTTGAGTAGGCACTGTCGGGCATGAGCACGTCGCTCTTTCACTGGGTCTTTAGCACACAAAGCAAACACAGCCATGTACTCCAGTGGCAACAACAACTTCACCAGAGCAACATGTAACTTCTGAGCAAAGATCTGCCGCACCTGATAGCACTCATCCTATGAAGAGAGGGGAAAGGGAAGGAAATTCTGAAAAAATGCAAAGTTGAAAGTACGGCTAATATATGATTTTGTAGCATGCGCCTGAGGTGGGAGTCACACATGTCCAAGTCACAAGTAAGTCTCAAGTCCCTACCATCAAGTCTCAAGCAAGTCTAAGTCGCAGTACACACAACCAAGTCAAGTCAAGTCAGTGGTTTACTTCAAGCAAGTCAAGTCGAGTCCTGCTAAGGGTCAAGTCAAGTTACAATACCAAAGACGAAAAAGTAGAGTTTATATTGGCCTCAACCATATATATTTTTCTCTCAGAAATGATTACCTTTCTTATACATTTAAATTTTAATAATAGTAATAATATTCATAATTTATTATAGCATGCATTCATGATTATCAAAATTTGGAATTATTATTATAATTATACGAAAAATGTAGAAGATAAAACATTTGTAGGTAAATTCACAAGTGTGATGCATTAATTATATTGGTTTCATAGCAAATGTCATATGTTTAACTTCGTATTTTTTTTTAAGGAATATCATCGGCCGACTTTATTAACTTTCCCATTTAGAGCCAATATTTGACCCCATAAATTGATATCCAGGGGCATTTTTTTCTAACGATGTTCTAACCATGCATTTACACTGCAATTACAACACCATTAACATTTTTTATGAGATTAATGATTTAAATATAATCATTTTAATATAGAAAAAATAAGATAATTTTATAAAATATAATATAAAAATATAATAAATTATATATTTTTAATTATAAAATTAAAACCACCAATAGGTGGCGCCAAATCCCCGTCTTAATGTACGAGTCATAGAAGCATTCATTCAACTGATTCGTTCAAAACGGCAGATTCATTCTGGAACTAAGCAACTAGGTCACTGAATCACAAAAAACCCGGATTTAGTTTGGAACTATTGTCATTGGAGAAATAGAGCAAAAACAGAGAATATTTACAATATTACATCTAAAATGTCAATTCACGATGTGTTTTTTCTGGGCTTCTGCTGCGTCACGCAATCGCGCAGAATCTGATGACTGGCGTCAATGGTTCCGTTGCTTTCATTTTGTTCATCAATTGATGTTGCGAATGGGATAATTTATATCAACATTTATATAAAGTCATTCTCGAGTCATACAGTTCAAGTCAAGTCTCGAGTCATTGGATCTCAAGTCAAAGTCAAGTCATTTTCTTAATTTAGTCAAGCAAGTCTCAAGTCCTTAAATTTGCGACTCGAGTCAGACTCGAGTCAAGTCATGTGACTCGAGTCCCACATCTCTGGCATGCGCTAATATCCACTTATGTTAGTCAATGTTTCATGTACCAACTGTTGTAATTTAGGCTCTCAGCTATTTTTCAACTGTTTTTGCTCTTGTACTTTTAAGACCTTTATATATAAAATGACTTTACAATTATGCATTTGCAAGACTCTTTCATCTAAAGTTTCACTGTATTCGAGGTAACACAAATTAAATTATGACTGCATATAATAATGTTAAACTCACTTGTAGCATTTAAACTGATTTATAGATCATTTTTATTTAGACAGTATAGAATTTTAAGCCATTAAAACAAAATTGTAATTTTAATATAATTTAATAACTTTAATCAGCACATCCCTAAAAAGTTTTTTTTAATGTGTTCCATACGTGTCCATGTAGTCTTGTGCAGAACTCACATTAATGACGAGTCCACAGAGCTGGAACTGTTCTGGAGTGATGATGTCATGGTAACAAGGCTCTTGTGCCAGTTTCATGATAGCGCTCCCCGCTGCAAGCCTCAGTCGAGACATGTCAGACTTGCTGTGTCCAGAAACACACAGGTTAGAGGCCTTCTACAAGACTAGGGCCGCTTTCATAATTGCAGAAAATTACTTGGGGGAGTCTTGACACCCAGTTTATACCTGATTTTCTTCTGCTCTGTGAGGTCTCCCTCACTGACCAGCATGGCTGAGAGGAGTCTGAGAGTAGAGTTAGCAGATTTAGACTGATTATTCCTCATTCCCAGCAACCAGCGCACCAACAGCTTAATGGCTTGCACCTGGAAACACAGACAGACATGCACATGTATACACACACAAATCAACAAGATATGTTGTTTTCAACTTAATTACTCAAAGACATTTACCTTAGCCAGCACTTCAGGGGAAACCTCATCATCAGCTGTCCAGAGCCGCCCATTCTTGTTTCCCACAGACTGACAGGGAAAGAGGGTTAGTTTACCATGCAAGGCAAAAAAATAATTCCTACATGCCTAAAACAGAAATAATACATCAATATGCTCACTCTGTCATTCATCAGAAGGTCCTTCACGATAAAATTGGCTACGATTGACTTCATGGGTGATGCAAATTGATCCGGGGCCAGCATGGAGATGTGTCCAAGAGACACGAGTGGAGTGATCAGCTGTTCAGGCACATCTGCATTCAGACTGCGAGACAATGGCTAAAGAGACCGAGACAAAAAGGTATTTGAAAAACTTGCATGCAGTAAAAACTCAATTTCTTTCAGTATCGCAACATTCACAGGATTTGGCGGTCAAAAAACGTAATGTGTAATACATTTGGTGGCATTTTAAGCAAAGACTGCATTTGTGAAAATGCTTTTATGCACATAGATTTACCTCAAATATTTGTGCTAACTGGACCTCTTTGTTGTGAAAGATGGCATGGATGCAGTTGACCGCCTGTTTGGCCTGGTGGGGGGTGCCTCGTTTTGCCTTCTGATGTAGTATGGGAATTAGAGTCCTGTACACAGATTTAGAGAACATTTAACTACATATTTTTACTTTTGAATTTGGTATTAATAAAGTTGATGAGACTGAAGAGTTTGTATCTTTAAGTATATAATGAGTTTAAGATGTTACTGGCTCCAAACAGTTGCGTGTATGCATTTAGGAGGTGTTCATACGAGCGGATTTGTGGCAGTTCTGTCTCAATCTTTTGTCCTGTGTTTCTGAAGATCTGTATTGCTGCTTCCGCCACTTTGTCGTCCTCCATCTTCAGACACTGCAGCAAAGACTCATAAGTCTCAGCTGAGTGGAATGCAGTGGGGTGAGTAAATGACAAAACCTGAGGTAGGGAAAACAGAACAGCAAACTTAGAACTTTTTTTGGTCCGGACAAAAAACAAGAAAGAAAATACATTCAGTCCTGGTTCGCTTAGTGTTCACACTGTCATTTTTAACAGGGAACCTAAAGAAGAAGAATAAAAAAAAAGAGAGGATTTTATGATATATTTTGTGACGGAAATTGTCGAACATCCAAAACAATGCTGTGTGCTTGGCCAAATGCGCTCTCTGCAAGTGCATACAATTGATGTTATATGATGGTGCTGACAACACATGAAGAGCTTATAAAAGGTTTAATGGTCTAAAAACGGCGGCAGGAATTCCTCCGTCACACACACACAAATGACGATCTGCTGTGAGGAGATGCGGTTCTGATGCCTGTACCGAACTGTGATGGGCAACATCGCGACTATGACGAGAAAAAACAGCTATGCTTGAGCATTCTGTCCTTTTTAGGGTTGCAACTTGTGACATCATGTCCTATTTTTGGTTCGTTTACATGTCTTTGGAACATGTTGTGTTCATATTTCATTCGAACCGCACCAGAGTCCGTTTGGAAGCAGACCCATATTTCGAGCTGTCTCGGTCTGCGCACCAAGGTTCGGATGGCAGCTTTTACACTTATTCAAATGAACCGCACTAACAGAGCAATCGCACCAGGTTTCCTTTTAATCTAACCCAGGGGTAGGCAAGTTCGGTCCTAGAGAGCCGCTGTCCTGCAGAATTTAGTTCCAACGCTAATCAAACACACCTGAACAAGTTAATCAATGTTTTCAGGATTACTAACCCCTAAAATCCACTGGATCCGTCTACGTCGCGGAACGTTAGCGTCGCGGATGCCGGAGCTAATCGCGGCCATTATATGGTGTTTTTCCACTGCATGGTACGGTTCGGTTCGGTACGGCACGCTTTGGCGCTTTGCCACTGCATGGTACGGTACGGCTCGGCTCGGCTCACTTGTGGCGCTTTTCCACTGCATGGTACGGTACGGTATGGCTCGCTTTAAATGGTACCACCTCTGTTGAGGTTCCAAGCGTACCGTACCGATACTAAAATGTGACGTGGAAGCACTGTAGATCACTGATTGGTCAGACAGACAGAATCGTCACTACCAGCGTCACTGTATTTGCGAGACATAGGGCTGTCGCGGTGAAGGAATTTCCTTTGCGGTAATTGTGGGTTACTCAATAGTGCGATATGCGGTTTTACCGCCATTTATTTATTTATATTTATTTGTTGCTATATAAATACGTGTTATGATGTGGTCAGCATACAAAAAAACAATGTAACCAATGTAACCGAAACTAAACAGCGTCTCCGCGCATTGAAAGGCTGTCAATCAGCGCGCAGTTGTTACGCCAACGGACTGTCTCTGAGTGAGTCATTAAACCGTTCATTCAACGAAAACTTTCAAAAAAGCTAATCCCTAAATGATGGATGTAATGAAACAAGGTGCTAATTATTGTTTAACTTTGAGCTCCACTTTTCAAGGCTCAGCTGGGCAGCAATGCTTCACTTTTGGGCAAAGCTGAAGCAATGCTTCACTTAATATTTAAATTTTTATTTTTATTTTTTTATAGAGACCAATGGCATTGATTCAATGCGTGACTCGCTGCTTTCCCCCCACGGCTTCCTCGCGCTGTGTAATGCTGACCAGCGCTGACACCATTCATGGTAAATACCCTTACACGTTAAAAGGATAATAGCCTACGACAAATATTTTGCGTTCCTTGGAAACGGCAACCTTTTCACGAATATACATGACTTGACTTCAAAAACAGACGCAGGTAATCTCACGAGCTCAGTCGAACACATTCACTGTCTGTTTAGGCTTAAGTCCAAATCCACGAATCCTCTGTACAAATCACCATGATAAACAGTCTTGTTATTAGGGATGGGGCCGATCCGATCCAGTATCGGTATCGGCTCCGATACAGCCATTTTTGCCGGATCGGGTATCGGTCAGACGAGGCCGATCTAAATCCGATATTGTGTGTTTACTATTGTGTTATTGTTAAGCCCCACAAAAGTATTATAAAGCACCATTAAGTGTTCGTGCACTATATTATAAGTGTTCTGAAGCCATTCTATAGTATAATGTGAGATAGAAATGAATATTTAAGTCATTAAATTCAAGATCACGTAAACTGTTCCCTCCGCCGAGGCTGTCAATCATTCTTCATTCAGCATTCAACAGCGCGTCGCGTTCGGTTATGACAGTCAACTCGATGAAACTCTCCAAGATGATTCAATTACTATTATTATACTTGATCTGTAGATAATGCTCTATGGTTTCGGATAAAATGATTATCTTGCTGGACTTGCTGTACCTTAATCATGTTACTTTTTAACGCGTGTCTGTTAGATCACAACACTGGAGAGCACTATAATTGTTCTTCAAGCACACAGTAACTGAAATTTAAAACTGTTAAAAGAAAAGGCTGAATAAACTATTGCATAGATAGATACTGTACAATACACTACGCATCAATATGTCTTTCCTTTGTGCGTTGAACTTTTCAATGCGGACTCGACGCGCTGCGCGCTGTGACTCCATGTTGCTTCAAGCGCATCATTCTGCGCTCGGGATGCGCATAAGCGCTTCGTGCCGCACTGTATTGTCTTTCATAATCATATCATAATACTTTTGCGCAATGAAAGATTATTAAATGTCCCATCTATCATATGTTGCTGCCTCAATAAACAGCTGTGCTATACATTAAAAAAATGTCTTAATTTTATAGTAGCTAGACTATATATAAAATAATTTATCTTTTTGATTTTTGTTATCTTGTTTTTTATGAATGTATTTTACAACAATACAAACAGCAATGTGTAACGTTTTACCAGATTTGGTGCTGGTGCCTACACTTATTGTCTCTTATTTGTTTCTAACCTTATACTTACCTCAAGTTGCCTTTTGGGACATACATGCATACATATCATACTTGCCTGAAGAGACAAGTTTATTGCAGCATCATATAAAATCAACAATAATAATAATAATATTAAAGCAAACACAGCTCTGGTATCGGAATAGTATCGGTATCGGCCGATATCCAAATTCAGGTATCGGGATCGGATCGGAAGTGAAAAAATGTGGATCGGTGCATCCCTACTTGTTATCATTATTTACTTATTTAACATTCAATACACATGGTACGAACCACGAAAGGTGGCCTTATGAAAAAAGAAAACGCGGTTCGCGGTTGCTGCGGATACTTGCATTCCTCTGCGGTTGGCCTGTCAGTAGCGCGGTACTGCAATATTGCGGTTATCACGACAGCCCTAGCGAGACATCCAACCCGCTAGATTTAAATAGCCAGTAACAGCCTCCAATGTTTTAAAACTACTTGCTTGACTTGAAGAAAAAAAAACCTTCCAAAAAAGAAATGGCTGAATCGTGGTCAGTGGACGAGAACCGCAGACGTTCCTCTTGTTAGTTGCCGAGGAGCGGATAAACTATAACGATCAGTCATAATCCCACCCACTTTGAAGCGGTACTAACTGCAGTGGAAAAGCAACCGAGCTAAAGCGAACCAAGCCGTGCCGCACCGAGTCGTACCACGCAGTGGAAAAGCAAAGCGAGCCGAACCGCGCCGAGCCGAACCGTACTGAGCCGTACCATCCAGTGGAAAAGCGCCAATAGTCAATGCTCTTAAGTCCACCAGCTGCGGACGCAGCGCGTCTCAGAAGCGTCCCAGAAGCGTCTCTCCGCTCCGCAGAGAATAGGTAGCAGGTCTATTTTCGCCACAGAATACATCGTACCGGGCAGGAAGTCAGACACAGAACGGCATAGAGGATCCGGTCGATTTTCAAAATAAAACAACCTGTGGAGACCAACGCTCTGCTGCTGAAACGTGTCTGAGACGCTTCCAGTGGACTTTGACGACGAGCTAGGGACGCATCAAAAACGTGGCGCTGCCGTTCCGCGCCGTAGACCGATCCAGTGGATTTTAGGGGTTAGACTATAGGCAGGTGAGGTTTTTTTCAGTGTTGGAGCCAAACTCTGCAGGAAAGCGGCTCTCTAGGACCGAACTTGCCTACCACTGATCTAACCAAACATGCAAAGTGTGAACACACCCTAAATTATTTAAGAAAATTACTAAATGAGTCAAAGACACTTGGTATTAAATGGAACAATAGCCTAAGTTTTGTAGCAATTTACTTTTATTTATATTAATTTTAAATGTGATTGTATGTCTAAATAGTACTTAAAATTTATTTCAAAAGAGCTAGAAATCCTGTTTTCCCTTATATTGAAAACTTTAAACTAGTACATTGTAATTACGAACAGTACCTTGAGCAGCTCAAGTCCAGCGCGGATGGCAGTATCAGGAGTAACTCCCTCATCTTCATCATCAGCAGTGCCCTCAATTGACTTATTTAACAGCTTAACCAGGGCACTGTATATACACAAACAAACAAATTATTATTGATCCAAAAAGTCTGCACAATACCTGCAGTTACACTTCTTCCCCACAAGATGTCTCACTGTTAAAAAGCTATTCAGACGGTTACACAACCGTTAAGGGGGGGGGCAAGCACATGGCCCATATTGCGCTTATCTCTCTCCCACTCAGTCAGTTTCTCTTTCTCTCTTATTCATGTTCTCCCTTTACATCTGCAGGTGCACTGACAGTCTGTATCGGATACTTTTGTTTAAAAAAAAGAGAATACATTCTTTGTGCTTCACCCTGCACAGCATTTACGATTTTTAGGACTAACTGTCTGCACAGTTATTTTGCAAGTGCTCAAATTAGATTTTATTTCGGGATTGTAGTCCACATAGTTGTTACCCACCTTATTCCTGACGAGTTTACTGCGTTTTGAATTATGGGTGGCACTTCCGGTTTGGGGAACTTCCATTCAAAAAGACTGAAACGAATCATTTAAAATCATAAGGTTGCCCTACAAATAAAGCTGATCCGTCAGTTTGACTTAATGAGCTATCAGTTTTCTTTCATGTTTCATCTAAGAATAACATGAGAATAACGTAACACTTGGTATTTTAACGTGCCATGTTATAACAAGAATATCTACAGTAAGAGCTCTGAATCAGAATCAGAATCAGAAAGAGCTTTATTGCCGAGTGTGCTTGCACACACAAGGAATTTGTTTTGGTACTGAGGCTTCCAGTGGACATATACAAATACAAAGAAACATAATACTACTCTGCATTCTTTTCCTCATGATTCTTTTCTTTTTTCCTTTTGAATTCCGCTGTAATGGTATGATAAAGGTCAACATATACTGCACATTTGTGGTCTGTTCACCCGATTTAATTTACAATGTATACCATTAATAATTCACTGGAATGCACAAAGAATCTCTTTTTTTTCCTCCCCAAATCCTCACGTCTCTTTCCAGGTTTGGTTTCACAGGTAAATACAATAATAATTTATCATCTGTCAAAATGACTGAAATCACTTTAAAATAGTAACACGCAATGCTGAAGTAAAACATTTTTCTATTATTAAGGCAATGTATGTTACATAATACAGATTACCACAGTGATATTTAACCGATCGATTTTGCTGTGGAAAGATGCTTTTGGGATTATTCATGGTCTGTTGAAAGTACCTTGTTGATGCTTTTACACTTTTAAATTTCCTTTTAATGTTCAATTGTTGAAGGGCGAGGAGAATAATGTAATGTCATCGTACACGGTTTAAAAATATATATATTATTGCGTACATAGAGCTAGTCTTTCACTGATTGTTTACAGCTTAACGGAAGTTACACCCATAATTCACCCATACTGTGGATAGTAAATATAATAAAATAGAAATAAATATAGTAAAATATTATTCAAGTTATATTTCTTTATGTCCAAAACAATTTATGCTCAAGATCATTGACCTATTCCTCGTAAATAAATAAAAAATATTTAGTTATAAATCTTCAATGCATGAATGTAAATTTTTTTGTTGCTACAAAACAAAACAGATTCAGCCAGATACCTGGGGTGCCAGTGTCAACAAAGCCTGTTAATCTGAAACCCCGATTGTAATTAACCCCCCCAAAAAATTCTCCTCTGCCATTTGACCTCATTCCCTACCTGATGGCCTCAGAGTCAATGTGAACTGGTGCGATTCTCTCCAGCAGAAATTTCACCATCTCCAGGAATGGGTTTGTGGGTTGCTTGGGGAATGTCAGCTTCCGTGTGATTTCCCTCTGAAAGGAAACTCCACTCTCAGATAACTTGTATCTTTATAATATTAAATACACCTAGATAGCTTGTTAAAGTGTTGGCTGAATCATGTCTTTATCATATACATTTTATACAGCAAGCTTATAATCAGTTATAATGTGAGCGGTATTGCTTTAAACTCACCACACACTGTTCAGCCTGTTTACATGAGCAGGTCGGGCTGATAAGCTGCTCAAGCTGAAGACGTAGTTTCTCATCTTCACCCAGAGCCTGATTAAACTTCTTCATAAAGTCCTGAGCTTTGCCCGGGTCTGGGAGATTCTCTGAGAAAGAGAAAGAGAGAGAGAGACAGAGAGAAAGAGAGAGAGAGAGAGAGAGAGAGAGAGAGAGAGAGAGAGAGAGAGAGAGAGAGAGAGAGTGACAAAAGCACACATTGTAAAACCTGTTGGTTTCAATAAATATTAATTTATAAAAATAAAAAAAATTATATATATATATATATATATATATATATATATATATATATATATATATATATATATATATATATATATATATATATTTATAGTGTGTACTTACTAGCGATGTTCATAAGTTTCCCAAACATGCCTGTGGTGTTTGCTTCAGACTGCAGGAAGAGAAAAACAACAGTCATTCCTCCACAGCAGCAAGATTCATATGTGCATTGTACACAGTCACAAAATAAGAACAAATTGCTGCTTTGATCACCACCACAATTGTCTCTTTCAATAGTTTTTAGCTGAACATTTGTTTGACTAGTATATTTTTAACATTAGTACAAGTTGCTATTATAAGCCAGTGTTGTACCATTACATATTTTTGTCTGTCACTGTATCTGTCATTTATATGCTATGGCATGTAAAAGTGATGTAAATATAATAATGCACTTTCATGTCTTCAAGAATATTTTTCATATAAATGAATATCCAGTATAATAGGACCTGCTGTGGACATGGCTGACATCTACACGCAAAAACAGCTTGATTTATACTTAGTTACAATACCTTGATTGTGAAAATATCAATATTCAATACCACATTTTATACCACTGGGAAAAACTGACACAATATTAACAGCATAAAATTTTAACAGTAAGTTAATTTACTTTTGGCCATAGTCACAGTTCTTTCAACAAAAATTTCTCAGGCCTGATACCTCTGAGTGAGATTTGATAATAATTATAATAATACATTACTATTGTAAATAATTCAACTACACTGTAAAATGAATATTTTATAATAAGTATATTCTTGTACTTTAACAGTAGTAAAATTATAATATTATAATTATAATATATATTATTATTAATATAATAATAATTGCTAGCACTATTGCATTCGGGCAGTTTATGTGCGACGGCCGACTAAGTTTTCTCAGTGTTCCGCACTGTCGGCTGAAATTGGTCCTCGTCGGCTCGCCTTTTGGCGTCGGGCCGTCGGTGAAAGAGGGAACTCTGATTGGCTGTTCAGCTTAGTGAAGGAGTCAGTGCACGAGAATAACAGCAAAACGGCGAGCAAAGAAGTCAAAACGCTACAGATAAAAGGCTATTCTTGTGTTACATCATCTTACCTAGTGTTCCTTGGCAAATATTTAAATATTAACATGAGCGGAGTGGAATAAAGGAAGTGTTTAGCAGGATTGATATTCAGAACGGCAAGCATACACTGTTTTGTTTACGGTATGTGTATCTGCAGCTTCGGTTTCCCTTTTTGAATGACGAATATAGACGCATATATCTGCAAAAATAGACAGTTTTCTCATTTACACGCAGGCGAAAGAAGAACACATGCTAGCTGACAGTCGGCTGTAGTTCTCTCGGTGTGTTCAAGTGCAGCTTTTTACCCCAACACGAGGCGATAACACAGTCGGCTTTCATCAGCGCTAATTGGTCGGCGTCGGTTTGGTGTGTTCCAGGCTTTAGATGCGGCTTTCTGTGTGTGCGCTTAAGATGTGCACACACAAAACTTCACACAGCACATGCATTTTTTCAAGTTTCTTGCACTTGAATGTTTAAATTGGCAAGGCTTAACATGCAAATGATAAACTTTCGTGATGATGCAGCACTGGCCCAAGCATCTTTCACGCAGGCCCCATGCCATCAGGCAGTCCTTGTTGTCGATCCCTGCCCAGCGTTATCGTTTTGTGCCTGTCTGAATTAGCGCAGTTAGTGCCTTTTTAAACACAGAAGGCAATGTGTGCTGTTTCTGTCTTAAATGCATGCGGAGCGTATCCATCGACAAAACAAAAAACAAAACAAAAAACCATCGGCAGGATTCTGTTTGTTTCACGCCTTTTTTTTTTTAAACAAACCATATTATAGATGCACCACAAATCACGGGTGGAGAACGGTATGGGTCAATATTTACCGAGAACCATTAAACCCCGACTAGGGTCTAGGTAATTAATGGGAAACACTTGTGTGTTTTTGTGTGCATGTTCTAATAATAGATTCACATATGTAGGTGACAGTATCAGGGACAGTTCACACAAAACACGAGTCATCGGATTGGAGAAAGAAAAAAAAACGATCTTGAGAGACTTTTTTTTCCCTTTAAGTTAAAGTTCTTTTAACTTGAGTTCCACGTTTTTAAAAGCACAAAAGACGGAAGACGCAAGCACAATGGTCAAATATTTCCTTCTAGCTCGTGTTTACATAGAAAACCAATGGGGGAAAAAAATGCAGTGTAATGGAATAAAACATTCTGTGTGAACGGCCCGTAGTGTTTTTGTGTGACTTACTGTAGGCAGTTTGTGTAAGTCCAGCAGTTCTCGAACCAGCCCTCTCAGCATATTCTGACACTTCCACATTTCGTTCAATGCTCTAAAAAACAAAAAGACACTCTTCTTGATATAACTGAACACATCAGTAGGATGATTGCTGTTAATAGAAGTACTGTGATACTGGCCAAAATTATCTGATGAGAACCAGAGAATCTCTTGGCAATCTGATGAAGGCTTTTGAAAAACGGGAATCAGTCGATTAAGACTCACTTGACTGCGTTAGTGTCCAGACAGGCATAAAGGTAGTACAGACACTTCATCTTCTCTTCAGTCTCCAGACTGTGAGGAACCATGTACTGTGCAAAGATCTTCTCCACCAGCAACCTAATACACAAACACACTTTAAGAATCTGAAGTTTCCATTTTAGACATGCTGCACTGTTTTAATGAAAATACATTTTTTAATGAATCGCATGAAATCATTTGTGTGTACATGCGTGTGTGGTTCCTACTTGTCATCTATGCTGTTCTGGTAGTAGATGTGTAAGAGTTTGTCTTTGATCCAGCTGATTTTCAAAGCGGTCTCCTTCCCGGCCTCATGGTGCAGACAGTACTTCTTATACAGTTGAGCCAAACCCATCATTCCTTCTTTACGGACACGCCACTGAAACAAAACATCCAAATTTACTTTTTTAAAAAACTGAGGGCTTAAAATTGAGGGATATGTGGGGTTCTACATGTTTTCTCAGTTCTCTTTGCGTTTACATTCTAGCAGGATTTGAATTGGGGCTCCACGAAATATCAAAACAAATCTGATACTGCAATGTGGCTGAGTGCAATTATCAAATGCATGATTGGATTGGATTTAATTTAAATAAATATATGCAGGTTTTAAATGTGCAGCTCATGATACAGTGTTTCTGCATCTCAGTCCACCAAGATATTACCAAGCCGCCAAAATTAGATAATTTAAAAATTTATTAATTATTATACAATTATTAATGAATAGATTTTTTTTATTTTACAATACAATAGTTTATTTGGCTTAATATTATATAATAATAATCACAATAAAATATGAATTATTTTATAGTCATAAATGGGTCACATATAGTGGGAATTTAGCCTATGAAAGAGTTTTTTCTTGTACAGAGTATACCCAAGTGTCAACACCCAAAGTTATTTCAAGTTTTTCAGAATTGTTTAGTCCTAAAAGGATGGTTGAGACAAAAAAATTATTCAGAGTAAAAAGTAATTTTTCAGCTTTTTAAAATTAATGTTCTATGCAGATGCAGTCCCTAATATAAATCACCCAAGTAATCGTTCTAGAATGATTCACTCTTTCCAAATATAGCTATTTAAGTGTTCTATTAAAAAATCCTGTATTTTTTGTCATATTGCAATGTAGATTGCGGAAAAACAAAATATCGCAATGTCAGTTTTTTTCCAGTATCATGCAGACCTAACTTGATTTGAGCACAGATCTATTTTTTGTGTACTTCAGAGTAACTCTGTATCTGTCTCACCCTCTTGTCCAACATCCTCTCTCTGACGAACCCCAACAGTTGATCATTCACCAGGTTCAGGTCTTTCTTCCCTGCATTGATGATGGTAACAATGACATCATGTCTGATTGCCTCCTCCGGGTCATGTGACCTGACCTTTAGAAAATCTGATGTGACAAATAGCACATCACAAGTTACTACACAAGATGCTTACGAGTCAAGTGATGCTTAAAATGGAAAAATGATGGAAAAACAGCAAAAATCACATTTAACCTGAACACACCTGTAAGATCCTTGGCAAGATCTGGGTGGTTCATTAGGCAGTGGCTGGCAAACTTCACACATTCCAGTCTCACAGGAACATGAATGTCATTGAACCTTTTAGAAAGAGAGAGAGAGAAAAAAAAGGAAATCTGAATTCAATAAACGCTCAAATTATAAATATTCCAAATCAGTTTTCCAGTCCAATTTTATTAATGGTAGGATAGCCTCACCTGCCAAGAAAACACTGCCAGAGTGGGCGATTCTGAGTGGCCAGTTCTGAGTCTTTTGCTCCAAAGAGTTTAGCCAACAGTTTCACCACAGCCAACCTCTCCTCTCCATCATTACTCTATACAAACAACAACAAACAGATTTATTCTTGATCTAAATATGTTTGTATGCAAGCAAGTGCACAAGTATATGTGCATTTAGTCACCTTCAATTTGAACTCAAGTTGTGGCATCACAGAGACAAGGAGCAGTGGGTCAATTGCAAAGAGCTCCTGAATGAGGTCAAATACATGCTCAGACAGATCACTCACGGAGGACTTTCCCATCACCAACACCTGATTAAAAAACTACAGAGAAAGAGATTTTAAGTTAATACAACATCTGAAATAGTATTTTGTCTTTTTATAATGGGAATTGAACATTATAACACTGAACTGTATTAAATTCAGAAAAGACAAAATACAAACAGATGATTTTGTGACTCACTGAGGCGATGCAGGTTTCGATGGTCTGAACTGTTCTCTTCAGAAGAGTCTTGGCCAGGTCATATGCCTGCTTATTCAAGTTCTAAAGCACAGAAAGAGGTCGAATCACACACTATCTGGGACTGAACTTGGAAATAAGATGTAAGAAGTCATTTGCCTACTTTGTGAGCAGGGATGAGGTTGATGAGGATTGTGTCTAGTAGCTCCTGCGTCACTCCATCTCCCTCCATGATGATGGAACTCATCAGGTCCAACATGTGCATCTGCACCTTCTGATTATGGCTGTTACTGAAAGAGAGAAGTCCTGA
The DNA here is from genome assembly GCF_051911475.1 of Siphateles boraxobius. Classification (NCBI taxonomy): domain Eukaryota; kingdom Metazoa; phylum Chordata; class Actinopteri; order Cypriniformes; family Leuciscidae; genus Siphateles; species Siphateles boraxobius. Next base: position 1,335,044 of record NW_027508721.1, on the reverse strand, counting down.
TTAAAAAGAGCCCAGTTGCGTAACAGAAGATATGATTAAACTCACTTAAATTAAACTTACTTGATGACAGAAAAGAGGGTTTTGAAGAGCTGGATGAAGATCTCATTACAGTCCTCCAATTCAAAACAGATGTTGTAAGACTTCACCCATGCCAGGTTCTGTGCAGATCAAAGTTAAAATTTTCAGCTATGACAATCAGACTACATGCTAAATATTAAATGAAAAACAAACTTGTAATTATTGCTGCTATGTTGCTGATAAAAAACTGAGCATGACATTTTTATTTAAAACATCCATACACAAAAAGATTTCAAAATGCAGAATTAAAAAGATAAATAAATGAACTGATTGATTGAATCTCACCTCTAGCAAGTAAAAATATCTGTTAAACTGAGGGCTCTTAGTGTCCTCTAATCCCTTCAACTGCCGTGTAATGAAGAGAAAAATTTCCTAGATGTGGGGAAAAAAGTGAAAATTAATGACATTGGTGTGCCTGAGGTATAAAGCTTATCTCAGATAGGTGATGGGGTTATGTGCAGGATAAAAAAAAAGTCAGCTTGACATAAGGTGCAAGTTTGTGATCAGTTTTAAAGTCATACACGTTTAGTGCGTTTCAAAAGGGGCTTTCGCACCAGATAGTTCTAGGAACTAATCACCAGGGTGGTTCCCCGAAAACTAATGGTTCCCCAGGAACATTTTCTGGTTGCATTCGCACCACCAGTAGGAACTCTGAAGTGACGTAAGCCGCGCTTTTATTTATGCGACTTTTATTTTGGCGGCGGGCCTTTATTTTGACGGCAGAGCCTGAGCAAACAAACAGTGCTCGCATTCTCCGTGTTCATTAGTTTACGATCTGTCTGACAGTCCTGTCTAATATGTTATAAGACAGAACTATTATACGTAGTAAGTAGACAGTAATGAAAAGTTAGTAGCGTATGCCGTGTGGTTGATGTCCAGTATTGCTAGCTGAGCAGAAATACATAATCATGTTTCTCCTGGTCCTCTCAAAGTTGTGTGGGATTTTCTCCTCAGCATGAAGGTTAAGAGGCCCATCTATCACTGTTTTCCATGTTCGTAAAGTTACTTATTGAAATAAATATAAAGGCTATAATCTGTGTGTTTACAGTCTATGGTTTACACAGCCTTTCTAAAAATGGCGGGTGCTGGTGTTTCGCGTGCGTTTGGCCAAACAGCGTACACTAACGTTCCTATAGTGCTGGTTTAGACCCTACTCTGAAGTAGGAGCTAAATTAGTTCCTCCAAAAGAGTTCCTAGAACTAAAATCGTTCCTAGTTCCTGCGATGTGAATGCGCCAAAATCCGGGAACTTCCACCAATAGTTCTAGGAACTATGAAAAGGTTCTTCCGATGCAAAAGCCCCTATAAGCAGGAGTTCAGTTTATCAAGAAATTCATATATGAGATGTTGATCTTTTCAGGAGTACATTTCATACCTTGAGCTTGTCATGTGAGGTGTATGGGGCCTCCGGAGCGTAGATCCTGAAGATGTCAGCGAGACAGCAGGCCACGAGTAACCGTACATCCTTGTTGGGGTTTCGCAGGAAGAACTCAGAGGCCAAGTGAAGAGCCAGAGCCAAATACTGCTGCTTTTCCTCCTCCGAGTCTTGATCCATGTCCATATATGTCTTGACCACCAGCTATTAGACAGACAGGTGTTTGTAGTTTCTCTTATACACAAGTAAAATCACAAACCATTTAATAATCATTTTGTAAAATTAAACATATTCTAAAAGGTAAATTCCTCTAAACTTTAAAAAATCATCATCTTTTACACATTGCATATCTTTTTAGCACAATTTTAAACACTAAAAACCTCAAAAGACACACTGTATGAGTTTAACCAAAAAAAAAACATTTTAAGACAAATAGCCACTATTCAGACATACAGCAGCTCCTGTGAAGGTAAAGCATCTACCTTATTTGTAAAACAAAGAATATTATATTATTTATTATAGTTATAATAAACGAAATACTTTAGAGCACAAATTGTTTTACTGCATTTTTCAGACATATGCAACTTTGCAGCTGATTCATCACACACCATTGTGCCAGGAGATGACTACTCTCAAACAGGACTATGACAGAGAGGAAGACACTAGGCTTGCTGAAATAGTTGATGAGTGCATTTTACACTCAGTGCTAACCGATGACCGTTTGACCGATGGTTGACCGCATCAACGTTAACCGATCAAAGTTGTCGGTAAAAAAAAAAAAAAAAAGTGATCTCTAAATTAGGCTATTATAGACAGTGGACTAAACGCTACTACCGTTAGCCATCTCATTCTAAGATATTTTTGTGTGAAGTGAACAAATCCCTCACACTCAATTTTTCATAACTGGCCTGTTTGTACGTAATAAACCAATAAAAACATTTGGCGCGAGGTCACAGCGTTTGGGTTCGCGTGCTCACAAGGTTTGCGAAAAGTAAAGGCTACAGGCTAAAACACTCGATGTATCTGTGTATCAGATGTATAACATTATCATTTGTGACTTTCGGTCTCGTGGACTTAAAATGCGCGTGCTCGGCGAGTCTACGAGTCCGTAGGCCGTCCCATTTAGCATTTTAACGCTCTGAAGTGTGCTCAGCAGCGCCCCCTTTGTACCCATGAAGCGGTCTTCCGCGAAGCCCGCATAGATGCAGGCTCCACGCACTTTAACTACCCAGGAATCCTTGCGAAATGCCAATCAGAAAACGGATGGGAGGAGATTTCGCTGACGGACTGTTAACATGGCTTTATGATATAGGCGTACATTTTACCAGTTGTTATTTACAGTTTTATACAAACATTATCGACCAGTGGTTGATATCTCAAACATAATAATAGTGTGTTAAATAATTCGATCGCATTATGATTCATTACATAAATAGAACCGAATGTCATGGCTTTACTGAGTCATATAAACGTAGTATGAATATTGAAACCTATACATTTTTCTTAAACTCATTTACATTTTAATTTTGTGTTGAAATTGAACATTATGTATTATGTACAACTGTATTGATCATTTACATAACCATGACATCTATTCTAATGCCCAGGTGGCATATACAATTATAGAACTGTAAAAGCAGGCTGTGTAGTTCACATGGACATAAGATTTGGGAAAATAAAATAAATCCTGTTCTCGATGCTAAAGACTGTAATTTTTTTTAATGATATTTGTGATATTTTTCTAATAAAGGGACTGATGAGATGACCTTTAAGTTTATTCAGCTTCGACGTCTGAGCTGAGACCTTCTTCCTGTTTCCGGCGTGACGATCGAGTCTGACCCAAAAATACCTCTCAATGCGCCCTCACGCTAAGGGCCCTATAGGTCTTCACTACATGACGTCACCGAAAGTGTGGACTCTGAGGAAGTCCACAAGTCCGGAGTGTGCCATTTGGGACAGGGCCATTGTTCCCGGCGCCCCCCGCAACGTTGGTCTGGTTTCACACTCAACTTGATTCCATCGAACTCTGGTGTGTTTGCCTGCATCTTAACTCATTGCAAACATGCACGACGCATGATAGAAAACACGAACACGGGGGTCAATATATTGTGTTTTTTATTAATTTGGTGCTATTATGCATAATGTTAGCAGAGTAAACAACACAGGTTTACTGTGTGTGTGTGTGTGTCACATAAGCTGTCTTTCTGCTGCTTGCAAATGGACTCTTTTGAGGAGACAGTGGATTTCCATTAATAAATGTGTTGCCCTGATTGCACGCACTATGCGCGAATACACTGCAGACTCACTCTTTCTCGTGTCCAAGGTAAATCTTCATACCTTACGTGCATTTTATTTAACTAAATACATCATAATCGGCTAAAACGCATGCGCAGAATACTTCACTTCCTGAACAATTGCGCACCTGAGTCCGTGTTGCTTTCACATACACGCGAACACGCAGCACGGTTTCGGGAGCAAGTGAACTCAGACCACCTCCTCCAGGTAGTCTCGAGTTCGATACCCCAGTGCGCACCCGTGTCCCATGACAAGGTTCACATTTGCGATTTTTCATGTGAACCGTGCCCGTTCCGAACTAAACTGCCCGTGTGAAAGCCCCCTAAGTGTAAACACTGCCATCCGAAACTTGGTTCGCACCAAACCAGCGGACCAAGACAGCTGAAAAGATGGGTCTTGGTCCACTTCCAAACGAACTCTGGTGCAGTTCGAAATGATATATGAACAACATGCACCAAAGCCATGTAAACTAACTAAAAACAGGAAGATGTGATCCTGTAAGACTGGAAAAACTTGAAGGACTTTAAGAGAGGGCCACTCTCTGAGAAAACAAAGGAAATTAACATTTGAACTCCCCCTCATGCACTATTGAGACGAAGGTCTCACCTCCCTCATCCTAATCTACATTTCTGTCCCCCATTCTTCATCCTGGCAGAGATCTCCCAAACTCACACAAGAATCTAAATGGTTTAATGTGAATGATTATAATCTAGTTTTATACATATTTGGTATTATTTGAAATGTCTCGGTACGACTGGTAAAAATGTCTCATTCCCAAAGAAGTAAACCCAAAAGGTAATTAAGTTCTTAGGAAGTTAAGAAATATCTTCCACACCCTCCAATACTGGAGGGTGTTTCTTTGAGTTAACTCCTTCGACCATTTGACTGAATGCTAATTTTCCACTGCTAGCAAATGGTGACTTACAGGTAAATTTCCACTGTGAATGATGTTTAGATTTGAAATGAGGTCTGGGTATATAATGAAACGCAGCGAGAGCTCAGGGCCTTTTCTGTACTTCAGATCGGTCCGTGAGGCTGAGAGGAAGACCTCTCAGCCTCATGTATTTCTTAAAGTCGGGTTTGCATCTTCTCTCTATTCCAGAGCATTTGATGTTTTGTATCGATTATCTTTGAATTGATTATGAAATTGGCATGATACATTTACCTGACATAATAAATTGTTACATTTGATTATTTTAACTGACTCTGACATTGTTTTTCATTGAAGAGTTAAACGGAATAGTCAAACATTCGCTCACTTTTAGTGAGGCACAGATATTATTAAATCCTTTCATTTATGGAGTCAGATGAAGTAACGAGTAAATACATATGAGAAAATGTATTGCATTTAACCAAAAATACTTTGCCACGAGAAAAGACAGTAACACGCAGAGACCTTCACCGCTAATTCGAATACCGCCATTGGATCGAGTTAGACGGCCTTACAATCCTAAAAAGGACAGAATGCTCAAGCATACCTGTTATTTCTCGTCATAACCGTGATGTTGCCCATCACAGATCAGTACAGGTATCAGAACCTTGTCTCCTCGCAGCAGATCGTTTGTGTGTGCGCAAGTCTGACAGAGGGATTCCTGCTGATGTTTTGACTCCTTTACACATTTTAAATGCTCTTCACGAGTTCTAAACTGGTCAAAATACCATCATATGAATGCTACACACAATGAGCGTATTTATCCCAGCCCACAGTAGTAATGGGTCATTCATGAACGATCCGTTCATTGTGTCGGTCACGTGACAAATGAACGAAAGACTCGAAAGGTAAAGTAATTTTTTATGTTCCCTGTAAATTATTTTTGACTGCATTATGATTTCTTAATTCAGAATATGATCAAGATTGCATAGGTGGTAGGGCTTGGGCATTATGGATTTTTTCTATCCACGGTTGAAAAGCAAGATATTCCTGCGGTATAGCGGTAAACCGCTTTAAATACATTATGATGTTCACATTGGAAATGAAAGATGAACACCTTTTCCAGCATGTCTAAATTACAATAATTATATTCCATATTTATGTTTGGATAATATAATGTTATTTTTTATTTAATCTATGTCGATTATATGAAAAGTGAACAGCATGAGTAAGATAGAATCATAAGATGGGTCAGACATGATTTTGACCACTTTATTAAGTTTTGTTTTGTAGAAAGCCTTTCTTTGAATTAAATTTTGTTTTGCATAAATCGTATCTTAATTTTAATCACTGTTTCATTAACTAATTGCCTAGAATTAACAAATAATAAGCAAATATAGCAGACATATAATCAGGAGGACGTGGAATCGCCGGTGCGATCTCTTGCGCGTGAACTGGAGCTCGTCTCATAAATGAACCGAAACTCAGCGTAGCCTATAGGCCTACTTGCCTCACAGACATTAGAAATAATTAGAAAGTTTAAAATGTCTACTTTTAAACAAAATTCAAAACGAAATGATAAAATTTTAGGCTACAGTAGCCTAGTCAAGTAAGGTCAGGTTTGCCGATGTGCGTTATAGGCTATTTCTTATTTATTTTTATCCCTGTGCGCCGATTGGAGTTCACTGCTGATATTCTGGGAATACTACATAGCCAATAGGCTATACTAGGGACTTCAGCCTTTAAATATCCTTGCTGCATTGGATCAGTCTCCTTTCTAGAACAGCCAAGATCTAGCCTCGTGGCAGCAGCGCCTTGCATCGACAACAGTCAGCGAAAATTGATAAAAAAACGTTGGTGCGGACAGATGATGAGTTTTGTGATGCGGTTGCGGATGAAATGATAATAGCCCATCAGCGCATCTCTAATACGAATGTAATGTTATTATGTGTGATGGAACATTGCGCTCCCCAACTCGCGAAAGGTCGGATTTGCTCCATCTTTTGATGATAAGTTTTGTTTAGAAAACCTTGAATCCATGTAAGACACAATATCATTAGACATAATCCATGTCATTAGAATCAATGAATCCATGTCATTAGACACAACATGCACACGTGTGCAGGCCAATGTTTTTTTTTTTTTTTTGCGGTAATGACGGTAACGAGCTCAGACCCGTGGTTGGAGTCACGTGACCGCGGTACCCCGGTAATGCGGTAACCGTCCCAGCCCTAGTAGGTGGACGTGTTCAGGGAATTTGGCTGTTAAGAGTATAACATTTAAAGCCACTTAAATGAACGAAATAACTCGAAGAAAGATTTGTTCATTTTGACATGAGTCAGTAAAATGATTTAAATCAAAGCTAACCAGTAACGTAGACTAACCATGTTCCATACACTTTTTGCCTTTCCCCACATGTCAACGGCCGCCACTCTGTTGCTGAGAGCCAGACAAGCTGGTGTGAGTGCTCATTCTCTGGGGAATATCCCATCGGAGGATCTATTATTTGATTGATGTCTTTTGGACCAATAGAATTTGAGAAAAGTGGGGTAAAGTACCTTCTTCGCCTGGGTTCGGATTAGGCTTGGGCGGTATCCAAATTTTGATACCGTCAAACCTCCTCCCCATTTTACCGGGGTATACGGTATTACCGTGACTAATTAAAAATTATGACATAAGGCTCAGACAGCGTCACCAAACTGTTGGCTTGTGTCTACACCGTTCAGAAACTGAATACCAGATCGGGCATAAAAAACACAACAAAAAAAATCAAGGCCAACCCTTGCACGTTGTGTCTGATCCCTGTTGACGGCATTAAATGTAATATGAGCCGTAGCCCTATTTAGACTCGACTATTTTTAATATGTGGGCCGTTATAATATGGTGGCGCCAAATAATTGTTTAACCCAGATGCTGAGGGGGTGGTAGATATAAATACTATTTATAAATGAGCAAAAATGGGACAATTAATAATATTTAATTATTTTAATTATGACAATTGTATTCATTTTATTAATTCATTTAAATTAAATTAACAAGCAACAAGCAACAAGTGCATTTGTAAATCCGGTGACACGCGTCCATTGATTTTTATTAATACAACTTTTCTGTCAGTGCTGCAAAGATTAAGCTGACGATCGCCATCACCTAGTGAACGCGCATATATAGAGAGAAATGCAAATCTTGGATTACATAATCAGAAGGTATAGGCTAGCCTTTTTCTTTTCCTTTTGAATTGTTTCGTTTAAAGAAATTGACGATTGATATCTCCGTAGTGAACGCGCCTATAGAGAGAAATGCACATCATGGATTAATCAGAGAGTAGCCTATGCTGCCTATATTTCTTTTCCTTTTGAATTGTTTAGTTTAAAGACATTGATGAATCGCCATCTCCATAGTGAACGATAGAGAGAAATGCACATCATGGATTACATAATCAGAGAGTAGGCTAGCCTATTTCTTTTCGTTTGGAATAGTTTCGTTTAATTTGATGATCGCCATTTCCGTATGAACGCGCATAGAGAGAAATGCACATCATGGATTAAATAATCAGCGAGTGGCCTATTTCTTTTCGTTTTGAATTGTTTCGTTTAATGAAATTTCAAGCTTTATTTAGATATCTGTCATGTCTGTGAGACATACACTGAGTTTCGGTTAATTTATAATGAGATTTCAATGCAAGTGACCGCGGCGCGCCAGCGCATGATCAAGTCATGATTATGTTGTCTGATATATTTGATTCTTATTTATTATTGGTTGATAAAAAAAAAAAAATTAGGATACAATTTATACAAAACGAAATTCACTTTAAAGAAAGGCCTTTTACAAAATGAAACTTAATTAATTGGTCAATGTCTGACTCCCGATGCATCCCATCTTACTAGTGCTCTTCAGTTTTCATTATCAACGTAAAAAAAATAACATTATAATATTTTAACAAATATAAACTAATGCGCTTATTTAATGAACTCGGGGCAAAATGCATCCTCGCAGCAGTGAGTGGGTGGTTGTTTCGGAGATGCGACATTAGGTTAGAGGTGTTTCCATCTCTCGCAGTCACCTTTTTTATTGCAACATTTACAAATTGCCTCGTCAGTATTTACCGCCTCTCCCTTCTCTCTCTCTCTCTCTTTCTCCTCCACACTGTCACTTGATGACAACTACATAAGCATTTTTAGGCATTGAATAAATTATATTTATTTATTATATATAAGTGCCGGTAATGACGGTATTGAAACTGATACCGTTGCTATTTTAAGACCCCGCGGTATACGATATTACCGAAATACCGCCCAACCCTAGTTCGGATGCTCACAGACGTTAACGGTGTTCCGTACAGAGCGCATACTTTGATTTCAACTACAAAAATTATAATTTGTGATATAATATAGTAATATATATACACTCGCCTAAAGGATTATTAGGAACACCATACTAATACTGTGGTTGATCCCCTTTCGCCTTCAGAACTGCCTTAATTCTACGTGGCATTGATTCAACAAGGTGCTGTAAGCATTCTTTAGAAATGTTGGCCCATATTGATAGGATAGCATCTTGCAGTTGATGGAGATTTATGGGATGCACATCCAGGGCACGAAGCTCCCGTTCCACCACATCCCAAAGATGCTCTATTGGGTTGAGATCTGGTGACTGTGGGGGCCATTTTAGTACAGTGAACTCATTGTCATGTTCAAGAAACCAATTTGAAATGATTCGAGCTTTGTGACATGGTGCATTATCCTGCTGGAAGTAGCCATCAGAGGATGGGTACATGGTGGCCATAAAGGGATGGACATGGTCAGAAACAATGCTCAGGTAGGCCGTGGCATTTAAACGATGCCCAATTGGCACTAAGGGCCTAAAGTGTGCCAAGAAAACATCCCCCACACCATTACACCACCACCAGCAGGCTGCACATTGGTAACAAAGAATGATGGATCCATGTTCTCATTCTGTTTACGCCAAATTCTGACTCTACCATCTGAATGTCTCAACAGAAATCCAGACTCATCAGACCAGGCAACATTTTTCCAGTCTTCAACTGTCCAATTTTGGTGAGCTCTTGCAAATTGTAGCCTCTTTTTCCTATTTGTAGTGGAGATGAGTGGTACCCGGTGGGGTCTTCTGCTGTTGTAGCCCATCCGCCTCAAGGTTGTGCTTGTTGTGGCTTCACAAATGCTTTGCTGCATACCTCGGTTGTAACGAGTGGTTATTTCAGTCAAAGTTGCTCTTCTATTAGCTTGAATCAGTCGGCCCGTTCTCCTCTGACCTCTAGCATCAACAAGGCATTTTCGCCCACAGGACTGCCGCATACAGAATGTTTTTGCCTTTTCACACCATTCTTTGTAAACCCTAGAAATGGTTGTGCGTGAAAATCCCAGTAACTGAGCAGATTGTGAAATACTCAGACCGGCCCGTCTGCCACCAACAACCATGCCACGGTCAAAATTGCTTAAATCACCTTTCTTTCCCATTCTGACATTCGGTTTGGAGTTCAGGAGATTGTCTTGATCAGGACCACACCCCTAAATGCATTGAAGCAACTGCCATGTGATTGGTTGATTAGATAATTTCATTAATGAGAAATTGAACAGGTGTTCCTAATAATCATTTAGGTGAGTGTATGTAATTGTTGATTTATTAAAGAATGACAATTTTAAATGTTAAAATATTATAATCAATCAATGCACGCTGCGTCTCTGTTGCCTGTCTGTGCGAGACTGGCGACAAGCGGCCATTGTCCTAGCCTGGGTTTCCCCTTGCTGCCTTGCGCGCAGTGCGATTTTATTCACGCTGCTAAGCAGCCTGGATTCCATGTACCAGATTTTCGCCTCAGCGAGGGGAGCAGTCACAGAACGGGGAGGGAGCAGCAAGACTCGCTTTTAATTAAGCCTATTATCATTAAGTTTGAAAATAAATAGCAACTAAGAAAACATACAAACTGACTAGTCATTTTTCCCCCATACACACAAGTTACTCTATTTATTACCAGTTCATAACAGTAATAGTCATACTTTGCTACAGATAATTATGCTAATTAGGGGTCCACTGATTATCGCCGCCGATATTAAACCTTTTTATGGTTATCGGTATTGATCATTTTCAAAACCGATTTGCAGATATAAGAATTTGATTTTGAAATGCGCTATATTTGGCTCTGACGCAGCCACCTCTGTCGGAACTCACCACTCTGTAGACTAGACCAATGTCCCCGCCCATTTGATTTGTTGGGAGTCACGAGTCCGGCCAATCAACGCAGAAAGCTGAAGGCACTGAAAGTTTTGCGCTCACACAGAAAGCACTTGCTAACTGGAGCTGCTTCACTGATCACGCATCAGTTGTCTTACAAAGTTAAGGCAGCAGCAGACTTTGCTGAAGTAGCAATAAATTACTACACTGAAGTTGCAAAACACCTCAATATAATAGGGCCCTTTGATTTCAGTGATGCAGAAAACACGGACGGAATCGCGGAATCCAGTCATAAAAAGGAATTTAACTGTATAAAGCGGAATGTCACTGAATTTGTCAACTTTTTGATGAATTAATAAAAAGCAGGTCTGTACAAATCAAATCGAATTTCAGATCGCAAAAAGACTATTTAAATATGAATCTTGCGTGTCTCTTAATGAATGGCGCAGACGCGTGATTTCATTTAACACCCACACACGCACTGTTTTCAGCCTCAGCCGTATCATTATATGAGGACATGATTGCATAAACATCATCTCCAAAGCTGCTTAGTTACTTCATTAGCTTTTAAACACATCAACTAAGAAAAGTTATCGTCATATCATAAACACACAGAAACTCAAATATCTCCACGGCAACCCGTCAAAATAAAAAGTTCGGGTTTTCATAGGGCCCTAAAAATTTTATTGTTAAACTGTAAATAAATTGAATAAGTTTGATGACTTAAATTAATTAGAATTGCTTTTTGATTACTAAATTTTAACCATTAAAATAGTCTTTAATTTTTACAAAATGTTTAGAGAATGCTGATGGGTGCTCCCTGCACTTAATAATGTGTTTATTAACAGCTATCAGATTTAAAGATACGTTTAAAAATCATTTAAAGAAAGTATTTGTCAAAACCCTTTGTTATTCTTAATTTTGACATTAACTTACATTTTTACACCAGGCATAGGCTATATATCGGTTCAAAATATCGGTTATCGGTCTACTTGATCTGTCATAATCGGTATCGGCCCTGAAAATCACATATCAGTCAACCCCTAATGCTAATCTGTAGGAAAATAGATAGCCAGTGACTTTCCACATGCTTGCACTCTTCCCTGCAGATATCATCTTTCATAAGCAGCACTAAACACTTCTAGGTCTAGGACCCAGGAGAAATTACTTTCCCTACTTTCTACCTCTCTCTGGTGCCTGTGTGTGAGAGAGAGTGTGTGCTTGGTGGAGTGGGGGATGGTCAGCCAGTGCTGAGTTGAGCTTCAGACTCAAAACAGCACAGTGGCAAAACCAGGAAGCCCAGCAGTCACTCCAATTCCCTCCAAAAGACTCTCAAACTCTCCCCAACAATCACAAGTTGCACAATTTTTGCACATTTATTAAGTGAATATTATGCAAAGTTAGAGTAAAAGAATCTCAGGAAATGTGTATGAGATGATTTTCACAAAGAGCCTGCAAATCATCCAGGTGGATTCTGCACATTGGTGGTGCTTGAGGAGATTTCCCCGTTCTATGTAAAACGCTTTGAGTACCCAGAAAAGCGCTTTATAAATGTAACAAATTATTATTATTATATAGTTCTTTAGTTAGTTCTTCAGGGACATGAGAAAAAGAAAAAGGGTTACTCTCAACTTTAATATTAATTAACTACATGTAATCACTATAGAGCTATGGTTAGGGTTAGTTACTTGTAATTATGCATAATTTACTGTCATTACAATAGTAAATACATGTAGTAACGTATATCTACATGTGGATTTGTCTTTCTGCTTCATGAAGCTGTGTTTTTGATTTGGCAAATGTAAGTAGTAAGCACAATATTTTTTTGGTGTGTGTTTGGTGGTGGGGGGGGGGGGTGTGTGAGGGATTTCCCATTTATTTACCCTGTCAGTGAATTTTTTGGGGAGCTATTTCATGTTTACTTAATGAACAGGAAAACCTCTATGAGGGTACAGTGTTATTTTCCACAAAATCTTTGTTAGTAGAGTGGAGAGCTTGAAGAGTATTAGTTAATGGCCTAAATCAAACTGATGGGTTGAAAATGTATCCATATATACACCAACCATTCTCACTGCCATAATGGTTATGTAATAATACAACACATTAAGAGAAAATAACAAGTTGAAATGCATTTTATGGCTCGTTTCCAACGAGTGGTACGGTACGGTACAGTACAGTCTGATTCAGGACGGTAAACTCTGATCTGGCTTGCGTTTCCACCGTCAACAGTACCCTTGCTTGATAGGCGTGGTGTAGCCTATGCCGGAAAGAAGCGATAGACGTCATTTTCGCGCGAAGAAGAAAGCGACATAGTAAACAACAATGGATGACATACAGCAGATCTTGTTCTTGCTTCTCGGCATGTGGCTGTTTATCACAAGACGACAAGCAACGACATTCGGCGTTTCTCAATTCCAAGTATGCAAAGTTCGGCTTAAAAACCCAAAAAAGTTAAACCACCCTCCAGAGTGGAAATCTTAAAAACGCTCCACTAACTTCTTTGAGAAGTAGAAGGAAGGTTGTACGAAGATTGTACGCAGACTTGGTGTTGTTGTGTGGCAGCGCTTCACATTGCCACCTAGCCGCCTGGAGTGCATACTACATTGAACTTCACACACTTTTGCGTCACCATTTGCACGCAGATTTCCCCCCGATAACGCTGGTCTAAACGCAGAATAAAAAGTGATATCGCAACGCCACTTTTGCGTTTTCTCTTCGGATCGTTTCAGTGTAAACATAACCTTAAAGAAATCTTAAACATTATAGCCACACAAATGTGGTTCAGGCAACGCGTATTGATTATATTCACTGTATAACGTATTTATAACAAAACTAAACATAAAACACAACCCTGCCTCTTTTAGTTAAATTTAAAAAATAATTAACATATTAATATGGTCATTTGTACTCTGATCATCTTTACTGTAATAAATTAAATATGACAACTCAACCCTGTCTCTTTGTTCAATTTTAGTTTTAATCAATAATAGCCATTATATAAGTATAAATAAAAGGTACAAGCTATACAATAAGAAAGCAAAAAATTCAGTCAAACATACAAAGTCGGCGCTCTAGTCTAATGTCACAACGGTAAAGTTAAATAGCCTAAATATATAAAGTTATGAAACTTCACTTAGCCCTCAGCCAAAACAATTGGCCAGGGAAAAAAAAAAACAATCACAAAACCAAAGATCGCCCGTTACGTCTACACGAGACAAATTTCATGTTTAACCACTACAGAGACGTCAGAGTCAGCGGCAAACGTCAGAACGACTAACCTAGAAAAGGTTGTTCCAGGCGGGATACATGAGCGGCGAGCACCCGGTGATCACCTGAAATGGAGCTCACAACCTGGATCAAATTTTCATAAATCTTTATTTATCACTGATTCTCTGTCAACCAATCAGTGTTCTGCATTGAGTCTAGCTCCACCATTTAGGTACCACTGTGCTAGGTACCTCCACGGAAGGGTACTGAAAAAGTAGTATAGTTCGGCATTTTGGTACCTTTCACAACTTTTGACAGTGGAAACAGAAATTATTGCGTACCATACTGTACTATACTGTACCGTTCCGCTCGGTGGTGAAAGACTGGAGAAACTGGAAGAGAGCGCAACTCTCTGGGAGAACAAAGGAAATCAACATTTGAATTTCTCTTGTGCTATCATGCTGAGATCACTTGAAATTCACCCAAAAATCTCTATGGGTTTATGTGAATAATTATCATATGGTATTACATGATTGATATCATTTGAAATATCTCAGTGCGACTGGTAAGGAAAACACTTTGCAAGTTTGCATCATGTATTTTATAATGTCAAGGTATTGAATCTCTCTTTATTCCAGAGCATTTGATGTTTGTATCTATTATCTTTGAACTGATTATGCAATTGGCGTGATACATTTACCTGACATAATAAATTGTAAACATTTGATTTCATTCTAATCGACTCTGACATTACTTTCAGTAAAGAGTTAAAAATAATAGTCAAACATTCGCTCACACTTAATGATCAATGACAGATATCATTAAAACCTTTTTCGTTTATGGAGTCAGATGATATAACGAGTTATACATATGAGAATATATATATTTCATTTAATCTAATTACTTTGCCACGCAGAAAGATGGTAACGCCCAGAGACCTTCACCCGCTGATCGGAAAACCTTCTTTGGGCCGATCGAGCCGGGCTTACAGTGGAAACGAGCCATTAGAGACAGTCTCTACAAGAGGAGGCTTTGTTGCACTTGAATTGAAATGAATTTAACACTGAAATCTAATGCACCCAAACTCTTCCCAGAATTTAAGGATGAGGAAGCACAACAATGCTATTACACTGCATTACATTTTCCTTTCTAATTCAAACAATGCAGGAAAACTCACACACAGACACATGTATTTGCTCTAACATATAGATGAGAATTAATAAACCACACAGATGAAGACAGAAAATTGTCTTTCAAATCTGTTGTCCAGAAAACAATGCATGTGAATCTCCACTATTTTTTCCACACTGAATGAAGTGCCTTGTCTCACATATGCTGAACTTTAGTTGGATAAAACAGAGCTTAAGTGCGTAATTTTTCAATGTTAAAAATGTAATATGCAGAGCAGAGACTGAGATACCATCAAAAATTATCCAGTTTTTTTTCCTTCCGTCCTGAATAATGGCTCAACAAATGAGTGTGTGATATGCTGATTTCTCTTTTCTTTTTTTGAAAAAAAGCAGAAGACTCAAAATGATGTGTACTAAAGGTTGGCACTTGGCAGTAAATTTTTCCTTCTGTATTGTGGCATTTTATGAGTGAAACAACTTATCAAACATAAGAAAAACATCAATCCATCAGTTGTTGATTGGATTGCGAAGTGAACATTGTATACTAGAATGTAGGCAGATCGGAATGCAACTGCCTTAACTGCAGCGCAGGCTTGAATGTCATACTTCAAGTAGGTGTGTTCGATTCCAGATTTCCACTTTACATCTACACTCTAAAAAAAGTAATTCAGGGAACCTGTTACCAGGGATGCACAGAAAATTAGGCTACCAAAAATTCAAACGAAAATAGCTGTTTCGGCTTCGGGCCAAAATGGTTTTGGAGGGACGAAATCAGTGACCGAAACGATTAATAGACTTTTCATTAATGCTCCTCCAATGACACATTTTGACTGAATTCAGTGTCTATTTTGCCATTAAAAATCACCGTAAGGAAAAATTGCCTCAAGGCAACAGGCCTAGTTCTGTTGACATAATGTTGTCAATTTTAATGCTCAATTTTAATGCAAGACTTAATGCTCATCATTACCTTAACTTAAAATTGTGTGAGATTTAAACTCAAATTTCTGTTTTAAAGCTACAATATGTAATATTTTTCACCAACCTCTTACAATAATGAAGGCGTAGGTTGATGACGCAGTGATAAGCAGAATCATGGAACTTGCCGTCATGCTGATGGATCTAATAATGTTTATGGATGAATGAAAACATTCATGTTTTTAACATGACTGGTATAAAGCAGGTCGCGATTGCTAATGAAAGACAAGATATCAGCACCAAACACGAGTGCTGCTCGTTGTTTCACTTGGTCTAACGTTACACTATCATAAACAGCTTTTGAGTGTGTTGAATGTTATGTTATTATGTGTGTTAGTTTGTTGGTTATATGAGACTAGAAGTAAGCTAGATCAACATTAGAATAACATACTGATCATATTCTAACAATTCATCAAGTTGAGCTATATAACGTACATTTGCTCACCTGTCTAAAAAAGTACATGCAAGAGCGGCATCTCTGTCAAGTCGAAGTTTGCCGCGAAACTCAGCATCTCGAAAACATTGATCCGACATTGATCCTTGTTATAGTTCTCCTTTTGTCCCAAAGTCTGCCTGTCATGATCCATAATGTTTGAGCGAAACAACAACAGGGTGCCACAAAACATAACGCAGCTGTCCACATCTGTCACCATGGTTACTATGGCAATACGAGCGGAAACAAGGGATAACAAGGATATTACATCATTGACAGGCGGCAAGTGACGGGCACTTTTTAAAATTGTGAATTTCTCTGAATTGACAAATTCTTGGAAACATTTAGGATAATGTTAGTACATAATTGAAAGAAATATATAACACTGTGCAAGTGGTTTTTGGATATTTCGATACAAAATTCTTACATATTGTACCTTTAATTACATTTTTTTACAGACGCCCAGTAGTTAAAATCAAGTTTTTAAATGTTGTTTAAATGTCTATACAAATTAATGCACACAGATTATCAGATCAAATTAGTCATTTAAAAACTTTCTGTGAGATATAATTTGACAAACAGAGAGAGTGATTCAGCGCTACTGAGTCTTCTCCCTCTCTTTCACAATGCACACATGGCTTCACATCACCACAGAGTCTGTACAAGCAAGCTGCATGCTGCGATACAAGACTTTGCTCGTGTTTCGGGACAGAATTGTCACTTGCCTAAACAGGCCAGTGTTGCATTGTTACAAAAATGTATCATATGCACGACTCGTCAATTAAAACATTCAACAATTTTAAAGCATTCAGTAGTACTCGCTCTCTGAGAGACAATTCTCTGCACGCTCATACCCAGAGCACGCACACATAAAGCTGCCTCTCAAACAGCTCACGAGTACCAAACTGAGTGCTTTTTCACAGCTTATTGCGCTTAAATGTTCAGAAATGCAAAAAATTGTCAAAATGCCCGTCTTGGAGAGTATTCACATCAACACAGTCAATGATGTCTTAAGTGAATCCATGCATTAGCTCTTAAAGTGACAGCAGCTTAATATACCTGTGATATGAATATACCTTATAATGTTAATCAAAGAACAAAAGATAGAGAGAATTAATCTGCATTTTCTTTCTTTTTGGTAAAGATGGCGCCTGTGATTCGCTCGGCATGCCGTCGGTCTTTGTTTTTTCCTCTATATGTTAATTCTCCTCTTAGTACTGCTGGTTCAGAGAGCTAGCTCTCTTCTTGTATATGAGCGAAACTTTCTTTTGAGCCTGCGAGAGTCGGCGGTGGATGTTTGCAAAGGCTCTTCAGGTGGTCAGTGGTCCTGTAACCCCCCATCATCTGTTCGAGCTTCGGCGCACCTGTGTGGACTATCTGAACTCCGTCGCAACAGAAGGAAACGGAACAGGAGACGAGGCAAGCGGGCGGGTGCGGCTGTGACTCGGAGACGGGCGCGTGCGATAGCGCGTGCATCAGCGGCGCGTCCTTGTGTGTTTACGGGCCCAGCGGTGGAGTTCATTGATTTCATCGACTCCTCTCCCCGGCATCTCTCGTGGGGTTATCGGGACGAAAGGGTCTCTTGCCTGGTGGAGGTTTACCCGCGGCGCCGGGCGCGGTCAGCGGGGATTAAAGACTCGCAGCGGCGTTTCAGGAAGAGAGCGAGTATCCCCGAGAATCTCCGGTGCCTGGAATATGCTCCCATCCCTGATAATCAATCAACCCAAGGTACAATCATTAAGATCGCCCTGTTGAACTTAAGATCTCTTAATAACAAAACATTTTTAATTAACGATCTCATCTCCTCTCGTGACTTGGATTTATTTTTAATGACTGAAACATGGCTCAGTGATCACAATCGTGGCTCCCTCGCTGAAGCTTCACCTAATGACTATAATGCTTTGAACTCTCCAAGGACGGGGGGACGGGGAGGGGGGATTGCGTCTATTTTTAAGAATTCTATGAAATGTCGGCTGGTGTCAGTTGATAATTATGTTAGTTTCGAAGTACATGTTTTTATAGTCGATTTGATTAAGCCAGTCACATTTGCAATAATCTATAGACCTCCCAGTGTTAACACGGAGTTTATAAGAGAGTTCTCAGAGTTCTTATCATGTATGATGACTTGTGATGACAATCTTGTCATTTTAGGCGATTTCAATATTCATATCTGCTGCCCTGAGAAGCCCTTAGTTCAAGATTTTCTGTTATTACTCGATTCCTTTAACCTTACGCAATCGGTGACCGGTGCAACACATAAACAGGGGCACACTCTGGATTTAGTTTTGTCCTGGGGTGTCCCGGTGGGGGATCTGACTATAGAGAACTTGGGGTTGTCTGATTACTTTGTCATTTCATTTAATGTCACTATTGCCAGGCGGATTGCGGCTCCAGGAACAGTGGGTCGTCGTGCCCGGGCAATAAATACTGCATCAGCTCTTAGGTTCTCAGAACTATATAATATTCACAAGTCAACAATGAATCTCCATGATGTAAACCAGAGTGTAGAGGATCGTGTTTTAGATTTTAATTCAGAATGCAACAATATATTGGATTGTATTGCCCCCTGGAGACAGGTTAAAGCAAGAACTGTAAACCAGCCCTGGCTTAACAATGAGAGTCGATTGTTGAGGCAATCATGGAGGCAGGCAGAGAGGAAATGGTTGAAGGACAAACTGCAGGTCTCATATGAGATCCTTAGAGAGCGTATGCTTTCTTATCAAAAGTTTGTAAAAGTGGCTAAGGAGAAACATTTCTCGGACTTAATCTCTAAAAATCAACACAGCCCAAGAATTTTATTCCGTGTGATTAATTCGGTGATGAGTCCTGCTAGCCCCTTTGTTTTTGATCACGAGGGGAGAGCCAGTGAAAAGTTCGCTCAGTATTTTATGGACAAGATCACAATGATCAGAGCCAGCATTGTGCACTCTGTCAGTGCCCAAAGCAGTCTGGATCCTTCACATGATGTGTGTGCTCGGGGTGTGATGACCACATTTGAGTCTGTTTCCGGGGACGAATTGCTAGATATTGCCCTACACCTGAAGCCAGCTTTTTGTTCTTTGGACATTTTACCACCTCGTTTGTTGACTCAGGCTTGGGGTGCGGTGGGGCACACTATTACAGTCCTAGTTAACCAGAGTCTAACAGAGGGGATGGTGCCATCTTATTACAAACATGCTCTTGTTCAACCGTTTTTAAAGAAATCGAGTTTAGACCCTACGGTGCTAAGCAATTACAGACCTATTTCTAAGGTACCTTTCTTATCTAAATTGCTGGAGAAGGTGGTACTTAAGCAACTCACTATTTTTTTAAACAAACATAACATTTTTGACACTTTTCAGTCAGGTTTTAGATCGCAACATAGCACAGAAACTGCCCTTCTTAGAGTATCGAATGACCTGTTGTTATCAGTGGATGCAGGGAATTGCACAGCGCTAGTATTACTGGATCTTAGCGCGGCCTTTGACACAGTGGACCATGGGATTCTTCTTGAACGATTGAGTAAGTGGGTGGGTATTGGGGGGACTGTGTTATCCTGGTTTGCCTCATATCTTCAGGGGAGGACCGCTGCGGTGGAAATAGGGACCTCTACCTCTTCTGTCTGCCCTGTTGTTTGTGGGGTACCTCAAGGCTCATGCCTTGGTCCAGTCCTATTCTCACTATATATGCTCCCCCTGGGCCTGATCTGTCAGAAACATGGAGTGGCATACCACTGTTACGCTGACGATACCCAGTTGTATTTTCCTTTGAATGTTGAGGATAAGGCTAGAGGGTCATCGTTGTTGAATTGCTTGGATGAGATAAAACAATGGATGGCAGATAGCTTCCTTCAGCTGAACGAATCAAAATTTGAAGTGATGGTGTTTGGCCCACCGAAGCGAGCTGAACAGATTTCAGTGGAGCTTGGTACTCTTGGCTCAAAGGTCACGACTCATGCTAGAAACCTCGGAGTGATCTTTGACGCCGAATTAAAATTCGACAAACAGATAAATGCAGTGGTGAAGGGCAGCTTCTTTCAGCTTAGAGGGATTGCCAGAATGAAAGGTTTTCTGTCTACTAAAGATATGGAAATTGTTATCCATGCTTTTATCTCGTCCAGATTAGATTATTGCAATTCCCTGTATGTTGGTGTGTCCAAAAAATCTCTGGCGCGTCTGCAACTAGTGCAGAACGCAGCGGCCAGATTGCTGACTGGGACCAGTAAATATTCTTGCATCACTCCAGTTCTGGCCTCCTTACACTGGCTCCCGGTGGAGTTTAGGGTGCAATTTAAGGTCCTTTTAATGGTGTATAAGGGTCTACATGGACAAGCCCCTGCTTATATCTCTGAGCTATTGCAGCATCACTGCACCTCTAGACCATTAAGATCATCGCAAAGCTCACTGCTAAAGGTTCCAAAATCTCGCCTGAAAACGAAGGGAGACCGAGCCTTCTCGGTGGCTGCACCGAGGCTTTGGAATGGTCTCCCTGCTTACATCAAGGCTTACGATTCCATTGAAGCTTTTAAGTCTGCGTTGAAGACTTATCTATTTACTGTGGCGTTTAATTGCTTTTAGTCTTTGTGGCTCGGAATGATTTGTATCCTTTTTATGTCTGTCCTTTTTATGTTTTTTGAAATGTGGAATCTGTAAAGCACTTTGGTCAACTCGTGTTGTGTTTAAATGTGCTGAAGAAATAAATTTTTATTATTATTATTATTATTATTATTTAATTTATACTATGAAACATTCGATTTATTCAATTTCTACAGTATTCCCGTACCTGAATTCTGTTAGACCTACCTGAAAACCTTAAAGCACTCTGCATTACATTTGTATTCTTATTTTATTGTGTTTATTTATGCGTCTGCTTTTAATTTATTTGTTCTTGTTTATTCTGTTCAACATTGTTCAAGTTCAACATTGAACTCAAGCTGAGTCCTGTGTGTAAACTCATGCGCAACAAAATAACCCCATTGTTAAAACATACATGGAGTGAGCATACATTTGTGGCTCGTTTCCACTGAGCGGTGCGGTACGGTACAGTACAGTACGGTTCGGTAAACCATGATCCGGCTAGCGTTACCACCCACCAACAGTACCCTTACTTGATAGGCGTGGTGTTTGCCGGAAAGAAGCGATTGACGTCATTTTCGCGCGAAGAAAAAAGCGACATAGTAAACAAAAATAGATGACATACAGCAGATCTTGTTCTTGCTTCTCGGCATGTTTGTCACAAGAAACAAGCGCCGGCATTAGGCGTTTCTCAATACCAAGTAGCCTACGCAAAGTCCGACTCAGGAGAATGACTCTCGAGGACGCGAGTCCAGTAATTCTGCTAATGGAACAGCGCGTTCTTTAAAGCGCCACTCAGCTCGCTCTACTACTCTGGTTATCTCTGTATGTACATTTTAGGCAACAATAAAACGAAATATGTTATAAAACACCACTCTGCTGCTTTTCGATTTCATTTAAATACATTTTAAACAAAAGCACACAAATGTGGTTTAGGCAACGCATAGCCTATTGATTAGGATATATTGACTGCATGTATACGGTAGCCTATATTTATAACAAAACTAAATATAAAACACAACCCTGCCTCTTTTCGTTTAAATTAAAAAATATTAAACCTATTCCAGGCAATATGTGCATTGGTACAAATGTTGCAATAAACAACATTACAGATGATCTGGTAATAAAATAAAAAAATGACAAAACTCAACCCTATGTCTTTTTGTTAAATTTCAGTTTTATCAATAATTGCCATTATTAAAGTATAAGTAAAAGGTACAAAAAGCTATACAGTAAAGCTCTAATAACATAAAGCAAACAATTCAGTCAAATATACAAATTCAGTGCTGAAATATATGAAACTTCACTTAGCCTTCTGCTATAACTATTGGCCAGGGAACGAATTATAGATTCACAAGATCGCCTGTTAGGTCTATACAAGACGAATTATATCTCATGTTTAACCACTACAGAGACGTCAGAGTCAGCGGCAAACATCAGAACGACTAGCCGAGGAAAGGCTGTTCCAGGCAGGGTTCATGAGCGCCGAGCGCCCGGTGATTGCTTGGAATGGATCTCAGTCAAATTATTATAAATCAATAAATAAACCACAGATTTGAGCTTTAAAAAACTACATTCTCGCCTGAAAACTCTTAAAACTACATTTCGTGACAATAACAGTAGTATTATATATCAACTGTATATTAAAAAATGGCGCTTCTAATGCCCTTGTAGCACGCGCAAGTAACGATATTCTGTCAACCAATCAACGTTCTGCAGTGAGTCTAGCTCCACCTTTTAGAACCGTACCACTGTGCTAGATACTGCGCTAGACCTTATGAAATGCGTATCTATTCATGAATGTCAGTCACGTGACCTCTTACGTCATCCGCTCTTTTTCCAGTTGACTGGAAGCTAGCTATCTTAGCTATCTAGCTTGCTACGATTTAGAGCTTCATATGGATACAGTAAATGGCTACGAAAGACAACATTTCACACCTAGATTACCATGAAATGAAACACTACTTTCAAAAAATATCGTCGTTAGGGTGGCTTTGATCCTTACGCGATACCTGATGCGTAGTAGCTACCTCCAGCCTCTGACATTTGCACGTATTGTGTTTTATCGTGTAATTTATACGCGAAAATTTGTTTTTACGTGCATAAGATACGCCCTTTATTGAGTGTAATACCTACACCACTAAACCTACCCAAACATATAATACACACAAACCCTAATCCTACCCAAGGGGTTTACAGTGCGTATCATATGAACATAACTAATTTTTGCGTATAAATTGCATGATAAACAATGTGTGCTATAGAGGCGCATTTAATTAGATCAGGTTAGCTAACGTAATGACGTCATGTGCAAACAAGCATACTGATAGCAGCTCTCTGATACCTGCAAAATTAAAATTGAAAATTAAGAATAATGTGCCAAAGACTGGCACCAATAGGCAATTACACTCCTTCAAAACTAGTAAAAAAGTACTTAATTGTTCCAGCAACTAGATTCCCATCCGAAAGAGCTTTTAATGCCAGTGGGAAGGGTCATGCCACAGAGCATCTCTTAAACCAGAAACCACTGCTAGGCTTGTGTTCTTAGCTAAAAACTTGTGCAACACTTGAATAATTTAGCTCAGTTGCAGTGTAAAATGTATTATGTTAGAATGCACTTTTTTCATATTGTTACATTTACATGTTAATTTAATATTTTTTTAACTGTGTTTTTGTTCTTGAAACATTTTGAATGTGCTTAGAAACAATAGCTGGTCTATCCAAATCCTGTTTTTTTAATTTTATTTTTTTATTGGGGATATATAAATAAATGACTAAGTTATAGTCCAGTTAACTATCTCAGCAGCTGCATCATACTGGTTACTGCCCATATGTCAAAAAATTGCTAACTCAATCAAGTCTATCAACATCTACAATCAACAATAAACATCGGACTTGAGCAGGATGTTTCAAAATAGTAAGTTTATGTTTAGTTTTGTCGAATGAAAAATGGATTTGCTTTCGCAGCACAGAAAACAGCATCTTCTCAGCATGTCTAGTCAACAACACAAACCAAACTCTTCCAGGCTGGAATTACTGGTGACTCGTTTCGGGCAGTTCAAAATTCAGTTCTTTCTTTTGCAAGACCATAACTTCAATGGTTGTGCACTTTAATCTTTGAAACTAGGCAGACCTTTTACATTCACAAACAGCTATATTACAAACTACATGAAAGGTAATATCTGAAAAAAACATAATGTGAGCATGTCAAGACATACTTTTATTGAACCAGCTTTAACTGCATTCAATTTGATTGCAAAAAAAAAAGATTACATTCATTCTAGCCTCTGTAAAAATCATATGTGCAGTATTTTGTTTCAGATAAAATCTGCTAAATTAAAAAGTTCTTTAAAAAAAGGATGCATTTCTTAATGAATATTTGTGGCTGCTTTCTGGTTAAAGGGTCAAAAAAGTCCAGCATTAAATCAATTACTCTCTGTCGCTAAACTGCAAAATAAGTTACCACGCCTCTATCTCATAGCATGGGCAATAGGAATATATAATGGTTGCATTTTGCAAACATTATTAAAGCACTAGTAACATCGGTACACTTACATTCACCTAGGCATCCCTTTATGAATAAAAGCATATAACTAGAACTAAACTAGGCTCACAGCTGTATGTTACAGCCAGGAAATCATGTTACAATTACATCAGTACAGTATAGAGATGGTAATCCAATCTTCTCAATTATTCCAAGTCTTCTTTGGTAGGGGACATGTAAAACATTCTATATAAATACTACTTAACAGCTCAATAGTTAAAATATGTGCAACTGTTTTCCAATAAAGCATCTAATATGCTTTTTTAAATAAATATAATATAAAATTAACTGAAAAATATGAAATCAAGTGATTTTATTGCATTTGTTACCACTTTGGCTCTTACCTTGAGTCGTTTGACAACTTCATCATTGCTGATCTTATCAGTTATCTCTTTGACACCCAGTGGGTAGGTGATCTTTCCGTCCCCCGCTGGTCGTTGCTGCTGAGGCTGTTGCGGGAACTCCATCATCCTTCTCCAGACAGACAGACGGTCCTCTACTGGCCTCTATAGGCAACAACACTAAAGTTCAGCACACAAACCCACCACACCACTACAAAAACACTAAAATACACCTCATGCACTTCACCCTCCTGCTCTCTGGTCGTGTAGTTAAGCCCCCTATAACCATGGAATGACACGGAAACCTTACAGGCGACAGTTTTCGGGAAAATTCTGAATAAAACCACGAAGCTAATGAAGCTAATAGCAACACTAGCCTGAGAGCTAACGAGATCAGGTCCGCAACCGCGCTTTTACTCTAAAACGCATTACTATCTAGGCATTTAAAGCTCGTCTGATAAGGGTCTCCACATATTATGCACGTCCAGACATAACCACACAACTCGGATAGTAATGTATAGTATAAAAGCACCTCAGAGAGTAAAATGCCTCTGTGAGCGGCTAATGGCCTAGCCGTCAGCTCCAGGCCTCAAACTATTCAACAAACATCCAGCCAACACTCACATTTACCTATTACAATCACAGCCCACCGGTTCCTGCTACCCCAAAAGCATTTATCCCATATCTCTCACTCGACACTACTCCATTGCGGCCGTTATCCTAACTTTAGACGGTAGGAAATCTGAATTGTTTACTTGTTTTCTCTGTATAAGTTCACTCAGCGAGGCAAACAGCGACCACCAACTTCATCATGCCACACAAACTGTGTGAATTAAACTCTCTCGAGCGACCCCAGCCACCTCACAACCGCTTTCAAACAATTCCCCGGTCATTACCTCACAGACAAGTCGTTGTTTTAATTCATGAGTCAGGCTCGGGTTCGGGTTTGGATGTTTTTTTTAGTTTCGGGCACAAAGCTCCGTCTTTTTCATTCAGGGCTGTGTACGTCCTCGCGTGGAAAGTGGAGGCGCAGCGACCCCGTTGGCTGAAAGACGGTATAGCCGGGCGCCGATGGAGGGAGAAACGTTACCATATATATTAGAAAACAACCGCCTGCAATAGTGGTTTACTTGGCACTGAACTTGGTTTACCGTAAATATTAGAAAAGAAAAGCCCCATACTCGAAGATAAAATACATAACAAATGTATTGGAAAGGGTGAAAAATAACAGTGTACATTGAAGTGTGAGAAATATGTAAGGGTGATTTTTTTTATTAATAATAATAATATTATTATTATTATCACTGAGACGGGACAAAACAGGTTACATTTGTTTATGGAACATAACATTATTTTTGGATACATTTGTGAAAAATGTTCAGAGGTAACCTATATTTATTTTTTAGGTTTGGTACAATCCCCTGCCTCTTTTTTTATTAAAGACCCTTTCTTATTCACATTCCCTTGCATAATTGTATTTGTATATATATTATTTTACATACATATTCTGCTTATCTTGTTTATCTGGAAGCCTCCCCGATATTTGTGTTTAAACTGAGGCATCTGAAAAAACTCAACACACAATGCTTGTGTAAACGTACTGTAAATCTCACACCCGGTTTCACAGAAAAGGTTTAAATCTAGTCCCAGACTAAAATGCATGTTTGAGCTGTTTTAACTGAGAGCAACTTGCACTGACATCTTGTTAGTTGCCATTATGTTGTCTCAAGATGCACACCAGCAATGTTTTTACGGCATGTTTATAAAGGCTGCTTAAATGTCCTAATTAATCTGAGCCTTAATCTAGGTTTAATCTAATCTGTTTCGGAGAAAACAGGCCTCAGATTCTTTCATGTAGTTTTCTCTTGCCTATTTAACTTTCACTCAATAGGTCAAAAGTTGTTGTCATGTTGTTTCCATCCACTAGAGGCGCTACAGTATTTTTGCTTCTCCGTGGAGAGTTGTTCGTCTGGTTTTCTTTTACTTTCCTTCCTCTAGGAAAAACTTGTAAACAGTGGATTTGTCGTCGGTGTCTTTTAAACGGGGTACAACAGAATGCCAAAGAAAAAGAAAAACGGACTGAGTCCCTCCCGTGGCCCGATGCAGGCGGCTGAGTACGGGAGCGGTTCCGAGATTCGAGCGCACGGAGCAAATGGATCTTTTGTGACCCGTGCGGACTCAATATATAACAACTTTGGCTCCACACATTCCAGGGGTGGTCAGTTGGAATCTCAAAGACGAGACGAAATCATCCAGAGCATGCAGGAGATGTTTTCACATTTGGATCCAGAAGTAATTTACATGGTACTCTCAGAGGCAGATTTTAAAGGTACGGGTCATTTTAAACGGTTAGTTACTCTTTCCATCTTAATATGGTAGATTTGTTTTGGACCTGGGTGGATGGTTTCTCGCTGATCTTCACTTGGTGAAAGCAGACATATATCTGGCTGATCAACTACCATGTTCTAAAACCAGCTTCGATCACCTTAACCGGGTATGACACCAACTGTTAGCAGGTTTGTTGCTGGCTAAAGATAAACTTGGACCACCTAATGACCATTTTAGACCTCCTAGAAACCAGCTAATTGTTACATGTAACAAAAGCTACCAACTTCACCTCGATTATTTTCTATATATTTTTATTTTTTATTATTGTATTATATTATGCTTCAAGTTGACGTTGTCATGGAGCCCTGTATGATTCTTAATATACATGATGACATGCTCTACTGTTCAAAGGTTTTTTACTGGCCAAACCCTAACATTTTGAAATATTATTACAAGAATTTTAAACTGTTCTCAATTGTAATATGTTCTAAAATGTCATTTATTCCTGCAATGACAAAGCTGAAATTTCAGCACCTATTACTCCAGTCTTCAGTCACATCATTCTTCAGAAATCATTGTATGCTGATTTGCTGCTCAATTATTATTAATTATTATTGGTGCCCATTTATTAATAATGGTTATCAATGATGCAGAGAGTTTTTGCTTCTTCATTTTTTTGTGGAAACCTTGATACTTTTCAGGATACTTTGATTAATAAAAAGTTCAAAAGAACATTTATTTGAAACAAATAAAAAATGTGTCGTTGTGCGTGCCTTGCCAAATAAAAATATATGTATACTATTTTTTGACAACCATTAAGTCTGGGGGATCACAATTTCCAAAAAAATATTAAGCAGCAAAAATCGTTTTCAACATTGACAACAATAAGTTTTTTTTTAATCAACAAATCAGCATATTAGACTTATTTCTGAAGGATCATGTGACCGAATCATAAAGACTGTTTCAAAGTATTGTTGTTTTTGCTGTATTTTTGAACAAATAAATTTAGCCTTGGTGATTATAAGAGACGTCTTTCAAAAACATTAAACCACATCTTAATAAACTTTGGACCGGTGGTGTATGTTGCATTTTAGCTAGATTAGGCACTACTTTTAATTTTTTTTTAATGCAGAAATCTTTTACTATTTTGGATAGATATTTTTTAATTCATAAATGTTCTTTCTTCTTAATCTCTGCATTAGTGGACAATGCGATGGATTCGCTTTTGGAGCTGTCAGATGCTGCTGAGGGCATAGTCCCACCCCCTCCTCCTGTCTCAGGGTTTGAGCAGGCTGCTGCTCTCCTGGGTACTAACATTACTCAGACAGACCTCCGCAGTGGAACGGCAGAGAGCTTTGCCTTTTCAAACCAGCCTGCATCTCAGCCAGAGCTCATTCCTGGTGAAACACACCTGACAGAAGAGTTTGACACTCTTATAGATCAGGAACTTCAGACTTTGACGTCACAGCAGACACAAGCTAGCTCCCATCCTGTAATGCCCTCCGTGCCTCTCTCTTCTCTACCCCCTCCTTCTCAATCAATCCCTCACTCTGCGCTGCCTCTTACATCCCAGACTCAGCTTCCAGCTCCTCAAACAAGATCAGGGCAGGCTGAGCCGGCCTCTTTCTCTGACCCCGGGCTCAGTGAGGCCCGTGGCGGTAGTTCACCCGTGAGTGAATTGAGTTTTGGTGGGGTCCATATCCCAGAGACAAAAAACATATCTCTTGACTTCAGTCACCTAACAGTGGAGGTCAGCTCTACTGAACCACGGCCCTCTGCCTTTCAGGTTTACCGTAGACCTGACCAACATAACCACACAGTGGCAATGCAGGATCAGGAAGCACTCAGCACACCTGCCATGTTCTGGAACACCCAGGCTGCTGAGTTTCATCCGCACGCTGTGGGGCCGTCCTTCATTACACCTGTCATTCCTAACCCCACCCGTTGGAGCACTAACCCCCTTCCTGCTGCTCAGTGGTTGGCTCGTGGACCTATCAGACAAGCACCTCTGAAGCCTTCTGCAACTGTACCAAAGTCATGGACTCTGCCCACTTGGAACAGACTCAAATTGGAAGGGCAGGTGTTGGTGTTACTTAGAGGGGCTCCTGGATCAGGCAAAACCACCCTTGCCAAGTAAGCAAGAAAACTCATAGCTGTCATTTTATTGAAAACAGGTGGAATAGCACAAAGGAAATCTCTTCTATTTTTGGAGTTTTAAGTTGGCATATAATGTTCTTTTCATTTTCGTCAAACAACTTAGTCCATGAGAGCAGTTCATGATGTACAACACTCCCTTATAAGAGAATAGTTTTCCTTAGGGGGAAGTTATAATGACTTATCTTGGGAATGAACAGGTTGCAAGACAAACTTTAATGTTTTGATAGTTTAGATAAAGTTTTTTTTAATTATTATTATTATTATTAGTAGTACATTTCTTAACATCAATTTAGCCTTTTAATGAAAATATCACATAGAAAACAAGTTTGAGAAGAGCATTTCAAAATGTAAATGAAGTTTTAAATGAATACAAAAATTAAAGCAAAAATTAAATACAACCCCAAATCAGAAAAAGTTGGGACATTTTGTAAAATGCAATAAAATCAAGAATATGTTATTTGTTCATTTCTTTTTAACCTTTTTTTAAAGGAGAACTCTGGCGCAAAATGAACCTGGGGTGTAATAACACATTGGTACCAAGTCAACTGTTCTCTGGGATTTGTTTTCATGATAATCGGGTGTAAAGAGTTTTATCTCTAAAAACTGTTTAGCTTAGGCTATAACGCTAGTATATGGGGCATATAATAAGTAAAAAGAAATCGCTAGTTAATACCACTAACAAGGCTCAAAATAGCCCCACACTAACACGGTAGCTTAATGAGGGTCTCTACATACAAACCGAAGCACTGAGAACTTTGTAAGTGTACAGACAGTTTAATAATAATATACTTTATAAAGACAGTACCATCGCGGAGCCATCTTTGGGAAACAGTCTCGACCAATCGAACCACGAACGCCGTGCTACGAGCTGAACTGTGAGATTCCAAGTCACAGTTCAGCTCGTAGCACGGCGTTCGTGGTTTGACTGGTCGAGGCTGTTTCCCAAAGATGGCTCCTGCCTGTATACGCGATGGTACTGTCTTTATAAAGTATATTATTATTAAACTGTCTGTACACTTACAAAGTTCTCAGTGCTTCGGTTTGAATGTTGAGACCCTCATTAAGCTACCGTGTTAGTGTGGGGCTATTTTAAGCCTTGTTGTTAGTGGTATTAACTAACGATCTCTTTTTACTTATTATATGCCCCCATATACTAGTGTTATAAGCTAAACAGTTTTTAGAGATAAAACTCTTTATACTCGATTATCATGAAAACAAATCCCAGAGAACAGTCGACTCGGTACCAATGTGTTATTACACCCCAGGTTCATTTTGCGCCAGAGTTCTCCTCTAACTGACAAAAGTACAAAGAAAAGTTTTCCAATGTTTTCACCGACCAACATAATTTTTTAAATATGAACAAATTTTGATTTTGATGGCTGCAACACACCCCAGAAAAGTTGGGACAGAGACATGTTTACCACTGTGTCACGTCACCTTTCCTTTTAATTACACTTTTTAATAATTTGGGAGTTGAGGATACTAATCGTTGGAGTTTTGCAAGTGGAATATTTGCCCAATCTTGTCTGATACAAGACAGCCGCTCAACAGTCTGTGGTCATCGTTGCCTGATTCTCCTTTTCATGATGGGTCATACATTTTCTATAAGAGACATATCTGGACTGCAGTAAACAGGCAGGCACATCCCTTCTATAGTGCAGATAGTCTAGAAACCACTCAGTAGTAGCACGTGCAGAATGAGGCCTGGCATCGTCTTGCTTCCCAGGAAAGATGTCGTCTTGATGGCAGTTTATGTCTCTGTACAATCCAAATATATGCCTCCATGTCAATGGTACCTTCACAATAATGCAAGTTACCCATACCGTTTCTAATGATGCACCTCAATACCAGGACAGATGTTTGCTTTTGCACCTGTCGCTGATGAAAGTCTGGATGGTCCCTTTCGTCTTTGGGACTGAGAACTCGATGTCCATTTTCTCCCAAACAAAAAACAAGCTGAAACATGGACTCATCAGACCACAGCACACATTTTCCACTTTCTTCTAGACCATCTGAGATGAGCTCAGGCCCAGAGAACTCGCCGGCATCTCCACATAGAACTGATGTAAAGCTTTCTCCTTGCGTAACAGAGATTCAAGTGGCATTTCTTAATGCAGAGTCAGACTGTGTTCAGTGAAAATGGTTTTCCAAATTATTCCTGAGCACATGTGGCTGTATTTGACAGAATTGCATGATGGTTTCTTGTGCAATGCCATCTGAGGGCTCAAAGGTCACGCACATTCAACAGAGGTCTACTGCCTTGCCCAACACAGACTGAGATTTCTCTGGATTCCCTGAATCTTGTGACAATATTATGTATGGAAGATGATGAAAGGCATAAATGCTTTGCAATCTTGCATTGAGAAATGTGATCTTTTAATTGTTTGACAATTCTCTCAAGATATTTGGCACAAAGTGATGAGGCATGACCCATCTTTGCTTTAAAATACTGAGAAGCACTTTTAATCCCAAACATGATACCCTCAACTATTACCAATTCACATGTTCATTGTGGACTGTTTCAAAATAGTTGGATAATTTAATTTGGATAATCTTTTCACTTTTATTTGGTCTCTGTCCCAACTTTTTTGGGGTGTGTTGCAGCCATCAAAATTTGTTCATATTTACAAAATACAATTATGTTGGTCAGTGAAAACATTGGAAAACGTTTCTTTGTACTTTTGTCAGCTAATAAAAGGTTTAATAGAATGAACAAATCACAGATTATTGATTGTATTGCATTTTACAAAATGTCCCAACTTTTTCTGATTTGGGGTTGTAAATATTTGAACCCCCCGTGGAGAAGAAGGGCAAAAGCTCTTTTTAGTATGCATCCAGACCTTGAAAGCAATTTTGCATGATAGTTATCAAAGTATACCATACTACAGAATACCACCACATATATTGCTCGTAATTAACTTTTGTTTTGAGATTAACAACACTGGCAGATAACCATGCTCAACAGAATTATGGTGACCGCTTTACTGTTTAGAGTATGTTTATAGAGAAAGTATATATATTTTTGTATAAGGTATAACATTTTTTTTCTCTCCTTGCTGTCCAGTGCTATGGTGGCACAAAATCCTGGAGGAGTTGTATTGAGCACTGATGAGTATTTCTTTCAAAATGGACAGTACCAATTTGAACCAAATTTACTAGGAGAGGCCCATGAGTGGAATCACCAAAGAGGTGAGTATTACAGGCATGTTTGCTCAAGCCAAAGCAAAATTTCAGGTGTGTACATTAAATAATTTCCATTTATTTATTATTTGCTACCCATTTGACTAGACAAACCGGCCTTAAAGGTGATGTGTGCACATTTGTTGAAATCTTTTTCAAAATTGATTACATATTCCAGCTTAATATGCTGAAACAAATATAAGCCATTTGTATGCCAATTTCCATAAAAATTATGAACTTTCCAACTCCATGTCGCTGTCAAAACATTGCTCGATTTTTTTGAGAGCCTGACATAGCAACATTGGCGCAACCAATGCATGCATGAGTTTGGTGTGGGACAACAGACCCCATTATACTTAAAGCGAAATTGAAATGGTGAGACATCATTTCGAACAAAATCAGTCAAAAAATGTTCATTTGGAATTCGTTTCGGCAGTTCAATACAGCTTGCCAAAGCAAACTTTCTGGAAACTTTTGCTCTGTCTTGCAAACACCTTAAAACTACCATTGTTCCATGTCAAGGTGCGCTTTGCGGCTCTGCCTTCTTTGTCAAAATCTTCAATTCTTCTGTTCAGTCCGCCGCGGTCAGACATGATTAAAAACATGAACACACTAAAGAGCTGCTTTATAGTAGAAATTGAAGCTTTACTTGTAATTGAAACGATACTGACACCATTTTTTCATGTTCAATACTGTAATGTTTCTTTATTTAAAGCAATTTATTGTATAAAGT
The DNA here is from genome assembly GCF_051911475.1 of Siphateles boraxobius. NCBI lineage: Eukaryota > Metazoa > Chordata > Actinopteri > Cypriniformes > Leuciscidae > Siphateles > Siphateles boraxobius. Next base: position 1,301,656 of record NW_027508721.1, on the reverse strand, counting down.
AAATAAACATGACTTGAATAGAGTACCGATAGAGGAGCCTGTGCAAACATATCCACATTGCAACGATCAGATGATTTCTTAACCGTTTTCTTAACTGCACCACTGTCATTTTTGTTGTGTTTATTTATTATAAACACTTATTTATTTATGGAGAAGAAAGAGTACAACACATTTATTTAAACATTGCTCCTGGTTAGCCTGGGTCGGGTCAGGGTGTTTGCTAACCGTATAGCAAACCGTGTTTGCTACTTTTTACCCCTAAGCAAAGAATAACATTTTATTAGTATAGTGGGGCCTTACCTCTTTGGCTGACAAATGGCAGACAGTTGAATTGTTTGGAAAACAGTTTTGAAAACGATCATGTCATTATTTTTGCAATTCTGCTTGGTGCTACTGATGCCACATAAAATTACACACTTCACCTTTAATCTTTATATAATCTTTCTGCAATGTCTTTGTGGTGATCAACATTTCAGCAAAAGATGCTTTTGAAAAACGCCAGTCACCCATCATAATAGACAACACCAATATGCAATGTTGGGAGATGAAACCATACGTTGCCATGGTGAGCAATTTATTTTGAAACACGTAGTATGAAATAAGTTATTAATTTGCAGTATTAGACAATGAACATATTGTTTTTGTATTGTTAAAATTTGCTGTGAATATACCAGATTAAATTTGACACGTTGAAAGTTTGTATCATGCTACACAAGTATATATTATTATAGATCTTATTTTTTTATTGTTTTAACTTTAGAATGTTCAACACTTTACAGTGTACAAAAACATGAACCACAAACAGATTCATACAGGTAAATTATGCTGATTGTAGGGCTTCCTTTTCCTTTTCCTTCTTCTAGGCACTGAAACATGGGTATAAGGTGCTGTTTCGTGAGCCAGATACCTGGTGGAAAACTAAACCTAGACAGCTGGAGAAGTATGTTAAACATAACCACAAACCAGAAATAACTACTTTCTATACACATTAAACAAAATCCATTCAACTAATTTATTAACAGTTCTCTTTACACTTGTTTTGTTGGTAGTCTTAAATAAACAAAGTACAATCACACATTTGATCGATTGCTTTAATGACACAATCACAAGTGTTTGCCACCTCTCTCTATTCATCCTCTCTGTGAAGGCGCACAAGGCACCAAGTAACAAAAGAGAAGATCCGGCGCATATTAGAACGGTATGACCGATTTGTCTCTGTACAGAGCGTCATGAATTCACAAAGACCAGTACCAGTGCCAAGTGTTTTGGAACTGACCCAAACTGAGACTGAGCAAACACAGTGAGTATATGCATTATATCAGAAGTCTTCAATCCTGCTCCTGGAGGGCCACTGTCCTTCAGAGCTTAGTCCAACCTGCTTCAGCACACCTGCCTTTGTATATTCAAGCGATCCTGAAGAGCTGATTCAGGTGTGTTTGATTAGGGTTGGAACTAAACTCTGCAGGACAGCGGCCCTCCAGGAGCAAGGTTGAAGACCTCTGCATTATATTCATGTTACTGAGTATTTTCAATTTGAAATAAAGTTATGGGCCATGTTCACACAGCTGCAGATAGTGATTGTCTCCAACTGTACAGGACTATTTGAGAGTTAGTAAAGATTTACCTTTCAGTAACTAGGAAAAGACTGACTGTGTGAAGCCATAAATAACTATGTATTTGTATCATGCACATCTATGTAATTAAACTACAATATATTTTTTCACATTCCTTCAGGCAATCTGTACCCCCTGGCCTCAGTCATCCTGATCTTGTTGGTGACTCTGGGTTGAGCAAACTGAGCACACATCTTTCCTCCTCTCTGCCCGATGTGTCCTCTGTTAGGCAGACTTGCAGTACCATTTCTGCAGGTGAGGAAGAAGGTGAAATAGTCTCCTACAGTTCCAAGGAGTCTGTGATTTTGCATGAGAACATTCTGGATGGGTCTGGAACACCTCAGTCTGATCTGATTGATGCTGAAGTGTTGGACTTGGAGCTAGATCTTCTGGACACAGAAAAAAACATTGGAAATTTGAGTAGTGGGAAAACTGAAGAATTAGTTGAGTCAGCACACAAGAAGTTTTCAGAGCTGCCTGTGGCATTTGCAGAGTCCATTGCTCAGCGTGTGAGAAGGGACAGAGTGTATTGTAGAAATGGCCTTGGAACAAGTGAACCTGTGAACTTTGACCCCAGTGTTGACTCTCCAGGGCAAGATAAGGAGGAGGGATCTGAAGGTGAGTCTCTTCCTGAGGACAAAGTAGTGAGGCCAGAGCTTTTGGATTTTTTGGGGGACTGGCCACTGGAATCTCAAGGTCAACGTCAGAGAAGACATCAGAATTTAAGGAATAAAACTGTTCAGAACACTGTTTTGGAATCCAGTGTCGTTGAATACAAAGATAATACTTCTTCTGATGAAGAGAAACATTCTGATCCTGAGAAGCAAAATACAGTTGAATTTCAAAAACTTGTAGATCTACTGCAAGGTGGCAGAAACTCTCCTGGTTTTTACCAAGATCAAACTCTAAGCAAACTGTCTACTCTGCATTCCCCTTCCTTTGGTGGAAAACAGGGTAACTTGAACCCAGAGACTGTGATTTGCCCTGAACTTCCTGACTGTGTGCTGGGAAGGATGTTCTCTGAATGCTCTGACCCAAGAAAGAATTACTCTAATTCTCCAAGTACATCAAAACAGAGAGCAGACACGATTGAGCAGTCTAGTCAAGTGTCTGCTGAGAAGAGCACACAGGAAGAGGTTGAGCAGGAGGACAATGTTGCCTCAGAGGAGAAATGCAGAATGAGCCCAAATGCCCAAGAAACTCTGTGTTCAAAGGTTGCCGTAGACTCAGAGAGCAGTCTAGAGAGACGGAGAGGTCTTAGCCGAAGAGTGGGGAAATCTTGTAAACTGGCACTTACCTTCACCAATCAAAGTCCTTCGTCACCCTGCTCACAATCTCCAGTTATTTCACATCTGTCCTCTGATCTTCCACCTACGGGGGAAACAACTTCATTGCCCATGGTACCATGTGCCAGTGCCTCAGCCCAAACAAACCCTCAGGACTTTGCTTTGCTTTGGCGAATTGACCAGCTGAAATGTTCTGAATTAGCTTTGGACTTATCTAGTAGTAGCATGTTTGTTTTGGAGGGAAACTCTTTTCGTTTCACCCCAAAAACAAATGAATTGGAGTCTGCCTGCCAGCAGAGAGTTCCGTACCGTGTGGTCCATGAGAAAGGTTCTCAGGTGGAAGAGAATGACTTTAGAGAATCCCACTCTAAACAACAACACCTTGAGATTCTGAGCTGCCATTTTAGAGGTGTCTCCATCGATATTCTGGAGGACCTTTATGAGAAGTGTCATCAAGATATGGAGTGGACAACTAACTTGTTGCTAGATTCTGGAGAACAGCTGTATAAAGATGATGAGGATGATAAAGGTATTTTGGGGTCTTTGCTTCCTGAGAAAGAGTCATGTGAGCCATCTATAGAACCGTCAGAAACCATGATGGGCTCAGAAAGTGACCAGGCTAGAGCTGTGTGCTCTGATGACTCCAGCAAAAGCTCAGCAAGTAGCATCAGTCCCAAGTCCCAAGAAACCAACCTTAGTGACGTTAGCCAAGCTGATGATGATTGGAACCCAGGTCAAAGTTCACAAAGTGAAGCTGAAGGATCCAACGAAGCCAGCATGACAAATGAGAAATGTGAGCCTGAACCTTCCTTTGGATCATTAAAGCAGCCGACAGAAGACACTAAAGTACAACTGGAGGTTCCAGCAGCTAATGCACAACAGCCAGACAAAACTTGCCCGCAAGGTCCAGGGCAGCAAGAGATATTAGTGACACAAAGTGTGCAAGTTGTTCAATGCCTGGAGGGAGCATTGAAGGAATGGAGTGAAGAGGTACGAGGAGAGAAATTAAAGGAGTATGATGAGACAAAAGAAGAGGTAAATGCCATAACACAGTTAATACTGTATCAGGTTGTTGAAATGGAGCGCAAAGAGGAAGAGAAGAGGAAGGAACTAGAAAATGAGAAAAAGAAAACTGGACAGGGAAGAAGAGAGCCAAGTTCAATGGACATACAAACCCTGGAGCTTAAACTTCCAACTGAACTTGCATTGCAGCTCACTGAGCTTTTTGGACCTGTTGGGGTCAGTCCAGGTAATCAAACATCTAATCAATACGTCAAATAAATAATTCTGTTATTCATTCAGTGTATCACTCAATAAATCCAGTGATCTCAAGTGGCATCCCAACACAATACCAAACCCCTAACTTGTAGTTAATATTGTGTGGGTCTATTTATTTATTTATTTTTAAATGTTTTTTGAAGATTGCGGCTTGGCACATGACCGACCCATGTTGGAATTTGTCCAATTTTGCTAGCTTCTACCAAGTAACATGAATTTACCACAAAATATGGCAGGACCCATGGCTTTTAAATGAAAACAGCAAAATATATTGAGAATTGTTTTCTCCTTTAAAAGTTAATGCCCGTTTATTTTGCTCTCATAAGTGTGTTATTATATGGTTAGTTGTATTTTATTATTTTCATTTAGCAATGTTTTTCCCTGCCGTTCACAAACCTATCTGAACAGAACTGTCATCATGACCAGTTGAGAACCAGCACACTTAACTAAGTTGTGTAAATGGTTTAAAATAACTGTAATTCTAGTTATTGCTATGAAAAGCTATCACTTTCAAAGAAGTAACCACATCAACCCTCAATTCACACTCATTGAAGTGTATTAAAATCTCTTTGAACTCCATATGGCTGCAGGTGCGTTTTCATCAGATGACTGTGCAGTGCAAATAGACCTGAACTTGGCCAAACTTCTGCACCAGAAATGGAAAGAGACTATTCAAGTGAGTTCACATATTTTGATCTTATGTTTACAGTTTTTGGAAATGAACCTACAAAACGAACAGCATAATTGTTTTTTAATGTGACTAATTCTGAATCTTGATGTAAAACTTACCTGGTGTCTGTTGTCTTTGGCAGGAGAAGCACAGGCAGGCAGCTCTGTCCTATCAGCAAATGCACATGAGTGAGACAGCTTATTCTCGTAGTACACACAAACACGAAGTGATTGTAAATGTACAGCATGTCCTAACCAGTAGTAATACAATAAAACATTAAGAGATAAATTACATCTCTTCCATTTTAATCTCCCAATCCAGCTGTGACCTTGCTGGCCAATCACATCCAGAGAGAAATCTTAAAGGTCCATTTTGGTATGATTGGTATGCTATGATCGGCCATGATTTTGTTTCTTTGCCAATCATACCATAACAATCATATACTTGCAGTGCTTGGTCGATCTTTTGGTGTTCCTGGCTGTGAATAGCACCTATCTCTGCATGTTCCTTTGAAGAATATCAATGGACCCTTATCATACACTGTTATGACGTGTTTCCACAGTTATTAACATCGTATATCTTACAAAGTTTTTTATGTTCATTTAAAAAATAAATCTAAATGTAAATTTATAACACTATATTTTGTGTTATATTGCCATGACATTAAATTACATACAATGGCCGAGGGAGTGATAGCAAATTTTGACATCTTTCTGTCATCTAAACAACATAATCTTGAAAAAAGAAATGTCCCCAATCATTTCAGACAAACCTTAACAGTTTGTGTCACACATTTTAATTTAATGTAGGCTTTGCAAAGTAAATTAAACTTAAATTAGTACTCAAACCTAATGTCTGTATGAATACTGTCTGAATCCGAAGTCTGAAATCACAGTCACTTTCTTGCTTCAGACTCTTAAACCATCTTATGAATTCTCTCTCTCTCTCTCTCTCTCTCTCTCTCTCTCTCTCTCTCTCTATATATATATATATATATATATATATATATATATATATATATATATATAAATTTATTATATACACACAATACAAACACAAAATGTAGTTAACCTCAGGAGGTCAAATTAAATGTTTATTCTAAATAGTTTAAAACAGTGATTTGTGTGATTTTGTTTTCTACTAAACATTAAATTAAAATCAAAATTACATAGACAAAATTGGTATAATGTAAATATAATGATATGTGAAAGTGACAGAAGAGGTCCCTCCATGGTGCAACACTATAGTGCACAAAATTAGGGAAATAACTAATTATGCTTTTGCTAATAAAAAATTGTTAATAGATAAAAAAAAACAGTTTTACTAGAACTGATTATGTCAAACATTTTTACATTGTCGTTTGATTTTGTTGGGAACCTCTAAGGTGGGAAAGTCCAAAATGGGAGACAATGCTGTGTTTATTTTATGTTAATAATAGTTTATCTAACATCTTAATAGTTCTCACAACAAAAAATAAGGGATTGATTTGTCTATGATGATTTAAAAAAATGTAATGAGATACCAAATTGTTCCCAATTTGTGGAAACTTCTCCAAACTGGAAATCATTTTCTCTGTTGCTCCTCTTATCTATTTTATCAATCTTTCTATATTCATGGTAACGAAGTTCCTGTCCAATGGGGTGAATCGCAGGGAAACAAAACCAGGCTCAGGGACCAATTTGGTTTGCGTGAAGAAATTCCTTTTATGGATCACTGGACTGCATCCTCTGCTCCTGTCTCACTGAGGAACATCATGATTGAAGAGCAGGTCATGCAAGACAGCATGGAGAAGGTATGAGTCACACTTAGGCACTCACATTCAATCACTGCCTAGAACTGTAAAAGTAAGTAGTGAAAATGAGCAATATTTGGGTTTTAGTCCAGGTCAAGTCTGAGGGACCTGGATAAGAAAGATGGCGCAGCCAAGCTGAAGGAAACCCAGCTGTTTTCCACGTTCCCCACCATAGACCGACATTTCCTCAGGGATATCTTCAGAGATCACAAGTGAGAATATGATACATAGTGACATCTCTCTCTCTCTCTCTCTCTCTCTCTCTCTCTCTCTCTCTCTCTCTCTCTCTCTCTCTCTCTCTCTCTCTCTCTCTCTCTCTCAATGTCCCTTTCAAGCAAGTCATTTCACTCAGCAGCCATCTTTGAAACGTCACTCAGGCAGCTATTTCAGTTATGCAAATGCAGCTCCTAACCAAACCTGTCAAGTATCCCGTTTTGGCCGGGAAAGTCCCGTATTTATCCCTTCTTTCCCGCCGTCATCCCGTATTAGTATTTTGCCGTAAATCTCCCGTATTTTAACCTGCGCTATTAAAAAATAATAATGGCCCGGGCAGATAAAAAAAAAAAAAAACATTCGCAATCTGAGCTCTGTCACTAGCCACGCGATTACTGTCACCTCCAGTAGCTTACTACAGGTACAGTTGTCGCGAGGTTAGTGTGTGAGTGAGGTCAGATGATGAGTGACAACGCGGGGGGGGGAAAGAAAAAAAAATCGGAGACGGATGATGGACGCTACGACAGAGACGGAAGGCACTCCTGCCACAAAACCAAAACCCTCATGTAAATACCGCGATCAATGGGACAGCGAATTTACTTTTCTGAAGAGGAGCAGGGTAGGGGACAGTCACGCGTTTTGTAACTGCGACTTTAGCATCTTAAAACCTGTTAACCGTTGCCAGAGCGCCGGTGTTGTGCCGAATTTTGACCCCCGCCAAATTACTACCCCCCTAGCATTGGTAGGTTTAGGAGTAGTTGTGGGGGAGGGGTTAGGATTAGGGGTGGGGTTAGGATTAGGCAATCAGGTACTGACTTCAACGAGGGGGGTAATAATTTGGCAGGGGGTCGAATTCGGCACAACACCGGCGCACTGAAGCGTTTTTTGTTTGTTTAAATAGTTCAAAGTTACTATCAGATTTAATGTTATTACCTTGACAAACTATACATCATTAAAAAGATATAACACTCAAGTTTCAGTATTTGACCACTATTGTATTCTCAGAAACTTTGAAGATATTTCATACAAAATAAATTTCTAATAACTTTACAAAACTTTGTAGCTATTATTAATAACTATTTTTTCATTATGACAATAATTAATTCTACATTTACAATAAACTGCCAGGTGTCAGCTTTCAAATGAGATCATACTTGTGATTTTAGTGCAAAGTGTTTATGAACTGTAGCTTATCTGTTTCAGTTTGGTTATGCCATTTCTGAGGATTTTTCAAAAGTGGGGTTGCAGCCTAACAGGTTAAAGAATGCAAAGTCTGCAACAAATTTGAACTATAACTCACTAAAAGAGTAAAGAAAAGTTATGTGACATGTAAAGAAAAACTGTAAAAGAAAAGCAATATGAAATTAAAAGAATGTGTGGAATGAAAATAAAATGTAAATGTAGAGACAAGCAAATAATCCTTTAAAATAAATGCTCTTCATATATACCCTTTTGTGTTTTCTTTTAAGCTATAACATTTGTCTTAAAATGTAAGGGATAACGTGACTGGAGCTTGGTTGGGGTGGTGGGACTGCTCGCGGTGGGCGCCGGAAAATTTCCCTTATTTTCAAATCCAAAACTTGACAGGTATGCTCCTAACTCTTTGAATATGAAAACACCAAATTCTCCAAAGCTGTTTACCAAGCTTACGATTAAATCCCATATTTGAAATCACCAATGAAATCAGCTGACAACTGTCCCATAAATTTGGTTTCTAAACGCTCAAAGCATGACAAAAAAATTAATGTTTATAAATTTTTTATATTTATTAATTGTGCACGTACAGTCCTAAGAGCATCTCGGAACACTGACTGTTTTTATAGCAGCCGGAGCTTCTGCAACTGCAGTGACGCAGTGACTTTTACTGCGTCACTGGGCGGGACTTTTTCCGCCATATTGCATGTTGCACTTTTTCGCATTCGAAGTAATACGAGTCTTTGTATATCTAAAGTCTTTTGTATATATCAGCAATATATCAGCCATCGGCCACTGTGGTTTCACTTTCTAGAAAACGGTGTTTGAATCGGCAATTGAGAACCCAGCTGGTAGCAAGACATGAGCCATCTATGTGAGAACCCCTGTAACCCTGTAAAAAGTTGCTTGACTATTTAAATAAAATAAATAAATAAAATTTAATTATTGGAACATGATATGGCATTTACAATGCTTTTAATGATTATAATGTGATGCAATTAAGAGTGAAACTGAATTATTCATTCAGTCTGAAAAAATGTAGAATGGTACATGATTATATGAATTGAAAGTTTAATGACATTTGTAAGCATTTCAATTTAAAAAAAATAATGATCTGTTTCTCATATATTGCCCGTTATATTGCCATACAGTATAATGTATGTTAATGATTTCTTCATGAAAGTTCATTTAAAGTGTTGCTTTTTTTTTTAAAAGATTGATTGTTTGTTCTTTATAACAATATGAACTGAAGGATTGTGCACAGTTTTACAAGGAACAATTATTAAAAAAGCAGACATAACTTAAAAGGAAATGTCTCTCGACCATTTATTTGTGTTTGTGTAGTTACTCTCTGGAGCAGACTGAACAGTTTTTGCATGCTCTATTGGATGACGGGCCAGTCAAAAATGTAGTGGCTCCTGAACCTGCCCCTCAGCGCAGTGGCGCACATAGAGCATCGAGCAAAGAGCGGGTGAGCACTCTTCATGTGACCATATGGCATACTGAAATTAAACAAAAACCTTGAGTTGATTGTTGACACTTTTTGCCTCATTAAATTAGAGATGGAAACCGAGAGATGGGGAGGTGGAAGCTGTTCAATTCCAGGATTCGGAGGATCCGGAATATGAGGACTTTCGCACAGAGGCGACACTGCAGAGACGTCAGCAGATAGAGTGTTTTAACAAGGCTGCTGAAGCCCATCGACAAGGACGCAAGGACGTGGCTAGTTTCTACGCACAACAGGTTAAAGAGATGAACATTAAGATGTGTGCTGAAAAGCTGTTGTAAAAATAACAGCAGTTTTGAGAGAGAAACAAGTTTGTTTTTAACCGTGTCCTAAGGTGCGAAGCATCATTTTGAGGACAAGCTATTTGTCTGTCCGAATTAAACACTGAACTGCTGTGGACAATGACACCAATAATAACATTTTATATATTTAATATACAAGGAAGAAGGATTGCCAATTAGATTTTTCTGGTGGATGGGTCCAACAGTGCCCATTTTTTGGCCCATTCATTTTTCCCATAGGGATTTTTTTAAAGTCTTCTTTAAGAGTTCTAAGCCGTGAACCAAATCAACCAGCATACAAGGTATCACAGCATTACAAATTTTGATTTCAAGCAATATCAGACAAAAATACAAAGGTACAACACTCTACTTAATGTACTTTGATGAGAAATATAAGTTGGTGAAATACAAAACTGTTGATTTAAACATGGTGATTATAGATATAGAAACAGTATATTTAAGTTTCTTGCAAAAATGTGTATAAATGAAAATATTTAAGTAGTTAGAAAGCACAGGGAGATTGACTAAATTACGCTGTTCACAGTTCTTCATGGGAGTGGGAGGGCATTAAAGATTATTTTAGCAGATTGAACTACTCTTCCCATGAAGCAGTTTGAATAATGTTGTAAAATCAGAATTTTTGTGTCACATCTCATTTAAACTAAAATTAGCTTAAAACTTGAACACTTTCTGACCCCTTTTTAAACAATGCATGCAGAGTGCATTGCTGTTCTTAGATCAGAACTCTTACTAAGTTTCTATGCATTTGTGTAAATGCTTAGGGTCACATGCATGGAGAGAAGATGCATGAAGCGAACCACCGAGCAGCCATGCAGATATTTCAGCGAGTGAACGCTTCACTCCTGCCTCAGAATATTCTAGATCTCCATGGACTGCATGTGGATGAGGCCCTTTATCATCTCAGTCAGGTGCTCACTGAAAAGAATTTGGGTACGTGAACCACAAACACACAAACAACATTTCTGAAAATAACAGTTTTTCAAATGTAGACTGCAGATGGATTGTATAGATTCCAGAGTCTGCATTATCTGTAATGTTATGTGTCTTTTGTAGAATGCCGTCAGGGTTTGTGTCGGTCTCAGCTGTCAATCATCACGGGAAGAGGCAATCACAGCCAAGGGGGAGTGCCACGCATCAGGCCTGCTGTACTAGACTACCTCAAAAACCAACACTACAGGTATACTAACTGAATCCTGTGCTCTTGCAACGTGTCTTTCTGAATGGTACATAGATTTACTATATGCAACTGTCATTCCATGAAACGTCTTTTAGTGTAAACAAGTTCCATGTCCTACCAATTAAAGTCCCCCTGTAGTCAATCATTTTATCACCAAAAATTCCTGAAAAACATCTTTATGCCTTAAGAAGCTTGAATGTAACTCTACACCCTTGCCTCATTTAGTATGTGGTTCTATGAATATGCAAATTAGCCTCCACTCACTCACACCAGCTCAGAGATCCACTCATTGATGATCACACCTTGACGTGATTGGTTACAAGGTAGTTTGTGACGTCAGAAACACCAGCGATTTCAAACCACGTTTTTTAAACTGTCTTTGGTTCACTGAAGTTTTAAGGAGAAAATACTCAGCAATGGTGTTGATTTATGAATTTGCCCATGGTTGATCTTAAAGCATATTAAAAACACCAAATAGACATTTAAACAACATTAAAAGCTTGATTTTCACCACAGGGTGACTTTAAGAATTCAGAATGTGTATATATATATTTTTTTTTTTTTTTTTTTTTTTTATAAACAGGTCCTTCTCAAACAATTAGCATATTGTGATAAAGTTAATTATTTTCCATAATGTAATGATAAAAATCAAACTTTCATATATTTTAGATTCATTGCACACCAACTGAAATATTTCAGGTATTTTATTGTTTTAATACTGATGATTTTGGCATACAGCTCATGAAAACCCAAAATTCCTATCTCAAAAAATTAGCATATCATGAAAAGGGTCTCTAAACGAGCTATTAACCTAATCATCTGAATCAACTAATTAACTCTAAACCCCTGCAAAAGATTCCTGAGGCTTTTAAAAACTCCCAGCCTTTTTCATTACTCAAAACCGCAATCATGGGTAAGACTGCCGACCTGACTGCTGTCCAGAAGGCCATCATTGACACCCTCAAGCAAGAGGGTAAGACACAAAGAAATTTCTGAACAAATAGGCTGTTCCCAGAGTGCTGTATCAAGGCACCTCAGTGGGAAGTCTGTGGGAAGGAAAAAGTGTGGCAAAAAACGTTGCACAATGAGGAGAGGTGACCGAACCCTGAGGAAGATTGTGGAGAAGGACCGATTCCAGACCTTGGGGGACCTGCGGAAGCAGTGGACTGAGTCTGGAGAAGAAACATCCAGAGCCACCGTGCACAGGCGTGTGCAGGAAATGGGCTACAGGTGCCGCATTCCCCAGGTCAAGTCACTTTTGAACCAGAAACAGCGGCAGAAGCGCCTGACCTGGGCTACAGAGAAGCAGCACTGGACTGTTGCTCAGTGGTCCAAAGTACTTTTTTCGGATGAAAGCAAATTTTGCATGTCATTCGGAAATCAAGGTGCCAGAGTCTGGAGGAAGACTGGGGAGAAGGAAATGCCAAAATGCCTAAAGTCCAGTGTCAAGTACCCACAGTCAGTGATGGTCTGGGGTGCCATGTCAGCTGCTGGTGTTGGTCCACTGTGTTTTATCAAGGGCAGGGTCAATGCAGCTAGCTATCAGGAGATTTTGGAGCACTTCATGCTTCCATCTGCTGAAAAGCTTTATGGAGATGAAGATTTCATTTTTCTGCACGACCTGGCACCTCCTCACAGTGCCAAAACCACTGCTAAATAGTTTACTGACCATGGTATCACTGTGCTCAATTGGCCTGCCAACTCTCCTGACCTGAACCCCATAGAGAATCTGTGGGATATTGTGAAGAGAAAGTTGAGAGACGCAAGACCCAACACTCTGGATGAGCTTAAGGCCGCTATCGAAGCATCCTGGGCCTCCATAACACCTCAGCAGTGCCACAGGCTGATTGCCTCCATGCCACGACGCATTGAAGCAGTCATTTCTGCAAAAGGATTCCCGACCAAGTATTGAGTGCATAACTGAACATAATTATTTGAAGGTTGACTTGAGCTGTATGCCAAAATCATCAGTATTAAAACAATAAAAGACCTGAAATATTTCAGTTGGTGTGCAATGAATCTAAAATATATGAAAGTTTGATTTTTATCATTACATTATGGAAAATAATGAACTTTATCACAATATGCAAATTTTTTGAGAAGGACCTGTATATTTTTTTATATATATATTTAAGGTAGGGCTGTGAAAAGATTAATCGTGATTAATCGCATCCAAAATAAAAGTTTGTGTTTACATAATATATGTGTGTGCACTGTGTATAATTATTTTGTATATATAAATACACACACATGCATGTTGTCATTTAAGAAAAAATTGTTATTTATATATAAAATATTTATATTTATATATAATATAAATTTTATATATATACAGTATATACATGCAAATATGTATTAAATATATACATGCATGTGTGTGTATTATATATATATATATATATATATATATACAAAATAATTATACTCAGCGCACACACATATATTATGTAAACACAAAGCCCTAATTTAAGTTAAAAACAAATGTATATACTATGTTATCTAAATAGTAAAAAGCCAGAAGCTTTTTTGAAGCATACTAGGTACTTCATTTGGCATATTTTGACATGTAGAACCAGTTGTCATTACATGTACATTTTATGAAATTTTTTTTTTTTTACCCCATCTTTTTTTTCTATCTTTCTTACAGCTATACTGAGCCTAAGACCGGATTGGTGCTGGTCACACTTCATTGAAAGAGTTGCTACAATGAGGCATTTACTTTTAGATTTCTGTCTTTCCAGTGCCTCAACTCAAAATGTCTTCTCTGGGGAATAATAGTGCCAGTAATTATAATGTTGTTTTGTGTATGCAACTACATACACCTCTATTTTCTTTCAATAATTGTTAAAAAGTTTATCTAAGACATAAAAATATCAAGATACTACATATTTACACCGTGTTTTATATTGTATTGACCTGTACATATTATACTTTTTTGAAAGTTTACTGATGCTCACTTGTGAGGCTATTAAGGTTCAACTGATCCATAATCACTATATTTTTATGTAATAAGTTTAAATTGCCTTTTGCCTAAATGGATAATGGCCACACATTTTTCCTAGTTAGACCATATAAAAGAAAAGGGGGATATTATTTAGGTGCTAAAGATGTTTGATATTTTATTTAAATTTTTTTTGCATTATAAGTGCAGCGCCACGTAAGTTTTATAAGATCTAGCTTGTTGTGTTTAGAGTAGTGGGGATGTCACAGGATGGCTTATTCTCTTCAGTGTTAATGTATATAGAAATATATGAATGGAGTTTCTAGAAATATAAATGCTCATCCTCAATCAGCTTTGAATTTTAGTTTGTTTGTGAGCAGCTTGGACAGATATATTGGAACGCATACATTTTATGTCGCTTTGCATTGCTGGTATTTAATTTTTAGCTCAGCTTTGTTTTTTATATTTCCAGTTTAAAATGTTGATGCCAGACATATTTTATAGACATCTTAATGCTGCTATGCAAATCACAATTCTTATGTGTGAGAATTGTTCTAAAACATATTTTTGTGATATTGTATATTTTGAACCTCAAAAGATTTTATATCTAAAAACATTTTTATTTTTGTTATTATAAATTATGGTTGGGGGAAAAAAACTGAAGAGAAGAATAAAGACTTGACATGTGCATGTTTTGATTCTTTTGGTGAAATGAAAATGTGTAATCAGCTCAAGGGCTTAGCGTAGCATGTGCTTGGAGCTCAAACACAGCTTAACATATTCTACATCCTCGTTTCTCCATTTCCCCTTTAATCTGTAGAAACCGTTGGTGGGGGAAAATATAACTCAGCATGTTGAACACTCAGTTGCTGACGTTTCAATTAGTAAAGGTCAGATTTCTCCATGATGAAAGTGGCAGCTGTTGAAGTGAATGCAGTGCACTTCCTTTCCATAAGAGAGCGATGCTGTGTACACTCTTACACACAACCTGGCACTAGAGCGCTGCAGTGATGTATTTTTGAGGGCCAACCCTGAAGTTAGCAACACCGTGTTTCCCTTGAAAAAAAAACTCATTAGGATTTTTCTATTGGCTTTTTAATTACTGGAGAAATGAGCTCAGTGACCAAGAAAAGTTGATGATGTTCTTCACGATAATCTTCACAAAACAGCTTTTATGAAGCCTAAATACAATTAGCAGAAGTAAAAGTCTTATTAGGGTATAAACAAACTACAGCACTTTCGCGTCGCCTCCTTTAAGCTTCCGTCAACTCTTTTAGTATTTATTTAAAAACATTTCCCTGAAAGTTTGAGTTAGTATAATTTGCTAAAGTGTTATTAAATACACAATGCTATTGTGAAAAAAAAAATGGTCTAGTGTGTAGATTAGTTTTCCTGTTTGGTATAATGGCGTTTAATATCCTCGACAACCTCTGTAGTCCCATTTAGCCACTGGACCCTTTTCACTGACTATGATAATGCATTTCCAGTTATCAACATATTAAATCTAGTAAAGTTTTTTATATAGATTTATAATGCTATACTGTGTTATATAACCTTGGCAGGAACATACAAAAATACAAATGATCAACACTTCTGCAAGGTGTTTCTAATACTACAGCTGAGGAAGTGACAGCCAATTTGAAATAGTTCTCTCTTCTGACTACAGTAATCAGTCTCTATATATTTTCCCTTCTTTTGGAACGTTGTTTGCTATTGGAGCAAATATGAAAACAAAAATTATATTTGTATTTGTCTCCCATTCACAGCTATATAAGTTTACCAAACTATGACAACTTCCACTTCTGAGAACTCAAAAATGTAAAGAAGGGTCCCTTGTTCCACTTTTAAGAAAGCTTTTTTAAAAATCACAAGGGGGTATTATTAATGTGTTTTATTGTAGAATAAAACGTTGAAATATCTTGAACTTGTTAACCACAGACCTTATTTCAGGCATTTATTTAAAAAAAAACATACATTTAAAGTCCACAGACCTTATTTCAGGCATTTATTTAAAAAACAACAACATACATTTAAAGTCCAAAACAATACTATCGCACTTGAATTGCATAAAATGTGCATGTCTACTCAGTGATCAAATAATTTAAACGGGAAATAAAGATTGATTTCAAAATTGCTAAATTTACGTTTAATACAGACATCATTTGTGGTCTCTGGGACACCAAACGTAAAGAACAAATAGTCAATCTCATCAGGACATCAGGTTTAGCATTGGGCTTTATCTTGTTCTTGTTAGCATCTTTGTTTCTTTTGCTTACTGCATTAGACCGTTTCATGCACAGTGAGTACTTGACTGCAAAAGCAAGACTCAACGCCATAGATGTGAGAACGTCACACAGTCGCAGCGGAAGCTTAGAAGAGATTTGATGTACGATTTTACAAAGAAAAGAGCCCAGCCTCGCATTTCACTTCCCTCTACGAGAGGATACAACATCTGCTCTGTCTGTAAAGACGTATATTATCTCTCTGTGCTCAAGAGTACCTGAATTTCCTGTGTTGAACAATTGAACTTTTGAGAAATATGCTGAATTGGCCTGAGGTCTGATATGAACTCATTCTTCTTCATGTTTAATTAAATTAAAACAAACGAACAGATGCTAAATTGATCCTTATACATGTCTGTCAATCTCATGGTTGAAGAGCTCAAAAGAGGTGAGTCGTTTTATATACTCTGTAATACATCTATGAATTACACTGTTTCTCAGTTTAAAACCGTGATCTCAGTGGATATATATTTTTATATAAATATATTTTCTATCTACAAACTTATTTCTGAATAAATAGAGCTACAGTCCAAACTTGATACGCATAGTGTTCATTATTTGTAAGGTTCTTAATCGGTTAAAACTTAAATTAATCATTTTATTGATTTTTTTTTTCGTCTTAAAAAAGGAAAATCATTTTAATTTGTATGGTTAGGAAGGGCTTTAGTGGTTAAATGTTTGATACTTTTTGATTTACACATTTTTTGTGTGTGTTGGGTCAATCTCCGAAAGAATTGTAACCCTCTAAATTCAGGTTATTTTTCCAATACTTGATGAAGATATAATTGTTAGATGCATTAAAGTCATTTTATAATACAGCATCTTCTGTATTAGCATAGAAATGTACCTTAAGCATAAAGGCTAATACTGGTCAGATTATAGGCCTACTTCTCAAGAATGATCTGGGTGACAATGTTCAAAATATCTATCTATTTATTTATTTATTTTGCATACCAGAGAAGTGTTTTTTTTTATCGAAAAGTGTTTTCTGAGTATATATTAGAACCATTTGGCCTTTTGTGGTATTAACTGGAGCAGTTGTTTGAATCATCAGCGTACTTTCCTCTCGTGACTGCCATTGAGGCCTAGGAAGTGCAAGCCATTGCTATTTCGTGAATAATCTTTGAAGTAGTTTTAACATGTCAAAAATGTCCTTTTTCAGCATTAGCCAATAGAGTTATTAAATAAACAAATGAATAAGCTCTTGAATTTCTGTTAAACTACATTTTTTTCAGAACACTCAAAGCAAAGACTTGTACTTTAATTAATAGCAAGGCCGTCATCACAGGGGTAAAATGGGAAGCATTGTCCCTGGCCCTGTGTTGAGAGGTATTTTCTCCACTGCTCTGTGGAATAGCAGATATTGTATTGTATTTCACAAGGAAAAAATTAGTGATAGTCCATTGCATGATGTTTTAGTATTTCTTTGGAATTTTAAAGATTTAGTTCAGGATAGTTTCGAAAGGATATTTCACACAAAAATGAGAATTCGGTCATGATTTTCTCACCCTAACCTGTATGACTATCTTTCTTCTGTGGAACACAAAGGATTATATTTCGAAGAACGTTGTAGTCCAAACCACATCAGGCCCCATTGTATGGACCAAAAAAAACAACAACAAAAAAAAACATACACAAACACACACAATGTTATTTCAAAATAATTTGTTTGTGTTCCACAGACGAAAGTAAGTCAAGTCAGGTTTGGAACTACATGAGGATGAGAAAATGTCAATTTTTTTTGGTTTGTTTAGTTTTTTGAGTAAAAAAAACTAAACTTTTAGTCTCTTTAAATGTAAGACTAATTAAATTAGATATAAATGAAATTTAAAATTACGTATAAAATAATCTCGTTTTATGAATACATTTATTGGTGTTTTGTGATGGCATAATAGATATTTTACTTTTTTATTCTTTATGAATATTGCAGGATTCGAGAGAGAGAGAGAGTAAAACGAGAACAAGAGATACAGCTTGCTGCAAGACTTCTCACTTCTGGATTTCTACGTCTTGAATATCTCTAATGATACATCATGACCTCAGTTTCTAAACCTTCACTGGATTACAGAACAGAGGAATAAATCACCACGTCACAAGACGAAGAGCGTGAGGAGCAATTCAGAATGCTATGTGAATTGCAGGGGTTTTACTCTTGGTCTTTATAGATCTGCAAACTTGAAATTCTCAATGATGACTTCATCATTTTTTGGACACCACTGAATTTTTATTGAATTTTTTTGGACCTATTAGACTGCACCTTAAAATATCTTCAACACCAGAGACAGAAGGATGAACGGGCTGACAGAGACCTCAGTGAAATGCGTACTGGTTGGGGACTGTGCAGTGGGTAAAACTGCACTTCTTGTGCGGTTTACTTCTGAAACATTCCCAGACAGCTATCGACCCACTGTCTATGAAAACACTGGAGTTGATGTATTCATGGATGGAATCCAGATCAGCTTGGGACTGTGGGATACAGCAGGACATGATACATTCCGTCAAATCCGCCCCATGTCCTATCAGCAGGCAGATGTGGTTCTGCTATGTTATTCGGTAGCAAATCCGAACTCGTTAAACAATTTGCGGCACAAATGGATCGCCGAAGTGAGGGAATTTCTTCCGAAGGTACCTGTGCTGGTTGTTGCCACACAGACAGACCATCGTGAGATGGGCCCTTATCGTGCCAACTGCACCACGGCCTCGGAGGGCAAACAGGTGGCACAAGAGATCCGTGCCAAAGGATATCTGGAATGCTCGGCTCTCAGCAATCGTGGCGTGCAGCAGGTTTTTGAGTGTGCCGTTCGAACGGCTGTTAATCGGGCACGAAGACGGACAAGGCGGAGACTCCAAGACTTTAATCCATGTAAAGTCTCCTGAATGCTTTTAAAACATGGATGAAATTAAATTCTTATCACTAAGATAAAATTGTTTCTCACACACAAAACCAACTAACTGAAGCCTCAACAAAGACTTCTTAACACTGATGTATTAATACTGTTTACCTAAAAGACTATTTGATTTTGAGTCCTCTAGTCAGGAAATCTATTTTAAGTGTCATTCTTCTAGCTTTATTTTCATGGTTTCTTAGGAACTGAAATAGACCCTTAAAACTTGCTCTTTGTCAGCTGGTCCCTGTCCTAGACCTTTGAAATAAGGATTCACATTAGCTCATAATGCAACACTGAGATCACATTCTGTATCTTCATTTTAGATGGCAAATAAATCACTTCGGTTATGTATTTCTTGTTTGCTGACAACGTTTTTTTCCTGTGATATGCCGTTAATGGAGCTTAGGAAAAGATAAAATGAGAATTTCAGTCCTGAAGTTTTTATTCTTAAAAGATTGATTTCATAGTCTATATGAAAGACTATGAAAGTTGTTTTAATTAAAAATTAATTAAAGAGTTAAGCTGGTACTATGTATCTGTGTGGTCTGTCATGCACAGTGAACAGAGCTATTATCGTCGTACTAAAGACAAATAAATGATTGAAAGTGTTAAATAAAATAAATAAATATATATTTTTAATTCTTATTATTATTAGTAGTAGTACTATTTGAAATATGTATAAGTTTTTAATAAAATATTTTTTTTCTCCTTTACACACAATATTATGCTGAAATTTTCTGTGGACAGCGTAGCCTCTGCTTGAGGCCCCCAGACCTCAATCTGAACATGCCTTGGTAAAAACAGTTGCAGTGGAACTGTATTCCATGCAAAGCCTTTGACAAACAAACATTGTCTTCTGTCGTTATACAACAAAAATCTGCATCTGGTGTCTGAGACAGTCTGTAGACATATACTCAATACGTAACAACGGGTATACGAGCAGTTTATCAGACACACACCAATTTTTTTATTTTTTTTTTATCTTTACCTAATGTAAGATGTTATGACACTGCTTGGAAAAATCTAGAGCACTCAGATAATATGTAATACATAATGTCTTCTAAAATGTTCAGGATAAAAAGAGAAAATATTATTTATAGCCATTCTGAAACACTCTGTTTTGAGGTTCTAGCCTTCGTCAATATAATTAGTGTCTGGTGAGAACAATCATAAAGACAACAGAGACAGAGTTCACATGGTATGAATTTGAGCTGAAGTCTACATCAGTTTAAACAGAAACTAATACCATACAATACAAAATGCTAATAGATTACCAGATACTTTCTTACTCCAGATATTACAAACCTCCTTGACAATGAATATATATTTTACATCAGATATGTTTAGATTGGCTGTGAGTGTATCACATCACACAGCAGTTTTGTGTTTGTGTGGACTGACAATTTGCTTGTCCAGAAAACCGATTGCACTGTACATGTTTGGACACAATGTAAAACACGACATGTGGATAAGGCTTGATGCATTGAAGAGAGTAGAGGAAAATGTCCAGTATACAGTTATTTATAATATTCCCAAAATATAGCCTATGACATTTTGAACCTTCATGTCATACGTTATTAAGCAGGAGAATGTTTTTATAAAATTATCAAATACACAGGCAATAAAACAAAGGAAATGGTGTGCTACTACACACACTACATAAAAGGAAAAGTTGGCAGAGGAGCAGAAGTAGACAGGGCATCATAAAGAAAAAGTATATGTTATGTGGTTTATGGAGATGAGGTGATGTAGGCTGCTGCTTTTGGAGAACTGAAGAGTTCAGACACCGAAACCACATCCCAGCAGGAGAACGTCTTTCTCTGAACTTGCTGAATACACGTGCTTGGTGGCTCTATAGAAAAACTTTGCAATTGTATTGTGAAATGTATATCTCTTTCCAAATGTTTTCTAAGTAAATGTATTCCTACGTGATCAGTACTGATTCTAGAAATCAAAATGAGAAGTTCAATGAAAAGTTGCTATTGAGAAGAATGAAAAAATGTGAAAATTACCTATATTTTTATACAGTTACAATTTGAATGGGGTTTTTTCAACATTTTAGTAGATTATTTTAGTAGTTTATGGGTTATTATTACTTTTAATCAAATGAAGAGTGGGATTAGCTAATGCGATCAACAGGACTGTACTCAAACTGCAATAAATATACCAGAAAAGAGGAAGTGAAAAGTTTTAATTTTTTAAAAGATTATTTAATACGACACCGAGTTGAGCGTACATGTGAAGCAAACAGGTTTATGCAATGAATTGAATTGTTGAATCTTTGAATATTTAATGAATGAATTGTTGAATTATTGAATATTAACAATGGACGTAATAATGAACGTTATAAGGTTTTGTGTTACATTTATGAAATTTCCTTCAGAAAATAAAACTATGCTTTTATTTCTTCAGTGAAATACAAAAGAAGATATTTTGAAAAATGTCTCTGTTTTTTCCCCCCTTGCAATGAAAGTCAACAGGGTCCAGTGTTATTTCTGGACCTCACTGGCTTTAAATGACAAAAACTGCTGAGACATTCCACAAAATATCTTCTTTTATTTTCAGGAAAAATTTGCAAATGATGACAGAATATTTCTTTTTGTGTGAACCAAAGTAATAGACTTGAAACTGTAATATGTGGGTGAGACAGATTACTGGAGATGTTATATATATTATTAATATGCCTTTGTCCATATTTGGTAAATTTACAGAGTGCTGTGGTCTGCACAACACACAAAATAAATCCACTCAGACATATACACATTCGTTCTATGCGACCCTACCACACAGTCTGTTCTCTTTTCTACAACAGGAAACACCTGCATCGTTCTCTTACCACACGAACGCTCTGATACACATACACAGACAATCCACCCAAAGCATCAAAGCCTTGCACAATCACCTCTTTATGACAGTTAAGCCAAAACTTAAGAGATTGAGCATCATCAGATAAGTTACATATGCATTTAAGTTCCAATTGCTGAGGTGATGCTAAAACACCAACAAACCAAGTCAAAAATAGTCAGAGATATTAAAAATCATTAGTTGAACCTTTAGGATTTTCCACTCTTTGGTTTATCTGGCCAATGGTGAGTCAGAGAGGAATGAGTGTGTAGGACAGGGAAGATACCCCTGAAAATGATACTGAAAGAATCACCTTAATTTCAGAAAGCACAAAGAAAATACACATTCATTTTGAGTCATTTTGAGTCATTATGTCATTTCATTGTGTCATTTTATCTCTAAAGTGTTGTCTAATGATACTGACCTGCTCTGCTGCAGTGTAACATAAACAGTTAAGAAAGAAAACAGGGTGAAGAAAGAATAATGATCTAAAAAAACTTTCTTTTTTTAAGCAACATTTATTTAGTTGTCCCTGAGAGTAATTTTCTATGCTGGAGCATTATGGGTAATGTAGTTTGGCAGCATATAATGTTCGAAGTGCACTACAGGATATGAAACTCTCCTACGCCTGAGAAAGAAAGAGAAAGATATAAAGACGCCTCGAGAAGAACCACTTCCTGTCTTATTCCTCTCATCTCTCATCATTTCAGACCCCACAGTCCTTGTGTGTGTATGTGCTTGTATTCCTGCGTAGGTGATGGGAAATATGAGGGGGCTGTGTGACACAATCTAAAGAGATTCAGTTACAAACAGCTCCTCAAAGGTACTTAGAATGCTATAAATTTGTTACAGAGAAGTAGTTAATTAACTTATTTGTTTTACATGCAAAATGTAATATGAAAAATCGGATTTTTTTCCAGCACTAGAAAATTTGGAATGCCGTTAAGGGAAATCTGTGTTTGGGGGGCTGGGAGCTGTTCAGTTTCTTTGCTTTCAGTTTGTTTCCATGGTTTTTCAATGATTTACACCTGATGTTCATTTTGTTAGGTTATGTGTATTTATAAGTGTATTTATAAGTATTTATAAATGTGTATTTGTGCTTTGTTTAATTTATTTTTCCGCTATCATCACATATGTTCTGTTTATGTCTTGCCAAGTATCCTAAGAGTTTTGTTTTTATGTTAAAAGCTATTGCCAGTAAATAGAGCTCTATTATTTAACTGTTTTCAATCGTTAGTTTATATATATATATATATATATATATATATATATATATATATATATATATATATATTAGTTTATAGTGTTGAGAAAACTAAACTGAGAAAACTAACTAAGCTAAGCTAAGCTAAAAAGTGAACTTATCTAAAATAAGTCTGATACATAAACTCTTTCATAGCCTTCTCTATTTCATGTAAAATGAGAATTACTGCGCTGTTCTGAATAAATGCAGACCCGTAGTATTAATGTGATATACTCTTTTCATTT
The DNA here is from genome assembly GCF_051911475.1 of Siphateles boraxobius. Classification (NCBI taxonomy): domain Eukaryota; kingdom Metazoa; phylum Chordata; class Actinopteri; order Cypriniformes; family Leuciscidae; genus Siphateles; species Siphateles boraxobius. The sequence continues at coordinate 1,278,181 of NW_027508721.1, read as the reverse complement.
CAGTGCCTCAGCCATTGAGAAAAGAATATACACTAGTAAATGAATACAGGGAACAATGTTACGTGTTCTCACTCTTTAATGAGATAAGAAAGTTGATATGGAACACAGATACAAAGAAAAGGTGATTAAAAAGCATATTTTTAATTTCCACATACAATACACGACTGAAAAATAGATCAGAATGTCAGTGCGTTTTATCTAGTCCTTGTAATGTTTTACCAGTTAATCTCTGCTGTCTTGAAATTAAGTGTGTGCGTGTGTAAGAGGGGAGACTGTCTCTTCCTTTAAAATTAATTGTGTGTAACATTCAAACCATCTGACCTGTTTGCACTACACCCTTGTCAGATCGGCTCTCACTGTGACTGACAGGACAAACACATTCAATCACACTAAATCACAACGAACAATCCATTACAAGTCTGGAAAAGAACACATAAGATGTTTCTGCTCTTGAAAGAACAGAAGATCCCCAGTTTTATAAATACACATTCTTTTTATTCATAGTTGAATATCTCCACAGTGACATGAAGTGTAAGTGTGTGTGTGTGTGTGTGTGTGTGTGTGTGTGTGTGTGTGTGTGTGTGTGTGTGTGTGTGTGTGTGTGTGTGTGTGTGTGTGTGTGTGTGTGTGTGTGTGTGTGTGTGTTAGTGTGCATGCTATGTGATACCTCGGCTCTTGTTCCAGAGAAGCAGTAAGAATGACATTCAGGCCTTCAGCGTTGTACATGGTTCACCATCACTCTCAACGTTCAGAACGCTATGGGACTTCTCGCAATTTCTCTTTCCTCCTCTGCAGATAATAACATTTCAAAATGAAGAGCAAATGAGGAGCAACAGCAAATAATAACTGGCAAATTGCATTTTATTTTTGCCATTCTTATGAAAAATGAAGATCATATTTCTTGTGATTCACATTAGCATGTTGCTACATGGTAAGTTCATGCTCCTTTTAATACTGCTGTTCATTTTCTTAATCAGCATTTTTGTTTTGTTTACCAGTAAAACATCTTTAAAACAAGATACATTTATTTTATAAGCAAAATTGTCAGACAACAATAGATTTTTAGAGAATATATTTTGAATTAAGCCTAATTTTCATACCTCATTAAAGATGGGCTTTTCTTGTTTTAAATATACTACATTTTTTTTCTTGAGTTTATGCTGAAATTAAAAATAAAAGCATACTACTTAACATACTATATATATATAATATACTATATATATAATAACATACTATATTTTCTCGCAAAACAATATGAAAATACTGATTAAGAAATATTCTTATATTTACATCCAGCTACATTTTTTTTATTTATTTATATAATACTTTGTTAAACATTATGTTACTGAATGAATTAACAGTATGCCAATATATTAAAGTACTGAGATGTTATATAATGCATGTCTAAAACAAAATGTTTTGCTATTTTTTCTGTAATCTTAATTGGTGCCTTAAAAAAATCACCAACAATCATAGTTTCCACAAAATTACCATAATTACCTGTGATAATTTTGGGATGATTTTTTCAATTTCAACATATTCTTTTTTACGCTCAAATATATTGTATAAAAACAACTAAATAAATAAAATATGTTCTCCTCTCTAGTTGTTTTCTCTGCTCAGGGTCGTTTTGCTCAAAAATTGCTGAATGACCTAATGGAGAACTATTCTAATGCTTTACGGCCTGTGGAGGACACAGACAAAGCTCTTAACGTTACTCTACAGATCACACTCTCTCAGATCAAAGATATGGTGAGCACTAAACACACACGCACAAGTCTACAGAATATTGACATTTAATCTGGTACCTATTTTATAATTAGAATTAAATGTTTTACTGAATAATAGAGCAGAATGAGTTTAATAGCCACACACATCAGACCTATACTGCAGAGACAGTGTGTCTGAAATAGCCGCTGATTCTGAGATCAAGGTATACTGTATAACACACCAACAAAAAACCCACACACTGTCCAACTGGCCTTGATGTGGCATGGCTTGTGTGATTTCGGCGCATACTTTTGCGACTTAACACGGAAGCCGCACAGATCACTCAATGGCCCCAAACTTTTAACCTCTGGAAATACATGCATGGCTCAAATGCATATACAGTATATGCTTTTGCCCAAACAATTATGTATAGAATTGCCAATAGTAAACAACCAGGCAAACTTGCCGCCAATGGACTACCAGCTGCGGTCTTCACTGCAGTTGCAGTTATAGTGGATAACTCGGTGTCAGAAGTTATCAAATGTTTATTGTGTGGATCCTCTTCTCATTAACTCTCTGTATCCTGTGACACTGTAAACATTATATGTGTATGTATAGTGTGAGCAGGGTGACTAATGTATAACTGTTCCTAGCTAGTGTGCCACTGCGGATCATGTTTTCTCCTCACTTTAAAGTGTTTTATAGTCATAGTATATATGTGTTTTTAAGTAACCTGGAAAATAAGATTTGTATTATTTATTCTATTTTTTTTCTAATTAGATCATTTATTTATTTATTTACTCATTGCTGGTGCAAAAGTACTGTCTGGTTTAAAACAAGAAACATTAGAACATGCTCATTTATTTAAAAAAACAAAACTATTATTATGACAGAAATTTAATTTTAGAGGAACTGTCACTGTAAATGATGAAATCCAATTGTAATTGTATGATTTTACATTCAGTGTTTGTGTGTTCTCTCAGATGATGATAATATAGCCTAAGGCACTGGTGGTCATTGTTTATTCGTGTTCCAGAAAGAGACAATGAATTTCTCATTTAAAAGACACTGAATTTCCGCCCTGATCAAACTCAATCAAATATTAATTTACTGAACCTGAGGAGTACTTTTAACCAATGAGATGTGATATGTAGAAGGCATTAAGTGCAACCTAAGGGTTCAGACTTTCTTCCCTTTCATTCTTCATTGTTGTGAGAAAGTGTTCCATGTAGAACAACAGGGTTTTATCTTGCAGATCAAGACCATGTGTGACTGAATATAAAGACTAACATATAAAGTAACCCATACTTTTAACTGTAAAAAAAATTCTTACCTTATCACATCACTGAACATGTTTACAGTAAGCACAGTATCTTTTAATCATTTTTATTGACAAAGGAGTCTGACCTCATATGACTTTCTTTCTCCAACGGAACACAAAAGAATATATTTGAAGGATATTTCAGCTATAAGTAACGCTCCCAAAATACATAAAGTTAGCACAAAACTATATACAACTCAAGTGGCATAATACAAGTGTTCTATGATCAGTTTGTATGACCAAACTTTTAGTGATTATTCACTTGCAAAACATTGATCAACTCATGTAGCCTATACACAGGTGAAATAAAAAAGGCCATCACTCCAATAACATAAAGGGCCCTATACACCCGGGGCAATGCAGCGCCAGGCGCGACGCGATTGTTTTTTGTTTGTTAGCTTGACGCAAAATATTTTCACGTCATGTGCCACGTTGTTTAAATAGCAAATGCATTTGCGCCCGTCTGTGCGCGCTGGTCTGAATGCGAGATCTGTTCAGGCGCTGGCGCATTGTTGGCACGTTGCTATTTTGAATCAGTGCAGCCTCGGCAAAAGTGCGCATCGAGGGTGCCATTCGACCGCAGAGGGGGCGCTCGCGGGCACCATTCTGAGACCTTAAACGACAAACGCGCTCCACAAGACCGAAAGTGCATGAAGTGTGACATGTGGGACAGGGCCCGTGTATCCTTGCTCATGACTCCTCTGGAAGCCTTCTCACTCCTCCACTCCTTGCAGTGCAATTAGATAATTGAGATGTGCTTCAAGATGGCTGAGCTTGATTGGTTTCCGACCTGTTCCAGGAGGGATATTGAGAAGCACCCCTGGTCTAAAGTCAATGGTGCAATATTTTTTTTCTTATTTAAAGAGTGCGTTAGTAATGTGCGCCTAGGCGGATTCACAACACGCGTACACTTTGCTTATTAAACACGGGGACGCGCAGCAGCACACAAACATGCCAAATATTAAACATTAAAGGATTACAATGAAAAAGATTATTATTGTGTACATAAAGATATGGAGGAATCTGGCTTGTCCCGTAGATGGTCTGCCCGCAGATCTATTTGCAGTCTGGAGACGCGTGTTGGTCTCCACTTTCAAATTCCGTCATGTAAATTGCGAATCCGTAAAGGCGCGAACGCAACTGGCATTTAAAGGGAATGGGAGATGGGACTCTGATTGGTTTATCGCACGCAAACCCAAAACACACCCATTACTCATTAAGAGATAGGGACAACCGTTTTAGACCAAGCGGCGCGCCGACCATCTTTCCTGCGCTTTAGATCATGTGCTTAAATCATTAAAATAGGGCCCAAAATCATCGATTTGGCTACAGCAGGTTTATAAAAGTTACGTTGTGCCGTTGTGCTTGGCTCTTTGTGCTAGGATGAAAGGAACCAGGTGTTGACCACCTACCTGTGGGTGCGTCAGATCTGGCATGATGCTTACCTGAGCTGGGATAAAGATGAGTATGATGGACTTGAGGTCATTCGAATACCCAGCGATCTTGTTTGGAGACCAGACATCGTTCTGTATAACAAGTAAAACACATTCAGTACATTTATTACCAGTTTTGATTGTCGGTTACACAGAATTATTAACCTCTATATCTCTTTTTTACTCAGTGCAGATGAGGAGGACTCCTCTGGACCCCCAGGCACTAATGTGGTGTTGAGGTATAATGGTGAGATCACTTGGGACTCCCCTGCCATTACTAAGAGTTCCTGTAAAGTGGACGTCTCTTATTTCCCCTTTGATAGTCAAGAGTGCAACCTTACCTTTGGCTCCTGGACCTACAATGGCAACCAGGTAATATGTATTTGATAGGTGTACACGCATAGGAAATGCAATAGTAGACATTCATATATTCTTGTATTGAGCTATTCTAATTAGTTACTTTGGATAAAAGCTTTTTGTATCTGAACATAAGTAAGATATACACACTGTTATGTAACAATAGATATGTAATCCACTAACTCACTAACTGCAGAGCAAGGATATTTTTTAACACATTTGGGTTTTTGCTTATTTACACAGTAAATGTTTAGTTGTTAATAAAAGGATTAGATAAATGTAATGGTAAATGAAAAAGCTCTATACTGTGAATACATAGCTGTAAATGCTAAATCTTAGTCAGTACATCCTTAGCATCCCAAATTATGAAGTGACATCAGAATATATATGATTATGAACACATAGAAAGGATGTTATTAAATAATATTAAAAGTTATAGAAAATACATGGTGGCTTGGCCTCTGTGTCGTCTTGATGCATTGTAACCTCATTTCTGCTACTCTTAAACATAAACATACAAATGTATATATAATGCAAATGAAACCTTTTTATTCTGGGTGAAGGTATAGTTGTTGAGAAGGATATAGACAGAATTGTGAACTGTCCCTTACTGAAAATCCTATCACCTCCTATCACTTAACCCCAGGTGGATATCACTATGGGCATGGAGAGTGGTGACCTTTCAGACTTTGTGGAAAACGTGGAATGGGAGTGTCATGGCATGCCAGCTGTTAAGAACGTCATTATGTATGGCTGCTGCTCAGACCCTTACCCTGACATTACTTACACAGTCCTCCTCAAGCGGCGATCATCCTTCTACATCTTCAACTTGCTTCTACCTTGTTTCCTCATCTCATTCCTGGCTCCGCTGGGCTTCTATCTGCCTGCTGATTCTGGGGAGAAGGTCTCACTGGGGGTTACGGTGCTGCTGGCTCTGACTGTATTTCAACTGATGGTAGCAGAGAGTATGCCACCTTCAGAAAGTGTTCCACTAATTGGTGAGTTTACAGTGGAGCATAATAGTTGACACACTTTTGAAAATATTTGAACAAGCTCTCCTTTTCTTTCTTTCCATTTCTCTCTGGCTACAGAATATGGTTGTCGCTCCGGTTAGAGTGTTAAATGTGGTTCTGTTGATACAATTTGGTTATAAATGAGTGTGACAACCGTATGCTTTTTGTCACTGTCACTGTGATTACAGACCTTTCTTGTGGCTCAATCGACCCTCTTGTGGCAGTAACAGTTAACTATCAGTTAATTATCTCTAATATCTAATTTTTTAAATGAATTTTAATACATTACATCTACATTGTCACACAAGTTCAAATGGGAAATTAATGATTTCTGGACATAGCCAATAGACAAAATGCTATGTATAAATTTTGACAATATAGCATTTTTTTCTGTCAGAAAAATCATACACTAAACAAACAACCATTGTTGCCAAATACATTCAGGAATAAAAAAAAAGCAAATCTCTATGACGCGAATCACTAAATAAAGACAAAGATGAAAAGATATTTTATTTTACATTTTTTAAATTATATTTTTATTGAAATCTACCAATATATTCATGCAGGGACAAACAATCCTGTACGAAAATTAATCATGGTTTTACTACAACCCCCCCATCCCATAATGTTTGAACGAAACAACAACAGCGTGAGCGTGCCGCTATACTTAATGCAGTTGTCCACGTCTGTCGCCATGGTTACTATGGCAGTACGAGCGGAAACCAGGGATAACGCGGATATTACGTCATTGACAGGCGACAATTGAACAGGGACTAGGCATTATTTAAAATTGGAATTTCTCTGAAATTAAAAATCTTTGGGAACTTTTGGGATATTGTAAGAACACAACTGCAGGAAATTTATCACACTGTGCAAGTGATTTTTGGATATTTTGTTACAAAAATCTTACATATTGTAGCTTTAAGTTTCAACCAGTCAAACGCATAGTGTGAACACAGCTGCGACGCTAGCGCACTAGATCAACAGCGCTTCTTTTATCAGTGGAGCTCACGGTAACTTTGACGTGTTTGAGCCCTGGTTGCGCATTCGATTGGCGGGAGGTGAAATTTCCATGGTGACATCGGTGTGCTGTTCGGATAGTGTTCCCAGCAGACGTTAGCTGCGACGTACATGTAAACAAAAATTTTTAAATGTGAGACTACAGACATTTCCCTCATTGTACAGTAATAATTTCATATGAATACAATGTAATACAACCTTAATTTCATTCAGGAAGTTTCCCCTTTGACCCATTGATCCAGCGCTGCGTAGGTATGTGAGGGGGTTATTGACAGTAAAAATGACCCAGCAGATGAGCTACAGAAAAACTACAAAAAATAAAAAAAAATTACCCGGCAGGCTGAACCCAGCATTTGGGTTAAACAATAACCCAGCATTTTTTTAGAGTGGTTAAACCATGGTAAGCACAAATTAACCATGGTTTTGCTACACTAACCAAAGTTTAACAATGGTATTTGTGGTAAAGATATGATTATTGAAGTGGTGAACAATTCACCAAAAAACATGGTTAATACATTTTTGCTATAAAATCATGATTAATTTTCATAAGTGCAAAATATAGTACAATGTCATGCCCTCCCTCCCCAGGCCTACTGGGTGCTTCTCAATCCTCAAATTGATGCTTCCTCTTTTCCTCGCGCCTCCGTCCTACAGCCCGTGACCCAGAAACCGATCGAATTCAGCCATCTTGAAAGACATCTCAATTCTCTAATTGTACCGCAAGGAGGCGAGGAACGAGGAATGAGGAAGCTTCCAGGGCAGCTATGAGCGAGGATGTACAGATGTATCCTATGGGGAAAGTCTTTCTTGTCAAGAAACCTGACGTACATATAAATTTTCCTCCCCCTTAAGATGTTACTATAATTTTAATTTATGCTTTACCTTTGCAGTTTAAATAAATCATATATCACACATATATCAACAGGACATCTTGCTTTATCTTTATTATTTAATAATTTCTTAAATAACCAAACTTTAACAACATAAGGGCAGATTCTTTGAGCACAGCTGATGACGCTTTGAAGTGAAACTTGAGTGATCAAGAATATTCCAATATACAAATAAGCTTTCCTTCGATTCCTTCGTCCTCATTTTCTTTCCTTGCAGCCTTCCCTCACATCCTACAGGGGCTGGAGCTGAGACACGAGGAAAGGAAACGAGGATGCACAAATAAGAAATGAGAAACACCCACTGTAGCCATTTTAGTACACTTATCAATAACTCCTCCCCTTATCTTACTGCTCCCAATCTTGTTAGAAAAATTAAGTTTATTTAAACCTTACTGCCCTAATAAAAGTGTCTTAAAAATTTGAGATGCTCATGAAATTTATTGTATAATGCTCCTAAAATCATATTTGATACATTGATAATTCATCTCCCAGCCCTACTTTTGGTCTATTGTTTATCTATTGTCATAAGCTAGATATTCTTAATTCTGCCTTTGAGGTACACTTTCCAGCAGAGTTTAGCTCTAACCTTCATCAAACTCACCTGCTTATAACTTTCTAGAATTCCTGAAGACCTTGATTCGCTTGTTTAGGTGTGTTTGATTAGGGTTGGAGGAAAAACTCTGAAGGAAGGTGGACTTGTAGGGCCAGAGTTGAGAACCCCTGTCATCAGCATTTAAAAATTGTTATGCAGACAATATACAATCCACTCCTGTAAATTGTTGTATGAACAGGACAATTAAGTCACACCTGATAGTACATACAGTTGTCAATCCCAAACATTTATTGTGTTAATGTAGTGCTTATTTATCCCTTGTTTGTGTCTTTCTTATAGGAAAATACTACATTGCAACAATGACCATGATAACGGCCTCTACATCATTGACTATCTTCATCATGAATATACACTTCTGTGGAGCGGAAGCAAAACCTGTGCCCCACTGGGCCAAAGTCCTGATAATAGACTACATGTCAAAGATATTCTTTGTGTATGAGGTTGGGGAAAACTGCACCACACCTGAAAGCGACAGAGGCCCATTGTTCTCTGAAGACCCGCTGGCTAGCCTGGAGAGAGATGGGTATTTTGACAAAGGGTTTTATGGAGACGGTCAGCATGATGACAGAAACCACGGTCAGTTTAATGGGTACAATCACAGAGACCACAGTCATGGGAATGGGTACCAACACAACAACAGTGACTATCAGCAACATAGGCACCAGCATCAAAGGAGGACCCGCTCATCTTCAAATTCCCCTATCCGACAGAGTGCCCATCATCCAAAATACACACACTACATTGGTCGAGATGGAAGCGATAAGCTCCCACTGACAAGTCAGGAAAAACTAAAAGATAGCGAACTCTCAATTCCAGAAAAACTTTGTGGATACACCTACAATCACGGCAATGGCTATCTCAATGGAGTTGGCTATCTCCATGATAATGGCTACAGCAAAACCTTTGGAGCAGATAGATACAGTAAGACCCCCACTGGCACAGGATGTGTATGCATCTGTGGCCAACATCAGAAAGTGGTGCAAAACATTGACTACATAGCTAACTGTTTCAGAGAGCAGAGGGCACACCAAGCAAAAGGGGCAGAGTGGAAGAAGGTTGCCAAGGTGATGGACAGGTTCTTCATGTGGGTGTTTTTCATTATGGTATTCCTCATGAGTATCCTTGTCATGGCCAAGGCAACCTAGAGCCATTTACACATTAAAGATGCAATCAATTGATTATATAATGGGTAACTCTATGTTTCAAAAGACCATTTAGTTACTGATTATTCTTTTTTTTTCAAACAGTAATTCCTATAATCCTGTATTTTTTCGGTAAATGGGCTCATGTTCTACATTCAATTTAATATGTGTATTCCAGTTGCACCATGAGTGTTAGTTGTTTGAATGTCTCGCTTTCTTCATTGTTTACTTAATTTTTTCCACTCAAGAAGATTATCTGGTTGTAACAGTTAAAGAAATGGCATTAATATTTCAGGTGTAGACGTGTTCCCACATGTATATAGGGTAACACAATCTTTGTCTGGCATGGACACACATTAATAATGCATAATTAACCTTGCACATGCGTATGAACAGACATCCACACTATCGCACATTAAAAATGCATAAATAGACCAGTCTTGAATGCTGAACGAATACACACACAGTGCAAAACTTGCATCCTTGACCAGTGCTAACATCTACATTCTGCAACTTCTAAATTTATTAGTGTTAAATTATTTCTTTGATTTGCTATACTTGTTCCTTGCTTTGTTCTCTGCCTAAAATATTCTTTACAAACGGTGCTACACTAATAAAAACTATTAATCATAGAATTCTAGAATCTTAGACTACTGTTCAAAAATGGCAAATGTTAAATAAAAAGAGAGCAAGTAAAATGATACGCAGATATGACTTAATTCCTTAGTAAGGATTAAATCAAGCCTTGCATGAAAAAGAGCAACTCAAAAGGCGAATTTACACTGCACCAACAGATGCGATCAATGGCAATAGAAACTTTGTTGAGTTTTGTCGGATCAGCGTGTTACCTCTGTTGGGGTCTGTTGGCATTGGTTGGTGCTCGTTTTTGGTAATTAGGGTGGGCACGCTGTTCACGACTACAATAGGAGCGTAAGTAGTGTCCAATTTCCAGAGCAGACGACCACCCTAGCGGAGCAGGAGACTGCCATGCTGGAGCTGGTGGAGCAGGAGACAACTACAGTGGAGCTAATGAAGCTGGAGACCACCACAATGGTGCCGCTGGAGGTGGAGACCACCATTGTGGTGCTGGGCACCATGGCAGGAGACCATCAGGAGTCAGGGGACCATGGCAGAGTAGTGCCAGGGTGTACATAAAGTTTGGGCCAAGCCTCCATGGTCATGACAGAGCACACAGAGAGTTCTAGGGTGAACTCTATGGCTGCACAGAGTTCAGAGATGGCCTCCATGGCCATAAAGGGGCGATCAAAGGGCACAGAGAGTTCAAACTCGGCCTTAGTGGCAGGGAGTACAAAGAGTTAAGAGATGGCCTCAGTGGCCGTGACAGATGCAGCCATCTTGAGAGAGATGTGTGCCACTCATACACACAAAATGGGAGTTGCCATCCCCTGGAAGCACAGAGGACAGTGGAAAGACCTTCGAGACCCTTGGTCTCGAGAGTGCTGGGACCCAGGTGATGTTAAACAATGTTTAAATTGTCGTTTCAAGATAAAACGTGGTTTACTCTTTGGAATCCTGCAATTTCTTACACATACCATTAGACAGTGATCACTAACATCATTACAAAAAACTCCAACCGCAGAAAATCTATGAGGAGCATTAGTTAAAATAACATCAAGTAGCGTAGATTTAACCAGGTCTTTATGATTTAACCGGGTGGGTAAATTTATCAGTTGATCCAAACAAAGAGAGTCACAAATACTCTTGAATGGATCAGACATTTGTGATAACCAATCCCAGTTTAAATCACCGAGTAAAATCAGCTCTGATTTAGTCCAGTTATGAAGAAGGTCCGTAAGTGAAGTAATAGCTTCATTTGAAGCCGAAGGGGGACGATAACATCCAACAACGATGATATCTGGACCATTTAAAAAAAGAAATTTAATTGCCAAAAGTTCAAAACAGTTTGGTTTGCTGATGGATAGTATACAACTGCTGTCACGGAACACACACAGGAAATGTAAGATCCAATAGCAATTTATTGGGGTAATCCGTAATCATAATCCAAGTCAGGCAAAAGGTCAAAATCCAACAAAGGCAGTCCAGAAAACACGAAACAGTACAGGCATGGAAACATGGAAGTGCACGGACATCAAACAAGGACTCCATTACAAACACTGACCCAGACAGGGTATAAAACAAAGAACTAACAATGAATAACAGGTAACAGCTGGGTACAATGATGACGGGGAACAGCTGAGTGCAATGAACAGTGATTGGTACAGACAAGGATTGTGGGGGATGCAGTTCCAGAGTGAATGGTGACAGTATGGGCAAGAGACCTCTAGTGGACACCCGGGGAACACAAACCAGACACTGTGACATAACCCCCCCTCTACGGAGCGGCTACCAGACGCTCCAAGACCCACAAAGAACAAACAAAACAAGAGTCCAGGAGGGAGGTGGAACGGTGGAGGATCAGGGGGAGGGATGGGGGGCCAGGTCCATGGAAGGGAACAGAAACAGGGGGTGATGGTTTAGCCAGCGGCCAGGGCGAAGCAGACGACGCCTCGGGCGGCCAGGGAGGTGAAGACCCCTCGGGCGGCCAGGGCGGTGAAGACCCCTCGGGCGGCCAGGGCGGTGAAGACCCCTCGGGCGGCCAGGGCGGTGAAGACCCCTCGGGCGGCCAGGGCGGTGAAGACCCCTCGGGCGGCCAGGGCGGTGAAGACCCCTCGGGCGGCCAGGGCGGTGAAGACCCCTCGGGCGGCCAGGGCGGTGAAGACTCTGGGCTGGACGGGACCAGCGGTGAAGTCTCTGGGCTGGACGGGACCAGCGGTGAACTCTCTGGGCTGGACGGGACCAGCGGTGAACTCTCTGGGCTGGACGGGACCAGCGGTGAACTCTCTGGGCTGGACGGGACCAGCGGTGAACTCTCTGGGCTGGACGGGACCAGCGGTGAACTCTCTGGGCTGGACGGGACCAGCGGTGAAGGCTCTGGGCTGGACGGGACCAGCGGTGAAGGCTCTGGGCTGGACGGGACCAGCGGTGAAGGCTCTGGGCTGGACGGGACCAGCGGTGAAGGCTCTGGGCTGGACGGGACCAGCGGTGAAGGCTCTGGGCTGGACGGGACCAGCGGTGAAGGCTCTGGGCTGGACGGGACCAGCGGTAGAGGCTCTGGGCTGGACGGGACCAGCGGTGATGGCTCTGGGCTGGACGGGACCAGCGGTGAAGGCTCTGGGCTGGACGGGACCAGCGGTGAAGGCTCTGGGCTGGACGGGACCAGCGGTGAAGGCTCTGGGCTGGACGGGACCAGCGGTGAAGGCTCTGGGCTAGACGGGACCAGCGGTGAAGGCTCTGGGAGAGCGTTGGCGAGCAGCTTGAGCGGAGCTGGCAAGGCGAGGCGTCTGGGTGACGCCGTCAGGGCATGGCGCTTGGGTGGCGCCGTCAGGGCGAGACGCTTGGGTGGCGCCGTCAGGGCGAGACGCTTGGGTGGCGCCGTCAGGGCGAGACGCTTGGGTGGCGCGTCAGGGATGGTAGTCACCTCTGGAATGGTCTCTGGGTTAGGAGCCACCAGACAAGTCATTGAGGAGACCTTTCTCCTCCTCCTCCATCTCCGGACCACCGGACTCGGGACCACCGGAACTAGGACCACCGGACTCGGGACCACCGGAACTGGGGCCACCGGAACTGGGGCCACCGGAACTGGGGCCACCGGACTCGGGACCACTGGAACTGGGGCCACCGGACTCGGGACCACCGGACTCGGGACCACCGGAACAGTCACGGAGGAAATCCTCCTTTTCCTCCTCCGTTTAGGGACCACCGGAACCAGCTGTGAAGGGTGAGGCGGTGGAATGGCGGTAGGAAGCTCCAGTTTGGAAGCCATCTTGTCTGGTGACACCGGCAACGAGTTGGCCACTCCTTCTGGAAATCTAAGCCCAACTGATATATCCCACCTGCTGCGGGAATGAAGATATCCGACAAAGCCGTCAAAGTCCAGTATCTCCAGTCCCCTCATTTCCCAGGCTGGCAAGGGATCATCAAGGCAGCAATTAAAAAGGTCTTTCAAAGCTGCATCATTATATCCCATGCCTCCTGAAAGAGTCAAAAAGGTCTGATGCAGACAACCCACCGTCTGGCCCTGCTGACGTAGTGTCATCAAATTCTTGACTCGTCCCCTCCTCTCCTTCTCCGTGTTGGGGGAAAGGATACGAAACCCCATAATGCTGGATGTATAAATGATGGAGTCCTTCTGTCACGGAACACACACAGGAAATGTAAGATCCAATAGCAATTTATTGGGGTAATCCGTAATCATAATCCAAGTCAGGCAAAAGGTCAAAATCCAACAAAGGCAGTCCAGAAAACACGAAACAGTACAGGCATGGAAACATGGAAGTGCACGGACATCAAACAAGGACTCCATTACAAACACTGACCCAGACAGGGTATAAAACAAAGAACTAACAATGAATAACAGGTAACAGCTGGGTACAATGATGACGGGGAACAGCTGAGTGCAATGAACAGTGATTGGTACAGACAAGGATTGTGGGGGATGCAGTTCCAGAGTGAATGGTGACAGTATGGGCAAGAGACCTCTAGTGGACACCCGGGGAACACAAACCAGACACTGTGACAACTGCAGTTTAGCTTAGACTTAATATAAACTGCAACTCCACCACCTTTTTTTGTGCAGTCCGATCTAAAAACATGATATCCCTCGATATATATCATGGTGTTGGGAATTGACTTATTTAACCATGTCTCCGATAGAACAATAATGTCAGAATTTGTTGAATCAGCCCATATTCTTATTAAGTCTATTTTGTTTACCAGACTGCGTACATTAAGGTGAAAAAAAAAAACGTAAACCATTACTAGACTTGAACTCAGCAGGAGTTTGAAGCTGCGCAAGTTCTGGGCCTGGATTAGGATGGATATTGCCCGATATTAAGAGCAGAAGAAAGACCAACCAGCTTCTCCGTGCTGAGCCGGCTGTCCAGCTGTCCCTGCAGATGGACGTCGCATAGGGAGACAGCTTTCCATTTCTATGGGCCCACAGGCATCGCAGACCTCTCAGTTCATCCCTCAGAATAAAAGACGCCCGACCAACAAGATACTTCTCAAACACCCAAGGCCTCATAATAGGATCTCCACCAACCGGCTCCAGGGAAGTCACAGCACTCGGAATAATCCACAGAAACGACACAGGTGTATTTCTCTCCTCATTAGCATTAGCATTAAGCATGCCGTCCATAGGAATCCACTGTATCAAGCAGCCGAGCAGGTAAACAAGTGTAGATGCCCTCATTTTGGCAATGGATTAGTGATAAATTTGGAAATGCAGATAGAAATCCAACGTAGGTCTTAAAAACAGTTTTTGATATCCTTTTAAACTAACGCTTTAAAAAACAGAGTCGACAACACAAACACACATGCCTGAGACAAATCAGACACATAATTGTTTGTTACATTTAACAAATAAGCTTTAAAGCCCACTCTTAGTAATGAAACATCCCCCGAAAAGAAACACGAGAGCAGATAAGGCCTCAGTCACCAGGGCGACCATCAGATAAGATGGTTTTATTGCTGTGAATAATGTGGTCATGTGGTAAAACAGAAGCCAATAGAAAGACACATAGTCCTTAAAACAGACTTTCCGGCATTGATTTATAAACGAACTGATAAATGAACATGCATCCCAGGACATTGTGTGTTGGATATTATTATGTCTTGTATAGTCTATCATGCATTTGTATTTATTTCATGCATGGTCTATGAGATAACTACTAGTTAATGTAACCCCACCTATATCATGTCTCCTATCTAATTAATACTAATTTAACGACTCACACTTTAGTGTACATCAACTGCTCATAGAATGCAGTTTGTGTTTGTTAAATTAATCTGAGTATAAAGGGACACGCACTTGACACAGAGTCATAAAACATCCCAACAGAGGAATTTTCCCCCTTGGAAATTCCACCTTTCTTATTAGTCAAGCTGACCCTGAGAGGTGGGACTTTTCTCAGGCTTTATAGACCATCTACACAAGCTCTTCCCTCCTTGGCCCTTCTCGGTATCTTCGGGTCGCTGTCCTGTGTGGCCTCACCAGGCCCCAGGGCAGCAGGCCTTGACTTACAACCAACCATATGCTCATTAAGGAGAGAGAGGACTCTCCCCACCACAACAGAATCAAGGACAACATTGGGAGTTTGCCACAATTTCTTCATTCAATGCAGAAGAAGTCAATCGCAACTCCAACCATCAACTCACGGAAGTACCTTCATAGCTTCATTCTTCAAAGATGTCACACACTGCTTCCACTGCAAAGGAGATGCAAGTATCGCACATTTTAAACAGAGGTTAAATAATAAGCGGTAGACGCCTCTTAATGATGTGCTTTGAAAGAAGGAAGCTGATGTTCCCTTTCGTAGTCACTCCGAGTTACATCGGATGACGACGAATGGGGGTTTCGCCTAGAAAGCCAATCATCTTCGTGTATTATAAAACGAGCCAATGGCGATGAAATGCCATGGGTCTGCGGAATTTGCATAGCGTAACTCCGCCCCACCTCGTGGGTATAAAAGGAGGACGCTCGGCAACATGCAGATATGTTTTCGCTTCGGAGCCAAGAGCTTCTCTTCTCTCCACAAGCCAATCCTGACTTCATCTTCTGTGACGAGCGAACTCTCCGGTGTTGGTGTGACGGCGGTACCCAGCGAGTTCACATAGCCTGCGATCTGAGCAGTGATCTGCCAGTCTGTGTGTTTCTCCCTGGTCGCCTCAGCATCGCTGAGTTTTTTCTCTAAAAGAGCTGCACGTGGCACGTCTTTTTAAAGATGTCTCACCCGTGTTCTTCTGGGTGCGGTCGTTTCCTGTCTTCCTTTGATGGGCACAATCGCTGCTTTGCGTGTTTGGGCTTAGAACACGCTAAAGCAGCGCTTGTGGATGACTCATGTTCCTTCTGTGGGAACATGGCCATCGCAACACTGAGGTCTAGACTCAATGATCTCATTCGAGAGAGAGTCCCCTCATCCACACCTTGATCTACATCCTCCACGAGAGTCTGTACTTCGGCTGGTGGACAGGGGGACTTGAGGGTGACGGTGTGGGACAATCCGACGATGCGTCCTCGGACCATGCCCCCCTCTACAGTGTTGCAACCCGCGAGTGCTGCGGTGATTCTACCGGGTTCATCCTTCGATGCCCCGCGTGTTTCATTCGGCGCTCCAGAGGAAGACTCGATGTCGATCGCGGCATCACAAGGCGGGCAAGAGTCATCGGGAAGTGACGATGCGGCTGCGTTGCCTCTTTCTGGAGCTCCAGGGTTGCCCGTATCAGATTCCGAGATCTGCCATGCTCTGCCGGGCCGCCGCGAGCATCGGGCTTGAGTGGAACTCTCCGCCCTGCCCTGAGCGCTCGCGGTTGGATGATTGGTTTTTGGGTGCGGCTGCCGCCTCACGGCCACAGCCAACCCCAATGCCATTCTTCCCGGAGGTGCATGAGGAGTTGACGAAATCATGGAAGGCTCCCTTGACCTCCCGTGTACGTTCGTCAGCTTTCTCCGCCTTTCCTCCCCTCGATGGGGCGGCCGCCCATGGGTACACTGGGATTCCCCCGGTTGAACGCTCTGTTGCCATGCAACTATGTCTTCAGAGTGCTTCATCTCGTGGTAATCCTAAGCACCCGTCCAAGGCCTGTAGATTTTCGTCCACCCTAGTGGCGAGGTCTCACAGAGCTGCAGGACAGGTGGCTGCCGCTCTGCATGCGATGAGCACCTTGCAGGTCTACCAGGCCCAGCTGCTCAGAGATATGCACGAGGCGGGGACTGACCCAGGGCTCTTCAATGAGCTGCGTGCCGCCACTGACCTCGCTCTCCGAGCGACGAAAGTGGCCTCACGCTCCCTGGGTCAGGTGATTGCCACCTCTGGGGTCCAGGAGCGTCACCTGTGGCTGAACCTGGCTGATATGCGGGACACCGAGCGAACCCGTCTGCTCGACGCCTCCATATGCCTCTCACGACTCGACCCATTGCGCCCTGTTCTATTCCCTGACCGAGGGCTCCCTCGGCACGGATGCACTGGCGCACAGCTGGCCGCGGGGCCTACGCAAATATGCGTTTCCCCCAGTGAGCCTTCTCACACAGACCTTGTGCAAGATCAAGGAGGACGAGGAGCAGCTCATTCTGGTTGCGCCGTATTGGCCCACCCGGACCTGGTTCTCCGAACTGGTACTCCTCGCGACAGCAACTCCTTGGCCAATTCCTCTGAGGAAGGATCTCCTTTCTCAGAGACGGGGCACCCTTTGGCACCCTCGACCCGATCTCTGGAGGCTCCACGTGTGGCTCCTGGACGGGACGACGCAGGTTTGAGTACCCTGCCACCAGCGGTGGCGGCTACCATCACTTCCGCTAGAGCATCGTCCACGAGACATGTCTATGCGTTGAAGTGGAACCTCTTCATTCCCTGTTCCATTTCTGGTTTCATTCGGTCACTTACCATTTTACCCATGTATGTCTGATTGTGTGTATGTATGTTTAGATTAGATGTGTTTGTGATTTAGTTAATAAAACTTGTGCACAATACATATTTAACTCTGATTCTCTGCTTGCAACAGTCAATTTAACGATTTCTGATCTTGTGACACACTCTAAGCGCTGTACATGCTAAAAAGAATAATTTTTCTGTAGCCATGAAAAATACCCTTTTCTTAGAATCAATTATTAATCAAAAGTGTTAGCTGGGCGAACTGATTAACTGATTGTAATATTAATTTAGCTACATCAAGTTAATCCGATGAATTGATCCAAATATTCATAATTAATCATAACAAGTTATAATTTATTATTAATATTTCCCCTTTGAGCTAATTTGTTACAATAGCCATCAGCCATCACAGCAATAATGTATGGATTCAAGCGTAACTAGTGCAAATTACAGACTGCTACATGTGCATGCTTGTGTTCTGCATGTACTTTAAGGAAGGGTATGACATACAAATACAATATATACCAAAGTAGGTGTAAACATGGTTTTATTTAATAATCCTGTGATCGAGTTAGTCTATGGTTTTGTCTGGTCTAATCAAATAGTTTTTCTTTTTGTTTTTTTTAACTGGTCATGATAAGTAGGCATTGATGTTTTGTTTACTAGGGTTACATTCCTACAGTGCATAGCTTCAACATCAGCAGAAATAATTAATCTGTTGTAGCCAATATTAGGAATCATTATGAAATGATATGAATCACTGAAGACAACGATCTGACCATATCTGCAAGAGAGGACTCACTTAGGACTCGAAGCTCCTACATAGCTCTCAGAAGACCCCATAAAGCAGGTAATATATTGGAGGAAACTCAGAAGTGAAGACCAGGAGACTCAGTTGTATCTTCAACATGCAGGATTCTTTATTGAGAATGTGTTGTTGGTCGCTACAATACATGTTTTATGTACATTTTAGGGGGTAGTCCATACAGGTGAAGATAAAGCACTCAGGCCACAACCTTAAACAAATTATGCAAAGGATGTAAACAGACCAGATTTTGGAGTTTTGTAAGACTGTGTTTCCTGCTAAGATAGAACATTAAATCTAACATCCTACAAGAAAACTCACTAATCTGGAGAGAAGATCTCAAAGAAAGAGCATAAGACACAGCCTTACCCAAACTCCCATTTTTGAACATTTTTCAAGAGCCACTATAAAACCAAACCAATCTCTGTTACCTTAAATTATATGTTTATCTCTGTAAAGCTGCTTTGAAACAATCTACATTGTTAAAAGCGCTATATAAATGAGGATGACTTGACTTGACTTGACTTGATTGTCCCTGAGTCTGGAACGGAGCCTCAGCAAAGACCTGAAATGGAAACAGGGTACCAGAGGGCTGAGGAGGGATAAGGTGTAGCTTGAGCGAATGTGGAGCCAAATGGAGCCGTAGGGGTGGAGGGCCGGAGAGCAGCTAAGGCCTGCAAGTCCGTGGTGAAGTGATGGCGATGTCTGAGCCAAGATTAGCCGATGGTCCAAGGGATTCTGGCGGAGCCGAAAGCTTGATGGTTGGTGTTGGAGTTGAGGGAGGAATGAGCGCAGGTGGAGGAGTCAGGGCGATGGGCCAAGGTGACACAATGGGATCTGAGGCCGGGGGCGGAACCATGGGATCTCCACGCCTAGGAGAAGCTAAACCTCATTCTCTGAACCAAATTCTCAATAGCCTAAACCAATTTGTCAAATAAATCACTCTTTCTGTTATCAAGTTTTTCTCGATTAACCACATTTCTTGAAATTATGCCTCCTTTTCTAGAAACTCTAAACACAAATCCATAACTTCTCACCCAGTTCCCCTTTCATATCAAAATGAAGCTCTGCACTCAAAACCATTTCATCTTGCTGAAAAAAAACAACTTTGCCCACAAAAACACACACACACAGACACACACACTACAACATAGTCTAACACACTAGTGAGATCATTTAAAAACACTGTTACAAAAACTTCCTTTTGGCAATCAGGTCTCATTTTACATCTCGATGTCTTTTACAGTACAGTATTACAGTAGTATCCAACATAAATAGAGGGGTGCAGATACAGTGAAATTCAACAATTAGCTTTAAGAAAAGTTTATTTTCATTACACTTCTGTAAAGAGATCTTGCAGTAGATGAAAAGCAGTAAAAGTTGAAATAAAGAATTGAACATGAACTTGGAATTGCAATACAATACATTATACTGTCAAATACAGTACATAAAATAAATAAATTATTAAATTAAGCATCCTCAGCCAAATTGAATTACAGTAATGGAATATGGCCATATCTGCCATACTAGAGAAGTTTCTGTAAGTCTTTTGGGAAAAGACTTTCTCTCTCTCCCTTAGGCAGTCTTCTCTCAGTTCTGCAATAGTACTAAATGTAAGAAGTACTTGGCTACAAATCAGTTTGACAATTATGAGTTTGAGGGTGTACAACATGTGCCACAGTATTTACTTCTCATAGAATAGTGAAAGCTCTCCCATCTAAAGTACTGCTACTGTGTACTGTAATTATACTGTATGTGTAAGTAGTAATAAAAGCCATGTAGATGAGCCTGTTGATCAACTTCCCTCATGGTCATTCCTGCAAAAGAACATGGTCAACTATAGTGCTTTGTTTTTCATCAGGAACAACTGTCTTTTGACCCTGTCCTCTTTATCTTTCTCTTCCTCTCCTCTTCCTCTTTCTCTTTGTCTCCCACCAGGATTCATTTTCCTAAGCACATAATTCCCCATTGGCCCTATTAATATTATCCGGAGATTCTGATCCTGAGAGTTGTGCAACTGCAAAATCAAGGTCAATGAGAGATTCATTCTGCCTCAACATCACGTCTTCAAGCTCGGTCTGGCCACATCACAGACAATGTTGTTTCATGCCAGCAAAGGGAAAAACCCTCTGGTGTGACAGAACTAGCCTCTACATCTTGCTCTTGCTCTTTCTCATCCTCATCCTCTTTGTTCACCAACACTTACACATACTTTTCCTCCTCTCCCTCTTATATTGTTTCCATCCATTGTTGGTATCAACTTTCAGTGCAACATTTTGAGTCAGTTTTTGCACTCTAAACGTTGACAAATGTGTTGTAGTTGTGTTTAACTTTTGCCTGCCTGTGTTTAGCGTTTGGAAACATAAATGCATCACAGTGCAAAATGTGTTTTAGTGAGTGAGAATGGACTTATGTTTTACATAAAGTGTGATTTATTCACCAAATTGGTTTAGGTTATTGAGAATTTGGTTCAGAGAATGGGATTTAGTGTTTTATCAGTTCAGAAAAACTGTAATACATAAACAATACTTATGTTTAGTTCCTAATTCAAAACACAGTCTAACTTTAATAATCATTTGAAATTGGAGTCAGATTAAGTAAAATTGAAATTAAAGTAAAATTGAAATCAAATTCTAATAAATCGACTGAACTTCACAGAAGCCCTGAAAAGACCTACACTAAGTGGGCTTCATTTATCAATCTAACTTAGAAACAAGCGCAGATCCGAGCGCAGATATCATCTTACAAAAGGGTTCACGTGTAATTCATGAAATATTCATATGATTATGATTCATATGCTTATCATGAAATATTCATATTGTACGTTGATAAATGTGGCGGCTGAAAACAATCGTCATTTGGATATCACGCCCCTAAAAATTCACGGTTTAGAAGCCTCGCCCCTAGAGTTTATGACATGGAGAAACCATTTACCATTATAGTAACCCGGCCAAGAACAGGAAGTCATGAAAGAGAAATTGATCTTCCCCCAAAAACACCGGTTAACCTCGTAATTGCAAACAGTTATTTATAGGAATAGCCTGCTATTTGATTAATTTCCCATGTGATTCACCCTTATGTTTGCTTTGACACAGCTGCGTGAGCTGTCACCTTTAATAGTTTGTGCATGCACAAAAGTGATATAGAGTGCGTCAGACTGAAAGAGAGCACAGTTACACAGAGGGAGAAATAGTTGAATAAACTGTTAAAGAGAGGACAATTTCAGTTTGATATTGACTTGCTAATCTGTGGTGATTACAGTTGAGTGATTGTACTGAGTGTATAGTTTATTTCGCCGCTCATACGAGTGGTTCCTGCATGTGAGGGATCTCCAGTGGGGGAGGGGAATTTGGGCCACGTTGGCGGAGATTGAGCGTGAGTTAATCTAAAATATGTTATTACAATTGTTAAAAGGTTAAATAACGCTGTTTACATTTATCTGACGCTTTTATCCAAAGCGACTTACAATTGCTATATGTCAGAAGTCACACGCCTCTGGAGCAACTAGGGGTTAAGTGTCTTGCTCAGGGACACATTGGTGTATCACAGTGGATTCGAACCCGGGTCTCTCACATCAAAGGCATGTGTCTTATCCACTGCGCCATCACCACCACATGTTTATTTAATATATTTATGGAACATCCAATAATTCTTGTTCTTTATGCCATTTTAGAGGGGAGAACAACAATACGTGAAATCGCACGTGTGCCAGCTACCACGTGAGCCTTTTCTGTATGCTTCAGAATTTCAATAAGAGTGAGTTTTGCTCATTTTATTCTCCTAAAAGGTTTATAATAAGTCATGAAGAGTATTTGTACCCTGTTTCAAGTGTATACCATTTCCTTGATTCTTACTGATTGATTTGAACAAAAGGGGTTAAACTGTGAATTGTAATGTATTCATGTGGTGAAATGAGCATAATTCTCATGTATGCTGTTTTATTTCTTTAATTAGGCACATACAAGCCCCTACCGTTGTTTCTGCACAACCTTTATTTATTTTTGAGATTGTTTTCCAAAACTGCTTTTCTCCCTGAACAAATAATACATTAATGCTGTGTCTAATTTGAGGCGCAGTCAGGAATAAAATAATAATTTTTCTTTACATGTCATGGCTGTGTCTTATTCCCTGACATAACATAGAAAGACGTTGAACGACCACATCTAATTTTGGTGTCAGAAGTGGGAAGCCGTTTTTCGTTTGGGGTTGGTTCCTTTTTGTCAAAACAGTGCTAAAGTAGTAGGGTGCAAACAACAGTTGTGGTTAGAAGCGTCTGAGTGCTAAAATGACCTGCAGAGGATTGTGTATCAACCTCACAGGAGCTGCGGTAGGACCAAGGACACTAGGACTGCTGCATGTTAAGAGATCGCAAAGGATGGTGCTTGTTGAACTGACTGTTTGAAAACTGTGACTTTCTGCAACTGCGAGTCTTGGATGCTGAGGGCATGGACAGTGCAGCCGCCCAGGGTGAGGACATTCAAGGTTTAGGTGCTGCAGCTCCGGAGATGGACATTGAGTGAGGTACTGAGCCATTGAGCCACAGGGGGAAACGACAAAAGCTTAAATTAGCTCGAGCAGATAAGAGAGCGTCATCACAGTTTTGTGTGTGTTGGCGTTTGTTTGCAGGCGTGCGTGTTATACAACAGGCTCAATGGCGCAATATTGACATTTCTGACGCCAGGGTAGAGCAGCTGGCCTTCTCTACAGATGCAGCTATCTCTGTCATGGCGGAGGCGGCGGCGCGCGGCGGCCGTTGTCCGTCAGTGAGCGACTCGATTGAAGCCGGTGAAGCTGGCGGGCGAACCGGCGAGCTTTCACGGGCTGGAGAAGGCTCAGGGACCCGCTGAGTATGGGTGCTTTACGGCGCGGCACTACAGCGGGCGGGAGTGCAGACTCGGAGAAAAAATGCCAGGCGAGTCTTCAGAGTCACCTTGGCAATAGCTCGCAATGATGGCAGCCGCCGTCGGCGAGCACGAGAGCTGCATGATCCTAACCCAGGCGGGAAACGCAGAAGAAATGGCGGTGCCCGCCGCTGAGTGCAGCTCGGCACGAGCCACAGGAACGAAGCATCTTAAAAAAGACGCTGCTCTTTTAGATAAAGAGAGAGAGAGTGTGAGTCACGACGGCGAACACACACTCTCAGCAGAGTAAAAGGATATTGACACCGGAAAGTGTAGCAGGTACGGCGACTGAAGGCGGCGAGGTGAAGACCAGCGGCTTCAGGTTCAAGGGCTCGTCCCGCAGAAGGCTTGTGTCAACGGCGCAGCTTCTCACACTGGATCCAGCGATGCGTGAGCTTCGCTGAAGAGATGAAAAACAGTTTGTATCAGCCCATCGAGCTATATTTATAGGATGAGGCCACGCCCTTTCTGGCGGGACGTGACGAAATTGGCGCGAAATGCCCCCATTGGATATGGTGTCACGCAGGGCCTCTCTCGATAGGCTGCTGCTGTTGCCGCAGGGCAGCCAATAGGCGCGCGAGCCGTCTTGCCTATGTCTGCATGCTGCCGCACAGCGTTTTACATTAATTCAAAATTAAGGATAATTTTTGGCTTCAATATCTCGTGGAAAAGAGGTTTTCCCCATAGCGTAAGATACTACACAGTACGAGAGATACTCTCCTAAGAGAACCAAAGTTTCAATTATTAAAAGTGTGTGCGTCGACTTTTTGTGACAAAGGTCAGAAACTCCTGTAATGACATCGATTTTTTGAGGCGCACTCTTGTCATAAATTCATATATTACTGTTCATACATAATTTGTAAGAAATAAACACAGTTAAAATACCTATTTAGGAGTCTTAGACCTTTCCAACGATATATAGTTTGTCATAATTAGATTAGGATTTAACAGTAATATAGCGAATTAAAGTTAGATATCCCGTATACTGGATTGTGACAGTAAATTGAACGCTACATTCCTGCAACGCAATAACGTAGTGTCTTTTTTCTGTTCAGCAATAATCACGTCTTTATTAATGGACAGCGACAGATCAGCTGATTCTAATTCAGCATTACTTGTCGCAGACAGCGACTCAAAATCAGACAGCTCAGATTGTACAATGCGAACTTCACCTTTAACTTGATCCTTAGCTGCCAAAAAGGTATCCGAAATATCAATCGAATCACCAAATTTACGCGCTTGAGCCTGCGTAACTACACATGCAGCAAACACTGACGGAAACTCTGATGCTAGCTCACTGGAAGTAACAGAATCATACACTGGGTTTTCAATGACCTCGGGAAATGGGACTACTTTCCCTCCAGTGAGATCGTTACCTAGAATTAACCCCACACCATTCACAGGTAACTTGTGCCGCACTGCCAATTTTACACAGCCTGTTACTAAACCGGATCGAATGTACACATTATGTAATGGTACTTTCAACACCCCCAACTCAATCCCTTGAATGAGAACATCAGATCCACAATAACTTTTCTCATAGAATGGCAACATACTAGTCATCACAAACGACTGATTGGCCCCTGTATCCCGCAACATGGTTACAGGAACCAAGTCTCGCTCAGATCCACTAAGAGAAATAACCCCCGACACAAAAAAGGATCATACGCGGCATCAATATTCAAACTAAGTTGACTGCCAATTTTCTTAACAAAACCAACACTTTTGGCTGACTTCCCTTTATTTTTATTTTTCAATGAGGGACAATTCGCAATCAAATGACCAAGTCCGTGGCAGTAAAAACATTCACGGGCTTCAACTGGTATTACTTGCTTAGGTTTAGCATTTTTCTCTGAGGGCGGAGTATAAAATTCACGATGTACAACAAACGCATTTTTAAGAGTAAACTCATCTGCGCAGACGGCAGCCTCAGCAAGAGTCAAAACTCTCTTTTCGTTCAAATAGACAACAACTCTGTCTGGCAATGAATTTTTAAAATCTTCAATTAAAATCAACTCACGGAGATTTTCAAAGTTAGCGACTCTGCTGGAGTGACACCATCTATCAAAAAGCACAGTCTTCTCCCATACATATTCCACATAAGTTTGAGAGGCAGTTTTAACATGTGCGCGAAACTTCTGCCTATATGGCTCTGCCACTAATTTGTACGCCCTTAGTAACGCACTTTTCAGTTTATCATAGTCCAGACAGTCACCCACAGACAAGGTCGAACAAACCTTCTGGGCTTTCCCAGTTAATTTACACTGTATCAAAAGAGACCAAACCTCTCTCGGCCAGCGCAACACAGCAGCTATACGCTCAAAGGCGTCAAAATACGAATCTACCTCATTATCTCTAAATGCGGGCACTAGGGTTAGATGACCACTAACATCAAAATCAGCAGAATGACCAGAAGCCCCAGACAAAGGCACAGAAGGTGAATGATGGTCAACACTATTGGAGAGTACATCAAATTGAGTCTTAACTGAACTGGGACGGCGATCATCAGCCTTCGTTTCCAGTTCACACTGCCTAAAACGTAACAGTTGAATAGTGTGCTCCTGGCTTTTTATTTCGAGATCTAATTGCTTTAACTGAATAGCTAGTTTTAAATTCTCAGAGTTTACACCACTAAGTGAGCGCAACACGGGATCTGAACTCGCAACATCAACGCTATCTTCATCACTTAGCTCAAATACCCTGCCTAATTAATGCAGTTTGAATTATGTCTCGCAGTTGCTTCTAGCAGTTTTTAAAATTGCAATATCATAGAAGTCAGCGATTAAGTATAGATCAACTTTCCGACAGGACTCCAAAACTTCACACGAAGGAGCCTGTTTAAATGCCTCAATACTAAATTCCATTTATCAACGTACAACTTCCCCGACACACATGAATAAACTGCCAATCAAAACATTACAAAATTAAAATGGCACTCACCGGCAAAGTCGCAAACTTCTCAATTTGGATCGAACGAACGAAAAATAAAATTGGACGGACATGCCCCCAATTATTACGCCCCGTGGATAGGGGAAATCAGAAAACCTTTAAGAGGCGTTATAAATAATGTTGGGTTGTGGTATGGAATCCCAGGAACGAATCACTCCGGTCGATAATCAAACAAATTACACAAAATTAAGCAGAAAAGATAATACATTTATTTAAGAGATAACAAGTGGAATAAAGAGCATCTCTTCAGGGTGTCCCAAATGCCAAAATAACAAACAGAACAGATATAAAAAGAAAAGAGTGGAGAATAAGTAACCTAACCCAATATGAAAAGAAAATGCATTTAGCTTACCTAACTCCCTACCAAAGAAACAGAGCTCAAACTAGTTTCAAAATAAAAAGGCAGGACACCCCTACGCTCCACATTTGTTAAAGATGTGTTGTTAGACATAAGGAAGATAGGTTCAGATGTTACACCAAGATGCACGTTCACTTAAACTAATTTAACATAATCAATTTGATCATCGGCCGGAGGAGGGATTCCGGAGCTCTCAACCCGAGTACGACGAACCAACAATGAGCTCCCAGACAGTGCCAACAGCGT
Source organism: Siphateles boraxobius (assembly GCF_051911475.1). Lineage (NCBI taxonomy): Eukaryota > Metazoa > Chordata > Actinopteri > Cypriniformes > Leuciscidae > Siphateles > Siphateles boraxobius. The sequence goes on along the minus strand of NW_027508721.1, from coordinate 1,250,973 downwards.
CCTTATAAAGACCACGCCCCGACTGGACAACCAATGGCGTTCGTACACCCCAATCATTGGGCAACCTATTAGAAATCAGACAAACAAAAAAAAGAGAGAAGAGGAACAGAGCAATAGAGAAAACAATAAGCTACATAAACACAGGTCGTAACAAAGTAGCAATCTGCCAAGGCACGAACGCAACTGGCTTTTAAAGGGAATGAGAGATGAGACTCTGGTTGGTTTATTTCACGTTACGCCCAAAACACACCCATTACTCATGAAGAGAATAGAGACAACCCTTTTAGACAATGTGCTACACGCGCCGACCATTTTTCCTGTCGTTAAACTAGCAAAAGTGGATTTGGACATGCCCTAAGTGCAATTGCGCCCTGCGCTTTAGACCTTGCTCTTGGATTGTAAAAATAGGGCCCAATGAGCACAGCGCTAAAAAGTAGTGGGTCTATAACGGTGCGTTCAAGTCATGTCAGAAATATCACATTTAGGAGTTGAACACCAAGTCGTAAATGCGATTGGGAAGCTCAGGATTTACTTTAAGCCTGAGTTTACGAGTTGGGGAGATCAGTGAGAAATGTGGCAGAGTACTACAATAGGTGTTCACATCTTCTTGTGCTTGAACGGACAGTTTCACACAAAATTATGACAAAATGCCTGTCTTGGTGAGTATCCTAGTAAACATATGTCTTAAGTGAAAGTAAACCGTCGAGAGAGAAAACACATGAGTTATAGTATCAATATATGGATCTGTGCAATCGGCTGCAGGGCGGGATTTCCGCTGAAGTGGTTTGGGGAAAAAAACCACGCTACACATATCACCACACTACCTAATCTGTATCTAACTACTGTTAGAACTACCTGAAAAACCTGAACACAGTTTATTTAATTAGCATCTTTGTTCTATTGTGTTTATGTCACAGCTCTGTCTTCCTTGTCTGGGTTTCCTTGTGGTTTCGTGACAGAGCTGTGACACTCTGGGTTGTTGTGTGTTTGTGTCTTGTCTAGTCTGTTGTGAGCAAATGGCTGTTATGTTGTTCCTTGTGCCATGTGCTCTTCTGTCTATTGTCAGCCCCTCCCATCTCGTTATCTGTTTAGTGATTAACGTTCTTAACCTGGGTTGTCTCGTTAGTCTCCTGTGTTTGGTTCCTATATAGTCTCCTTTGTGTTTGCAGTCCAGTGCTGGTTCGTTGTACATGTTACGTGTCTTCGTGTTCCTCCCGTGGTGTCTAAGTCCTGAAGTTTGTACCTACCCTGTTTGTAATTAAATCACTCTGCATCTGAATCCACGTCTCTTGTCTACCATTCCGTGACAGAACGAACCAGCCTAACATGTGGATTCAGCGGAGTGAACTTTGTCCTGCGGAGAGGGAGAACGGGATCTCCCTATTCAAATACTTTGCCATGTGCACGCAGAGGAATGAGGAGATCACGACAGCCGGTGATCAGTTGGGAAGAGGTGAGACCAGGACTGTGACTGGCAGTCATGTTAAGACCCCTGCTGACACTCAGCGATTTGAGGGAACTCGGTTGGCCAGGTTCTCAGGAACCCGCAGAGGTCGTAGGGGAGGAGGTGACAGACGGACTTCATCAGTGGTCCCTGTTCCGGTGTTCCCGAGTCCGGTGGTCCCGAGTCTGGTGATTCCGAGTCCGGTTATCCGGAGAAGGAGGAGACACGTCCCGTCTGCCCAGTCAGATACTGTTCAGGTCAGGTCTGCCCAGCCAGAGACTGTTCACGTCCCGTCTGCCCAGTCAGAGACTGTTCAGGTCACGTCTGCCCAGCCAGAGAGTGTTCACGTCCTGTCTGCTCAGTCAGAGACTGTTCAGGTCACGTCTGCCCAGCCAGAGAGTGTTCACGTCCCGTCTGGCCAGTCAGAGACGGTTCATGTCATGTCTGCTCAGCCTGAGACTGTTCACGCCACATCTGCCTGGTCAGAGACGGATCAGGAGATGCCCATTCACGTGGTCGCGAGGGAACTGATGGACTATTTGGAGCGTCTGGCTCGGATCCTGGACATGCCTGTGGTTGTTTTTCCAGAGCAGGAATCAGTGTCTGTTCCTGAGCCGGAGCCAGTGTCTGTTCCTGAGCCGGAGCCAGTGTCTGTTCCTGAGCCGGAGCCAGTGTCAGTGTCTGTTCCAGAGCCAGAGCCAGTGTCAGTGTCTGTTCCTGAGCCAGAGCCAGTGTCTGTTCCTGAACCAATGTTTGTTTCTGTGTATGTGTCTGTCCTTGTGGTTGTTACTGTTCTGGTGTCTGTTCCTGAGCCGGTTTGTCGACCCCTGTTCCTGTTTCTCTTCATGGACCCGGCCCCCCATCCCTCCCCCTGATCCTCCTTGCAACTTCACTCCTGGATTTTTATCTTGTTTGTTTCTTGTGGGGCATGGAGCGTCTGGTAGCCGCTCCATAGAGAGGGGGTAGTGTCACAGCTCTGTCTTCCTTGTCTGGGTTTCCTTGTGTTTTCGTGACAGAGCTGTGACACTCTGGGTTGTCGTGTGTTTGTGTCTTGTCTAGTCTGTTGTGAGCAAATGGCTCTTATGTTGTTCCTTGTGCCATGTGCTCTTCTGTCTATTGTCGGCCCCTCCCATCTCGTTATCTGTTTAGTGATTAAGTGAAGGACTCAAAATCAATTTGTAATCAGGGAGGTGCCAACAGTGCAGGAAGCCATGGAGGTGCCGGCAGCACAGGGAGCCTGTGAGGTGCCAGTATCTCAGGGAGCCAAGGAGGTGCTGGCAGCTCAGGGACCCATGGAGGCACCGGCAGCTCAGGGAGCCTGGGGCGGGTTAGTGGCCTGAAGCACAACAGACTCAGGGCCTGGAGCCGACACTGGTCTGTGCTCAGGGGTTGGAGGCGACACTGGACTGTGCTCAAGGGCTGGAGCCAACACTGGAATGGACTCAGGGGCTGGAGCCAATCTGTGTGTAGCCCAGACACACATAAATGCTAGAGCCATTAAGGACAGTGCAACACTCTCTGGGTTGAGCTTTGGAAATTTCCTCAATGAAAATGAAATGGACTCTGGAATTACACTCACTAGAACGGTCTCTGGAATTTGTTTCACTAGAACAGATTTGGGAATTTCTCTCACTTGAAAGAACTTGGAGAAATAACTACCACGTAACCATAAAAATAAAACAATGCAAGGAATTAACAGAAAATGAAGGCTTAAATACAAGGGCAAACAAAGGAGCTAACGAGATAATTATCGAAACATACCTGAGGACTCAAATCAATATACAGAAACAAACAGGCAGGGATGGAGAAAACCTAAACAAATTTACAAACTAACAGCAAACACTTGAACAGCGGCCCGTTTCAATACGGAGGAGTTAAAACTTGAACTCTGAGTTGGGGCAAATTCCAAAAGGAAGTGAGCATCGCAATGCCCTACTCCCTTCGAAGGGCAGAGCCCTTGAAGTGGGGACTTTGAAGTGAGCAGGGGTACTTGCGGGCCATTATGTAGCTGTTTGAAACGCACTTGGCGAAGAGAGCAATGAAAGACAACGCAATTTCCTCATTATCTTCACCTGGGATGTTCCCATGACAACGCAGCAGGATGTTCATCAGCTGATAAGCTGTTCACATAATTGAAATGTTTTATTATTGCTGTTAACAACTGTTGCAAATAAATATATATATATATATAATATGCGGTATATGTATGTGTGTGTGAGTGTATTTCGTTGCTCTCAACTTTAAAACCTGCCATCTCATTTTTGGACCCTGCATTAACACATTTCTAACCTATTAAACTTATTCAAACATAACATGTCAAAAATGTGTGAAATAAATCACAAACAAAACAAAACAAATTGAATTGGACTATTTGTAAGTTAACTCAAACTCTTCCGCCATCTTTAGCTTTAAAATAAATCACGAGTATTCGCTGGGTCATCATAACCATAACCATGACCATAAGTTATAAATTACTTCCTTGAAGTGACCATAGCACTAACAGCCTTGTGGAAGGGCCTTTTGTGAAGGGATCCAGTAGTTCACTTTCATTTGCCCTTGACTTACCCTGAGATGGGAGGCTCTGAGTTTTCGGTTTCCGAACAGCTGAATTGAGTTAGTTCAATCAACTCTGAGTAGGTTAATTCTGAGTTAAGCGTGTGCACCGTGACTATGAAAAGCCAGTATCAATGGTTCTTCGAAATAGCGATTCACCATGGCAACAGCACCCGACAAAAAAAGATTTCCACATACTTCCGAGTTGATACGTAAGTTTAATTCTTAATCACTATTATATCAGAGGTGAATACTGGCAGAACGGTAAGTTATTGAACTAATATTCATTTTAATGGTATACCACAGACAAAAAATAATAATAATAAAAAAAATGTGGCAGCAGATAAAAATGAAGTATAAAACCATAATTGAATCAGGTAAAGTTTTAAGCATACTATATTCAAGGGTGTAGGCTAAGTGACTTTACAAACATTTGACATTATAAAAATATCATTCAGTGTCTATTTCAATGTGCATCGCAGATTGTTTTTAGTTTAGTTTTTCACATAGTCTAGTGTTGGTTTTTCACATAGTATAATGCTCTTTTCACATGATTAAATGTTCTCTAAACCAGCCTGTTACATTTCTTATTAGGGTAATGAAACTGTTGCTTTTGTATTTGTAGGAAATAAAGATGACCAAATACTTGAATAATTTGTGTTTATTTACCTGTTGTCGTGGTGGTTACGGAATATATCTCAGACTACCCTTCCATCTTGCATCCTTCCATTCCATACAATTTCATTTTCGGAAGGTGCGATGATGGAAATATGCGTGTCATAATGTATCTAACCACACTGGAAATCCTGAAGGAAATTCTAATTATTAGATTACTTCTAGAGGCCGCAAAGAGATGTTATCAAGTGAATGTCATTTATCACTGATTTCTACACCACTGACCTAAGTCAATCTTTGAAACTCCTCTTTGGTGGCTCTCACGGGTCTGTGCCCAGGAAACAACAGCGTGAGACAGAGGCACACTTTCCTTACCACTCTGCATACAGCAGCCTAACTATTGTTATATTAATGAAAGAAATTCTGGGTTTACTGAAGAAAACCAGCTCCCAAACAGGTTAGGTTCACAGAGTAACTTTCCATGGTAACTGACTCTAAATATAAGTTACTTCTCTTTCAGAAACGGGTTTGACTTACCCTGCTTTCTCAGGTTTGACATACCTCCCATTTTGAAACAGAAAACCCAGATTTTCCCAAATTTCAGGGTTAACATACTCATAGTTTTCAATTAACATCCTTTCTGAGACAGGCCTCAGAACAGGAAAGCTAAATCAAATAATACAAAACGTGAAAACAGACGCTGACAGTATAAACCTTAATTTAACAATTCAATAATCAATTAAAAAGGAATTTGTAACTATGAAATTACCCTGTACCCACAATTGACCAGCAGTTTGGAAAATGGATTTATTCGGCATGAGCCTCACTGTGCATTATGGGTATTCTCTAGCCATTGCGCGTACAAGTTGTACACTCTGTATTGTGGTGCATTGTGGGATAATGTCCCACACCAGTGCAATCGATAACGTCCACCATGGTTTCGGACACCACTACAAATGGCTGTCCCCTCAAATAATGCCCTATCAAAGGGTATGGGGGGGGGGGGGCATACCCTTTGATAGGGCATTATTTGAGGGGACAGCCATTTGTAGTGGTGTCCGAAACCATGGTGGACGTTATCGATTGCACTGGTGTGGGACATTATAGAGCACATAACTCTAGCTGGAATGCATTTAGCGGTGATCACTGGTGATCGGTTCTGCGCAGATTTTGCCCAACTCAGACAATTCTTTTGTTTGCAGGGATAGCTGCAGGCCGGAGTAATGGGTGTGTCAAAAGGAGGCATGGCGAAAGGTAAATTGCTACAACAGGAACTCTGGCTGCATCTGAAATCGCATACTTTCCTACTGTATAGAAGGCGAAAAACAGTTTGTGACAAAAGAAGTATGTCCGAATTCACAGTACTCATAAAAGAGTAGGCAAAAAGTACCTGGATGACCTACTTCAGTACGGAAGTAGTCCACCCCCAAGATTATTGTTATAAACATGAGCCTCATCTGAAAAGCAAAGGGGGAAGTGTTGCTGTAATTTATAGTAATATCTTCAGTATTACTGAGAAGTCTAGTTTAAAATTTCACAAATGTGTCGGTGCTTAATGTAACACTATCTGGTGTAAATGATAAATCCTATTTAGCATGTGCTGGCTACTGTATATAGGCAACCAGGGCACCATGCAGACTTTATCAAAGAATTTGCTGATTTTCTATCAGAGTTAGTACTGGCTGCAGATAAAGTCCTAATAAATTATTATATTTTTAAATAATGAAAGAAACGTATTGGGATAGGCATTTAGAGACATTCTCTTAACTCCATTGGAGTTAGACAACACATGTCAGGACCCACTTATTGTCTTAATCATACTTTAGATCTAATATTGTCACATGGAATCAATGTTGATGCCTTCGAAATTCTGCAGCAGAGCAATGACATCTCAGATCATTATCTAGTCTTGTGTATACTACATTTAGCCAAGGCTCCAAAGCCGACTACCTGTTACAAAAACTATCACTTCTGCCACTAAAGATTGCTTTATTAATAATATTCCTTCCTGATCAGTTTCATCTCCTCAGCATCCCAGATAGCTTAGAAGAACTCAATGTTGCAACTGAAACCATTGACTCTCTCTTTTCCAGCACTTTAGATACAGTTGCTCCTTTGCGCTTAAAGAAGATAAAAGAAAATAATCCAATGCTGTGGCACAACAACCATACTCTGGCCCTCAAAAGAGCTGCCAGAAAAATTGAGCATAGCTGGAAGAAGAGTTTTTTTTTTCGAGTTTTCTTGGAAACAGAGCACGATTGCGTACAGAAAGGCCTTAAAAACTGCTAGATCAGCTTATTTTTCGTCTCTCTTAGAAGAAAACAAATACAACCCTAGGGATTTATTTGATACAGTGGCTAAATTAACAACAAATGAAGCTTCGCCTTCTGAAGTTTCCAAACAGTATAGCAGTAATGACTTTATGAACTGCTTTACTTGCAAGATTGACAATATTAGGGAGAAAATTAAAACTATGCAACCGTCTACCATCAACCGCATACTACAGTATCGCATCAGACTGTGCATTGTAGTGTCACTGAGGAAAAATTCCATTCATTCGATGCTATAGGCGAGGAAGAAATATCTAAACTCTTTAAATCATCAAAATCAACAACATGTATGTTAGACCCTATACCAACTAAGCTACTTAAAGAATAAATAGATGCTTCCAGAAGTCATAGAATCTCTTCTTTAAATCATTAATTCATCTTTGTCATTAGGATATGTACTGAAAACTTTAAAGCTGGCTATTATTACACCTCTTATTAAAAAAACGCAACTTGATCCTAGAAAATTAGTCAATTATAATTCTCAAGTCTACCCTTTCTGTCAAAAATACTAGAAAAGGCGGTATCCTCACGCCAATGATTCTTTTTTTAGAAAGAAATGGTATCTGTGAGGATTTCCAGTCAGGATTTAGACCGTATCATAGTACTGAGACTGCTTTCATTAGAGTTACAAATGATTTGCTCTTATCATCCGATCGTGGTTGTATTTCTCTATTAGTGTTACTGGATCTTAGTGCTGCATTTGATACCATCAACCACAACATTCTTCTGAATAGACTAGAAAATTATGTTGGCATTAGTGGAATTGTATTAACATGTTCAAATCATACTTATCTGATAATTATCCGTTTGTAGCAGTAAATAAAGAGATGTCACTGTAGTACGGTTCAGTATGTAGGGAAGGAAAAGGAAAGGGTCGGTTTGGGAAGACTGTGGGTTTTATTCCAAAAACAATATAAAAATACACAAAGGGCTCCGCCCTCCTCCTGGAGAGGAAATCGGCCACAGCCGTCTGTGTACCCGGCCTGTGGACCACCTGGAACTTAAAAGGCTGTAAAGCTAGGTACCAACAGGTGATCCACGCGTTGGTATCCTTCATGCGGTGGAGCCCCTGGAGGGGCACATGGCCCGAACAGAGGTTGAATTCCCATCCCAGGAGATAATAGCGGAGAGTGAGGACGGCCCATCTGATGGCTAAACATTATTTTTCAATGGTGCTGTACTTAGTCTCTCTCTTGGAGAGCTTGCGACTAATGTACAGCACCGGCTGGTCCTCACCCTCTATCTCATGGGACGGGACCGCTCCAAGCCCCGTGTCCGACGCGTCGGTCTGCAACAAGAAGGGGAGAGAAAAATCAGGAGAGTGTAACAGTGGGCCGCCACATAGAGCAGCCTTTACCTGGGTGAAGGCCTGCTGACACTGCTCCGTCCACTGGACTGATCTCACTGGACCTTTTTAGTAAGATCAGTCAGCGAGGTGCGAATAGTTAGGTACAAACCTTTGATAATATTCTGCCAACCCCAGGAACTGTCTTACCTCCTTTTTGGTCTTGGGTCTCGGGCAAGTTGCAACAGCTGCGGTCTTATCAATTTGGGGACGCACCTTTTCGTGACCCAAGTGGAAGCCCAGATACCTTACCTCTATTGGTCAACGAATTGGGGTAATGCGAACAGTGTGGTAAAGGTAGTTTTTTCTTTAGACAAAGGCGATAAGGGGATCTGCCAGTATCCTTTCATTAAGTCCAATGTTGAATAAAAGCGAGCGGCGCCCAGCCGATCAAGCAGTTTGTCAATCCGCAGCATTGAATACGCATTGAACTTCGACACAGCGTTAACTTTGCGGTAATCCACATGGACCGAGCTGTTGGTTTTCCGGCTGGCCCAGTTACTGTGGGATTCTTCTATTACCCCCATGTCAAGCATCACCTCTAATTCAGACTGAACCATTTTCTTTTTGTGTTCAGGTAACGTATAAAGCCGTCTGCATACGACCACGCCTGGCTCCGTCTCAACATGGTGCTGAATAAGATTAGTAAGATTAGGGGTGAGAACACGTCGGCAAATTCTGCCTGCAACCGGACTACGTTAGCAATCTGGGACGGTGAAAGATGATCTCTTTCCGGGGCCAGTGCGTGTTCCTGTCCATTCGAAGTACCACATATTTGAGATCGCCTACTCGCTGTGGGACCTCAAAGGGCCCTTGCCACTTTGCGAGTAATTTAGAACTCGACGTAGGGAGCAATACAAGGACTTTATCTCCCGTTGCAAACTCTCTCAGTCAGGTTCCCCTGTTGTATGACTGGGTCTGTCTGTCCTGAGCCTGTAACAAATTCTCCATTGAGAGCCGCCCAAAGGTGTGGAGTATTGTTCTCAGGTCCAGGACATACTGAATTTCATTGCATGGTCCACTATCACTAATGCAAACCGATGTCCACATGCGGATCGTTCTAATGGCCCGATGAGGTCCATCACAATTCTTTCGAAGGGGACCTGCATTAAAGGAAGCAGACGCAATGGCGCTTTTGGGGCGGCCGGCGGATTTACCAGCTGGCATTTACGACAAAACGCTCACCACCAGCGCACGTTCTTGTGAATGCCCGACCAAAAGAAATGGGCCATGAGACGATTAAGTGTTGTATCTTGTCCTAAATGTCCCGCCATGGGATTAGAATGAGCCGCCTGGAAAAGCATTTCCTGACGGCTTTTTGGTACCAATAATTGGGTTGTAATCTGCTTTGACTGAGTGTCTTGCGTTACTCGAAACAACCTATCTTCAATAACCGCAAAATAAGGATAGGTGAGCGGACGGTTGGGTTGGAGAGACTGTCTGTTGATGGTATGGATCTGTTCAAATGCATGTTTTATTGACTCATCTTGAGACTGCTCCAGGGGAAAATCATCACGCTCTGAGAGAATCCCTCGATTGCGCTCGGTTCCCCTGAATCCAGTCTTGGAAGCTGAAAAAGAAGAAGGGAGAGGAACATTAGGGAGGGCATCGCCAACCCTGGAGCACGCTACCAGCTGATCCTCCGTCAGATGGATGGCCGAGTCCAGCGATGTCGGTCGGTGGCACTGGACCCACTCTGCCATCTTCTTCGGGAGACGAGCAATAAACTGCTCCAGCACCACACGGTCGATGAATTTTTCGACGTCACTTCCCTCGGCCAGTAACCACTTGCGGCAGGAGTCCCGGAGTTGTTGGGCCATCACGAAGGGCCGGTCGTTGTCGCCCAGATCCAGCGACCGAAATCGCTGACAGTGTTGCTCTGGACTCCTGCCGACCCGCTGCAGGATGGCCCTCTTGAGGTTGTCGAAGACCAGGGGGTTCTGGATCGGCAGTTGTTGGGTGGCCACCTGCGTCTCCCCGGACAGCAGTGGGATGAGGCGCACTGGCCAATGCTCCTTAGGCCACCCACCTGCCTCTGCTGCTTTCTCTGAGGTCTAGGAAAACCTGCAGGTCATCCTGGGACCCCATCTTGTTCATGGACAGATGGGGGAGCTCGCCCGGTGGTGGCGTGGCTTCGATTTGAACCTCCCAGTCCATCCATCTCCGGAACCTCTCGCTGGCCCTGGATGAGGAGCTCAAAACAACGTTCCATGTCGCTCCTCATACCCACCAGGGCCTTATGCTGCTCATGATGGAGGGCCGCAAGGGATCTTACGACGTCCGCAAGTGGACATGCTGACGGCGTCAGCTGGCTGGCTGCGACTTCCATCTTCCTTCCCGGGTTTCGGCAACAGTGTACTACGGTTCAGTATGTAGGGAAGGAAGAGGACAGGGTCTGTTTGGGGAGACTGTGGGTTTTATTCCAAAAACAATATAAAAAACAAAGAAAAGGTGCGCACACAGCGCTGCAACATAAACTCAGTTCACAAAGGGTTAAGTCACTCAAGATGTCTCGCGTTCCTGCACTCGGCCGGTTCTCTCTCTCTCTCTGGATACAATCCTTTCCCCGTGCTGCTTCAAGTGTGCTCACCCACAGGTCTCCCAGTTGTCTCTACTTTGAATGATGTTTCCCCGTCGCTTATATGCTGTCTCTCCACGCCAATCACTGAAACAAGACACAGGTGTTTGTCATTTGCACTTGACCCACTTACACCGCACTTGTCTCCCGATCCTCTCTCCTGTCACAGACTTCGCTAGACCACGCCCCCCTTGCCACAGTCATATCGATCACAAGTTCAGTATGGAGTACCGCAAAGCTCAGTACTAGCGCCATTGCTTTTCACCCTATACATGCTACCCTTGGGAGATATCATTAGGAGGCATGGAATTAGTTTTCACTGTTATGCTGATGATACTCAGCTCTTTATTTCTTCGCATCCCGATGAAACTTACTGTAAGCCTGTTTAGATTGGCCCAAAGGCGGTTTCCAATAACGGGTGAAGGTCTCTGCGCGTTACTGTCTTTCTGCGTGGCAAAGTCATTTGAATTAATTAAATTAAATAAATGTTTTCATATGTATTACCTCGTTATTTCATCTGACTCCATTAATGAAAAGGTTTTAATGAGATCTGTGCATCATTAAATGTGAGCGAATGTTTGAATATTCTTTTTAACACTTTACTGAAAATAATGTCAGAGTCAGTTAGAATTAAAATCAAATTCATAAATATATCATGCCAATTTCATAATCAGTTAAAAGATAATAGATACAAAACATCAAATGCTCTTGAATAAAGAGAGAAGATGCTAATCTTTACATTATAAAATACATTCACATCACTTCACATCATGGGCTGGTCTGGGTCACAGAATCGCCACGAGCCTTCTTCAGCATCTCCCTAAATACTCAGACCAAGGCAGAAACCTCTTTTCAAATGTAAACATGGGAATTTGCATTAATCACTATCCCTACTTACTGGGGACAGAAGTTGATTTACATGGGGGCACACCCACAGCAGTTAACAAGATATCTCTAAACACTCCACACCTTATTACCTTTTTGGTTTACTTCTGTGGCAATGAGACCTTTGTACCATTTCAAATGATACCAAACATGTATAATACTTCATATTAAATTATATAGATTTATGGGTGAATTCAGGTAGGGATGGGTGAAGGGAATGATGTGTAAATTGGGAGGTGATTGTAACGTTTGATCAGGCACCAGTCCACCAGAGGGAGCCATCACCTGAATATTGAACTCTGTTACTTCCTGTTCCTGCCACATCATTTCCTGTCTTGTCATTTCCTGTCACTCTGTATTTAAGCCATGTGCTAGCACTGCCTTATTGCGAAGTATTGCCAGTTCTCTGCCTTACTAAGCGTTCTAACATTCTCTTTTGATTTACTGTTATGACCATTGTTTTGCTTTTTGACTCACGCTTTTGGATTGCTGTTTTTGTATTTGTCTGCCTTTGGATTGCTTTACCTGTCTTTTGACCAATGCCTGTGACCTGACTACGAATTGTGACTATTGTTTGGATTTGATGCTCAGATCCTTTAATAAAGACCCGCTTATGGATTCCACACTCAGCCTACATCTACTTTACAGAATCCAGCGGAAGTCGCTCAACTCCTCTCTACCACGGAGTATCAAAAGGATCTGCTCAATGGTTTTCAACACCAGTTACGGACACTGCAAGCCTCAAACGAGCATCTGACACAGTATATTCATTCTCTTCCTGCCCCACGTCCTGACCCGGTAAGATTCGCTTTACCCGATAAGTTTGATGGCTCTCCTGACAACTGCACTGGTTTCCTACGACAGTGTTCTATTTATTTTTCCAATCAAACTGAACAGTTTAGCCAAGATCATACAAAGTGTTCCTTTATCATGACTTTGCTTACCGGGAAGGCCTTAGAGTGGGCCACAGCTGTTTGGGATCACGACACCCGTATCAAACAGTCATACAAATACTTCACTCAATTGATTTGTGATGTCTTCCAATATCCTGCTGGGGCATGGACGCAGCTTCTCAACTAACTCAGCTACGTCAAGGTACCAGATCTGCTTCTGACTATGCTATCCAGTTTCGCACCCTTGCAGCCCAAAGTGGGTTTAATGATGTTGCTTTGAAGCACATTTTTCGTTCAAGTCTGTCTGCTAAATTACAAGCAGAATTGCTTTGTAAAGATGACTCCCTTGACTTCTCCCAGTTCGTTAACATTGCTATCAAAATTGACAATCTCTTACGAACACAACCAAGTCCCAAGTCAGGTTATTATCTGCCTGCAACTACTGCTCAAATACCATCTCAGTCTATTCCTACTGAACCCATGCAAATAGGACGAACTCACTTACCACCTGATGAACGGAGAAGAAGATTACTCAATCAACTCTGCTTCTACTGTGGTGAATCAGGTCATCGTTGTTCCAACTGTCCTGTTAAACCCACAACCAACCCCTCTCCAAATTATCGAGTGAGTCACATGGTTAATACTTTACAAATCAGTTTATGCTTGTCACTTCCCATCATTTTGTCAGTTGCTAATCTAGACCACCATTTCTCAGCGTTAATAGATTCTGGAGCAGCTGCTAATGTGATTCATCAAGATTTAGTGAAGCAGTTGAACATTCCTACGACCAAATGTGAATCACCTATTGCTGTTACTGCCGTTGATGATGGTCCCATCGGTAAAGGTCATATCACTCATCAAACACTCCCCATTAAACTCAGAGTTGGCCTGCTTCACACTGAAGAAATCACTTTCTATGTCATATCATCACCACGAAACCCAGTCATCCTTGGATATCCTTGGTTATCTTCTCATGACCCACAATTTTCATGGAAGGAAAAGGAATTGGTCCGTTGGTCACCTCGTTGTCACGCTCACTGTCTGGAACTTCCCACAAAACTTACAGTCTGCACTACCCATCTAGCCAAGAATCCTTTTCCATTACCAGATAATGTCCCCAATGAGTATGTTGACTTGGCTGAGGTGTTTAGTAAAGACAGGGCCACCAAGTTGCCACCTCATTGCCCCTCGGACTGTGCAATCGACCTCCTTCCTAACACCTCTCAACCTAAAAGCCGTGTTTACCCATCGTCCATACCTGAAACCAAGGCCATGGAAGAATATGTTGAAGAAGCCTTATCTTATGGATTTATTAGACCATCCACCTCTCCTGCAGCATCTGGGTTCTTCTTTGTTGACAAAAAAGACGGTAGCTTAAGACCTTGTATTGACTATCGAGCTCTCAACGCAATAACTGTTAAGAATCGCCATTCCTTGCCTCTTATTCCTTCTTCTCTGGAGCAATTACGGGAGGCCCAGTATTTCACCAAATTGGACGTCAGGTCTGCCTACAATCTCATCAGAATCCGTGAGGGTGATGAATGGAAGACGGCTTTTCTCACCACTAGGGGGCATTACGAGTATTTGGTTATGCCTTATGGGCTGGCTAATGCTCCGTCAGTTTTCCAGTCCTTCGTTAATGAAGTATTCAAAGATCTCTTGAATCAGTATGTGATTGTCTACATAGACGATATCCTGATCTATTCACACTCCATGGAAGAACATATCTGTCATGTAAGAACTATTTTGTCACGTTTGCTCCAGAATGACCTTTTTGTCAAGGCCGAAAAGTGTGAGTTCCATGTTACGTCAACCAAATTCCTGGGATACAATATTAGTTATTCTGGAGTTGAAATGGATGATACCAAAGTAAAAGCTGTCATGGACTGGGCAATACCCAGCACTGTCAAGGGGTTACAACGATTTCTAGGCTTTGCAAACTTTTACCGTAGATTCATCCGTGACTTCAGTACCATAGCTGCACCCATCACCTCACTTCTTAAAGGAAAACCCAGGAAGTTAGTGTGGCCGGAAGTGGCTACTTCAGCATTCAACAAGCTCAAGTCCAGTTTCACCACAGCTCCAATTCTTAAGCATCCTGACCCAATACTTCCTTTTATCGTAGAGGTTGATGCCTCGGACTGTGGAATTGGTGCTGTCCTCTCCCAGCGTCATGGAACACCAGGCAAGTTACACCCCTGTGCATTCTTCTCACGAAAGTTAACTCCAGCAGAAACCAATTACGATATTGGTAACAAGGAATTACTATCTATCAAGGCAGCAGTTGATGAATGGAGACACTGGCTAGAAGGTGCCCTTTAACCCTTTCAAGTCATTACAGACCACAAAAACCTAGAGTATATCAAAGACGCCAAGCGTTTGAATCCTCGCCAGGCAAGATGGGCACTCTTTTTTACACGTTTCAATTTCTCAGTCACATACCGTCCAGGGAGCAAAAATAGCAAGGCAGATGCATTGTCACGTATCCACGACTCTGTTGATTCACACATGAGACCAGAAACTATCTTACCACGCTCCATCATCAGCGCACCCATCCAATGGGATATTATGGGAGAGATTCAGCATGTCCTACATGAAGAGCCATCCCCTCCAGAGTGTCCAGCTGGGAAAATCTATGTTCCATCCAGTCTTCGCAACAGAATCATTCAATGGGTCCACACATCCCTTGCTTCTGGACATCCTGGAATTAATCGCACCACCGCTTTGGTCAGAAATTCATTTTGGTGGTCCACATTATCTGCAGATGTTAATAGCTATGTAACTGCTTGTCAGATCTGCGCTCAGTCACGTACAGCTCGACAACTGCCTGCAGGACTACTAGTACCACTACTCATTCCTCAACGACCCTGGTCCCACCTTTCCATTGACTTTGTCACTGATCTTCCTTACTCTCAAGGATTCACCACCATCATGGTCTCCATTGACCGCTTCTCTAAGTCTTGTCGTCTCATTCCATTGAAAGGTTTGCCCACTGCCATGGAAACTGCCCAAGTTCTGTTTAATCAAGTTTTTAGAATTTATGGACTACCTGATGATATCGTAACGGATCCAGGGCCACAGTTTACATCACGGGTTCGGAGAGCCTTTTGCAAACATTTAAACATCAATGTCAGTCTCACATCGGGCTATCATCCTCAAGCTAATGGACAAGTAGAACGTCTCAATCAGGAAATTGGTAGATTCTTGAGATCATACTGTAGCCAGGAACAGGAAAAATGGAGCATATACCTTCCATGGGCAGAGTATGCCCAAAATTCCCTCAAGCACTCTTCAACTGGTCTGACCCCCTTCCAATATGTCCTGGGATATCAGCCTCCCCTATTCCCCTGGTCTGGGGAACCATCTGAAGTACCTGCTGTGGATGATTGGATTAGGAGTAGTGAACAGGTCAGGGACAATGCTCATGTCCGTCTCCAGCGAGCTGTTCGATCTCAAAAGATCCAAGCTGATCAACACCGGCGTCCTCATCCTGAGTATCAGCCAGGTCAAATGGTGTGGCTTTCCACTCGCAACCTACGCCTGAAACTTCCTTGCAAGAAATTAAGTCCAAGGTATGTTGGCCCTTTTAAGATTGTACGTCAAGTTAATCCTGTCACATACCGTTTACAGTTGCCCAATAACTACCGCATCTCTCCTTCCTTTCATGTGTCCCTCCTGAAACCGGCCCACGGCTCATCGAGCCCCGAGACCACTGACGAAGAACCTCCTCCACCGCTCGAGATCGTTGGAGCTCCTGCCTACCTAGTTCGGGAGATCCTAGATTCTCGCAGGAGAAGGGGTCAGATGCAATACCTTGTAGATTGGGAGGGATACGGTTGGAGGAGAGATCGTAGGTAGCAACTAAGGACATCTTGGATTCATCACTCATCAGAGACTTTCACCAAGCCCACCCGAATCGTCCGGCACCCAGACCAAGGGGTCGTCCTAGGAGAGGAACACCTGGAGGTGTTCCTAGGGGAGGGGAATCTGTAACGTTTGATCAGGCACCAGTCCACCAGAGGGAGCCATCACCTGAATATTGAACTCTGTTACTTCCTGTTCCTGCCACATCATTTCCTGTCTTGTCATTTCCTGTCACTCTGTATTTAAGCCATGTGCTAGCACTGCCTTATTGCGAAGTATTGCCAGTTCTCTGCCTTACTAAGCGTTCTAACATTCTCTTTTGATTTACTGTTATGACCATTGTTTTGCTTTTTGACTCACGCTTTTGGATTGATGTTTTTGGATTTGTCTGCCTTTGGATTTGTCTGCCTTTGGATTGCTTTACCTGTGTTTTGACCAATGCCTGTGACCTGACTACGAATTGTGACTATTGTTTGGATTTGATGCTCAGATCCTTTAATAAAGACCCGCTTATGGATTCCACTCAGCCTACATCTACTCTACAGTGATCAACTCAAGTGTGATCGTGTCTCGAATGGGGATGGTAATATTGTCACGATACCACACACAGGAAACAGGGGTAGATCCAATAGCAGTTTATTCGGGTAATCCAAAATCATAAAACCAGTCCAGGCAGGGGTCAAAACCAAAAGGCAATCCATAAACAAGAATCAAAACAATAAAAGGCAAGAACACAGACCTCCAAAGTGGTGTGACGAATAACAACGACTCCGTGACAAACACTAAAACAGACAGGGTATATATACACTCAAACTAACAAGGTGATGGGAAACAGCTGAGTGCAATGAACTGATGAGTGACAGACAGAATGCTGGGAAATGAAGTCAAACGTGAAAGACACCGTGAGAACGAGGACCTCTAGTGGCAACCCAGGGAACACAAACCAGACACTGTGACATAACCCCCCCTCTACGGAGCGGCTACCAGACGCTCCAAGACCCACAAAAAACAAACAAAACAAGAGACCAGGAGGGAGGTGGAACGGTGGAGGATCAGGGGGAGGGATGGGGGGCCAGGTCCATGGAAGGGAACAGAAACAGGGGGTGATGGTTTAGCCGGCGGCCAGGGCGAAGCAGACGGTCCATCGGGCGGCCAGGGCGAAGCAGACAGTCCATCGGGCGGCCAGGTCGAAGCAGACAGTCCATCGGGCGGCCAGGTCGAAGCAGACAGTCCATCGGGTGGCCAGGGCGAAGCAGACAGTCCATCGGGCGGCCAGGGCGAAGCAGACAGTTCATCGGGCGGCCAGGGCGAAGCTGACAGTCCATCGGGCGGCCAGGGCGAAGCTGACAGTCCATCGGGCGGCCAGGGCGAAGCTGACAGTCCATCGGGCGGCCAGGGCGAAGCTGACAGTCCATCGGGCGGCCAGGGCGAAGCAGACAGTCCATCGGGCGGCAAGGGCGAAGCAGACAGTCCATCGGGCGGCCAGGGCGAAGCAGACAGTCCATCGGGCGGCCAGGGCGAAGCAGACAGTCCATCGGGCGGCCAGGGCGAAGCAGACAGTCCATCGGGCGGCCAGGGCGAAGCAGACAGTCCATCGGGCGGCCAGGGCGAAGCAGACGACCCCTCGGGCGGCCAGGGCGGTGAAGACCCCTCGGGCGGCCAGGGCGGTGAAGACCCCTCGGGCGGCCAGGGCGAAGCAGACGACCCATCGGGCGGCCAGGGCGAAGCAGACAACCCATCGGGCGGCCAGGGCGGTGAAGACCCCTCGGGCGGCCAGGGCGGTGAAGACCCCTCGGGCGGCCAGGGCGGTGAAGACCCCTCGGGCGGCCAGGGCGGTGAAGACCCCTCGGGCGGCCAGGGCGGTGAAGACCCCTCGGGCGGCCAGGGCGGTGACGACCACTCGGGCGGCTCCGGCTCAGGAACAGACACTGGCTCCGGCTCAGGAGCAGACACTGGCTCCGGCTCAGGAGCAGACACTGGCTCCGGCTCAGGAGCAGACACTGGCTCCGGCTCAGGAGCAGACACTGGCTCCGGCTCAGGAGCAGACACTGGCTCCGGCTCAGGAGCAGACACTGGCTCCGGCTCAGGAGCAGACACTGGCTCCGGCTCAGGAGCAGACACTGGCTCCGGCTCAGGAGCAGACACTGGCTCCGGCTCAGGAGCAGACACTGGCTCCGGCTCAGGAGCAGACACTGGCTCCGGCTCAGGAGCAGACACTGGCTCCGGCTCAGGAGCAGACACTGGCTCCGGCTCAGGAGCAGACACTGGCTCCGGCTCAGGAACAGACACTGGCTCCGGCTCAGGAACAGACACTGGCTCCGGCTCAGGAACAGACACTGGCTCCGGCTCAGGAACAGACACTGGCTCCGGCTCAGGAACAGACACTGGCTCCGGCTCAGGAACAGACACTGGCTCCGGCTCAGGAACACACACTGGCTCCGGCTCAGGAACACACACTGGCTCCGGCTCAGGAACACACACTGGCTCCGGCTCAGGAACACACACTGGCTCCGGCTCAGGAACACACACTGGCTCCGGCTCAGGAACAGGCACTGGCTCTGGCTCTGGAACAGCAGACACTTGACTCGGGACCACTGGACTCGGGACCACCGGCACTGGGACCACCGGAACTGAGACCACCGGACTCGGGACCACCGGGTTGTTGGGGAGATACGAGGCCTTTCTCCTCCTCCTCCGTCCTTGATGGCGAGCTGCAGCCTCAGTACTAGACGGGACCAGGGGCGAGGACTTTGGACTGGACAGGACCAGTGGTGAGGAGGACCTTGGGCTGGACGAAACCAGTGGCGAGGGCTTTAAGATGGACGGGACCAGCGGCGAAGATCTTGTGCTGGGCGGAACCAGCGGCGAGGATCTTGAGTTGGACGGGACCAGTGGTGAGGACCTTGTGGTAGATGAGCCCCACGATGATGACTTTGTGCGGGGTGGAACCAGCGGTGAGAATCTTGTACTGGACCAGTCCGGCGGCTCCGGATCAGAAGAATGGCAAGGCGGAGGATGGTGTCGTGGAATTTGTCGACCACCTCCTCCCCTGCAACCTCCCCGAGTTCCGGAGAACTTTGCCAGACGAGTCCCCAGAAACGACTCACCATCTCTGATGGACGAGTTCGCTGAAGCCTTAGCCGCCGCTGCTTCCTCAGTCTGCTGGGCCCATAAGCCAAAACATTGAAAAATGTTTAGTCGAGGCGCTTCCTCCCCGACCTGCGAACCTCCTCTCTGTGGTCCCCTTCCTTCCCCATACACAGGAGAAGGGTTATGGAATCCCGAACTGCTGGATCTATTCATCGTGACGGAGTCGTTCTGTCACGATACCACACACAGGAAACAGGGGTAGATCCAATAGCAGTTTATTCGGGTAATCCAAAATCATAAAACCAGTCCAGGCAGGGGTCAAAACCAAAAGGCAATCCATAAACAAGAATCAAAACAATAAAAGGCAAGAACACAGACCTCCAAAGTGGTGTGACGAATAACAACGACTCCGTGACAAACACTAAAACAGACAGGGTATATATACACTCAAACTAACAAGGTGATGGGAAACAGCTGAGTGCAATGAACTGATGAGTGACAGACAGAATGCTGGGAAATGAAGTCAAACGTGAAAGACACCGTGAGAACGAGGACCTCTAGTGGCAACCCAGGGAACACAAACCAGACACTGTGACAAATATAGCAAGAGAGTTCAAATGTTAATTTCCCTTGTTTTCTCAGAGAGTAGCCCTCTCTTCCAGTTCTTCCAGTTTTTCCAGTCTTACAACTTACCAATTCACAAAATTAACAAAATAATTTTCTAATAATTAGTTTCTAATTATTAGGTGAAAAACCTCTCCACGTATTAATCTAGAATACTATCTAACACTTGATGGCTGCTCTGTCAAGTTTTCGTCATCATTTAGGAAACCTGGGTGTGCTCTTTGATACCACTCTTTAATTTAAAAGCTACTTTTCTATCATCTGTGAAACCGAATTCTTCCATCTTAAAAATATATCTAAATTACGACATTTATTTTCAATAAAAAATGCAGAACAGATAGTTCATGCGTTCATGACCTCAAGGCTAGATTATTGTAATGCTCTACTGGGTGGTTGCACTGCACGCTTAATAAACAAAGTCCAGTTGGTCCAAAACGCAGCAGCTAGAATTCTTACTAGAACCAGGAAGTATGACCATATTAGCCCGGTTCTGTCAACACTGCAGTGGCTCCCTATTAAACATTGGACAAATAATAAAATATTACTGATTACCTACAAAGCACTAAATGGTTTAGCACCCCAGTACTTGAGCGAGCTCTTAACGCATTATAGTCCTTCACGTCCATTCGGATCACAAAATTCTGTTCAGTTGATAATACCTAGGCTATGTTACGTGGGTGCATGTAGAACTGTGTGTGATTTATTTATCCCAGTTTGTAGGTGGAGTCGTGAGAAGGGATTTTCCCTGAACCGCGGAAGTGGATTGACGTCATCGGGGTTTCTGCTATTTAAACTGCAACGGCGTTGATGGTGGTCTCTCTCCTATTTGTTTGTTGGGTGTCTCGCGGCTTGTGGGGAGATCGCTCACCGCCTCTCCTCTACCTGCTGAAGCGATCCAGTGTTTGATTGTGTTTTGTTATGTCTTCTCAGTAACAGGTTATGGGTTTACTTTTCTTAGTTCACATTTTGTTATTTAGTTAGATCAGCAAGGTAAGCAGTTGCCTGCAAGACTCACCTGTTCTATTATTTTTGGGAGCTAGGTAAGATCTCTCCTGTTAACTAGGTGTAGTCAGGGTTTTCTGGTTTCTTTAGCTGCCCTATACTGTTATTATTTTTGTTAATTGTTGATATTGTTTATTGTCTTTTGTGTACTTGTTCGCTTGACTCTCCAATTAAAAGCGTTATGGCGTGACTGGACGTCAGAAAGAAATTAATCGTCTGTGATTTTTGATATGTTCGGTCTTTACCTTGTGTCTGTTTTAGAACGAGCTAAAGCTAGTTAAGAGCCGTAACAACTTAGAATATCAAAATCTATTGCAGGCGGAGGATCCTTTTTCTATTTAGCACCTAAACTTTGGAATAATCTTCCCAGTATTGTTCGAGAAGCAGACACACTCTTGTCAGTTTAAATCTAGACTAAAAACAGATCTCTTTGACTTGGCATAAACATTAAACATTATAAATTCATAAAATTATAAAAACGAAAACTCAAAGGAAAAACTTCTCCGTTTTAAGCATTTCGTTGTCGTGTAAATGTACCCTTTGTCTTTGTTTATTCCGAGGTTTACTGTAGTCAGCTGGATCCAGGCCGTATCCAGATCAGATGGAGAACTTGCGCCTTGATATGACCACAATGCATCCCTGAAGTGTCAACAGAGATTGTGACGACTAGATTCTCCCCTGTGAAGGCCTCATCGACACAACAGTCATCGGCACTGATCCTCAACAAACTTGTCTCCATACTGGCGTGATGACTCCGATCTTCAACCAGATGGAACTGGATAAATATTCTGAATGTTCCGATCCAATCTGACTTCTGACCTGTAATGCTGCATGAATCATAATCATACACTGTTCGTTCATGGCCAGAGGAGAACTGGCCCCCCGACTGAGTCTGGTTTGTGGTTTCTCCCAAGGTGTGTGCGAGCAGGATGATGCCAAGGGCCATGAGAGAACGGCGCAAGGCAGGTGCCGTGATTGCTGATGAGCGCCACCTGCGCGATGCACCGGTCTAGTAACTCTCACGGAGAAGCATAAGAGGAGCAAGGACAGTGAAGAAAGAGAGAGGACAGGCCTGGACTTTATGTTGTGTTTCTGTTTTATTATATATGGCAGCAGTCGTCCTTGAGGGGCTGCTACCTTTACTTTCGTTTTGTTGTTTATTGATTTTACGTTATTAAAGTCCTTAAATGTTCGCCGGTTCCCACCCCCTTAGTTCTTCCCATAACAATAAACTGTGTTACACAAGGTTTTTTTCTCTTTCTCTCGTTCTGTCACCTGATGGAGTTTTGGTTCTCTTGGCATGACATAAAAGCTAGGCAGTCCGGACTCAGACACATTTTTAACCGGCATGCATCTCACGCTGATCACCAGTAATCGGTTCTGAGCAGATTTTGCTCATCTCAAACAAGCCTAACGATAGTGAAGCGATGTAGGCTATTTGATGCTGGTAGGTCACAACACGGTAAATGCAGTATGTCCAGATTACATTCATACTTCAACCACTCATACTTAATAGAATGTAAATTTGAACAGTCTTGAAGTAATTAGGCTACTTATTTAAAATTATTATTTATTCTCACTCAAAGCTAAACTCAAATGTTGGCAGCTCTGTGCAAACATGAGGAGAGTTCTCCGAATGAAAGACATGACTGGTAGATCAACGTGTTACTATTCTCTACAAAACGGTAAGAATTTTAATTGAATGTGGAGCATTAGTCTGTGACTATAACTGAAGAGGATTGACAGGGCAGTTTTAGTGACAGGCTGCACGTAAAGTTGAGATGGATCGTCCGTTAAAGACGCAATTATGACCAAGTAGTAGTCCAGGACGCGCCGCCCTCGCCGCCAGTTCACATTGAAAATGAATAACTTCCGGCCACTTGTAACATCTGTCTGAGAGTTTGAAGTCAGCCCAGATGAAGAATAGGAATGAAGGGGTCGGATTGGAATCAACTGCTGCTTCAATGTATATGTAATGAGTGATTATAATCAAGGTATTAATCAATATTTTTCCTTCTAAATATCAAATGAGTTGAATGACTTCTCTGGAGATTTTACTTTGTTATAGAAGTTACCAGTGTGATAATTGAAATGTTCTTTTCATCTATTCTTTAATGTCTGCATTTGATATCTCAATGCAGTAACAGTGCTTGCTTATTTAACCCAGCTTCCAGAAATTAAATATTGACTTGTTTTGTGATTGAGAAAGGTCTTCAACGTGTTAAAACATATACGGGTCATTGAAGCCAATAGTTTAAGGGACCATTTCTTTGTTAAAGCCTTACTTTCCAGTCAGACTAAAGTTTAGCTATCCTTGAGAGAAAGAATGCATTATCTATGTCCTTGATGAGAGGACTCTCCTGTTTATAGTTAGAGCCTGGCCAAATCCAACCTTGAAAAAGCTATGTGTCGGTGTGTGTGTTAGTCTTTTTGGTTACAGGTTAAGGAACCACTGGCATTATTGGAGATTGACTGAGTTGTTGTTCTGGGCATGCTGGCGCCCAGCAACCCAAATCTGCGACCTGGAAGGTCATGACGTGCCTTACTTCAGGGTCTGAAATATCAGCTGCACAATCCATGGATATATGCTTCAGTCTATCTGTATATGTGTTGAAAATTGCTTTGTTTATCTATTTCTTAGCCAACGAGAATCATTCAACCTGTAAGCAATGACGTAGCTTAGACCTTGGAAATGGTATAACTGCTGTGATCTTTGTAACTGGAAGCGGGGCGGCCTACGAACTTCTGTGTGAGTATTGAAGCTGACTTCTGCTGATGAAACTGCAAACTATCTTCAGTAAAACATTTCTTTAATTTATTATAATTCTGACTCTGAGTCTTCATTCTTCATATCTGGTTCAAGGTCTTTGACTGTAAATCCACTTACAGGAAAGACAGTGCTAACGAACTGGTAGTTCCACCAGTCTTTTATGTTTCCTCTCAGTTAAGCACACTCTTCACATACATGTTAAAAAGCGAATGTTAACTGGGAAAAGAAAACACGCTACAAATCAAAGTGGAAGTAAACACATTAGGCTATACTAAAACAACAGTCAGCAGTAGAGCGGTCGTCTTCCTCTTTGTGCAAGCATTCTCACTCTCACTCTCCGTGCACGCTCACATAAGAACAGCACGCATACATTAACATACACCATAGAAGAAGTCATCTTAAATGCATATGAACATTCATGTCATGAACACTACTTAAAGGGGAACTTGACAACTATTTCAACTTAATAAAACCGTTTAGAATTCATTTGGATGGTTAAATAACCAATGTTCCGAGGCGGAAAACCAACCTTGCAACATGGGGACGAGCGTCCCTGTAAGTTGGAAATAGGAGGGGTGTTTCTCAAAACCAAGAATGCAAAGAATGGACTTGTGTTCTTGGGGAGAACGCACTTGCTAGTTGTTCTTGGAAGAATGAACTTACAAGGTGACGAGCACACAGAACGCTGCTGACAGTTTGAGACGATGAGTCTGTGGGCCGGTTGGCTCGCTAGCTAACGTTACACCCGCCGGCGCTTATGGAGATTCTCAATTCCGAAAACATTTGAGCACATTTTCGATTCACCATAAATTTCCGTAAAAATGCCAATATTTTAAATCTACACAGTTGATTTCTCGCACCAAATGTTCTCAGAGGTGAATTTAGTGATGGAATAGCGTACGAAATTGTAGAAAAACGACTTACTAACCTGCCTCTCTCTGCTTCCCGCTCCTTCCTCGAATGCCGAAATGAATGCTGGGATATTTCTACCGTCAAGTTCACACAAGTTACCAACCGATGCATCCTCGGTAAAATGGGCGTGTCAAGAACACTTCCGGGATTTTTAACCGTTCTTGCCAAAAGGCAAGTGAGGTTTTTTTTACAACAGTGTTGTGAAATATACGCCCGACAGCTGTAGGGGGAGCTCGTTGAGACAATATGCGACAACAAAAGTGAAAATCAGCGAAGAAATGGATAGAGTTGGCAAGTTCACCTTTAACACTAGGTGGCAGTGTTGCCAACTTAGCACCTTTGTCTCTATTTTAGCGACTGTTCAGACCCCATTAGCGAAATTTTTTCAAAAAAGCGACAAACCTCAGTAACCTCCAGATGTTGCCAGTACTGTTCTGCGAGCACGCAAGCTATTGCTTTCTCCCTGCTGTCACTCTCTCAAGTCAGCGGCGGTGTGAATGTACAGTAACTGCATCTACCTTGTTCAGTGAATGGCTGAGACGACCAGCAGCACATTCATGTGTTGAGTGCGCGGCAGTTTTTTGTTTTTCCACGAACTTGTCACTTATCTGCATCTCTTTTGTTTTATATTTAAAGAGTTTTGTTTGACCATTATAATTTTCCTTTCTTTTGCTTATTACTTTTAATACTCAATATCACAGGGCTTTCACCCAGTTGCCGAACTCTCTCAATTCAGTTAATTTTACACATAAAAAAATTTAGTCATTCACTATATCATAGCTACTTGTTCTATTGTCTGACAAAAATAATATAGGAAATGAGAACAGCTTTATTGGACATTCGGCTGTATTATATTATATTATAATACAGAATGTGAGCATGAATTTAGAGCGAAACACATTAGGCAGGCAGAACGCAAGTACGACACGATGACGTCCTGAATATGCTAATTGACATATGACGTAATCTAGCGACATTTAGCGACTTGGGAAGGCGTTAGCTACTTTCTTTTGAAAATAGTTGGCAACACTGCTAGGTGGCCATTAGGGCCGTTTCATAGTCAACGCATCAGTACGCATACGCGTCCACAACGCTACGCATCGCTATGCTTCGGCCGCCATTATGTAGACAAATGTGTCGTCCTAGTTTTTTAAACGCAACACACCAATGTATGCAAAACTATGCGTTGTCGGTGGGGGCGACATTGCAAGTATTGTACATTAATTCAAGTATATCATGTTTACAGAAGGTGGTTTGAATACAATGGCGGGCGAAGAGGAAAATTATGCGAGCTTATACATATACATCCGCATTTATATGACAGTTCATCGCAATTACACTCCAATAAAATGTCTCTCCTTGTCCAGGCTTTGCATGGGAAGCACTAGAGACACAAACTCCCCATCCTGATCTCTTCTTCGGTTTAAAGGGTGAACATACCTAGGAACATACCACCGCCTATCTCTGCACTGCCTTTGTTGCCGCCGATGTAAAATCATAGACAGTAAAAGAAAGTGTAAAATCAGCAATATGCACTCCTCTTCAGTTTTCATTTTGATCTGAATATCACCCGACTCTACTACCCCCTGTTGTGTACGCGGTGTATTACATATCACACATCGCCCGTGACGCTTGTGTCTGCTTGCAGACGCTGTTTAGGGCCGTTACATAGTCAAAGCATCAGTACGCATACGCGTCCGCGAGGCTGCGACAAGGTTTTATTCCGTCCTCCACGCAGTGCCAACTCACACCAGGAGCATTTCAGAAGCGAAGCGACTGGATGCGCGAGACCATGTGATTTACCTCTCTGGCGTGGTTTTTCTTGATTTTTGGGTTTCTACCTTACAGTCTATGGCTTCTATAAAGGATATATTGGTATGCAATACAATTGGGAGTCTGCACAGGGTGTTTATTTTGAGATTTACAGTGTTTTTTTAACTTTTATTTAGAATTTACCCCTAAAATCCACTGGATCCGTCTACGGCGCGGAACATCAGCGTCGCGGATGCCGGAGCTAATCGCAGCCATTATAGTCAATGCTCTAAAGTCCACCAGCTGCGGACGCAGCGCTTCTCAGAAGCATCCCAGAAGCGTCTCTCCGCTCCGCAGAGAATAGGTAGCAGGTCTATTTTCGCCGCTTGCCGCGTCAAGCAGCACAGAGCACATCGTACCGGGCAGGAAATCAGACACAGAACGGCATAGAGGATCCGGTCGATTTTCAAAATAAAACACCCTGTGGAGACCAACGCTCCGCTGCTGAAACGCGTCTGAGACGCTTCCAGTGGACTTTGACGCCGAACTAGGGACGCATCAAAAACGTGGCGCTGGCGTTCTGCGCCGTAGACGGATCCAGTGGATTTTACCCCTAAAATCCACTGGATCCGTCTACGGCGACGAACGTCAGCGCCACGTTTTTGATGCGTCCCTAGCTCGGCGTCAAAGTCCACTGGAAGCGTCTCAGACGCGTTTCAGCAGCGGAGCGTTGGTGACTTTTCATTTTTCGTCAGAGTCGGAGCGTTGTTTATTTGTTGTTCATTTGTCCTCTTTTGGCTCAGGAGCGGACAGTTGTGCTACCTTATTGATTTTTTTTTTCAATTTTCCTCTTTGTGCTTCTACAAGGTGTTTTATTTTGAAAATCGACCGGATCCTCTATGCCGTTCTGTGTCTGACTTCCTGCCCGGTACGATTTTTGACGCGGCAAGCAGCGAAAATAGACCTGCTACCTATTCTCTGCGGAGCGGAGCGGAGAGACGCTTCTGGGACGCTTCGCAGCTGGTGGACTTAAGAGCATTGAATATAATGGGCGCGATTTGCTCCGGCATCCGGAGTTCCGCGCTGGAACTCCACGCTGAGTTCCACGCTGATGTTCCGCGCCGTAGACGGATCCAGTGGATTTTAGGGGTTAAACACACAAGCATTGACTAGAGTGGCCGTGATCAGCTCCGGTAGCCGCGTCGCAGCCGTCATGCGCCGCAGACGTGTGCAGTGTAAATAATTCCGGGCGTACACCAAAGGATTTTCACAGTCCCCGACTAAAGACCGGCAGTCTTTAGGAATCTTACTGGAGTCTCGGCGCGCTCCCGTCGTCTCGATCGTTAAATTGGGGTGATAATCTGCGGTCGGCGACCCGATTTATGCCAGTCTTTCTCTAGTCTTTCATATCAAGCATGTTTGATATTATCGCAAGTCTTTAGTCTGAGACTAAAAACTGTGAACCCAAGTCTTTAGATGTGAGCTGATAATCGTATAAAGTCTTTTCTAAATCTTTTCAAAGTCTTTAGGTGTACAGAAAGCATAAGGGGTAAATAAGGGGTAATTAATTGTATACATCACGCGTTCGGAGCTTTTAGCTGTACGGATAAAATATGAGTGGCGTGCGAATCACCGGTTTTCTGACGATTTGTGCTGCCTTGTCGAAAAATGCTACCCAAGCGCGAATCGATTACAGAGAATGTTGATTCATTCTCTATTGTTTCCATAATGGTGTAAATCTCAAAATATTATGACATCGTTATTTCATTTAAATCAGGGTAAGTGTATGGTGAGCATATTTTGATATTTTAAATGAACTAGCAATTATCACATTTGATATAACAAGTAAAAATGACATTATTTTATGAAATACAATTATAATAAAATTCGAAGTTATGAGTACAGTATACTGTGTTGTTTTTATTTTTAAAACGGTGTGAAAAATAAAAATTATCATCAAATATTCATCTTTGACCTGTTAAAGTTTCCTACAAGTCTCCACATCAAGGATGCATAGATTTATGGGCGTGGTAAGCAGAAGAAAAATGAGTCTGCACATGCGCATAACCAGTAAGTAGCACATCTCAATGGGTAGCATGAATCGTCAGAACACCGGCGCCCGATCTAGTCGCTGATGATAAAAATGTGCAACCCATTTGAATCATTTTAAGAATGGTGTTACGGAGAAAGTCAAACATCACCTAAAACATACATTAAAAAGACTGATGAAAAGAGGGGAAAACATCATCCTGCACTAACATAAATTAGAAAGCTTTTTTAGCTACGCATTTACTGTGGTAAATTTTGACTTGTTGTAGAATTTATAATAGATAATGTTACCAACCAACTTACACGTGGACCATTTTGTAAAAATAAATAAATAAACAAACAAACAAACAAACAAACAAATAAACCTCACAAGGGAGCATCCCCTGAGACACAACTCTGTTGAAACAACTGTCAAAATGGATGGTTTGAAATTGCAACATGATTGTTTTGAAAAAGTTCTAATTATTCATATAATTTCATAACTTGTGATAGGATATGAAGTAGAAATGAGAGTGTCTGTCCTCTCAGCAACTATGTGTACATCATCCTCAGAAATGAGTAGGGTCTTTCTTGTGTCCTTCAGTTTTACAAAACACTACAAGCAAAGAAAAATTGTGTGTCGTAAACCGATCTGGCGCCACAGCTGCCAATGAACACTAGGTGGAGGTCATGTTCCAAATGAGTGAGCGGCCATTAAACACGAAGAAGATGAAAACCCAATCAGCGACTCTTCTCAGTTTGAATGCGAGCGGTTTATTATCATGGTGATTGGTACTGTTCATTGTTTCTGTAATAGAAGACTTTTTATTTTTTAATTATACTAATAGAGTTATTAAGTAGTCTCGAGAAGGGATCTGCATGTCGATAACAGATCGAGGTAAATTCAGTTGTCAACATAACGCTTTTCATTTTTAAAATATGCGCATTGGTTTCCCGTAACTTAACTGGTTTGCCCGTGTAGCTGTGTGTTAGCTGCTAACGTTATTCAGTCTTTCGTGTTACTTTTAGTGTTTTCGAGAATCGAGAACAGTGACAGGTTTTATGTTTATTGTCTACTGGTTTTGGTTGTTAGGTTTTCTTTTGTTTGTTTGCTGTTTTTTTAATATTCGTATACAAACTATGTCAGGAGATTTTTAGAATAATAAGCAGATTCATAACGTATACAATTATCTAGGAAATATACAATACAAATAAGTCTAAAACATTTCTTGTAGTCAGTCAAATAATGCTACTTAAATTTTTATTGACATTAAGAGATGTTAAATCATCTCCATCTGTAAAGGTTAACGTTACTGTCCAGTAAGTCAAATCAAAATTACAATAAAATATAAGATGCAAATACAGATTTTGCAAAGGTTATGGACTGGGAAATGAAGTTTTACAAATGAAACATTTTGTTGTCTTCACAATTATATGCTCATTAGCATAGCAAAGGGGTTTCATTCAAAACCATGACCTTGCCGTTGCTATCATTTGCTCTACTTTTACAGGTTCTAAAAAGAGTTATGTTGGGTCTACATTCTTATATAATATTAATAATATTTTAATAATTATACACTGTAGTAAAGATCCAAGATGAACGCAAGAGGAAAAAATGGGCCGGTGTTTATCAAGACATACAGTAAACGAATGCGAAAGGTGGAGCCTTGGTTTTCCCCTGACCTGAAGAAAGCAGCCTTCTCTTTTTCAAGCACTCCTTCATCAGATCAGTCCATACCAGAGGTGACGAAGCCCAAGAAACGGTAAAACATGCTCACCCACTTATTCAATTTCATTGCCATTTTATATTACAAAACTGATGTTTGACTTTTTTAGAGTCAAGCTGTTATTATCCATGCCAGTTTATCATTCCTTTCTCTGTTCTAAGGAGAAGAAGAGAAACAGCCTCTCGCCCTGCTAAGAGCAAAGGCATGACTGCTATAAAGGAGAACATAAGTGATGAGGAAAACTGTGCTCCAACCTCACCATTCAGGTCAGGACTGAGACAAAATGCCACACCAGAACACATATTTTACTCACTTTGAGCGGAACAAATGAAATGTCCTCACAGAGAATGTTATTTGACTGCAAAGTTTTGTCAACTTCCAATGATGTTTAATGAATTAGGCTAGCATTACAGAACTGCAATATTCCATTTATTTATTTATTTTTACCTTTTTTGAAACACAGTTAATGTTCCTTGAATTTAACCTCTAATCTTATTTGACTTATTGAAGATTCTAAAACCCATTAAAAATGGACTGAACAGTAATATTTTCCTTCACTGTTCTGTATGGCTGTTTCTCTGCAGAAATAAGACAAATGCAAAACCAGTAAGGACTACAGCTATGAGAAAGACTCGAACAAGAAATAAGGCTAAAATATATAAACAATTAATACTCAGCAACAGCAGTGAAAATGATGATGAGTCGTTTACGATGAAGAAAGTCCATGCAAAAACGTCTGCTGATGAATGTGCTGGGTAAGGTTTATTATACATTTTGTAAAAAAATCCGAATGTCGTAACTGTTGCTTGAGTCCTTATGAGTGAAATGGTTTGTGTCTCTGTAGTTCCAAGAAAGTGTTAGACCCTCCCCATTTGGGCAGGTTTGTCACTCATCGCAAAAGACTGCAACCGCCCATCCGAACTAAGCAAACTGTAAGTAACAGTATTTTTTTTTTTTTTTTTTTGTGTAACATGAGAAAATGTTGATGGATTGTCATTGTCAAAATCAGTGTTTTTGCTTCTCCCCTTCTTCTCTTTTCACCTAGTCTGTTGTTCTTCACCGCACGCTAAATTCCTCAGATGATTTCCTCCCTTTGTTCTCCCAAAACAAGCGCAAGAAGCCGTTCTACATGCAACACCGTGACTCAAATAATCATGCTGCTAACAAGAACCGCAAACGCACACAGAACTGTGCGGCTCTGGCTGAGGTCTCTTTCAATGATAGTGATGACCAGCAGTTTCCAAGTAAACGTCCCCTGCTGTCCAGCACCCCATCACTGGTCTGCAGAAAGCCCCAAATCTTACCGGAGCCCTCCATCAGTGAGATCTCCTCCCTCAGCTTTGATGAACTTCACCAGCCTATTGAAAACAACAACAGCGCTCATAGTTTGAAGAATGTTAAAGAGTGTGACCACACCCCACGAGAGAAAAGCCAGCAGCTCCCAAACCCAGACATCTCCTCTGGAGAGAGAGTGGAGAGTGAAGAGGATGCAGTTGTGGAGGAGAGAGCTGGGTATGGAGAGAGGGATCAGAGAAAAGAGAGATCTGAAGCAGAGGCCACGTCTGCACAGGCAAACAGAGGTTTTGGATGTGTGTTAACCCGGTCACACCTAGAATCCTTAGCAGAGGACCTGAAGGAGAGGTGAATAATGGCTGCTAATTTACAGAGATAGAAATGTTGTAAAAAATGAATGTATAAATTGTCCCGTTTTTATTTGAATAAAAAGTTCCAATTCATTTCTGTCTATGTTGATATAGATGTCGCACAGTGGATGTACCCTTAGCGCTCGAAAGAATAGATGTCTCAGACCATCTGTCGGCGCAAAGCTGCAGCAGGAAACGAGAAGAGAAGATTGCCTCAAACTGTTTGGAGTCCTTAATGGCAAATAGACAGAACAGCCAAAACTATGTAACTGCATCATCCAGCTGCTCTTCACTATCCAAACTGTCCCTCTATATCTCCTCCTCTAAGTCTCTTAACACTTCTTCTTCAGCTGAAGCAATTTGCTCAAATCTGTCCCTTCTTGACCGTCTTAAAGCTGAATGTCTGTTATCTTCCCTCACTGTCTGCATTCCCCGTCTTGACTTGGTTGCGTATCCTTTTGTCCACCAGGGGGCAACAAAAGCTCCCAGCGCTGACTCGCCATACATACTGCCCATCAATCGCAGGGAAATTGCCAGCTCTCCACCTTTTAAGGGGACAGGGAATGATCTCCCAAACAGTCCAATAAATCACAGGACTCCCAGTAATGCTGAAGCGGTTGTTCGACACTTGTCTGGATCATTCCAACAGCCTCCAGTCTCTCCACCTGCCTCTGCATCTCATAGCAAAACACGACCGCCTGCTGCGCCTAAGGAACGCACAGGTGCTGGTACAGGGACGGGTCGTAAAGTTTGTGTGAGTGGACTGAATGTCAGCCGTTGGTCAAAGAGGGGTCCTGGAGAGTTCAATGAAAAACGGAGGAAAAAGGAAGGACGAACAAAGGCTGTGTCAGGAGACTACAGTTCTGGGTGCAGCATGTTATCTGCTGGAGCAGACACTTATGCAGCGGTCAGTTATCATTGTCAAGAATACATTCATGTGCTTATTATTTTGCTATAATATTTACTTTTACAATATTCATTTTCTCGCATTCTTTGAGAAGTAATTAAAACTGTTTATGTATGTATAATTGTCTTTCACTGGAATATAGTTCACAGCAATCCACTTTATACATTTTTTCGTACTTAAACCATTTACTCATAATATGTTCCTGCATCCCATTTGGAATTCAATTTGGAATTGCTTATTTCAAATCTTTATTACAAAATGTATGCATAGTCAAGAGGAATGTATTTTTAGTATTCACCTTTTTTTAAAATAATTATTTCGTTATTTCATCAATATATTAATCACACTAATGTTAAGCCTACAGACCATTATTAATTGTGTAACCATAGCTTTATGCAATTTTTGTCAACTTAATTAATCTTATATGTCTCTCTTATTTTATGAATACTTATATGGGCATTATTATTATAATACAATAAGCAACATTTATTTATTTATCCCAGACCAACATCTGACTACCCAGAAATATGCTCTTCCTCTTTGAGATTCAGTGTTTTTATTAGTATGTAAGTCACCCCTACACCACAGGGTGTGTGTTTGTATTTAGTAAATGAAATCTAAAAGTATTTTGACTTTCAATTCTGCAGGGTGTTTTTTTTCAGGGGGAAGGAAAATGCCATTGTTTTGCAGAAACAATTAATTGTAACCAAATGTTTCAGCTGCTTGTCTTTTTTCTGTGCGTTCATGCAGGAAACATGTGGCTGGCTGCAGGGCACCAGTGGGATTGGTCTGGCTGTGACACCTATCAGAATGGCACAAATGAATCTCTCCTCCATCCTGGCCAACTTCACTCCTGACACACTCACGACACACTCCTGGGGCCGACTAAAGGCAGCACTGTCCCTACATAAGAAGAAAACTGGTATGTGTTTACAGCAGACCAGATAAAGCCAGCAGACACAAACAAAAGGTCTTTGATTCATATACCAAACTGGCCAAAGTTTGCATAATTGAGAATGGTTCATGATGGTTGATTTTTAGTGCCACCTTTGTTCTGTTACCTCTCCCTTAAAAAACTTTGAAAACATTTAAAATGGCCTTAGTTCTTCTCACCTCTCTTACAATGTTATGTATAAATGTGTGTTCTGCAGCATTTCCGACCCCACGGCGCTTGGCACAGTCTCATCTGAAGTCCCCAGGCTCTGGTTTTCCAGCTGACACCACCAGTCTAGACCTGTTTGCTTCCCCTCTCTTCACACCATCCAGAGTCACACCTTTACGCATGCTCCGGTCCACCATGAACACCCCCATGGTAAAGAGACAGAGATATTTGTTTCACTCCTTAAATCTAATGAACAATTATTTGAATAAACGTCTCCTTTAATTCAAGGAACTGTATCCCTAATAAATATATACAGTTTCTGTGCTTCATTCATATTTCAGAAATGCTGAATTAATTTGATTTCTTTTAGTTTTGCATTTGTCTCAAAAGAGAATTAAGTTTGGTTCATAATGTATAATTTTGGTTGATTCCACCATGGAATGAAAAAAAAAAGATTTTTTCCCCTCATAATTACGAGATATAATCTTGCAATTCTAAGAAAAAGTCTGATATGTGAGAAAAAGTCCGATACCTTTTTAATTTTTTTTATTCTGTGGCAGAAACAAGCTTCCATTTTTTTTAAAAATTATTTGTTTAATTTTTTTGTTCACGATGTATATACATTTACACACACAGAATGGATATTTTTTAATGTAATTGCATGCTTTTGTATGTTAAAGGATTTATTCACTTCAAAATGAAAATCCTGTCATCATTTACTCACCCTCAAGTTGTTTCAAACCTGTATGAATTTTTCTTCTGTTGAAAGCAAAAGAAGATATTTTGAAGAATGTGAGTAACCAAGCAGTTGATGGACCCCATTGACCTCCATAGTATTTTTTTTCCTATGGAAGTGAATGGGGTCCATCAACTGTTTGGTTACTGACATTCTTCAAAATATCATCTTTCGTGTTCAGCAGAAGAAAGAAATTAATTTTTTTTAGGTTTGAAACAACTTGAGGGGGAGTAAATGATGACAGAATTTTCAGTTTGAAGTTAACTATTCCTTTAAGTGTTATAAGTAAAATAGAATAATGTACGGTTATAATATAATTGCTTTTTTTCCAAGTTACTTTCTCAGATAATTCATGTCTGTTCATTCCAGTTATTTCTCTATTACAGCTAATCTCTATGATGTCTCTTTTCTCCCATTTTTTTTACTCTGGGTTTGTGTTCCAGACTTCATATGATGAGGATATCAGCGATGCAGAAAAAGTCTATCAGGAATGTCAGCAGAGCGGCCCACTTTCCTTTAGTGACTGTATCCCTCCAGCTCGCATGAAGCACTGTAACAAGATTGGCGAAGGCACATTTGGAGAGGTCTTCTCAACTATAAACGATTCCAATGAGACCGTCGCTCTCAAAGTATGTGCTCAATTTATCCATATACAATTACATTGTAGAAGCATACTATTAACTGTTACACATCACAGGGTAACTTAATGCAAACACATAATATTTCAAATACATTTTGAACTTATATGTATATCTATATATGTAACTGGATTTTTAGTCACTGATTTGTAAACAGAATTGTTTCTTAAACATACAAAAATGACTGAAGTGATGTTTAAATGTCATTTCTATAGATCATCCCAGTAGAAGGCAGTCAGCAGGTCAACGGTGAACACCAGAAAGCATTTTGTGAAATCCTCCATGAAATCATCATTTCCAAGTAGGATCTCTGGCATATCTCAAATATGTTGTACATTTGAATGAATGGTGTGTAAATATTCAACACATCTTCAATGTTCCTACAGAGAGCTGAGCAGTCTTAACCTAAAGGAGATTAACAAGACAGATGGTTTCATTGGGCTCAACAAGTATGCTTCTACTTTTTCGGTTTTTTATAGCTTAGTGTAAAACGAGGTGATTGGAAGTTTGCATGTTATATTTGTAAGAATGCACACATCAAGACATTGTTTCGAAATAAATCGTTTTCCTATAATTTTGCCTTTGGTGAATGATTCGTTTACTTTTTAGTTTACATTGTGTCCGTGGACGTTATCCTGAAGCTCTGCTCAAAGCCTGGGACAAGTTTGACCGTCAGAAGGGATCAGAAAATGACAGACCTGGTAAGCTAAATGTGTAAACCATTTATGTCTTTAAATAGTTTTATATTTAATGACCATTAATGTATTGCTTCTGTTGGCACAGATTTCTTTGATGACGAGCAGCTGTTTTTAATCCTGGAGTTTGAGTTTGGAGGGAGTGATCTAGAGAACATTAATGGAAAGGTACTCGCGCACAGGTTTCCATATTTATACAGGTTTGTCTATTCCAGGTATTCTATAAAGCCTGAAGTCCACTGAACACCTTTGGGGTGAATTCAGGCCCCTTCACTTTAGTGACTGACCTCGCTGATGCTTTTGTCATTGTATGGTTTAACACAAATTGATTTTGAGTTATTTCACCAAAAAATTAACATTGTCACTCATATAACTTGCTTTAATTTTCGAAACACAAATTAAGATATTTTTAATGAAACCACTGAAAGTCCATTCCACCAAAAGTTCAAAAAGGATAAAGAAATTCATATGAATTGAGTAATTTAAACCAAATCTTTTTAAGAGACAATAACTTGTGATCAACGCACATATGCAGAGCACATCAAATATGGTAAACTGAAGCTTAACCTTATTTGCTTAATGCACGAGAACAAACCTCATTAGATCTTGCATAAGCTCAAATGTGCTTGAGTGAGGCATGAAAACAAACCTCACTGGTTCTCGCACATCAGTAAAAGATAGTTGAGCTTCCTTTTACCATATTTGATGTTTTTATGAACTTTGTGTTCAAAAAAGTTTTGGTGGACTGGCACAAATATGTTAATTTCTGTTTTGACGAACAACAAAAATCTTACGGTTTGGAATGGCACAAGGATGAGTAAACGATAACAATTTTCCTTTAAGAATCAATGTAATATCTAAACCTGTTAATTAGAAGCGATTGTCCATATACTTCTAGCTATATTGTATCATTATGACAACTTAAAAGTTTGTTTGTGTGTACCATTGCAGCTAACTTCCATGGCCCAGGCCAAGAGTGTTCTTCATCAAGTCACGGCAGCTTTGGCTGTAGCTGAGCAAGCCCTGTGCTTTGAACACAGGTAACAAGTTTGAAGCTGAAATTTAAATTGACAGCATATACAGAAATTTGTATGCATTTACGTGTAAGCTGATCTAAGTGGTGTGTGTTGATGTTTCAGAGATCTTCATTGGGGGAACATCCTGGTGAAGAATGTTAAGCACAAGCACAATGAGTTCATTCTGAATGGAACGGTGCATTCCATAGAGACTCGAGGGGTTCATGTCAATATTATTGACTACTCGCTCTCACGCCTGGAAATCGGTCAGTCCAATGCAAAACGCTTTTCTCACTTCTTTTGGCACAAATATGTTTCACTCTCATAAATTGTTTTTAAGGTGTTAGTTGCAAATCCCATGTTTATGAACTATTAATTTAACATGTATCCCCCTAGCCTTACTCTTAAAATGGTGACTTCAGAGGCCTTCCTTGACCTTCTCAACTGCAACTACAACTAACAATTAAAATAATCCTTTATTTTGAGATTCAATTAACGGTTTGAATGTTAAATGAGATTTTTATTACCTTTTATTTTTATGAATGTTGTTGATTTGCATTTGTAAAGCTAAACCATCCCAACCATTCCAATAATTTTTTTTTAAATAAACATACATTTCCCATAAATTAACTTCAAATCAATATTTGGTCCCAAACTAGCTAGCCATTAGCATACATGAAAATCACTAACCTTTCGGTGAAATTCGCCGTTTTGAAAACAAAATAGGTGACCTATGTGAATCGTGTAGATTCGATGAGAAAATGTTTAGAGGGGAGGTGAGGTATACTATATGAAGCCATACTATACTATAATG
Organism: Siphateles boraxobius; assembly: GCF_051911475.1. Classification (NCBI taxonomy): domain Eukaryota; kingdom Metazoa; phylum Chordata; class Actinopteri; order Cypriniformes; family Leuciscidae; genus Siphateles; species Siphateles boraxobius. Next base: position 1,213,010 of record NW_027508721.1, on the reverse strand, counting down.
TGAGATAGAAATAAATATTTAAGTCGTTAAAGGTGCTATATGTAGCTATTCTTCTAAAATGAATCCTTTTTTTAATTGCCTGTGTGTGAAGGGGTTGTAATCACACATTACAATGATCCACTTGTCGGGTTTTGCTATTACATCTGAAGGCCAGTATTCCTATTTCTATGTGAAGGCTCCGGGTCGGATTTACCGCGAAATCCATCAGATGTGACGTGCATGTGCGCTCCCGAGAAAAAAACGACCTGCCTCCAGCACAACACAGACTCCAACACAAACTCCACATAAATATATATATATAAAAAAAGTTTTATCTGCTGAAGCTCGTCAGGCCAAACGTGAATCAGATCAACTTCGGACGAAAACACGGATCAACATCGGCAGAGCGTTTGAATTATGGAGAGACCTCCGCTTTGTTTTAGGTATAAATTTAGGTATAAAAACAGACCCGGAGTTATAGAAAGGGAGAGAGCGAGAGACCTTGCGCGTGTGTTCTAGTCTGTGTGTGTGCCTCATGAAGCGCATGCAAGACAGCATTGCCTAAAGCCAGTCACACCAAACCCCTCCCCCCCCAGCTTTGTACTGTTACAATGTTGGTACTGGTAGTATATTTAAATGAGCAATATGTACTTTTTCTTCCAGTTAACTGCATGCCGGACTTGCCGACAAATAAAATGTCTTGGTGACTGTAACATGGAGAGAGAGTACACATTTGTAGGATTATCCGTGAACATACTACAGTCATTGTAACAACACAAAAACTGGTTGAAAATATATGATTGCATCCTTTAAGAGAAATTCACTTAGTCAAAATTAGCAACTTTTACTCTTGGTACAAGAGTTAAAAATGTAGTAAAACTGATACACGTGAATTGTAAAATGTTCTAAATGCTTAAACACTTTTCTCTCTCTCAGATGGACTGACAGTGTCATGCGATATCTCTTCTGATGAAGAGTTGTTTATGGGACAGGGAGATTACCAGTTTGAAGTCTACCGCCTAATGAAGAAAGAAAACAAGTGAGTGCTTCAGCCTCAGACAGAAAAATATTTAAAATTTTCATTCTAAATGAAGGATTGATTATTCTCATTGTTCTTTTTTCATTCTCTGTTTCTCAGTAACTGCTGGTCCATGTATAATCCCCATTCCAATGTGTTGTGGCTGCACTATCTGTCTGATAAGCTTTTGTGTATGAACTACAAGAACAAAGCCAAGTCCAACCAGCAGAAGACACTGAAGAGTGCCCTCAAATCTTTCCAGTCGGAGATCCTGAATTATCCATCAGCTACAGAAGCTCTTATGAACTGCACATTCTTTCAGTGAAACTTGTTTTAATTAACACAATATATATATATACCTGTATATTTAGATTTACCAGTCCAGGGCAAGTCAAATGTTCTATAAAAAAGGATATTAAAAACAAATAAAGAAAAGTGGCTATCATGCAATTTAAAAAACAAAAATATGTAATTTATTGATACTCATTAATTATCTGGAGATGGTTAGAGTTTTGGCATAGTATGGCGAAACCAGCTATTCTTGCATTTTTTTGTTTAAGAGAAGTCTCAACATTCCACACCATATTTCCAGCAATCCAAACTTGGCAGTTCATTTTATTAACTAATAGAGGTCCATGTAGGATTTGGTGCAGAACTGTACATATTTTTTTTCTTTTAGACCTTGATACATCCATTTGCTGGGAGAGACCACACATGAAGCATCAACGGAGGAAGCCTCTACACAGGAACATTCTCTTCTTTCAGCTCTTTGATATGTCCACTCTCTCTATGACCTTAGTGTCCTGTTGTCCTTCATTGTTTATGACCGAATGCATAATCTCTTTATTTTTCTAAGAATTTAAGACATTGGGTCTGTGCTGCATTTTGTTGAACAGGATAATAGTGAGATGTGACCTGTAGAAAAGCTTATTTGGTGTTTAGCTTGCAGTTGAGTGTAATTATGACTTTGGTGATCCTGTTCTCAATATGTTGGGATGGATACAGCCAAATGTTCAGTGGGACCTCAAAATGAGAAATATTTGGTGAACCACTCCTGTTTTTGAGGGTCTTGTCCATCAGGCCCCGTTTCAATAACCCTCTGTTCAGCAGGAGTCCTGAAACAAGCACAAGATTAGAACTAGAAATGTAGATATGACATCGTGGGAGGGAAAAAAAAGGCTTTAACACTGAACCAGGAAATTAAGTGTTAACTTTTCTTTTTTTTTTACGTCAAGACTAGGTTAAAATATATGCACCTAATTTTTAACATACATGTAATTGGTAACACTTAACAATAAGGTCCCATTAGTTAACGTAAGTTAATGTATTAACTTAATGCAACAAATTTGTTACCGTGTTTATTATTCTCTGTTAACGTTAGTTAATAAAAATACAACAGATCATTGTTAGTTCATGTCAGTTCGGGTCCATTAAATAACAACTTTGGATTTTAATATGTATTTGTAAATGTTAAAATTAACATGATCTGAGATTAATAATTGCTTTACAAGTTTTTTTTTTATTGTAAGTTACTGCTGTTGTGTACTGCACATTTTTGCCAATATACTGTAGTTAGCTGTTCCCTACTTTTATTTTATAATGGTTGGTAAGTTCACTTTTTTACTGTGGAAAAGTTCAATGCTGCTACTTGTATTGTACAAAAGGCATACAAATTAAATAGAGACTCTAAAACAAAGTATTTGACTATTTTGGCATATACTCTAAGTTTTAATTTTAGTGTAAGTTTTGGTTACACTATTTTAAGGTGATGTCACATTGTAAGTACTGAGTAATATTAATTAACTACAAGTACTTACTATATAGTTAGAGTTTGGTTTAGTTACTTGTAATTATGCATAATCTACTGTTACTACTATGTTCATGTAGTAACGTGTAACTATGTCACCATTAAATAAAGTGTTACCAAAGTTTTAGTAATATGTTTTTAGCTTTAAAAAAATGATTTTTATAGTTTTAGTTAATAATAGGTTTTGAATGGTTATTGGGATGTATTATGTCACAGACCTAGCTAACCTCTGTTGCCTTTGGCTTGCTCAGTTGGGGATATTCAAATTAATTAACCAATCATACCATTGATTAGCTCTACCAAACTTGAATGTCTTTTTTTTCCAGTAATAAACAAACATTGTTAAGTTGTTTTGATTGATACTGTGAAGCAGCTTTGATACAATCTGTATTGTGAAAACCGCTATATAAATATATTTGACTTGACTAACCTGAATTACACACAAACAAAAATAATTATTTTGTAGGCAATTTCCATCCGTTTTACATTCAATATGAGGTGCTTTTCCTTGCAATAGAAAAGGCACTACATACAGAGAATCTTTAAGTTTTAATAAAAGCAACTGTTTAAGTATGCCATTCCTGTAGCTCAAACAGCAAGGCATAGTGCTAACAACGCTGAGGTCATGAGTTCGATACCCGGTGAATGTATGCACTGATGACGTATATTTTGAATGCATTGTAGGTCGCTTTGGATAAATGAGTCTACATAATTGCATATTATTCATCACATAATGGATTTGGCATTTTCATGAAATTAAATAGCCATTAATAATTCTCAATAAGAACTAACTTCATATGTTGAGATATGTATTAATCTACCTCAAAAAGGTTTTTAAAAAGCAAAGTAGATTACGTTCAGGATTGGCTAGTTAGATCTAGGACTGCTGGTATGCGGGAGATTACCTGATGTGCTGGTTGTAGTTCATTTTAAGCTGGGGCTGATGTCGCACCTCTTGTGAAGGTGGGCGGCTATGTCTGATAGAGGCTCTGTGTTCAGTATGAGGGGAGGTGGGGGTGTGTGTCCTTGTTAGGGGGGTCCCTCGCCCGCTCTGTTCCACGCTGGGTAATCCACGCTCAATAACTGGTGAGCATTTGGCCTTGGGTGACCCCCCATCATATGAGCAGAGGTTCGGGATGCTAGTTTCCTCAACCCCCTTTTTCTATATGCAGAAGACAGATTAAATCCTGAGCTTCAATAAACATCCTCTCAGTTATTATGTGATACTTGATGAATAGTTTTTTTGAAATTCAGTGTTGTGTGGGGTTTGGAGCAGTGTGTATGTGTGCTACCTTCATAGTAGGTGTGAGGGTTCCTGCTTGTGTCCTGGAGTCATAAGGCTTCAATATTTCATCGCTGCAGAGAGTTGGATGCTGGGATAGCTGGTGGAGGTCCTCCTGAAATAGAAAGAGAAATGAATTCAAGAGAGATGAAGAGACACAAGGGTATGAGTATCCTGTGTCTCCCATGTGTACATGCGTGTCTAACCACTAGACTTTTGATGAGTTGGTCTCTCTCGCTTAGCTTGTCCTGTAGTTTAGCAATGGTGTGCAGGTCTTCTACTCTTCTCTTTCCTCTTTCTTCCCTTTCTCTCAACCTACAAACATAAAATACAAGCACAAAACAGAATACAAAGATTAAATAAATGAAACAATAACATTAATATATTAAATATATGGCTTGAATACAACTGTGTTTTAGTAAAAAATACCAGAGAAAAAAAAGCTCAAGAATAAAAAAATGTTTCAAGAATAATCTCAAAATAGGACTTACACAAGAATAAAGATGTAGCATTATTCTACTTTATTCATTCAATATTACATCTTTATTCTTCTCATTTTATGAATGTTCACAAAAATTATGTCCTTTAAATCCTATTTTAGATTTTAATTTGGCATTAAAACACTGTCATACTTACATAAAGACTTACATAATATGACATTCTAATATAGATTATATTGAACAGAACCTTGTATTTGTATTAGTACTGTATTTGTACAAGTTATAGCAGCACTTTTTCACATCAGCAATAATGAGTCTGTAATGTGATGCTGTTAGGCGTGGTAAAATATAGTAAAATGTGTTAAATGGACAGGTCACAGGTACTACTATTTTATAGCTAAAATTATTATCAAATTAGCCATTATATTTAATAAATTGGCATTAAAGGTGCAGTGTGAAACTTTGACAAATTCTGTAGAAATCTGTAGAAAATCCTAGTCGAGCCATCGTCATATATGGTCATGCTTGGGTTAATTCTGTATGTAAGTATGGTTTGCGTTTTGCATTATTGATGTGGGAGGAGTAGGTACTCTGTTTCCAAGGCAACTATGCGGGCCTGTAATCGTGTTTGGGCGGAGCTGAAGTCTGATATTATGGTCTGGATCTCCATTCTGTGCTCTCTCTTCACTCTCTCCATGCTATTCCTATGATCCGACCCATCCGCTTTCCCAGCTTCATCTCGTTCCTCTGGGAAACTGCAAGTCAGATACAAATACATCAACATCACAAATTTTCTGCTTTGCACGCAGAGCTGTATCAGATATTATATTTACGCGCCCCTAAATATCACGAAAAAATTAAGTTGGTCATTCACGTTCAGGCATCTTTGTTCTATTTAAAATCACTTTTCCACCAAAAACGTGCAGGTGTTTGTGGGTAGAGCAGGTGCTCAGCTGGCAGATCTGCAAACTCATAACTGGCTGAGCGAACAATTATGTAAGTGTTACTACAGTACATACCCTGCCTATGAACTTTATTTACAAGTCCTGCGAGTTTTGAAACAGGTTTAAATCCAGGTAATTTAATTCAGCTTCTTTATGCCATGATGAAACAGCCAGTAGTTTTCAAATAAAATTAATTTAAATCAATTCAAAATTGCATTTAATTAAATAAAATCATGTTATTTTAGATAATAACAGGATAACGGACAGAAACTGCCTAGAGCCACTGTGCAAAGCGACGTACACATCAACAAGATCTACGGAATTCACATCTTATCTCTGCATCCCATGCTTCAAGTGTAGAGTGCCCAAGTTTTGCCAGGCCAAGTTGTTATTGTTCAGGAAACATAACTTGATGAGGACATTCATGGTAGTGTTTCCAGGTTTGACACCAGCAGGTTCAAAGGCATAGTTTACCCAACTATGAAAATTCTGTCATTATTTTGTTACATCATATTGTTCCAAACCCATCAAACTTTTGTTCATCTTTGAAACACAAGTTAAGATACTTTTAATAAAACCTGAGTGATTTCTGTCCCTCCATTGAATGGCCATTCCACTAATATTTTGATGTTTAATTAATACATTGTTAAAGAAATCCATATGAATCGATAGTTTTAATCCAAGTCTCCTGAAGAGACTCAATCGCTTTATATGATGATCAGATTTAATTAAGGCTTTTATCCACATATGAACACTGATCAACGTACATACGTGGTCAATGGAAGATGAACGGAAGTCGTTTCAGTTTTTGAATGACATGCGGGTGAGTAATTGATGACAGAATTTTTATCTTTAGCTGAACTTTGTGAAGAGCTGATTTTCTGTAGTGTAAAATGTATGGAACAGTTCCAAATCCATTTTCAGTGGAAATGGGAATAAATAAGCAGTTCTCCAACCGAATAAGCAGCAATGTGGACAAGATTCTTTGCAGACAGGCAACAATCAGTTCTCATCACTGACTGCTGTGTGAGTATGCTTGTGGTTATCTTGTTATTGACCTCCTGTCGTTGTGTGTGTGTTTGAGGTCATCTTGTTACTGACCTTCTGTGTGTGATTTTACTTGTTGTCATCTTGGTACTGACCTCTTGAGTTTATGATTGTGGTCATTTTGCTCCTCTCTTTGTGCACTCATTGCACTTATCCGTTCTTTCAGATCTTCGTTCTCTCTCTTTAGCTCCTGAACCTCACTGCTCTTCTCATCCAGCTGTCTCTCTAGTGACTGTAAGCGGTTTTGCTGCTTCAGATCCTGAGGAGGAGGCGGGGAGAGAGAGAAGTGATGCACCCCTTGAAACAGTGTAATGGTGTGTGTGTGTGTGTTTGGGTTGTGTGTGTACCTGCTGCAGGGCCATCATTTGTGTGTGTGTGTGTATTTCGTTCTGAAGGTCTTCGATCTGCTGCATGTGTCTCTGGGTGACCTGTCTCACCCACTCTGTGTGCTGCTGGGTCAGCTCTGCCTTCTGCTTGTCTACACACACACACACACACACACACACACACACACACAGACAGACACACACACACACACACACACACACACACACACACACACACACACACACACACACACACACACACACACACACACACACACACACACACACACACACACACACACACACACACGATAGATACATTAGATCAGACATGCTTACAAAGGTATGTGCCGTCTTTAGTCCTGCTCTACTTTAGGAGTCGTGGCACAAGATGGTGCTGTTGTGCAAAATGCAATGCATGATCATCAATTCATTTTAAGGAATACTATTATTTTTTCACACAAACTTGTTTTATAAACATTTCACATTATCACAGCAGTTTTGTTGTTGTTGTTATTGTTGACAGGCACATCATTTTCTAATTAACATTCACATATACTCTGGTAAAGTGAGAGTGTAGAGCTATGGGAATATTATTGTCCGAATCCAATGTTAGCTTCACTTTTTGTCTCCTAAGATACCTTCATCTGATCGGTTTTTGAAGGCATCATTGATGTATCCTTCACTGCCTTTGATATCCCAGATAATAAAAATGGCATCTGAAAGTTGTGGCTGGTCGTAAGTTTGTGCATAAATATACATTTTTGATCAATGTTTTCCACTTATGATGTCATTTCTATCGAGAAACTACTATTGTAGTAATTAAATATTCACTTAGTTTCAAGCCCGTTCTATTTTGCTGTAGATCATTAAACCGTTACGCTGCCTCAGAAGTCTGTCTGAAATCAGTTTCATAAGATACCTCCGTGCGGAGACGCTGCCTGCAAAGTCATTGCATGATAGGGTAGCATGGCAACAAGTCAGCTGCCTAAGTTTTCGGACGCAGCCATTGTCATGTTTCCTACCAACGCAACATCATTGCCAAAGAAACCAATGCAGATATTCCAGAAAACAAAAGGGTGGTATGGACACACAAATTGGACCTGAACAGTTGCGATACACAGCGTGGACGTCAATAATTTTAGATGAAATTCCAATCGGATATACAAATAATCGGATTTGGACTGACAGTCTGAACGTAGCCTTCATGTCTTCTGAGATACATCTGATCGATTTTTCAAGGCAGATTGGATGTATCCTTCACTTCCTTTTATATGCCATAATCCTGCTTTTTCCATTCTCCACTTTGCTGTAGATCATTAAACGTTTACGCTGCCTCCGAAATCTGTCCAAAATCAAATTGAGTGAGGCACCTTAATGCGCAAACGCTGCCTGCAAAGTTATTGCCTGATAAGGCAGCGAGGCAACAAATCACTGCCAAAGTTTTCGGAAGCAGCCTACATAGCAACTATGTATAATATGACTTAAGATTTAAAAAGACTTTTCAAGAATTTCAAGACTTTTCTACATCTAGAACTCAAAGTTCTTTCAAAAATCTCTCATACAGTATATTCCAGTTGTCTAAGATAATGAGAACCCTGGTTCTTAAATAAAAATAGCAGGTGTTAAGAGAACAAATTAAAATAAGAAATACGATTTCAGCTTACATCTAGATTTTTAGCTGTTTTTTCTTATTTTAAACCTTAATTTCAAGCTAATCTTGGGGCCTCCTCTGTAGTGTGATAAGTGGGTACCAGCTCCCTGAATGAGAACCAGAACCAGAGCTTTAGGCCAATAGGCACTGTTTTGCTTGATATAAAAAAGATTGTTCTTGTTCCTTTGGTGTGATAGACTCTCTCTCAGTAAGTTTTATACCAAAATTTAACTTTGAGGTTTGCAAAAAACATTCTGAATGAGGTGTGATGGTTACCCAGCTGTAGTTTGTGCTGAGTGAGTAAGCGTTGTCTCTCTGACTGAAGTTCTTCATTGGCTTGTGTTTCCAGGGCCTGAACAGCACGCTGGTGATTTAACCTCTCCACACGCAACAACTCCTCCTCTCTTTCACGCCACCTCCCCTTCTCCCTCTCCTCTTCCCTCTCTCCTGTAGCCTTTCCATCCTCCTCATCCTCATCTTCCTCTTTTACCACCTACAGTACACAGATACAAAGACAACACAAAATTAACAACATGAAGAGTTCTTTCCACAGTTGTATTTGTGTTCTGTCATAATTCCAACTGTTTTTGTCCACACAATATCAGTCAATGGGGTCCAAAACATCATTAGACCCCATTTACTTTGATTATACAGAAAAAGAAAACAAAAAAACATAGGCATTTTTCAAAACGTCCTCTTTTGTGTTCCAATGAATGGAAACCCCTTTAACGTAAATCTCTGTTATAATAATGATGATAATTATATTATTAATCATGAGAATTATTTTAATATTCTGACATCACTAGTGTATACGCACCTGTAACTGCTGCCTTATCAGTCTCTCTTTCTCCTGAATGGTGGAGTGAAGCTGAGATCTGAGTGAACTGTTCATATCTCTTGTCTTTTGGATCTCTTGCTTCATTCTTTCCATCTCTCCATTGGCGTAACGTCTCTCTCTCTCTCCTTCCAACTTCTCAGAGAGTGCTCTCCTCTCCTCCAACTACATACAGAGATGGAGAAAATAATGTGTGAATGATGGGTCTGACTGTCTGAGAAAACGTCTCGGTTACGTATGTAACCTTCGTTCCCTGAAAAAGGGAACGGAGACGTAGTCAACGTGTCGACTGATTGGGATCACGCTTAGGGAGCTTGTCATCTTCGAGTACTGTTACAACGAGCCAATGCAAATTGATGTGCGCGATCTGCATCTAACACTTCGCTCCGTGGCGCGGGTATAAATACGGAAGTGGATGCACGCACCAGTTGTTTTTTGCTGAGGAGCCGAGCCAGCAGCGGTGGTCCAGCAATAGTGGCGACGGGACTACATGTCTGTTCCCTCCTTCAGGGAACGAGGGTTACATACGTAACCGAGACATTCCCTTTCAGTCGCTCACGTTCGACATAGTCGACGTGTCGACTAATTAGGATCCCAATTAAAACGCCACTAGAGCTGCCACCTTCCAGTGTCTAGACAAAAGCCTTCTGATCCCCCCGCATTATTTGAGGCGGTCATGGGACAGGCCTTAGGCCAGGGAAGTCACTGCTGTTCCACAAGCCCACTGGGAAAGCATTCTCTTTCGCTGGAAAGGAATACGCTGCAGAAGCCACATCCTGCCCGTAGGGAGGTAACGTGTGGAGGATACACACACGGACTGGGTGGATTACCAGGCAGTACAACATATGGAATGTCACTGGGGTGGCTCCAGCCTATAACAGGGGGGAGACTCAACTTGGCTCTGCCAAGGGAAGACATGGGGTCGCTGCAGGGAGCCGTACCGTGGATGAATACACATATGGGATCGCCGCAGGGATAGCAACATATGGAACCAGCCTAACACAGGTTCCACCAGTTGCATACGCGTAACAGGCCTGGCTTTCGACGCTCCGTCACATCCATAGCCGAAGGGTATGGAGGAATTCGACAGGGTTTGGCTAAAGGTAAGAATTGCCCACATATCCAGTCCATAGGAGAGAATGGCGCAGCAAACCGACACTTCGAACAGGGCTTACAGTGAAACTTGCTTCATGAGAAGGGAGCCCACAGGAAGCAGTGGTCGACATGTAGGCTATTTTTCTAGTGTATGTGATAGGTGTCGCCCAGCCCGCAGATCTAAAGCATCTGTCAGTGAGGCACTCAACGTCTAGACAGGAGCTATACTCTCTCTTTGGAGGAGCTCACTACCCAGGAGGGCACATGCACCTTGGGATAACACACCAAGATGATGGCAACCACTATGCAGTGGGCAAACCTCTGCTTGGAAACAGCCTTCCCTTTCTGCTTGTCTCCATAACAGACAATAGGTGTTCTGAGGTCCTGAGGCTTTGCATTCTGTCCAGTTATAACCGCAAGGAGCGGAAAGGGCAGAGAAAAGCCAGGGCTGGGTCTGCCTCCTCTGGGGCAGCGCTTGCAGGCTCACCACCTCGTCCCATTTTCAAGGGAGAAGTAGGAACCTTGGGAACATATCCAGGCAGGGGTCTCAGAATATCGTGAGAGTTGGCCGGCCTGAATTCCAGGGACGATTCGTCGACCGAAAATGCGTGAAGGTCCCCTACCCTCTTGTTAGAGGCCAAACAAGCAGGAGAACTGTTCTTTTAAAAACAGGTTTTTAACTCAGCTGCCTGTAGTGGCTCAAGGGAAGGTCTCTGCAGTGCAGTAGCACCAGAAAAAAGTCCCAAGAGGATATAAAGTGGTCCCAGAACAGCTGGAACCCTGGGGATGGAGTCTCCAGTCTCCCTGGGGCATAAGCTGTCATGAGGCCTTGTCGGTGGCACGATTGAGCAGGCCAGAACCGTAAGTGGAATGAAGCGACCTCAGAAGCTTCTGACCCCATAGGAGGAGGTGGCGGGCGAGTTGCAACATGCAAGGGAAGAATAGCGCAACAGTCGCATTGTTTGTACAGACCAGTACAGGCTTCCTGAGCAGCGGTGTCTCAAAGCAAGGTGTACTGCCAGCCACTCTGCCGGTGCTCAGCAGAAGCCAGTGCTGAAGCGGTCATCATATGGAGGAAGCCATTGCGGCTGTGTCTGCCATATGCCCCAGGAGCCTCTGAAAAGGTTTCACTGGGACCCTTTCTTACTTCTGAAAGCACCGACCAGATACATTCCTGTGGTGAGCCGTGTTAGAACGAGTCCAGCTCCTTACAGGAAAAAAAGATCCTCAGCCCATGGGTGAGTTTACTCTTTTCCCAGCTGACCTGAAGACCCAACTGGCTATGTAGAACTAGAAGGGTAGGATTTGTACGGAGACTTCGAACCCTCAAACGCAAAAACACAGGATGGCCTGAAAAGTATGCGTCCTTCAGGTCGAACGCTGCAGACCAATCTCGGGTACGGAGCATTCGAAAACGCATCTCTTTGTTTGCTTGAATGGAGGCTTGTACAGGGCCCGAATCAAGAGTTGCAGGTCCGAGATTGGCCATAACCCACCTCCTTTCTTGGGTACAACGGAGTACGAGCCATAGAAGCTGGTCTTCATATAGCCTGGATTTAACTGGTTCAATCGCATCCTTCGCCAGTAGGAGTGCGATGTCCGCGCGCATGACAGGGCACATTCGCTCAACACCGAAGTGTAATGAACAGCGCTGAACTTGGGCGGACGCCGGGGGTGAACTGAATTGTACAGCCTAGTCTGATGGTATGGAGGAGCTGACTGGACCGGTTTGGAAGCACTTTCCAGGCTTCTGCAAACCAGGGCAGAGAACCAGAGCTACCACAGGTACTTGGCCTTACGTTTGCCACCTGGATTGGCAGCATCTGACACAGGCTGAGGCCTGGGTGGAGGGTGCTGCGGAGGCCCAGCAGGAGCAGGAGCGGCACCTTCGACCCCTAGGGTGGAGGCAGCAGCGGGCTTCCGGGGCAGCAGCGGGCTTCCGGGGCATCTGTGCCAGATGGCCTATGTCTGCGCTTGGGCGGCAGAGAATTGTTAGGCGCAGTTCTCCACCACATCGCCGAACTCCACTGGAAGGGTAGCCTCATAACCCACCACCGCTCCTCCGTCAAGGATAGTGAGGGGGGAGAAGCTACTCAGGCAGTTTCTGGCAGAGAAAGGTGCTGTCCACGACCTGGTAAGCTCTCCATGCCCTTTGGGAAAGAAAGACACTGGGGCGGCGAGCTGAGAACCAACGCGGCCCGCCTCAAGATACCAATCATCCAACCAAGACTGTTCGGGACACGGTGGAGATTCCACTCGAGCCCAACAGCCTTGGGGGCCTGTTTCAGCATGGCTGACATTTCTGGATCTGGCTCGGTCAACGTTACACTCCCAGAAGGAGATAACGCAGCCGAGTCATCAATTCCAGAGGTCAGCTCACCTTCCAATGCTGCAAATGTATATATATATATATATATATATATATATTAGGGGTGTCCCCGACTAAGGATTTTCATAGTCGAATCAGAACGTAAAGTCTTCCCTATAGTCGACTAATAGTCGAATCGAGTGTGGGGTTGGGGAGGGGGCGGGGCTTTAACATTTTAAAGCCGCGATGTACAGAGCATCACAAAAAGATATAGAAAAAAATGTAGAAAAACATTTCGGATCAATACAACTAAGAAATAACATAAATAACTGCAGAAAGGCCACACTGCAGACAGGATTTGCATTTCACATTCAAATCAAATTAAATCGGCTAAATTGCCTGTGCGAGCAGGCTCTAAGTACCTACAGAGCGCAACATCTATGCACCGAAAAATAATCAACAATTAATTTACAGAATTAAATTAGAACAGAATATACCTTTCTAAAAAAAAAAAAATGAAATAACTCTGAAACAAGTCACAAGATGCAGAACAAATGTGTGCAAAGTGCCTAAAGTGCAGGGGAACATACATTCAAAACACAAGCCACAAATAGTTAAATTAGATTACCCTGAGTGATCAATAAAAAAAATAAAAAATAAAGATATTATTAAAATATCGAAAGTATAGCCAGAATGGTCCACCTTGTCTTTTTAACTGCAGAAACAACAATAAACGCTGAACTCGAGTGACAGTTTATCTAAACATGTTCACAGCATCCAAAAATCAAATTAGAACCGGCTGAAATTTTTTGAAATCACTTGTAAAAATCTAGTCTTTCACTCTGTCTGTGTCTCTGTGTCCGTTTGAGTCTTTTCAAATTGTGTGCGCGGATAAAATACATTCTAAAACACTTAACATGAACGTTTAACGTTAAACGTTTAACGGCTTAATGTCCTAAGACAGTTATATCAAAAGATCAAATTGTATACACACCTTATTAATCAAGCATACTGTATAGCCTACAGAAAAGCAGATGAGCCCAGAATATGAACGCAACGCGTTTAATTAAACGCTAATTTTCCTCCCATTGAAAACCGTTATTATAAAGAAAATGCTTTACGTGACTTTCTATAGGAGGAACACGTTGCGTTCATATTCTGGGTTCATTTGCTTATCTGCACATTGTATGGTTTCTTAATGAGGTAGCCTACTATACATTAATTAAGCCATGTAAAAGTGCCCTAGCGTTTTAAAAACTTTTTTCACGTTAAGCGTTTTAGAATGTCCAGAGGAAAACCAACTGGCCTGCAGAAGTGCGATCATGGTTTTCCTGATGCTAAATCCAGTTTGGGAAAAAATCCTTTCTGATGGTGTGCATCCACTCTTTAGATTTTCTTATCCCAGACATTTTTAAAGATTTAAATCCCTGCCGCCAAAACAATAGGTTACTATCGTAACCCCGGTTCTCTGAAACATCGAGTGGAGAGATCCACCTATGGGAAGGGCATCCGTACCGGACCTCTGCAGAAGCATCCAATTGCACCAAGTCTGGCTAGACAGACAGAAGCGCGCAGCCAATGCCAGGTGAGGCCACACCCCCTCACCTAAGGGCATATAACATCTGGGCGCGCTGCTATTCCTCAGTAAGTATATTCGCTTCTCGTGCAGCAAGCGGGGCAAAGCTGGTGGATCTCTCCACTCGATGTTTCAGAGAACCGGGGTTACGATAGTAACCTATTGTTCTCTTTCATCATCTCGTGTTCGAGATCCACCTATGGGAGAGACATGGACAGCTCCCCGATTGCCCAATACACTCACAGTGAGGTTCTGAAAGCCAGAGAAAGACGGTCACCTCGGGGAGGCGGTGCCTGACACGTCCATTAATCATGAACCTGCAAAGGTGACGCCACACCGACTGCTGTGGACACGCAGGACATGAAGCATGCATGAGACACATACATGAAAGTACCCCCAACCCACCAAGGCACATAAACTAAACCCATAACGGGAAGTAAATGTTTGGTGGCAAGAATGAACATGACCAGCCGGCCCATTCACTCTTATTGGTTTCAACAGGGTACAGGGAAGAGCTAAGAAGACCCAACCCCTAAAACCGAATGTGCTACCGAGGTTCTGGTGACATCCAGCCGGTAGTAACGCACAAAGGTATGAGGAGAAGCCCAACTGGCAGCGGAGCAGATGTCCTGCAGTGACACTCCCCTAAACAAAGCCCAAGAGGCGGCTAAGCCCCTTGTGGAATGAGCTCTGATGCCCCTTGGGGGCTGCACTCCCTTTGCTTCATAAGCCATAGTTATAGCGCCCACAACCCAATGTGAGAGGCGTTGCTTCGATATGGGACTCCCTCTGTGCGGAGGGGCCCATGAAACAAAGAGCTGGTCGCTCTTCCGGAAAGCGCTGGTCCTGGTCATATAAGCCTGTAAAGCACGGACTGGACACAAAGCATTCAGCCTCTGATCCTCCAGAGAGGTAAAAGGTGGAGGGTGAAAAGCGGACAGCTCCAACACCTCCGAAGTGAACGCAGGGAAGCACTTCGGCATGAAGGCCGGGTTAGGCTTAAGGGAAACCTTATCTCCACTGAGGGAGAACTTAGTGCACGAGGGGTGAACCGAGAGTGCATGTAGCTCACTGACACGTTTGGCAGATGCCAAGGCCAAGAGCAAAGCTGTCTTGAAGGACAGCAGCTTAAGGGAAATACTCCCCATGCTCAAAAGGATGTTGAGACAGTGCTTCCAGCACCATGGAGAGGTCCCATTCCGGAACAGTTCTCCTGATGACTGGCAACGAGCGGCGTGCACCCTTCATAAATCTGCGGATTAGAGGGTGCTGCCCGACAGTAGAGCCCTCAAAACCCACATGACAGGCTGAAATCGCAGCCAAATAGACCTTAATGGTGGAAAAAGACCTCCCTTTTTCCATGAGGTCCTGAAGGAAACACAAAATATCAGGAACTGAGCACTGATAAGATGTGAGACCGCGCCCATCGCACCACCCTTCGAACACGTGCCACTTACAGCCATATAAGGACCGTGTAGAGACGGCCCTGGCATTCTGAATAGTGGCGACCACACGCGGCGAAAGCCCAAGTGCGTTCAGGTTCGTCCTCTCACGGGCCAGGCCCAGAGAGCCACCCTGTCCGGGTGGGGGTGGTAAATCTCCCCGTTGGCTTGGGACAATAGATCCGTGCGAACGGGAAGGCGCCACGGCTCGGCGTATAACAGAGGAACTATCTCCGCCAGCCATGGTGCCTTGGGCCACCTGGGTGCTATCAGAATGAGAGACAGGCCCTGCTCTCTCACCCTGGCCAATGAGGGAATTATCAGGCACAGGGGAGGAAAAGCATACAGGAGCACTCTGGGCCATGGGTGGGCCAGTGCGTCTACCCCGAGGGGCGCGTCCATGTCCCTTAGAGAGAAGAACATAGGACAATGGTAGTTTTCGCGCGAGGCGAATAGATCTACGCTCGCCCGTCCGAATCTCATCCATAGCATTTCCACTATCTGAGGGTGAAGACGCCAATCTCCGTAGATTGGGTTTCCCCTTGATAGCAGATCCGCACCTCTGTTCAGAATGCCCGGAACGTGAGTTGCGCGTAACGACAGGAAAACCCGTCTGCTCCACACCAAAAGCCTGTAAGCTAGAGCGTGGAGTTTCGACGAGCGCATGCCGCCCTGACGGTTGATATAAGCCACAGCCGTGGTATTGTCGCACCGTACTAGAACGTGATGTCCCTGCAGGCGAGGCAGAAAATGATTCAGAGCTTTCCAAATGGTTAAAAGCTCTAAATAGTTTATGTGTGCTGAACGTAGTCTGTTTGGCCACAGACCGTTCACCGTTCTGCCCTCCTGGGTGGCACCCCAGCCTGTCAAGGACGCATCTGTCGTCACAACTTTCCGCATCGTAACCGCCCCCAGAGGGGTTCCCCATGCGTAAAAGTTCTCGCTCTCCCAGTGGCGCAAGGTCGCCGAGCAGGCGCGTGTCACTGTTACCGAGCGGCAAAGGTCGCGAATCGGGCTGAAATGTAGTGACAAGACCCATTTCATGAACGCCCTCATCCTCAGAAGTCCCAATGGCACAACTTGGGTGGATGAAGCCATGAGACCCTGTAGCCTGAGACATGTGCGATATTGCACTTTCGCCTCTTCTCTGAACTGCGTCAGACAGTTCATCAGAGAGCGAACGCGCTCTTGAGAGAGGCGCGCTCGCATGGAGACCGAATTCAACTCCAAGCCCAAGAAAATGACATTCTGACTGGGCGTGAAATTGCTCTTGCTCACATTCACTTGAAACCCGAGCGATGTGATGTGCGCGAGCACACGGTCGGTGTCCTGCAACACCTTCTCCTTTGATTCGGCTATGATGAGCCAATCGTCTATATAAGTCAGGATTCTCAGACCTGATATTCTCAGAGGTGCTAAGCCCGCCTCCGCGCACAGACAGAAAGACCGGGGACTCAAACTGAGTCCAAACGGAAGAACTGTGAATTCGTAACATATGCCCTGGTAGGCGAAACGAAGAAACTTCCTGTGCGGAGGATAGATGCTTATGTGAAAGAAAGCATCTTTCAGATCGACTGATGTGAACCAGTCGTTCTGTTTTATGGCACGGGCGAGTGCGCCTTGTGTCAGCATTCTGAAATTGTATTTCCTCAAATGTTTGTTCAACACTCGAAGGTCCAAGATAGGGCGGAGAGAGCCGCCTTTTTTCGGGACCAGAAAATAACGGGAATAAAAACCCTGGTTCATCAGATTGGGAGGTACCACCTGAATCGCTCCCTTGTTTAAGAGAGATGAAATTTCCTCTTTCAGAATGTGAGAGGCGTTCTCTTCCGTGTGAGAAAAGAGAATGCCGTTGAAATGCGGGGGTTTTACTGCGAATTGCAATCTGTAACCCTGCATTACTGTACGCATCACCCACTCGGGAGCTGAAACGGTTCGCCAAGCCGCTTCGTGACTCGCGAGAGCTCCCGCTCGGGCCAGAGCGGAGCTGTGTGAGACCGACAGGTTTATTTGTGATGCAATGGCGCCATCTAGTGGGTACACTAGAGGCGACATGCAGGGGTTCGGAGGGATTTCCTCTCTCTGCAGTGAGATGAATTCTCTCTGCGGAGAGAGGTTTTCCCACCGAAACGAATTCATTTGATTCGTATTTTTTTGTGTTTTGTGTGTTTTGTGTTGGGCAAACACTGGGGCCGAAGCCTTTATTGAGAGAGTGAGGGGAACAGAGTGTGGGCAGTGTGGTGTCACTGAGCTTAAACTTTCCCTTACAAAGGGCCCCCTGAACGTGGGGGGAAAACACACATCTCTCGAACACACGAGCTGGGCAGTCTCGTTTACACACGGAGAGCTGACCCATCCGCGGGACCCCCTGGTTTTTTGGACGGGGGTCCTAGAAGAGGAGGGGAGTCCGAAGGGCTTGCGGCCCGTGAACATGGACTCGAAGCCCCCATCGGCTGAACATCAGGCAGGCCGCTTGCGTTTCGAGTCGGTGGGGTTGGAATTCGCAGGTCTCCCGGCCGCGGCCGCGGCGGGAGCGGGCTTACCCCAGTGCTTGTGTGTAGGTGCTGGGTTATGTTGCCGAGGGGGTGGTTTGTTGCGGGGCTTTTCTCTGCCCTGATGAAACTGTCGTCCCGTGGCCGGTGGGTTAGGCAAACGCACAGGGGGCGCCTGGCGTGGGACTGACTTCCTAGGAAGGCAAAGCTTGAAGGCCTCATCCTCCTTTTTCTTATCGTCACACCGTTGTTGCATCAGTGCGACGGCGGGGCCGAAGAGAGCCCGGCCGGGCTCCACCGGCGCGCCCGCGATGCGCCGTTTCTCACTGTCAGGGAGTCCCGACAGGTTCAGCCAGAGCGCGCGCTCTCCGACCACGGAAAGCGCCATGGAGCGCCCGCAAGCTTGGACGGCCTGCCGAGCGACGAGGTCGTTCACCGTTAGGATCTCCTTCCACAGGGTTTCAGAAGGATTTCCCTTTTCCAATGGTTGCCCTAACTCTTCAAGGATCTCCGCCTGGTAGGCTGAGAGGAGCGAAGAAACGTTAAGGGCCCTGACAGCCACGGCCGAGGACTTATAAGCTGCCTGGTGAACGGAGGCAGCAAAACGGTCCATCTTGTTGGGCAAGACCGGCTTGGGGGGAGCGAGCAGCCCGCCCTGAGCGGGGTTAAGGTGCCTGGCGATGGAAGGTTTGACGGTGGGAGGTTCGCCCATACCGTGCGCCGCCAAGTCCTTAACCTCGAGTCCCGTGAGACCGTGTTTGAAGTCGAGCGGGTCGCTCCAATAATTTCTCATGTGCTTCGCGCACGCCGGGAGGATGGGGAAGAGTTGTTTCCTCGGGCCGGGAGGGGGTCCCAGCACTTTCCCATCATAAATATCCCTCTCCTGGTCGGTGGCGCTCTGCGGTGCCGGCCATTCGATGTTGAGACGAGCGGCCGCTCGCTCACACACTTCCAGGAGGATGGCTTGAGGCAGAACCGCGTGGGCCGTAGCCTGGGGAACACCAGAGGGCGGGATGGCCTCCTCGTCCTCTGAAACCCCAAGAATGGCCGCATCCTCCTCTTCGCCAGAACCGGGCAGGTCGTGGACGAGAGTGAGGTTGTCCCCGAAGATGTCCTCCTCGGGGAAGGCGGGATTGGGCTGGTCAGCCCAGACGAGAGACGTTGCGCCCCGGGAGGCCCCCGGTAGCGCGTCGTCATCACCGTGTCCCCCGTCCGAGTCAGAAGGGCTGAGCCCGGTGCACTGTGTCACTGCCACCTTAAGACGGCGTTTTAGCAGCTTCCTAGGCAGCAAGAGGCAGAAACTGCAATTCTCCGGGTTTTCAAGGGCTTCCCGAGCGTGCTTAAGACCCAAACAGACCACGCAAAGCTGATGAAGATCCTTAGCTGCGATGAGGGCACCACACGCGGCCGGGCAGGCCCGTGACATGCTATCCCCTGGAGAGGCTGCAGGCTTAGACAGTGACATACCAGCGAAGAAAACGGAGAAATCCGTGGCGGGCAGCCGTGAGGAGAAACGGTGAAAATAGCGAGAGCGTGGGCGGCTCCGAATGCAAAGCAGCAGTAGTTGAAAAATAAACAACTGTCACGTCCGGCGGAGGCTGATCTGGTCGATATGTCCTCCTGAAGACACGAGGTGAGCAGTGTAAAAATCCAACCGAGCTGTGAGATGCAGAGATCGCGAGAAGCGAATGTCAACTGAGGAATAGCAGCGCGCCCAGATGTTATATGCCCTTAGGTGAGGGGGTGTGGCCTCACCTGGCATTGGCTGCGCGCTTCTGTCTGTCTAGCCAGACTTGGTGCAATTGGATGCTTCTGCAGAGGTCAGGTACGGATGCCCTTCCCATAGGTGGATCTCGAACACGAGATGATGAAAGAGAACGCTCCTCTATCGGTCACGTATCGAAAGTGAAACTTAAATCTGTCACGGGGTGTTTGGATTTATTCATGCACGTTAAAAATATTTATTTAAAGCTTCTTCCTTTGCACATTTCTATTTACAGCATTATCATAATAGGCTCCTATATTAACGTATTGACAGAAAACCAGTAGTTCTATGTGAAATCAGACATTGAGCACACTTATAACCTCTGCGAAGATTCGACTGTGAGATTGGTAGTCGAATCAGGCTCCTCCTATCGATGCATCGAATCTTCGACTGTTCGGGGTCACCCCTAATATATATATATATATATTTTTTTTTTTCAAACACGTGATGCAACCATTGTGACCGTCAGAGGGGGACAGGCAACGACCGCATCCAGAAATGCACGGATGGAATGACGCAAACGCACCCATGTTGTCCTTTCAGGAAATGGGACCCGTCACCAGTGCCGGAGCACACAGGGGAATGACCACGGCAACGCTAAACTGAAACAGTGAAGCACTCATTTCTTTGCTTTCTAACCAACCGTCAACAAACACACAGAAATGATGCTCTTTAAATAGCAGTTGAGAGCTCAGAAGCTCGCGATCACCGTGGCACTCACGTTGTAGAACCACCAGATGACAGGCTCCCTAAGCGTGATCCCAATCAGTCGACACATCGACTACGTTGAACGTGGGCGACTGAAAGGGAACTAACATTGTGTGTTACCTGTGTTTGTAGTTCTTCTACTCTGTGTTGCCACTGTTGGTTTAGCTTTCTGATCTCTTCTTCTCTTTCTCTCTTCAGTTCCACGATCTGATCAGAGAACTGCTTCTCAAACTGTAGCCTACACACACACACAGAGACACACACACACAGAGACACACACACACACACACACACACACACACACACACACACACACACACACACACACACACTCTAATAAATAAAACAACACCATTTACCAGTGGTGTAGTCCTAACAAAAGAGTGGTTTCCTATATTTTGGTGGTCCTTGGCATCAAACAGTTTTAAAAACCACTGATCTGTAGACCGTGCGGTCTGTCTTTTTCTCCAGCTCTCTCTCCCACACACAATGAGACATTGAAGTCATTTTTACCTGGCATTGCTTAAGCGTGAGATTGTCTCCTCTCACTGACAAGCTTCTGCCAAGCGACAATCTGACGCCTGTTAACTACAGTAAGTTGTTAAGGGCGGGGAAATGTAGAATGATAGAAGTGATAATGCACCGATTATGACAAAGAATCGCGAGTTTCACAAAACATCATGGGATAAAGTTAAAGGGGAAGCTACACAAACATAGACTATGGACTTTTAGAGCAGCTAAACAAGAGAATATAGAGATACGTGCATATAGCTTCAACTACACCACTGCCCTTTTTACACAATTATTTACACACAATGATACAGCCTTTCAAAAGTTTGAGGTCAGTAAGATTTTTATTGAAGGAAATTAATCTTATATTTAGCAAATATGCATTAAATTGATCAAAAGTGGGAGTAAAGACTTTTGAAATTGTTACAAAAGATTTCTATTTCAAATAAATACTGTTCTTTCAAATTTTCTATTCTTCGAATAACCCTGAAAAATTTATCACGGTTTTCATAAAAAATTTAATCACACCAGTGTGATTAGAACATTCTGTGTGTCACGTTATCAATCACTAAATTCAAAGCTGCATTTGCTCTTTAGCAGGTGCTGAGCCAGAGACAGAACCGTTTAACGCTTCTCGTATATCACAACTGTTCAGTGTTTTCAACCATATGTTTATTTTAAGCTTCAAACATTTAAATACAGACAAGTACTAGCAAAAAAAACATAGTTTCATTTGTAAAATAGGCCTATATACTGACGTCTGCAAGCAGCAATAATCCTTTCAAAATAGCTATAATTTGATGAGGGGTTTTATTGATATCAGATATTCTGCACATTGCGTAGGTAACTATAAAGTTTATTTTAATCTTACAATATTGTTGGTACAAATAGTGCCCCAAAGTTGTCGAATTTCTTAGATTTGATGCTATACGTCACATAGCCTAGGCGATCCGTGCAGAACGATCGATTTTTTGCGTGCGGGTGGTTGGGGGAATCCATCAAAAATGTTACAAAATATAAAATTTTAGCCTTCTGTTAAATGACTTTTACTGATCGATCGACTTCAAAGAGGACTTCAAAGAACAGCCGCTGATTCACAAAAAGCGCTGTGCAACACTGAGATGCAGTTGCAGAGGTGCAGTTGCTTATATGCTTTAAATTTGTTTGTTTCACATAATAAAAATTGATCAATTAAATATTTTAACTGACTGAAATGATCTTGTCTCATTGTCATTCAGACACACCTGATTCTCTCCTCTATACCATGATTGGACTGTTGTAGAATCTCTCTCTCTTGCTGTAGAGCAGAAATCTCTGCCTGTAACACTTCCTTCTGTTCAGCAAACTCCAACTGTGGGACACATAAAAAGAAAGGTGGACAAGGATAGATGGATTCATGGATGGAAGAAAAGATCCATGGATTAAGGGAGAAAAAGAAGTAGATTGGTTGCTAGGTGAATGTTGATGTCTTTTTTCCTTTGTACAGCACAGATCTGCTGAGATCAGCAGAACCTAGTGCTGCCATAAGGGATTTTCAGATCTGTGTGTGCTTGTGAATATGTGTCATAGAGCTGTGCAGTAATGGAAAGGGACATCACTGACACTTTGTCCTCATGCCAGATGGAAGTGTTTGTTGAGCAAACTGGAGCGAGAACCTGTATTTGCTGCATACTCCTGTGCATGTTTTCCAGTTCTTCTTTCACTCGTACACACTCTAGGCCATATGCTGACTGCCGCTCCACCTCTGCGCACTCCTTCTCTCTCTCTTTTGCCCTTTCCTCCTCCTCTTCTCTTTCTTTCTCCAGTGTTTGTATCACCCCCTGCACTTTCGCCATCTGCAAGCCAAGAAAACTCAGATCAGGAAACATCCGTAAGAACCATATGAGCATGTGGAAACCACTCAGGTGTGATCTAAAATTCATATGACCCATACAAAGATAATCAAATTCAGTTAGAATAGAATAATAGAATCTTTATCTAGAGCAACATGAGGTTAAGAGTCTTTCACAAGAGAATAAAATGGGGATTGTTATAGGGTGTTATTTCAATCTGATTTCTAGTTCAGTGCCAAGAGTAAATTGGTTTCCCACTACACTCAATTACCAGTAATGTTGTCGCAAAAATACATTTATAAAGACATCTTTTTTTTCTGTGATTTGTAATTATCTTATACTACCATTAAAAAATTTAGGGTCCATAAGATTGTCTCTTTTTTTTAAAGAAATATATATATTTTTTTGCATGTAAATTGATTTATGTTATAATGTATTTTTATATCAAACAAATGCTGTTCTTTTGACCTTGAAAGGATCATGAAACCAGTTTCTGTGATAATATATATATATATATATTTTTTTAATTGAGCAGCAAATCAGCATATTAGAATGATTTCTGAAGGATCATGTGACACTGAAGACTGGAGTAATGATGCTAAAAAAAATAAATTCAGGAAAGAAAATCCTTTGCCATCACAGCAATAAATTAAATTTTAAAATAAAATAAAATAGAAAACAGTTTATTTAAACTGAAAACATATTACACAATATTATGTTTTTAAGGTATTTTGAACAAATAAACTTGTGGAAATAAGAGACTTCTTTCAAACATAAAACATTTTTTGACCCCAAACTTTTAAACGGTAGTGTACAAAACTAGTGTGTATTACAGTGAAAAAATATTACAAACGTATTATATATGACTTGCAGTAGAAGTGTCTGAATGCTATTAACGCCACTGTATGTACGTTATCTCTGTGGTGTAGTAAAAAATGCAGGGCAAGCACATATTTCACTGTATATTGTAAAAGCTACATTTGTAAAAGCAAAGAAGCCTGATGGCCCGTTTAGGGATCTTGTTGATAAATACAAACTACATTTTAATAAGCTCAATAAGGTGTAACAGGAAATTGAGTCATCTGTGTGTAGCAGTGATTCTCAGTTACTGGGTCATGTCCCATTCTTGTCCCCATAGGGCTGTGGATAGCCAGTCCAACAAAAGAGAACCGCCAGTTAAACAATAAGCAATGTTGAAGCGATTGAAACAAGAGGGCATAAATTGTTTGAATCACAGCAATGAGAACTGTTAGTTCATTTCTAATAAAACAATTGCTTATGAGTATAACTTATTATCACTTTAATGTCAGCAATTCAGCAGTACTGTCACACTGTGTGTTCTTCATTCTCAAAGTTTTGCCAAAGTGACAGCATGGTGTCACAGCGTGAATCAGATTACTCGCCTTTCAGTCCTGTTAATTTGCTCACAAAGTTAACATTTGTGAAATGGCCTTCAGGATTCATTAATCACTTTGCAATTAAAATCACAGGTGCAATCACATAAATCACAGGTGCAATTTAATCGGCATTTGTGCCATTAAAGTCTATGGCAGCCCATAGAACCATATGGTAAAACATTTTCACACAGATAGAGGACAGTCTGAACATTAACCAAATTTTGGAGTCTCTAACTCAATCCATCTAGCCCCACCAACTGTCCAAATTTGCACTCATGTATATCTTTTGAACAGTAAGGGCTAGAATAAAAATAAAATTTTCCTGATAATTCAATTGTACCCTATGATATCATTTCAATCATGAATTTTTAATTTTTTCCAACAAACCTACTTTTTAGAACATACCTTTTGTTCAATTTTCATGAAAATTGAACCAGATCATCTTCAGACTGTCACGTGTCAGTGTTTTTTTGGACTTTCAGTTTCTATTTTGATTGGTTCATGTTCTCCTTTGTTCTTTACCCGCCACTCCTTCATATCCATGGTTACTGTCATTATCAGTTCAGTTGTGTCACCTGTTTAATCATCATCGTCATCTGTATCACCTGTGTTCTATTAATCAGTGTCATCTGTGTTTGTATTTAAGTTCCATCTGTTCAGTCAGTGTTTGTCTTATCTCCATTATATTTAGTGTGTGTTGCTGCCTGTTCTGCTGTCCGTTTTGTAAAATATCCTTGTCTCCGTCTGCCTTCCTGCAACCAACCGTGACAGAAGATTTGACCAGCCCGTAAGGATGACAGGGGTATATTTGTCGCCATAGCTCAGGAGAACACACAATTGTTCTCCTTTGTGGAGAACTTTGTTTGTCGAGCCGTCACTAGCCCCCTTGACGATGAAAACCTCAAGCTGCTTTTCTGGATCGGGGCCAATTTCCACCAGGCCATCAACCTCCTAAACACCGATGGACTAAGCTGGAGGGAAGCCATCGCCAGGTGTTTGGTGAGCGCCGCATCCCGATCCAGAGAACAACTACCATCACCAGCAGCCGCCGAGATCACCCTTCCAGAGACTGTTCACGTCATGCCTGCCGATCCAGAGACTGTTAACGTCATGCCTGGCGATCCAGAGACTGTTCACGTCATGCCTGCCGAGCCAGAGACTGTTCACGCCAAGTCAGCCATGCCGGTGTATTCGGACAAGATGGCCACTGCGCCTGATTACGAGCCCTCTGCAAAGATGGCTCGGCAAAGACGCCAGAGCCCTCAGCAAAGATGACCGCCGCCTCGCCACCAGAGTCCTCAGCAAAGATGGCTGCCGATGCCACACCACCTGAGCCCTCTGCCAGGATGACTGCCGCCAAGTCAGAGTCTGTTCCTGTCCCAAGACCTGTGTCTGTCCCCGAGCCTGAATCTGTCCCCGACACTCCCTCTCACACCTCCTCCAATCATCCCTTCCTCAACCACGCAGTCGCCACCTCCTGCTAGCCCCACAGCTCACCCACATGCCACCTTCAGTGAGGTGAGCTCGCGGGTCTATCTGTGTTCAGCTCCAGCATGGTTGGTGGATCCCCGATCTCCACCTCCGGCCTTCGCGACCAGGACTCCACCTCGGCCCATCGGTTCATTAGATCAACCTAGACTCCTACCTCCCTCATCTCCACCATGGCCCATCAGTACACCAGCTCCGCCGGGCTCCCTCGTCTCTACGGTTTAATTACCGTTAAACATTCGTTTTGGAAAATATCCTCGTCTGCCTTCTTGCAACCAATGTAGCCAATCAGCATCCTCAAATATATTCCGAAAAGGGTGATTATTACTAGCAAATTTGCAATCGTTTAATTCACGCAAACTTAAGGACTGGGTTTAAAGGTAGTAAAATGTCACAGGCAACGTTGTGGGAAGATGTGGAGACATAAAAGGCACAATTAAACATTGATTTATTGAAACAAACTGTTTGAAACAAACAGTCAGGCATCCTAGGATTGGATTTGTTTAAGGACTGTCCATTGTGGGATTTGAACCTACAACCTTTTGGTAACCAACTTAGATCATTAGCCTCTAGGATACCGCCGCTACAATCCAGACATTTGACATGACATGACAAATGGTTTTCTGATATATAGCAGAAACTTTGATGAGGCTTGCTTCTCTGCGACACAGCACTGAAACAACAGTCTCATTCCAAGCTATCACTTATCAAGTGGCTTATCAAGGCCCTCTGCCTAGGGCACTGCAAATGTTCTTTTTGTTTTCTCATTTATCATGGTCATGTGGAGTGCTCTGGGCCTCTTAGTCTGTCTCTGTGTATTTAAGCAGAAGGACTGTTCCCTTTGCCTGAGCCTCAAACCACTTTGAAAGAGCTTGAAACGTATATAGTTCAAGTTATTTGTGGTGACCTGATTCATTAGTAGGTCAGCAATATTATGCAAACATATCTAAGACTGTTTTGGTTTTTGAGAGGATAAAAGAAAAAGGACCAAACATATTCTGTGTTAATCTTTGTAATAACTTACGTCTGTTTTGCACAGCTGTAGTTGGTTGCGTAGCTCGTCCCTCTCTGTCTCTAAAGCCTTTCTCTCTTCTTCTTCGGTTTGCATCTGCTCCTCAGACTGCATTCAAACCAACACAATAAAAAACTATTATCTCATTATTTCATAATTAACAAAAATATCAGATCATACATCAGATCTTTTAAATACTACTTTTATTAGTTACTTGTTCTGTTTTAAAGGGGGCAAATAGTCCACATCTTTGTCTACATCAAATTTTTTCCTTCCCTGAAGTCCACTTACCATGTATGCATTTTGTAGAAGCTTTCATCCAAAATGACTTCCATTGCATTTAAGTTACACATTTTTCTCAGTTCATGCAATCCCTGGAAGTTGAACCCATGAACTTAGTCTTACAACATTCATGCAATACTGTTTTGGGTAAAGAAACACTTGTACACAATTAGGAACTTTATAGAAAAACTCTTTCTTGTAACAAAATGATTATAATATAGAATTAATTAAATATTACATAACCATGTTCCACTTTCTCTAACGCTTAGAATTAGTTCTCCCAAAAAGAAAATTTATTTCATGTCTTTCTAAACCTTCTTCCTTTCTTCTGCGGAACACATAAGGAGATGTTTCTCTTTTCCAGATAGTTGAATGTTGCGAAAGTTGCTTTTTTTTCCATAAAACAAAAGACAACTTCAATTTCAGTCTATGGCTTCAGATAGAATATAGTGCATGAGTTTTATGGACTTTTGCCATTTTTATTGTGCTATTTTTTTTCTTTTTGGAGCTTGAAAGCCCCTGGTTCTCATCCACTTTAATTACATGAAACAGAGTAGTGTGTTTCATGGAAGAAAAAAAGTAATGTGGGAATAACATGATAATGAATAAATGATGAAAGAAGTTTTACGAGTCAACTAAACCTTTAAATATAAGCCTTTTTTAGTTTCTGTACCTTTAAGAGTTTTTATGCAACTGACTTGTTATGATATGATGGCTAATCTCTGTTCATAAGGGTGGGCCAAGTTTTTGAATGCTGAATATGCGTCATATGTTAATGTGGTTCTGATTTTGAAATGACCCATTTTTGCAGCTTAGTTTACACAATTTGTCTAAATGGACTGGGTTTGG
Source organism: Siphateles boraxobius (assembly GCF_051911475.1). Classification (NCBI taxonomy): domain Eukaryota; kingdom Metazoa; phylum Chordata; class Actinopteri; order Cypriniformes; family Leuciscidae; genus Siphateles; species Siphateles boraxobius. Next base: position 1,184,922 of record NW_027508721.1, on the reverse strand, counting down.
AGCTTTGTATTATGAATAATGATTTATGTCTATATACACAGCAACAAAGAAAATTATTTTTATGTCCCCTATAACAGTAAAGACTAGTATAAAAAGACAGATTATGTTGGTTATATACTTTAAGACATTTTTTAAATCCTATGGTCAATCTTTTAATCACCTTTTTTATTGGAAAAATGAACATAAACACATTGGCCATTTAAATATCGCAAACAATATAATTGGCATTATATTGCCAAACTATATAGACTTTATGTAGCCCCGCCCCTTTTCAGCACTGCGCTCATTGTCTTTTGTGTTCCGGTCCGTATTTTTACAGCGATCCTGCGTATTTATAAATGAATGGCTCGTTTTAAAATCTTCCCTGTCTACTTACATTTGTTAAGACATCTCCTTTAAACATTACAATCCTCATGATAACTTTCGTTAACTTTACATGAAGTAAATCCACTTCAAAAGCTAATTAGTCCTGGACAGCAATGCCATAGAAATATAAAGAGCGACCGCAAAAATGGAAGTTCAAAGACAATATTCTAAAGATGGCTGTGCCCTCGTTTCTTTGGCGCCTAAGGCCTATAAAATCAACATCAAATTGAGAATCAAATCAAGAGAGGAATCAAACCAGAAAGTCAGTACTGATAGCCAGCCCTTCACACTAGTAGCTACAGGAGCAAATGGGAAGGTATGAAATTATTCCCCAAGCTAATGCATCAAGATTTCTGTCATGAAAAGTTTCCATGATAACAGCAGCAGAAATCTGTTGTTGTACCTGCTGTGTCTTCTTCTTCTCTGCATCCAGCATCGCGTGCGCATGCCGCAGCTCACTGGCATGTTTGCGTATCACTTCTTCCAGTGCTTTCCGAAGCTGTTCTTTAAGCCTTACTTTCTCTTCTTCCATCTTCTGCTGCACCTGCTTCTTCTCTTCTTCCAGTTCCTGTCTGTCATTCTTTCTTTCACTCTCCACCTCCTGCTGAAGGCGCCTGATCTCCTCAGTGTGAGCACGCTGCAGCTCCAGACGCATAGAGGATAGAGCATCTGCATGCTGAAACCCACACACAACGCTTAATGATATAAAACTGTAATCCTGTAGTTTCAAAAGAATGACAAAAAATGAGGTGTCAGTTTTGATGTTTTAAGATGTTCTAAGGGTTTGGCTGTTTCGGTGCAACTAACTCATGCTTTTAAAACAACATTTTAAAGTGTGTTTGATGGAGAACCTGTGGAGTAGTTTCCCAGTGTTTATACTGTTCTTATGTAATGTTTTAAATATTAGGTGGGGTTCTCTGTTTTATTTCCTGTAAGGAAAGGCCTATAACGATTGCTCATTTTAGCTATTTATGGAAATGTTTGTGCAAATCTATGTTGGTTTTATCCATTCTAATTTATTGTACTTGCTAATTTGTTTTAACTCTTGTTCTTAAAGGGTTAGTTAACCCAAAAAAGAAATGATCCCATGATTTACTCACCCTCTAGCCATCCAAGGTGTATATGACTTTCTTCAGCCTAACACAATCAGAGTTACATTAAAAATATATAAAAAATATCCTGGAGTTTTTGAAGCTCCAAAAAGCGCATCCATTCATCATAAAAGTAATCCATACGGCTCCAGGGGGTTAATAAAGGCCTTCTGAAATGAAGCGATATGTTTTTGTAAGAAAAATATCCATATTTCTAACTTTATAAACTATAATCACTGGCTTCTGGTAACAGTTTTACGCGAGTCAAGTTCCAGCCGAAGAGTGACCTCTGACCCGACATATGACGTGGGATGTAGGAGTAGCGTAAGCTTAGGTGAGAGTAGATGCAAATAGGGCTGGGCAACAAACTCAAGCTCCTGCGACATTTTTCTTTAAAAATTCTCATTTTAGACTTCTAATTTGTGACCGGGGTTTTGTTTTGCTCTATCCTCTGCGCTTCCACATTCGTCAATTGCCGGACCTAGACTCACGTACGGCCGTTACCGAAAGCCAGTGATTATAGGTTATAAAGATAAAAATTCGGATACTAGCTTCGTTTCGGAAGGCCTTTATTAACCCCATGGAGCTGTATGAATTTACTTTTTACACCTAGGATGGCACCTAAAAAATGAAGCTTTACCAGGCACAAATAGTCCTCACTTTAGATGAGCTCACAAAAATAGTTGAACCTGACAACTACTAAATGTTTTATAACTATCTGAATTAATCATGAATCACAGTAGGAATACGTGTTAATAAAGCATTTATTAACACACTGAGTAACTATTAGTATATGTCTAAATAATAAGTTTAAATAGTTTATTAATCATTTACTTGCACTTGGTACATGATCTTTAACTATTTACTAATGCTTAACTAATGATTCATAGCATGCAGTTAGTATAAAGTGTTACACTGTTATCTTTTTTCTAAAACAACTTAGTTAGTATTTTTTTATATTTCTATATAGCTTTAATTTATTTTTTATTTCAATTTTAGTCATTTTAGTACTTAATCTTATTTCAGTTAGTTTCCTAGGCAATATTTCTTAAATCAATAGATCTAAGTTTTTCATCTAATATTTATATATATATTTTTTTTTCTATTACTGAAAATGATTTTTAACAGTTTTAGTTTAAGTTAACTTTATCATCATTGCTGACACGCCTCCAAACTCAAAAAAAATCCTGAGTTTTCCCACTTGCAATTATGACACTTGGTGCCGTTCATGTGCATTCAACTCATAAATATAATCTTTCCAACATAACTTGAATGCAACATTAAAAGCGTGTGGGCATGGCTTGCCTGTTTGAGCATGCGGGCGTGGTCATTATATCGGCCATTGTTCTGAAGCTCCAGCTCTTTGTTTCGAATCTTGAGACGACTGAGTTGAGACCTTATCTCTTCCACTTCAGCAGAGACCCTCACCTGAGATGAACTCTGACTCATTAACTCCTCTGCAGAAATGAAAAAGATGATGATTAGATCAAAGGAAGTAGAACAATCAGTGAAGAAGCTTGTAATCACAACAGTCATATGACAAAGACAATAATTTCAACAGATGAAAAAAAAAAAAAATCAAACAGACTGTAAACGATGAGTGCTGACAGGAAACTATCAGCTTATTTAATACTGAAATGCAGTAGACGTTTTATACGATAATTAAGGCTGTTAACTTAATGTTAAATTAGTACAATTAATTATATATAAAATAATTCATTAAACATTATGCATTTAATCATGCAATGTAATCCTATGTTTAATTTCTGTAAAAATGTATAACCCTACACTCAGAGCAATTCAAGCTTGAAGTACCACAATTATGCTTTTGCTTTGATTCGTGAGATGCAGACAGACGCAGCGCAAATGGAATGGAACAGAATTCTAAGAACTAGAGATACATTTTCAAATTTGAACTTGACAGCGAAAACCACTCAAAAAAGGGATGTATTTTTTTACAGTCTATGGATGTGACACAGCATGCAAAGAGGCCATCTGATACAAGTCTACAACCAAAAATTATAAAACAATACTGACAAAACACTGAAAATGCTTCTTGTGTGAAGGTCACATAAGTTTACCTTAGACAGACTGACAAACTCGATTTCAAAATGTACGTCTGTGGACTGTAAACTTCTGTTTAATTATATGGAAATAACAAAACAAACCTATAGATATACTAACTTTGTAAAGCATCTTTTAATATAGACTACTTAATGATTTACCAGGATGTCTTTAAAATATATTTATTTAGCGGCAGTAAATACTAATTTAAGTAATTCATTTGATAATAATTATTCAGCAGATGCAAATAATTTGATCAATAATGATAGGAAAATAGATACACAACATGCCTTCCACTGTGCATGTGTACCTGACTTGCTCTGTAGCTCATTCTCTTGCAGTAGTAAGCGTTCTTTGGCAACAGCTAACTCCTCCTCTGCTTTCTTTGCTACAACCTCAGCCTCAGCCACCCGGCGTCGCCCATCCTCCAACTGCTCCTCCATGTCCTGGAAGAGAAATTAATAATTGAATAAGCATAACTATTGCAATTGCTTATAATTAGGTTTAGAGCATGCCCTAACCCGAAGTATTAACTTTCAATGTATTACTTGTACTGTTTGTGATATGGACATGAATGATACTTCAAATCATGAGGCTCATTGAGGAAAAAATATATAACTTGTACTGAAGGAAGCACCAAAGCTGTATTTATTCTAAAGAATAAAATTATTATTAACTGCTATTTTCTTGTTTTTAACTTAAGAATAAAGTTAAGAATATTTTGTGCACCCAATTTCTTTAGAGTGTTGACGCTTTGCAAGAATTATGATATTATTATACTCACCCTTCAACCATCGAACATTAAAAGGAAATATTTAAAAAGTGATTCCTCTCATATTGAAAGATTTACCTGCCTAAGAAACATTCCAGTAAACACCGATAATAGGGATTAGAAGTGACAGAAGACGACAATTAAAAAAAAATGTCTTTGTTTTTTATGTATTTTATGTACCCTATAGGGCATGTTTCTGGAGTATGTTATTTTGGGGTTTTTGAGATATTTTGGAATGAACTTGATTCAGTCATACACATTTATATATTTGTAATTGTAATTTAGCTCTTTCTTTCATTTCATAATTAGTTTCTTTTATCTTTGTTGTTCAGTTGGAGGCTTTAAATAAGCCCTTTTGGGTTTTCTGCCTCTCCTTGCACAGTATATGGATTGTACTTTCTTGATTTTATTGAATATATTTTATATTCGTGCAAAATAAATAAACTAAAAACGTAAGGATTTGGGGAGAAAAACAAGAGATTCTTAGTGCATTCCAGTGAATTATTGATGGGATATCGTAAATTAAATCGGGAGAGCAACAGAACAAAAATGGAAAAAAAGAAAATAATCAGGAGGAAAAGAATGCAGCGTATGAAGAGAGCTTCCCATAGATATTCTTGTTTTACCATGTCACATTAAAATACCAAGTGTTACGTTATTTTCCTGACATCTGAAAATAGAGCATGAAGGACAATCATAAGCACAACCTTATGATATGATTCAGTCTTCTTTAAAGGGTAACTAAACCCTAAACCAACTTTTTTTAGTTAATGATCTGTAAGAATGGGGCTTTATTAGTGCTGTTCATTGATTTGAGTAACTTTTTTGACATTTGGGTATAAAGTTTTTTAATTCTACAATATATGGTGTAAAAACGTCTGAGTGCTGCCCTCTTCAGGTTGAATAGTGGCTACTGCAGTTGAATTTTCCTATTGGATGTTTGCGGTGGTACGTGACGTAGCGGTTGCAGGTGACGTTAGCAGGTTCCAGCTCACCACGCCCTTGGTACGAGCTACCACGCCCTTGGCAGTATAAAAACCATCTTGTTTCGTCAAAACCACTGTAGCGAGTCAGGAGTTGGAATTGCCAGTATTGAAAACGATCAGGATAGAGTATTTTAGCATCTATTTAGAATAGCATTTATATAGTTATTTAGATTATTTCGTGTAGCCTAGGTAGTTAATTAGCATATTTGTTAGTGTAGTATTGCACGGGCGTCAGTTTGGTTTGAAATGTGCTGGGGACAGAGATGCATTCGGAAGTGGATTTTCAGAAGTGCTGGGTACAAACTTGTCAAACTGTGCAGCCTATCTGCTCAACCCGTAAATACATGCATCGATCAGCAAATTTTTTTTGAGTTCTTAAATGGTCTAGTGGTAGATCTTTTGCCAGTGTGTCAGAGGTTACGGGTTCTAATCCGCACTCGTATAGTTTTTTTTCTCTCATCATAACTGAATATGTTCATCAGTGATTACAGTCTATATCAAGCAGGGACACCTTTGTGTGCATTTTATTTTGTGATTTCAGTCTCCGGCTCCGCAACGGCGATAGATTGAAGAGCGCGTACGAGTGAAGACTGCGTGAGCCACAAGAGAACACTGTATCCATGACACTGATAGCAGCGGCAAACGAGCGCTCAGCTTAATTTCAAAAACAACACATTTTAGCGCTAGATCTCTTTTTTAATAGCAAACTAAATTACTGCTCTGGTAGTTAACTGGAGATGTTTTATTTATTTGTATTAGGTACATCCGTGTCTTAATGTTTCCGCTCAGCCCCGCCCTGGGTTCGTCCCCTCTATCTCCGCTGGGCTTTTCCAGCATTTTTCAAATATTGGCGGTGGGTAGAGTCAGGCTCTGACCAGGGGTTTAGTTACCCTTTTTTGGAACTTCACCAAACCAGAAGTGCTGAGCGCAAAAGAATGCAACAGACTGCTCCATCTTGAGACATGTACTTTAAAAACAACTATTTAAAATACATACCTCATTACAAAATACGACTCAAGAGTACTGTACTCCTGTCAATCCAGTCACAATGGTAAAAGTGTGCGTGTTTAATTTATTATGATTATTATGAGTGGCAAGGGGGGCGTGGTTTAGCGAAGTCTGTGACGGGAGAGAGGATCAGGAGACAGGTGGTGCGTAAGTGGGTTAAGAGTGAATGACAAACACCTCTGTCTTGTTTCACTAATTGGCGTGGAGAGACCGGATAAAAGCCGCTGGGAAATGAGACCAAGAGGAGAGAGGATGAGACCAAGAGGAGAGATCATGTGGGTGAACGTGTGGGTCCAAAGAAACGCCAAAAGAGTGTGTATAGAGAGACTGTGCCAAGGAGAAAGCCCAGAGAAGGTTGCAAGAACGATTCCTTTTCGAGGTCTCTCGTATTGCGTAAGTTAGCTTACGCAATGGGGAAAACACTTTTTCTCGAGAATATTGAAGCCAAACTTTTAAAATGCAGAGCAGCTGAACAGCAGATATATAGCTGAGCGTCTAGCGTGCTCATTGGCTGTGCTGCGGCAACTGCACGAACCTATGGCGAGTCGGCCAAGATGCGCGAACCAATCAGGTCACTTCGCGCCAGAGCGCGTCAGAGCCCGCCAGTATGGGAGTGGCTTATTGCTATATAAGCCCCCATTTTCGCCATAGAATTCAGATTTAACCTCCTTCAGCAAGTTATCACTTCGCTGACCTCTGGTTGAGAAGCCTTCACCGTCGCCGTCGAAAAGCCTTTAGCGGAACAAGCCACCTGCTAAGCAGTTCTGAGGATGCTGGCTTCCTGGTTTTCACTGGACGCTGCCTTCAGCCCGCTGTTCTGCTGTGCCATCCGGCGCGCATATATCCTTTTAAACAAAACTTAGTGTGTTCGCCGCTGCGAATCACTATCTAAAAGAGCATGACCACGCTGAAGCTGCACTCTCCGCCACCCTGCGGATTCGATTGGCCAGCTTTGCCGCCGACGACACCGCGCCTTCTGATTTTCCTTTGCTCGGGCCGTGCAAGAAGAAGCGCTGTGGACAAAGGATGCCAGAACGGACAGGTGCGAGCGAGAACACGCGGGCCCAGTCCCCGCGTGCCTCATTCTCACCCAGAGAAACCACCTCGCCGGTCCTGTTTACACAGGCAGACCAGCGCCCCTCTCAGCGAGCGGCCGCTCTCTTCTCTTTTGGGGGATCGGATGAGGAGGAAGAGAAGGATGACAGCCTTTCCCTTGCTGCATCCGAATGTGAGGGATGGATGGGCTCCATGACAAACCCTTCATCCTAAACACAAGCCAGAGCTAGCAGCGTGAGAGCCAGCCTTGACTCTGAACTTCTCCGCGTGCTAACTAAGGGCTCAGCTCAATCTGCGCTTGCTGAGAGCGGTACACATGCCATCATTCTGAACCAGGGTGCGGATATGCTATCCAGAGACAATGTCCCCCCGGGAGAATGGTCTCTTTACCCGAAAACGGTTCAGCTGATATGGAGCATCTTCGGCGAGGCAGAGATCGACAACGCTTCAGAAGACAACGCTTGTTGCCGAACATTTTTTTCCAAAGACAGGGATGGGCTGGCCCAGAACTGGCCAGGCAGCCTGCTGTATGTATTCCCTCCGGTCACGATGCAACCTCAGGTCATCGAATGGATCAGGGAAAGCAAGTGTGCAGTGCTCTTGGTAGCCCCGCTCTGGAGGAACCAGCTATGGTTCTCCGAGTTGACTCAGCTGCTGGAATCAGCCCCATGGCCGATACCGCTGAGGAGAGACCTCCTCACGCAGGCTAACGGGACGATCTGGCATCCCCGTTCCGACTTGTGGGCCCTCCATATATGGCCCCTCAACGGGTATCCGGGAACCTTCCGGAAAGGGTCTAAATACCTTTACTGAAGCAAGAGGGCCTTCAACCAGACGACCTAGTCATACGCTTCCTCAAGGGGGCCAGAAGGCTAACCCCCCTTCTGTGCCTATCTGGTACCTCTCTACAGTCCTGGAGGCCATGAAAGGGGCCCCTTTCGGTCAAAACTGCTCTCTTGCTAGCACTGGAATCAGTCAAGCGAGTGGGTGATTTGCAAGCACTCTCAGTGAGCGCTTCCTGCCTTGAATTCAGGCCCAACTACTCCTGAGTCGTCCTTAAGCCAAGGCACGGGTATGTTCCTAAAGTTTCTCTACTCCGTTCAGAGCGCAAGTAATTTCGCTGTCAGCTCTTCACTCGGCAGAAGATTTCTACACGAATCTACTTTGCCCTGTGAGGGCTCTCAGAGTCTATTTGGAGCATTCTGCCCCCTTCAGGCAGTCAGAACAGCTCTTCGTATGCTTCGGTGGCTGCACCAGAGGTTTCGCGGTCACGAAGCAGAGACTGTCATGTTGGATAGTTGATACTATCTCGCTGGCTTATGAGTCCAAGGGCCTCCGTTGTCCCATAGGCATTAGAGCTCATTCCATGAGAGGCATGGCCTCGTCATAGGCATGGTCGAGTGGAATACCAATTGGAAGATATTTGTGCGGCGGCCGGCTGGGCCTCACCGTCCACATTTATGAGGTTTTATAACCTGGAAGTTCCCGCAAGCAAGGGTTCTTTCCGTATAAATTCAATTTAGTCGATTTAGAGTCGATTTAACCTGAATTCTATGGTGAAAATGGGGGCTTATATAGCTAGAAGCCACGCCCATACTGGCGGGCTCTGACGCGCACTGGCGCGAATTGACCAGATTGGTTCACGCATCTTAGCCAACTAGCCATGCATCCATGCAGTTGCCGCAGCACAAGCAAACAGTAAGTTGTTCTTAAGAAAATATTTGAGAATTCAATAATTGCACTTAGGAACAATCTTATGAACTTTACAAATTTTCTAAATATTCTAAACATTTATATGATTATCTTAGAAATTTCTTTTATTTTTCTTACTTTAGAATACATTTTCGTGAATCTGATCTCAGAATATCACTTTTGGGTAGGATCTTTTAACTAGGAACAGTACTGATCCACAATGTGATTTCTGACTTGATGCAGCCTGAATCATAAAAACACAGTGTTCATTTGTTGGCCATATGGGAATTGGCCCCCTGACTGAGCCTGGTTTCTCCCATGGTTTTTTTCTCCATTCTGTCACCTGATGAAGTTTAGGTTCCTTGCCACTGTCACTTGGGGGTCACTTAGGTGGCTTAGTCAGTTGGGGACACTTAATATACAACAATATTATTGATCTGACACTACTGACGCTGTTGTATTAGACCTGAACTGAGATAGACAATGACATCACTGCATTCCGCAGAGCTGGTTTATAGATTAAATTAACTAATTTAATAATTGGTGATCTTTACAATGGAACTGAATGACAGTATTTTCTTTTAACACCTTTTAGCATTCATTTGCATCAATTAATCATTTTTCTGTAATCACTGTAAAGCTGCTTTGAAACAATCTGTATTGTATAAAGCGCTTTATAAATAAAAGTGACTTGACTTGAGCAGTAAGCAACTACCCAGAACACCCTAGCAACCACAAAGCAACACATTAAAAACCAATCTGAACACCCTAGCAACAACCTGACAACCACCAAAACACCACTCACATCATGTTGATAAACAAAAAAAATCTAGTTGTCCGCTATCCTGCTGGATCCTCTTATTGGATCACCTCATAGCAGAAATGAACAACCAAAACTGCATCATCTGTCAGGCCCATGAAGTCCAAAATGATATTAATCAGCCAATTCTGACCACCAATGATATTAATCAGTCAATTCTGACCACCCCATGAAGACTTTGGCCAAATTCCAAACGGAAGAGAGCATCCCTATGGCCTACTCCCTTCAGAGGGCAGAGCCCTTGAAGTGGGGACTTTGCCATTTTGTAGCCGTTTGGAACGCGCCTGGTGAAAGGAGTAACGAAGACAACGTAATTTCCTCATTATCTTCACCTGTGATGTTCCCATGACAACTCAGCAAGATGTCCATCAGCTGAGTAGCTGTTTCTTACGACAGAAATGTCTTATTATTGCTGTTAACATAAATGTTGCAAATATATATACATTTGATTTTATACAAAAAAAGGTTGTAAAATATGCGTTATATATCTGCGTTTGAGTGTATTTCGTTGCTCTCAACTTTAAAACTTGCTTCTCTTCTTTGGACCCTATATTACCTAACACATTTCTTACCTATGAAACTTGTTTAAACATAACATAACATAACAAAAATTTGTGAAATACCAATAACAATTTATTACATCACAGCAGCTGCTCTGAGTTTGCAGATCTGAGGTGCCTCTGAATACTTTTCTCTGAAGGATGTCAACCCAAAGCAGAGAAGAGAGGGTGTTACTCATCTCACTCTGTCTAGCATTTTAAGTCACGTCTAATGCGCATCAGCCGCAGTGTATGTAAAAAGCTGCGTCAGAGATGGTGGAGTCAATGTTGCATGCCTAGCAACTCTTATTTATTTATTCACTTGGGTTTATCCTGTTCTAAATACAAAGTGTAATGACTTACTTTTGGGTCCCACATAAAAAAGCCTATGCTATTTTTATTTTCTGCAGGTTCTGTGCAGACACCACTGTAGAAAAACTGGCTGTAGATCTGTGGGGTATTGTCACAGACTGTTTAAGTCGGGTATGCCATCTGTTTCTGCACAGCTGTGTGTGTCTGAGTGACGGTAATTGTGGGTGTTTGTCTGATCCCTCTAATCTCTGTCTCAATTAGATTCGGAAGTGTCAGTCACAGCGGTAATTACTGCTCCCTTACAATGAGACGAACACCCCGCTGAAAGGTCAGTTACACATGGCCACTGAACTAAATTTATGTGAATTGGCTTGTAAAGCAATTCTGATTTGTCTGTACACAATGATTTTTTCCCCTCTATCCACCATATAAATATCCATGAATTACCAGGTCTGGAAGACACAATTTCCAGTTTTGGATAAGGCTTGTTTTTGAAATGTAAAAAGAAAACATGAAAATCTCACTAGACAGCAATATTACTCGACAGCCCTGATAAATCTAACAAACATAAAATACCATACCTAAAATTACTCTCAATTTCGGCTGGTCCCATCAGGGATCTCCACAGCACGCAGCTCCATCATCCACATATTTATTTGGGATGTTTTACGCAGGAAAACTAAACACCCAAAAAAAACTGCAATAAAACTAATGGTCATATATTACAAACTAAAACTAAATTGGTTAAATTGGTTTTAAATTCATTAAAATTAATAATAATGATGATAATAATAATAATAATAATAAATACATTAATAATAATAAAAATAAAATATAATGATTTTTTTTCCGGTGGCCAGGACTAGTATTTAAAAAAATAACTTATTCTTTAGTCTATTATGGGAGTAAAACACTTCCAATGTTAATAATTAAATAACAATTTCTTTAAAAATATATAGTAATTAAAAATACCCCAAAATGAACACAAAGACAGTAGAAAGGAAAAACATTCAAGATAAGAAATATCTAAGGGTGTAAAGATTGTCTCAATTCACCTGGCATGGGCAGATGTGTCAAAAATTGAATTTTGGACCCTGTGTTTATGTATTCATGTGTACCTCTACTCTCTCCTGAAGTTTGCCGCAGTGTCTGTTGCTCTCATTCAACCTCTGTTCTCGAACCTCCAAGTCTGTCTCTGCTTTTCTCAGCCTCTGCTGAAGTGTTGCATTCTGGGACTTGCGGTTTTCTTGCTCTCTCTGGTGCCACTGGTTGATGTGTTCATTAAGGCTCTGTTGTAGTGTCTTCTTGGCTGCCTCCTGCTCCTCCCTCCTCTCTTCCTCCACGTCTTTCACTCTCTTCTTCCACTCCTCCAAATCTCTCTTCCATTCCTTCTCCACTCGCTCCTTCTCCTCCCTCAGAACCTGTAGCTCCTTTCTCACTGTTTTCAACCTTTCTTCACACTCATCCTCTACTCTCTTTCTCTCCCGTGACTCTCTGTTCCTCTCTTCTGTTTCTCTATTCCTCTCCTCGATCTCTCTCTTCCTCTCCTCCTCCACTCTATGCATCTTCTCCTCCTCTCTCTTTCTCTCTTCATCTCTGGCTCTGCGTAGCTCTTGGCACTCGTTCTCTAAGCACATGTTTTCTTCTTGAGTTTGTTGCAGTAATTTGTGTTTGTTGTCTCTATCTGTAAGCAGATTCTGGTAGTCTCTGCGCAGATCAGATGTCTCTTGGGTTAGCATAGCTATCCGCTCCGCAAACTCTATTTCAGTCCTCTGTTCACGCTCCTCCACCTGAAATGGACACACATTCACACATCCTAAGAAAACGAAGTGATTCAATCCAAGTTGTATTTAATATACATATAATGAATCCATAAACAGAAGATATGTGTATGTTTGACCACTTATGTTTATACTTCCTCTACGGTGGCCTGCAGCTCTAGAAGGCGTGTCCTCAGGATAGATGCTGACTCCTCCTCTTCCTCATCCTGACCTGTGGTTGGCTGGAGGCTGCCCTGTGTCTCCGTGGCAACGCGGCGTAACGATTGCAGAGTTGCCTCTTGCTCCTCATTCTTAGTGTTCAAAGAATAAATGACCTATACAAAAACAAACACCCGTAAATATTATTAAGATACAGTTATAATGGCAGAACAGCACAGACTTTTTTTAAATCCACATTGTGGATTGCTGTGCCTGTATTCCAGGTGTACAGTGCTAAGCTCACAGTCTTGTTTTTGCTGATGAAATCTTCTATCTCTCTGATCCAATCAGTTGTACACCCACAGACTGCAGTTTATCTAGTACATGTGTGTCTGTTATAATGCGCAGATGTCTGTTTTAACCTTGGTTGTGCACAGCTGTTCGAATGTGTTTGGCACTTTGACATTGGTGTCCCATGGCAACACCCAAGCATAAGAGGCACTAATCCCAAGTTTTTGTTGTGAGAATGTCTAGATATGTAAGATAAACTATTTTCATAATATAAAATTAAAACAACATGAAAAGTAGTAAGTTTTAAACACACAAGATATCTGCATCACTCCCTTAAATTGAGGATTTTAAGATCTGTTGAACTGATATTTAATCTATTATAGTAAGAAACTACAATTCCCAATCCCACCCAGTCTCAAACTCCCATATTTTCCCACATTAAAAAAAGTAACATTCCATTAAGTTGTGACACCCAAGAAGAAGCATAATTTGAACCTTTTCTACACTATGCTGGTAAGACAAGTAAATAATTTAATTAGAAATACAGTGTGATGACTGTATTCTTGAATTGTATTCTCTAAATCGTTCAATCCGTTATTGTAAGAAAAAATATTTAAATATTTTTCTTTCATTTATGGAAAATAGAATTTTATCAATTACAAACAAACCAACATTTGGTCCCCAAACAGCTCATGAGTGGTAATTTCATTTAGGCTAAATTTGCAACCATGTTTTCCATTCTGCATAGTTTTATTTTTAGGTCAATTTAACTCTATTTTAATGATTAATGTTGTAAAAAGACTACATTTATTTTGAATGACATTATTTTTTATTCACGTTTGAAAAAACTTCTGAAAAAAAACAGAAAAAAGTTAGTATTTAGTTACTCAGATACATTTTCTGAGGGTTAATCACTTCCATTCACTGACTATTTATTTGACCAAAAAACAACAACAATTTTTACCCTAATTGTGGAAAGTGCATTTGTATATTTGAGACTGGATGTGTTGTAGGCAGCATATGAGAGAGGCCTAATATTATGTGTCACTTTGGCTCTTCATCAATGTGTCCAACCCACAAGTCCCCATGCCTGGGGTGTCATCAGATTCCCAACGTCTCACTCATCCTTTCCAGCGGGTCGTGTGTTACCATGACGCCTCACTGTCTGTCGTTAATCGTCACTGCAGCAGAGCTGGACATTCCGTATGATAAACTGCCAGGAAGTCACTCTATCCTTTTCACTCGCCCGTTTGGCCGTCTCTCTCTCACTATCTCTTTTCCTGGCCCCCACAGTGTTTCTGTAAGCCAACCACCTTCTCTCTCTCTCTGTCTCTCCCATGGCTCCACTTTATAACTTCCATTCTCTGTCTATTTCTCCCTCTCTTTCTCTCTCAGTCCTTGAATATGAACTCTCATGTTTTGCGGTGCACAGAATTAAAGGGAGAGTAATGCCATCTGTACGAATGAAATGTCTGCTAGCTTTATATAGAGTGACAGCACTCATAACTTAACTTGCAGACTGGAATGGAAAGAGAGAGAATTAGGATAAAGAGCAGATTGAAGGAGGAGAGTGAATGATTTTTGTGTACATAAATTAAAATTGAACATAGAAAATGCTGAAATACCTGTCTCTCTCTATATATTTGTCCCTTTTTTCATTCTCTGTAAATGTGGCACCTTGCCACACTAAGGTCCATGCTAATGAAACCTGATACACGCGGTCTTATTTTCCTTCACCCTCCTTAACAGACACAAATGACAGAAGCCCATGCGTTTCTCTATCCATTTGTTAGCATTTCAAAAACTTTATATAAGAGCCATTTCTGGCCCAGCAAGTGAAAATAATGAGTCTATGCACGTGTGTGTTTGTGTGTTAGTGTAAAGGCTCATTATTATCAAAACTGATAACTATAAAGATAACTATACAAGCACTTATATTTTGTTTATTATAACTGTGTGCTGCAATTGCAGTTATGCAGTTATGTCATCTGCTGTATTAAATGCTCAGGCTCTTTAATGCAGAGTGGATTCTGATTGGCTATTAATGTTTTTATCAATCATCAGCCAGAAAAAAATTATGTTATCATTAAATCTGTGGTGTGGACTTCCCTATTCTCATATAGCCTAATTATTGTTATAGGCAAGTTATCATCGTCATTGATGTGAATGACCCTTAATGCTACTGAAAAGTCAAATAAACATGGCTGTGTACTGTTGCTAATATGAGTAACCAGATTTTCTATGTCTAAGGTTTTCAGTTATTTTTGTTTGATTATGAGTGTGAGTTGCCTTTCCTAGCCAGATATGGGACATAATCTGGTCAAGAACTCTCCAAGAGGCCATCTAATATGTAAAGTGACCAACCAAACCTATGGGAGATTGTTTCCTACGAGATATA
The DNA here is from genome assembly GCF_051911475.1 of Siphateles boraxobius. Classification (NCBI taxonomy): domain Eukaryota; kingdom Metazoa; phylum Chordata; class Actinopteri; order Cypriniformes; family Leuciscidae; genus Siphateles; species Siphateles boraxobius. The sequence continues at coordinate 1,169,608 of NW_027508721.1, read as the reverse complement.
AAATCAGAATTGCAAGAAAAAAATTCTTGAATTTTCAAGTTTAGATTTGGCGGATATAAACTCGCAATTGCGAGTTATAATGTCAGAATTGTGGGATAAACTTGAAATTCAGACTTTTTTACTCGCAATTGTGAGTTTATATTTCGCAATTCTAAAATTGAAAATTCAAGAGTTGGGAGATAAAAGGTCACAATTATGTTTTAATTTTTTTTAAAATGTTTTATGTTTTGTTTCTTTTATTCCGTGCATGTGTAATTGCACACAACGCAGAAGTCTAAATGAAAACCAACGCGTAGTGCATAGCGTAGTAGAGGATCCGGCGTAGGTCCGACGCAGAAGTATAAATCAGCCTTAAGCGATGTTGGGTGACATCAGTTCTTGTTGACGTTCGAAGTATTGTCAAACAAAACGGATTGTAGCTAGACCCTCCCTCCTCCTCATCCGTGCACTAGCCCCCCAAACCCCACCCCCAAATCCTTCTTGTCGGTTATTGGCTGGAACAGTTTGTTATGTTTCGTGGTGCGGGTTAGCCCAGTTTGTTTTTGTTGCCGTTTGTGGAGCCTGGGGTGTCTGCAGAAACCACATTTTTTACAGTGTGTTCAGGGGACAGGCAGCTAGCGGATAGTGAGGAGATGTTTAATGTATGTGACAAAAAATGTTTTGGTCTAAAAAACGTGTGACATCGCTTAGAGCACCTTTAAAGGGATAGTTCACCCAAAAAGAAACTTCTGTCATTATTTACTCACTCTAATGTTGTTCCAAACCAGTATTCATTTATTTCTTGCGCTGAATTTTTAAAAAAATATTATATATATATATATATATATAAGAATCAATGAATAATTCAAACAGTGATGTCTATGTAGTGTTTTATTTTTATATTTGATCATTAATTTCTTTCTTCAATGCTACTGTTAAATACACCTACTGTAGCTGAAAAAATAAAGAACTGTATGTTGTGTAGCCTATTTTTATTTGCGCCACTTTGGCCTAATTGTCTGCCATTCTTTTTTCATTTAACATTTTGTTACCTTATAAGGCTTTGTTTTTAAAATACGGAAATTAGTTTGGCTGTAATGCTCAGTCACTTGGAAAATAGTAAAACCAACATGAAAGAGAATCGTGATAAAATCGTGAATCGTGGTTTTCCTGGAAAAAAATCGTGATATGATATTTTTGCCATATCGCCCACCTCTAATCTGGAGCAACAAACATCACAAATATTTTACAAATTCAGTAATTAGTTATTCCTCACAAATGTTCAAAATGTCTACCTGATACTTTTTAAACAATTTTGTTTCCTGTAAGAATTAGAAAAAGACTAAATGTTAGGTTGCAGTCACTCAAAGCAAACAATGCTGTCACGAAAGCATTGTTAGCCAACTATGGTCGCAAATTCCAACATTACCAAGATTGTTAAATGATTATTGGTTTCCAAAAACCATAGTTCCAACACAACACAAACAGCAATGCAAACTTTTGTAGTTGAAGTTACAGCTCTCGACCTGTCAGAAGCATAATTTCTTGTTAGTATGACACATGAACTTAAATAGATCATATTCTTGAGCAAAATAAGCAATCTAGCATGCAGTACATTTTTCATTTCATTTAAATGTACTTTTCAATCTATATATTTTAACCCACAAACAATAAGCGGCCTTTTGAAGAGTGCGCAAGTGCACAAGGTCATGCCACGATTAGTTAAACATTAAAGAAGGCAAAACGACAGGAAACATGTTCGTCACAGCAGTCACTCGAAGAATTATGTTGAGGAGAAAAAACAGCTTTCTGTTATTCATCTAAATTAACTATAATAATCTCACATTAACTGCGATCTCGATTCAATTGCTTAGCAAAAGTTATTACTCTACCTCCTGCACGTGATGTCATTAATGACAGTCCCATTTAAACCAACATGGTTGAAATGATGGAGGTGTGATCATGCTACTACGGTTTTGGAAAACAGATAACAGCTAGTTCATTTCTCCAACGATGCATCATAGTGTTTAAGCAGCGAGTTATGTCATTGTACAGGAAACACACCCCATTCGTAGATCAAATCTCCTACACTCCTGATCGGTAAAAATAGTGTGCCTTGTTGTGTAGCATTACTAAGCGTCACAAACCTGAGCTGAATGTAGAGAGGGTATGACTCAAACATCTGTTCTTATAGACACACACACACACACACACACACACACACACACACACACACACACACACACACACACACACACACACACACACACACACACACACAAAGCTAAAGATAACTAGTAGGAGTATGTTTACATGATGATAGAAAGCAGGATTCCACACAGCTGTGACATTCAAGCTCACAGGCATACTCTCACATACACATGCATACATACACACTCACAACGTGGCAGGTTTGAATTTCGAGTCCTGGCCTATTTTGTTCAGTAACAGTGCTGCCATTTCAAAGTTTCTAACCTCAATGGACCTTAGTCACGCAGATTCCATTTCTTTTTATTTGACAAGAATGAAAACAATGCTTTGAGGGACAGTCCATTCAATAACTTGCACTGGTGTATACCTGGGTATAAAATATGACAAAAACTGCTTTCCAAAATCAATTCCAGAGGAAAACAGCCCATAGAATCGGCTTACATCCCTCACAGCCTTGTTTTCATTCTCAGTAAATATGGCATCTTTCCTTACTTGGTTCCATATTAATAAAACCTGATACACACTCTCTTTAGTTTCCTTATCCCACCTCAACAGACTCAAATGACTGTGTATGCATTAGCCATTAATTGTGTGTTGATATTACAGCCTTTAACCTCTATATTTTCAAAGTTACACTTTATTGTCCAAGGGGATTCATTTTTCACACAATGACAGATATAGTTACGGCCATTGATTTTATCATACATCATCAAGGTGCAGTTTATATTATAACGCATAATTCAAACTGAAACTCCAGTGTTCGACAATAAAGTGTGTAAATGTGTTTGCTTCTATTAGGGAGATTTGCTGATAAAATAAAATGTTGTGCTGATTTAGGCTACATTTGATTTCACGCGTTGTGATTGTGAAAAGCGTGGAGGCTTAACTTTAGGCTGTTTGGTCACTGGTATTGTAACATATGGTTTTAATCCAAACGTTAACTATTTACGTATATTTCATATCATAAAGATATCTGTATAGTTTCCATTTTACCATTTTATAGATAAATGTGAGATCCCTTAACCCTACTCCTAAACCTAAACATACCCATTTTATACAGACTATAAAAAGGATAAAACGTAATGGACAGAGGTGTGTAGGGAAATGGCAGTTTTATTAAAGGGTTAGTTCACCCAAAAATGAAAATTAAGTCATTAATTACTCACCCCCATGCTGTACCAACCCCGTAAGACCTTCGTTCATCTTCGGAACACAAATGAAGATATTTTTGATTAAATCTGAGAGGTGGATCACTGCTACATAGGCTGCCTAAGGGAATGAAACTTGACGGCCCAGAAAGTCATTAAAGAACATGTTTAAATATTCCATGTGCCTACAGTGGCTCAACTATAAGTTTATCAAGCGACGAGAATACTTTTATATATCACATTGCACCTTTAAGTAAGTTCTTTATACACCACTGAAAACATAGTTATGGATGTCATATTGCATTTCTGTTAATAGATACTCAAATTTTTTACACATTGCACCTTTAAGATTTTAATTTTCCTTTATAGTTCTATAGTTTAACCTCCTTAACATTATGGTTTTTGGTTTCATAGTTATACTTCATAGTTGGCCAAGTCAATTTTCAGTGTCATTTTTCACAGTGTCAGACATACACTGCCCGGCCAAAAATATATACTTAAGAGTCTATAATAGGATCATTATTGCAATGATTATTATGTTTCTAGCAGGTTATATGTTTTGGGAACAGTTCTTTTAACCTTAATTGATGGAGCGTGTAGCTTTTCATTTCTTAAACAACTATATAGGAAGACACATCATGGCCATATTTCAGGATGATAATGTCAACGGTTTACGTTCACTTAAAACATAACTGAATGTGTTTACGTGAATATTCACCAAGATCAGCATTTTGACATTTTGTGTGTATTTGACTGTTTAAGGTCAATAAGCACTGAAAAATAACACAATTTAGTACTGAGAGTCAAAAAACGTTGTACTTTGGAATGAATTAAGGAATGAATAAAATGATGCGCAATACGCACAATCCCAAACCAAAATTTAAGCCCTGTAACATCAACAACATTCATCCAGAGCATATGAAACGAGTGAGTGAAGGGAGGTGGGTTTGTGTGTCAACTCGCTGACGGAGAGATAAGAGAGTGAGAAAGCGCAGCTGGTATCTATTCGGTGGAAAATAAGTATTGGAAGCATTTTAGATATTTCAATATCAATATGTATCGAAAATGATATTTTTAACAACACTACATTGCACTTAGTTTATTATTTCAGCTGCCTTTTTAAAAGACTACAATTGAAAAATGTATGTTTTATATATAAAATTCAACTGGCCAAAGTGGCTAGTTGGACAGTAGGAGTGACTGCGTTACACGCCACTGCTGAAATCCACCCGCATTTGGCAGGTGTTAAATGTCAAACCCTGGCCATGATGTGTCTTCCTATATGGTTGGTTAAGAAATGAAAATGTTATCAATTAGGGTTAGAAGAACTGCTGCCAAACATTCAACCTAATAATCACTGGAATAATGATCCAATCATAGACACTTAAGCATTTGCCTATTAAAATCCAAACAGCGACTTTTTTTATTATGATTTTTTTGATTGATTTTATCATACATAACCTAGTTGCAGTTTAATCAAAAAATGCATTAATAACTGAAACTCCAGAGTTCGACAACCTGACAAAGTATGTAAGTTGTAATTTATTGATGTTTTTTTTTTTTTGGTTCACATATGAATATTTAATTTCATGTGTTGTGAAAAGTGTTGTTTGGTCACTTGTTATTTTACCAGATGCATAATATCCAAAGCTACAAACAGTGGTGTAATTGTTTTTGTAAGTGTTTTGTTTCAATGGCACAATGTGTACGGCAGGAGGGGTATCCCAACAACTGTTCAGATTTTCCATATCAAAATTCAAACAAACAACATATGTTCACTTCACATTCACAACACCTTGGCTACCCTTGGTCTACCCTGCCACTAGAATGCATTTCTGGCCTGTCTAATGGAAACGTAATAAGCCTACATCTAAAACAATCTAATATTAATAACACGATTTACAGGATTAGTTTACCCAAAAAGTTTAATTCTGTCAATTACTTAAAAGAACTCATCAATTACCCTCATGCCATGTCATGCCATTTCAGACCTGTATGACTTTCTTTCCTCTGAAGAACCCAAAAGAAGACATTTTAAAAAATGTTGGTAAACAAACTATTTTGGTTATAACATTAACATCCATTGTCAGGACCACTGAGTCATTTCTCAAAATATCTTCTTTAACATTCCCTCTACAGCCTATTTATAAATCTAAATACATTTCTATAATGCATTCAGATCCAATGGATATGAGTTATTTAAGCCTAAATGGTTCAATTACAGTCTTAGTAAAGATGGCCAAAAAGTACTAAGGGCATTAGAAAAAAAAGTACTAAGGTGCCATCAGATAGCCTAGTAACATCATAGGCAATAACACAATATAGGCCTATATACATACTGAATGGTTGTAATATTAATGTACTGTCAATTTTGATTATTTACGTGGCATATATGGTATAACAAACATTACCACTGCACTAACAAACATAATAATCCAGCGTGCTTTGCAAATGGAACAAACAAAACTAACAAATGTATTAGAGAAATGTTTTTAGCCAGGCTGAACAAGTCAGTTACGTTTGCCTCAACCATATTACAAGCTTCTATGGGTCATAACAACTGGATGCTGCTTGTGAAGGGGTGGTTCTTAGACACACACACACACACACACACACACACACACACACACACACACACTCCTAACCCTGTTAATAGATAACCGCACATTTTTGTTGCCAGTGATCACCCACGGGTCAGATTATTTCAGATGAGCCATTCGTAGTGTGAACTTCAGTAGCCCCCTCTGAACAATATAAACTCAATGAAAGCGCGTTTGATACCATACAACATCACAAACGTATAGGCTACCTTCTGCCCGGTTCTTCTGCATCACCTGTGATGGAAAAAGACAGCGATGCGTGGCTGAGAGCATTTAAACCCTGTTGCATTCCAGTGCCAGTGGGTTAGGGAGCATAAAATACTGAGATGTGTCAATTATGTATATTTACAGACTGTCTTGTCTGTCACGTAAAGGATGTAATGGTTAGCGTACAATTTGCGCAGTAGCAGAAAGGGGTATTATTAGCATACATGTAAATACAATCATACATACAAACACACACCTCTGCGGCACGTTAAGTGAATGGATATCCAGACAACAGTTAATTAAATGAGTCCCGTTAGTTTAGTAAAATTACGCGCTTACCTTTGTCAGCTGCGCTATTTTCTTGCACATTTTCGTGTGCATTTGATAATCATACATTTCCTTCTCTACAATCACATTGGGGATGTCCGCAATAGCGGTCCCGTTACATGCACAGCTGCCGCCGGGGGGCTGGTTCATCTTCCCAGAGCTGGAAGCCATAATGACCAGTTAGATCACGCTAATCAATCACAAACTGGGCTGCGCAAAACACTAGTCGACTGTACGTGATCCTGAAGGTAGAGTCCTTACGACAGCCGAAAGCATTCTGCATGCTGCAACAGCGAGCGGCGAACACCCTCCCGCTCCGCCGTGAAGCTGCCCCCGGTGAGAGCACTGCTCACAAGATAATGCCATCGGTACACGACTCACTGACACTGACGGCATGCGCCCCCAGCCCGCCCTGACACCTGTCTCTCACCCGGGGCGTGATTACCGTCTTACATTATAAGTCACGGCGGGTACTGCAGTGTAATTTTAGCCCCTCCCATGAACACCAACACGCCCAACAGCACAACAAACATAAACTCGCGCAATTTCCAAGCGTCAATTTCTTTGATAACCCGTATACTCCCCATTTGATATGTTAGTGTGTAACGATTTAAATCGTTTTGTATGAACATTTCTCAACAACAAAACTACAGGCAAGTCTACTGACTAAATAAATAAACATAATTGATTTTAGTCCCCAACAGAGAGCGTTAGAAGACCAGGAAAATTAAGGTAGGCTACAATCCCTGAGAATTATTTCAAATAAATGTGAAAGGTGAAATCACCTGGACCATTATTTCGAAGTCTGAACCATAACCGTATCGTTAGAACCGTAATATAGCCTACATATTGGTTATTTTCAGAAAATGCATTACTTGCAATCAGGGCTGTAGGCAGGGTTTTATAAGCACCAAAGGTCCAAAATTTGAGCTAGGGGGGTTTGGGGGCATGCACCCCAGAGAAAGTAGATTATCTGCAGTAGATTATCTGTCAATATATGCTCTCTCCATAATCTATATCACTCTTTCTTTTTCTCTCAGTCTCATTATCTTGCACTGTCTCTTTCCCTCTTAAAGCTGAGCATTTACTTATGTCAGTGAAGAAAGTAAACACTGGTTCAGCTGATATTTAGCCTATGTTTTTTTAAGCATTTTCTTAGACAAGTTAATTTACTGAAGGCTATGAACACTAGGTAGGTAAACAAGTTTATTAAATTCATTCACTTCAAAATATGTACACATCCATTATATTAATCTTATGCCTAATAATGATGAAAACGGCTCATGTTTCTTGTCCTTTCACACTGACAGTTACTAATTATTACATTACATGAATCACGTAAATTAGGCTTTAGGCCTATTTTTAATTCAAATAGGCGAAATTAGACAAAAGTTTATTATTTTTTCTGATTATTTTTATCTGTCGTTGAACATTTCTATCCTAAAACAGCTGTCAAATATAAAATAGGCCTTTTTAGATTTTCCTTTTTTTGATTTGTTCACGTCTCGGACTTATCATTCGATCCGAAAGAAATCGGTCTGAAATTCGATCTGAAAGAAATTGCACCAGAAATATAATAATAATAATAATAATAATAATAATAATAATAATAATAATAATAATAATAATAAATAATAATAAAAAAATCAATATCCTATCTGTTAACGTTAGAGTTTAAATGTGGACCAATCAGAGCTGTTCGTGATTAAGGATAAATAAGGCATTTTATTGAATTATTGTAGTCCTAAATATATTTTAATTTATATGTCAGACTCAAAAAAATAATAAAGTTGAACAAAACACGTCTTGAGATAAGGAGGTCCATATTCAAAGCTGCAGTTACCTATGATGGCAGTTACTAAGCCTCTCAGCGCCCCCTGAAGGAAACCTCATAGTATTGTCACTTACAAACATGATTGACAGCCAGTGACGGAAGGAGGCGGTTCAACGTAACTCTCGCGAGAGCACATTTTAAAAAGTGGCGCTTTCACCGTTGGTCAAGATAGAAGCCTCTTAAAGATTTATTTCAGGTAAGTTACGTCGCGGATTAAATAACATTTTGATAAAACATTTACATTTAAGCAAGGATGAATGTTCTGGTGAATTTCTATTTGTTAAAATGATAATTATTAGTTAGTTCGTCATGTTTTTGTGTTGTTGCTAACTGTCGGGGCTAGCAGTTTATCGAGGCGATGTCGCTCATTTTATACGCACAAATACCAGTTTTACTAAGGTAATTTGAATTGTAATCCAACCATTTCATCAGTGCTCTTTTTCATGTGTTTTATTTATTGTGGGATAACATACTTCGTGCTGTGTCGTATATGCTAGATTATTTAATGAATAACTTTTTATTTAGATCATTAGAAGTGTCCAATGGGTGGAGGAAAGATCAGGTAGCAACGATTCTGTCGTGTTAAGTTTACGTTACCTGACATTTGTTGTGACTAACTATCATTAACCTGTGAATTGTTATTAACAGGTAACTCTAAAACAACTAAAAAACAAAATACATGTTTAAGCGGATGTCCTCAATATGCGGTGTAACGTTAACTTACCATGGGTGTTTTGGATTTGTAAACGTATATCAAATACCATTCATTCACATGCAGGGTGGCATGTAATTTGTGTCTCAGCAACCTCAACATGCCTGGAGACGCTGATCTGGAGATTGAAGAGGCTTTCCGTCGTGCACAGAAAGCTCATAATAACAAGGCGAAACTTGTTGCCAGTTTGAAGACCAGATATAATAAGGTGCAGCATAATTACGTGAATTTTATGATGTACACTATCGTTCAAAAGTTTGGAGTCAGTATTTGACAACTGAATACTTTTATATTCAGGAAGAATGCATTAAATTGATTAAATAAAAAGTTCTAATTCAAATAAATGGTATTGTTTTTCAACGTTACATTCATCAAATAAACCTGAAAAAAAGTATAATGGTTTCCTCAAAAATATTGAGCAGCATAACTGTTTTCATCATTGGTAATAATGTTTGACACCAAATCAGAATAATAGAATGTTTTCTGGAGGATCATGTGACACTGAAAACTGGAGTAATGGCTGCTAAAAAATCCACTTTCCCATCACAGGAATAAATAACATTTTAAAAAATACTGAAACAGAAAATTTTATTATTTTAAATTAAAATAATAGTTCACAATATTAGTTTTTACTGATTTTGACCAAAATGCAGCCTTGGTGGTTAAGTGAGCGTTCAATAAAGGGACATGTCACCCAAAACTGAAAATTCTGTCATCTTTTACTCACCCGCCTCATGTCCCTACAAACCTTTAAGACGTTCGTTCATCTTCACAACACAAATGAAGATCTTAGTTTTTGATGAAATCTGAGAGCTTTCTGTCCCTCCATAGATGGCTACTCAACTGAAACTTTGAAACACCGAAAAGTTCATAAAGAGCTTGTAAAACGAATCCATATGGATTGAGCGGTTTAGTCCAAATTTTCTGATGAGACTTGTCTTGATAGCTTTTTAGTCTTTAGTCTTTTATTCACTTATAAACATTAATCAGCAAAACATAAACAGAAGCTGAACCGAACCTGCTTGACCTGAGTGAACAAATCTTAACGCTGCGTAACACACGAGAATAAACCTCTTTGGTTCTTGCACGTAAAGCAAACATGCTTGAGCTTCTGTTTACCACAACTTATGTGTGAGGTGATGTTTATTTGTGAATAAAAGCCTAAATTCAATCTGATCATATAAAGCTATTGTCTTCTCAGAAAATTTGAACTAAACCGCTTAATTAATATGGATTAGTTTTATGAACTTTTTGAAGCTTCATAGTTTGTGTAGCTGTCAATGGAGGGACAGAAATGTCTGATTTTATTAAAAGTATCTTCATTTGTGTTCTGAAGATGAACAAAAGTCTTACACATTTAGAACAACATGAGGGTAATTAATTACAGAATTTTCATTTTTGAGTGAACTAATCCTATAACATTATAAAATCTTACCAACCCCAAACTTTTGAAAGAATGTGTAGGGTGCATGGGAAATTTTTCTAACATGTTGTCTGACACATCAAACAATCTTCTTAATGAGGTCATTTTGAATTCTGTGTAGTTGGAAGATAAGTCCGAATTCCATGAGGAGTTCATCCGATGCCTGAAGTATGTCATGATCATTTACACCCGAGAGCCTGCAGTGGAGAATGTCATTGATTTTGTCACTAAGTTTGCTGCAAGTTTCGAAACGCCTATTAATGAGGAGACTGAGGAGGAGGAGGAAGATGATGACACTGGGTTTTTGAACTTTCTGTTCAACTTCCTGTTGGAGGTAGTGTCACTCATGCAGACATTTGGGTTGGGGAAAAAAAATCGTACCTCATTGTGTACCTTTGTTTTCATTTGATTTCTTATCCATCTCTTTACCATCTTTCTCTCAGTCTCACGGTGCAAGCAGCCATGCTGTGCGGTTTCGTGTTTGTCAGCTAGCGAATAAGTTGCTGGGCAGTCTGAGTGAGAATGCTCAGATCGATGATGATCTGTGTGATAGGATCCATGAAGCCATGCTGGTCAGAGTAACAGACAAATACCCTAATGTCAGGATTCAGGCAGCACTGGCCTTGGCCAGACTTCAGGACCCCAATGACTCAGACTGCCCCACTATTAAAGGTACTCTGAATGCTCATACTTTCACTCACAGACTTTGAACTACAATCCCTACTTAACATGTTTACGTTCAAAATTGATCCATGAATTTCCAAGGAATTTAAATAAGGTAAATGATTAATTCTGTTTGTTTGTAGCTTATATTCTGCTTTTGGAAAATGACTCTAACCCGGAGGTTCGACGTGCTGTGTTGTCTTGCATCGCTCCCTCGGCTGCTACACTCTCTAAAATCTACAAGCGCACCCGAGACGTTAAAGAGAAAGTCAGGAAACTTGCTTATCAGGTAAAAATGTCTAAGAAAATACCAAATTGACTAATCTACGATGAAAGTTAACAATTAGTAAATAGTGGGTTTTTTTTCTTATCTAAAAGGCTTTACTGTCAGTTTTGATCAATTTAATGAATCCTTGCTGAATAATAAAGGTATTAACTTGATTAAATATGATGCGCTTATGTATGTGCCTCAGGTGCTGGCAGAGAAAGTGCATATTCGAGCTCTGAGCATCGCTCAGAGAGTGAGTCTATTGCATGAAGGCCTCAGTGACACTGCAGGTAAGAACATTGTGGTGTTTGTTGATCAAAATGTCTCCAATTGTAAACATACACATGTATTAGTTCATGTGTGCATTGTCTCCTAACAACAAAGTCCTCTAAGTCTAGGCAAAAACAAGTTGTTTTTTAGTTGACAAGTGGGTCATTAAAGACTCGCACACAGGTTTCTACTATTAAGGAAAACACCTCATTATGTCTGCCCTTTCAATCGTTTTTACTATCAAACATATCTTACTGAACTGCAGTGCCTATGATAAAATCAGACAACAAACATGTTTATTTAAAAATATTTGCAAAGTATTGCCTGAATGCATCTTAACATTTTTGTCTTGTATTAAGCTTATACTTGATTATGTTATATTTTTGTAAGTTGTTTATCTTATATTATATTAACTGCTGACAGGGCAGTATAAATCAATAAACAAATCATGTCCATCTCCCTAAGACTCAGTGAAGGAGGTCATCAAGACCCATTTGCTGCCTGCTTGGCTTCGCTTACTGCAGGGAGATGTTTTGCAATTGCTGCACAAACTGGATGTAGAGAACTGTGCAGAAACTGCAGTGACTACCTTACATACCATCTTTTCCATGGCAACAAACCCCGATGAACTCCTGCAGAACGGTATAAGGCTGGATGAGAGGTCAGTTACTTGAATCTAAACACCAGAACAAGCATACTTGTTACAAGCATACATACTACGCTCATTGCAGTTTTGCGTCATAATTCAATTCACCAAAATTTAAAAACATGTACACATACTGCCCTTTGTATGTCCATTTCACATCTTGGAAAAGGTTTATTGCAATTTTATTATTATTTTCACTGTGCTTTGCTTTCAGTTCTCAGTAGAAGCATTGTACTTTCAGCTGCATTCAAGCAACAGGGTTTCCGTGGGGCGTTAAGTCATTAAATGGATTTTGCGAAAATTAAGGCCTTAAATGGAATTAAAAATAGTGATCGACCGATATTGATTTTTTATAACCGATACCGATACAGATTATTTGCATGTGTACGTGCCCGATAACCGATATGCAGAACCGATATTTATTTACTGTTATACTTCTGTTTTTGGCACAATTATTACAACAGAAATGAACTGAACAAACCATTTTATTTATAACAATCACTCCCTCCTTGCATACAAAAAAAACCTTTATATTTATACACAAATAAATAGAGGGGTCTGAGTCCAAAAAATAAAGTGCACTGTTACTAAGTGTCTTTGTTTAAAAATAAAAGCTTTGATGAGGTAAAAAATAAAGCACAAAAACTGTTCTAACATATTGGGGGGGGGGGGGGGGGATATGTTTATTTGTTTTCATTAATGGTAAACTAATCAAATTACAATAAAAACATTTATATTATTACATTATATAACTTATATCTAAATTATACATATCATTTATAAGCATCAGCAGCAACAATGTTAACAATAGGCAAAATAAATGTTAAAAGTCTAATGTTTTCATATGGAAAAAATAATTGACAGGAGAGTCATATCACCTTTGCAGAAATGTAATTCATTTTAAACAGTTTTAGTAGGTTTATGTGCCGTTTAATAGGTTTAAACTAAGAGTGAGGAATAATTCACTGGGTAATATTAATTCACTGCATAATATTAGCTGGAATAGCCTATAACATCAGGAAAGTAACAAACAAAACAGCATATACATCATTGCATTTTCCAACTAGTATGTAATTAATTATTATTAATATTTTTGTCGGTCTAGATCATGAAATGCTTTATGACAAAGTGCTGTTTATCTATGCATTTACACATAACTATAACATTAGTCTATACGTTACTCAACCGCGATCGCGCGTGCAGATAATAAATAATTAATTTCCACAAAGCGGTATATTTAGATGTGTATTAGCGAAATAATTGCTATGTAGTAAATGATAATATAATCTAGGGTGTTTAAACAAGATAATCTTGTCAAAAGTTTCATTCAGTGGCCGTGCTTGAGCATTCCTGATCATCAACCCAGTGAGTGCTCAGCAATATGAACGAACTTTTTTTTCGAGACTAATGGTGAGCAAATACAACAGATAGAGAATTAAATTCAGCGCTTTTATTTTCAACATGCACTCATTCATGTCTGTTTTATTTAATTCATGTAAAGTTACGTCTTTATTGGGGAAGGACATGACGGATTACGCTACGTGGCTCAATGAGTTCGTCTCAATTTTTTAGAACCAAGCTGCATAAATAAACTATATCAGGCATTTATGTCTCTAATCTCATTTCTGCATGCATGTCTGTTATGTTAAATAAAGTTGAATAATTAAAGCAAAGCAAGTAGAACATATACTTTACCTGTGCACAGAGTTGTTATTGACTGATCTCCTCAGCCGCGGGCTGCAATGGCGGAATTCTCAAAACGGCCACAAGATGGCGCAGTTTATCGGAAAATCCGATATTACAAAACCGATTCCCGATTATGGGAAAATGCTTAAATATCGGGAAAAATATCGGTAAACCGATACATCGGTCGATCACTAATTAAAAAGCATTACATTTTAATCCTACAGGATTAAAGAACTTTATATTATCAATTTATTTGAATATAGCCTTCATAATTAATAATTTTTATTTGCTGTCGCAAAATATGTACATTAGTGTGATAAACGAAGAACCAGTTTGGTAATTGCTTCCAGCCGAACTAAAATTGCTGTGATGCAAGGAATTTTGTACAGCAGGAATAACGGGAATAAAACTAGACCAGAAAAATGGGAAAGTGCAAATTCCAGCAGAAGTGGCTGGAAGACAGTTTAACGCGTTAAAATATATGTATACATTTTTGTCATCCTTTGGCTAGTTTTACATTATATGATCCCGCTCTTATTAAAAATATTTGAGTTGCACTGCGTGCATACATAGAGTAGCCTACAGCTCGCGAGAAACTAAAGTTATTTTTCGCGGATTATATCGCTTTAATGGGGGGAAAAACGCAAAATTGTGTAAAACTTCCGGTCTTGGTAAGTATCATGCAATCATCCAAATGCATCATGCATCATGCAAGTGCTTTTAAACAATTCAAGCGTGACGAGAAAAGAGACCGTGCTGCCTGTGAATGTTCTGTCTAAGTAACACACACGACGCACAGAAAGATGTGCGCCAGAATACAGTTCTATTTCAGGCTTAAACCTGGCTTGAACAAACAGTAACACACATTTATGGCAAATGTCCATAATTTGGATCCAGACATCAATAGCTGTATTAGTATCCGTGATACTGACCTTCATAAAAATATGCGATTAAACAAGTATTTGAAATATACTGTATGTTGGTTCTACATTAATTTGGAGATTAACTGTGAAATTAATAAATTGTAAAATATTTAAACTAAATATAAACCTACAAAAATGTTTTTAATTGCGGTTAATCACAGAAAAAAATATGATTAATCGAGTTAATTTTTTTTATCGATTGACAGCATCAAAAAAAAAAAAAATATATATATATCTGTGGTTAGTCATTAGGGGTGTCGAAATTAATCGTTTCTATGATGCATCGTGATGCAGAGGAGGACAATTCGGTATTGGTTCAGTAATAGACCATAACCGATTATAATGTATTTTGGACGGTTCTGACATCATTTATCGCGTATGTGCTTTGTCGCGATAGCATACAATTAAATATGCTCCAACTACTTTAAAAGCCTACATCTGGGCACATTTCGGCTTTTATGAACAACCTGGTAAGCACGACCTGGAGAAGACGCGCTGTGCGTGCTCATGTCATGCACAAATAGAATATGCAGGAGGTAATACCTTGATAAACCACGTTAGCCGTTTTCACCCTGAGCTGTTAACGCCTGGCAGAGTCTGACTGCTTTAGAGTAAGCGGATGAGCTCCAACGTCACCCGAATCTGCAGCCAAAAACAAATCATCTACTCGCCCCAATAATTTTCTCTGATTTAAGTATCCGCACCCGATGGTCAAATTACAATTATTCTGTGTTGTTATGCGTAATTATAAATGGATGATCGTCACCTTCAACAGCGGACTCTGCGACGGTTGATGCACGCATCTCTAGGGTAACATTATACACTGATGAATAAGCGCTGCTTTTAAATGAACATTTCTTTAAAACAAAATTTAATTAAATTTTCTTAATGGCATAAACAGACTTTACTCCCTTGAAACTTAAAGTGGAATGTCACCGTTTCTGTCACTGCGACTTCCAGAACAGGCGAACGCGCGCGCACACACACACACACACACACACATCAGACCAGTGTAAGTTCACACCCCTATTAGTCATGGCATTAAAAATAAATAAAAAAAAAGCATTAAAAAGCATTACATTTAATTTGAAGATATCTGCAGAAACCCTTAAGCAAATGTTAACATAAATATTCTGCTAGTTTTTCCCATATTTGGCATAAGAAATTTGAAAAGTGTGAAGATCCGTTGTGGGCCTGCCAATCACTAATGGCAGAAGTAGTGGTAAACTGTACTGGATATCTAAAAACCCATATCAGATAAGCTTTTAGATATGTATTTTACTCAGCAAATATTTATTTGGATATTTTTGTGATATATAAATATATATATATATACATACATGCATATATTATTTACGGACTAAAATGTCTGTAAACCGATTATTACATAAATGTAATGTGTAGTTATTACATTATGCTTTAAGTTACGAGTTGCTACCCACTGCCTGCTAGTATTTGTTTGGGCAATCTTCAACATTAGTCTAATTTCTTAAATGTGTATGTCTTTCTGTACAGAAAACTAATTACTGTGAACTCCCTAACATGTGAAAATGTGTTGTACTGGAGAGCGTTGTGTGAGTTTGTCAAGAGTAAAGGGAATGAAGGTGAGGAATTACTGGAGAAGTTACTCCCTGAGGCGGCCATCTTTGCAGAGTATCTATACAGGTGAATATGCTCTACACTTTTGTTTCTTGTATTTCTTTTAGTTTAAATGATAGTTTAATTATTCTTCCATGTTTGATTTTCTTTTTGAATTCAGTTAAACACTTAACATTTGCAAATGATAACCCAGCTAAATAAGTAAGCCTTTTTGTTTCAGTTATCTAAAGAGCATTACTCCGCTGTCTGAGGATCAAAGAGCTGATATGACACAGCTTGAGATGGTGATGACCCAAGAGTTTGTTGGACAGCAGCTGATTCTGCTAGTCGGGTGTCTTGACACTTCTGAAGAGGGCGGCAGGTCTGAGTTCTCAGTACTCTGATCTCTTAGTGATCTATGCAGATGAAAAATTTTAGACTATTATTATCTTCCGTTTTTGATGATCCGTTTCCTCCCTTTATGTCTGTATAACTTAAACACCCTTAAAAGTCTGTTGTATTTTTTAACTGCAAATTTAGTTATTAAAGTTTTAATCTTCCCATGAACTGTTCTAGAAAGCGCATGGTAGCAGTGCTACAGGATATTCTTGTGATGCCCAACACACCCACGTCTCTGATTGGTTTGCTGGTGGAGAAACTGATTGGCATTCTACGAGATGACGCACAGAAAATTCAGATGGTCAGTCCTTGTGAGAACATCATACTCTTTAAAAAAAAAAAAGAAGAAAAAAAAGAAACTTGTTTGTGGCAGCCAGAGATTGTATCAGTGTTAGATTTGTAAATTTATGAGACTTTCATGGTATGATAACTGTCTCAGAAAATTGTTAAACAATCAATTCTTATTATAATCAGTTGAATGAAAAAGGGTTTTTGGTTAAAAAAAATGCTTTACTATAACAAACTTGAAACCATTTGTTTTGTTTATTCATATTTGAATAAGCAAAAACATATATAATCAATTTAATAATCGATTATTGATTGGAACAACTTTTTAAGAATGAAATGTTTTATTCAGAAAATTTAATTCAAAAATATTACAAAAAACGGCGGAGATCAAATTAATGCGTAAAACTAAAATTTTAAATTAATGTTTTAAAATGTAATCAAACGAAAAGTGCTGCACAACAAAGATTTGATCAATTAAAACAAACATTAAGGAATATAATTTTTTTTGGTCTAAGTAAATTTTGTTATTATTATTATTTTAAGAAGTACATTATATTCTACAATAGTAACATATTTCTTCATAGTACTTTAAGGGATTCTATTCTACAATAGTAACATATTTCTTCATTGTACTTACTAGTACTTTAAGGGATAGTGCACCCAAAAATGAAAATTAGCCCATGATTTACTCACCCTCAAGTCATCCTAGGTGTATATGATATTCTTCTTTCAAGCGAATAGAATCGGTAAAAAATGTTTCTGGCTCTTCCAAGCTTTATAATGGGAGCTAATGGCGATTTCTGTTTTAAAGTCCATAAAAGTGCATCTATCCATCATAAAAGTGCTCCACACGGCTCTGGTTAATACACACTGCTCCACACGGTTAATAAAGGTCTTCTGAAGCGTAGCGATGAGTTTGTGTAAGAAAAATATTTTACGTTATATTATAATGTAAAATAACTAGCTTCTGGCTAAACAAACATTACGGATTCCACTTACGCCTAAAGCACAACTTGTGTGGAGCACTTTTATGATGGATAGATGCACTTTTATGGACTTAAAAAACAGAAACGGCCATTCACTCCCATTATAAAGCTTGGAAGAGCCAGGAAATGTTTTACTCCGATTGTATTCTTCTGAAAGATGATGTCATATACACCTAGGATGACTTGAGGGTGAGTAAATCATGGGCAATTTTTTATTTTTGGGTGAACCTTTAATTTCTTTAAGTTAAGCCAAACTGTTATTTTGATGTGTTTTAGTGAAGAGCAAATTTGACAGTTTTTTCTCAAACAAAATTATAATGCTCATTAAGTGTTCTCTCAGAGCAGCTATGGATATGTTCATGTGTTCTCGTCCACATTATTGTGAGATGGCAGATGCTGAAAACACCATGAGGTCTTCACGCATACTTGAGTATGTAGTAGACGAAACTGCGCAGCTCATTCACACAGAGACGCGCAGAACAAGCAGATTATAGCAGGGGTTCCCAAAGTGGGGGGTCGCGAGACAGCGAGGGGGGGTCGCGAGATGATTTCCAGAAGTGTAATTGACAGAATTACAAAAAAATATTTTGCTACCTAAAAGTTAAAGATTTTTAATAAAACTCAAGAGATGGTGGATGTGTGGAATTTCATGATTTATGAGTGACGTTAGTCTAGTAGAATTTTCTAAAAAATATTTTGCTACCTAAAGGTTAAAGATTTTTTGTGTCACGCATGCATGCATGTCTATTTCCCTCATATTAAATGTAAAACACATGTGGACTGATATTTTTCCAATGTCCGGACTCCTTTATTAACGGAGTAGGCCTATATAAACAGACGTTTCAATATATTTGTATTAAATGCATTTTCTGAGAATTTATATTTCAAGTTTTTACTGCAAATGTCAAAATGCGCGCTCTTTGGTCCATCAGTGCTTGAGTCACCATATATCGGAAAACATTTGGAATGGGTCAGACATAATTCTGACCACTTATTAAGTTTTGTTTTAACTAAATTTCGTTTTGTATAAATTGTATCTTCATTTTAATCAATGTTTTCATCAACAAATTGACTGGATTATAGGGATGAGTTGCGATCTTCGAATAGTCGAACTGCGTTCAAAATTCGATCATAAAATTACTTTTTCAAATATCGTTATATTTTCGCGCAATTCCAATGTGTCATAATTGACGGCACGCCAAATGTCACAGATCGCGCAGTAGGGTATTTTCCTGTCGGGGACACAAGGTGTCACTAACATGAATGAAACCCCCTACTGCGCGATAGGATACCAGTGTTTTATATAGTGTAAACAAACAACAGAAGAAGAGCACCGTGACCGTTAACTCTGCGCCCAAAAGAGGTGGGTAATAACCTTTTACGGTCTATGGTAGTAACCGTCTACAAAGTAGGCTACATTTACTTCCTTACGTTGGGGCGAGGTTCCTCTCGTTACTTTATTTTAATGCAATACATGCTGTTAAATGTATAGTTTATTCCAAGCGCGCTGCATCTTTTTTATGGGCATGAGCCATGCTCAATTCACAAATGAATCACTCTTTTGAGTCGATTCTGTTCAAAGACTTCATCAAACAGATCTGTCTAAATCGGTTCGCGAATCAGTTTGAATGGTCTGTTCAGTTTCCTGCATGCCCTGAATCCTCTGATGCGCTTTCAATTCACACTCGGAGTCGTAACAGGAAGATTTAAGAACATCAAGAGCGTTGGATGAAGTGGCCATGGGCCTACAGTTTAGTCTAGTGAAAGCAAATCTGCAAATGCATCATATTTTTGCCAGCGATGAAGATCTAGTTGAACATCTTCGTATGATGTCTGTGAATGAATGATTCCACAGGACGATACATTCGAGTTCATTTCATTCAGGTAATACATTTTACAACCAAACAGATTATTACGCGATGAAAGCACTGCTACAAGTATGATGACATTATCCGTTTTTTGAAAATGTTAATTTATAGGCTACCATTGTCCACAGTTTATGAAATGAACACCCGCCATCCCGCGGTAAAGTGTGTGTATTGCGCAGTGGCATCACACGAAGAGTTTTGATTGAAACTAATTTGTTTAAAAGTAGGCTATTGCAGTAACAAGGCAGGTCCGCATAAAATCATTATGACATATGACATTATTTTTTTTATCTAAAGAGCATCTGGTTTGGCGATGCAAAAACGGACTGTCGTGCTTATTGTTTTTTTTTCTATGTTAAAAAACGACGAAAACATGTTACTTGTTCAATTAATAAACAGTTTGTTTGACAAATCGCTAAAGATGAAATTGGCCTCCCTTTCTGTCATTGTGAGTGTGTGGTTTTTTTTTTTCCCTTTTTTCGATTTTCGAACGATAATCGACTTGCTCCTCGATTTTCGAATGCCATTTTTGGCAGAAATTCACATCCCTACTGGATTAATAAATAAAAAGCAAATATAGTAGACAATATAATTAGGACACGGAGGCACCGGTGCGTGAGCGCATCTCATAAATGAACCGCAAACTGACAGAAAACACTAGTTTATTAATAAACAATTCAAATGTTTAATGTACAATCCTTACTTTGGCCGGTTCTTTGTGGCAAGCTGTATGCGTGCGTTGAGATGCGGAATAGGCAATATAAAAATGCTGTCATTATAAAAGATTTCTAGTGTCAATGTATTGCTTGTTTTTCTGTTTACATTTCATGTTGTGACACTTCTCTTCTCGTGAACATAATGCTGCGAAGTCAGAGCGGCCAAAGCGTCAACAAGCTTCAATAAGCTTCCCCGTACTTTTTGACAAGCGTCCTCGACAGGGCGGCCAGAGCTTCTTTGCTGCTCAAGTCGGCGGCGGTGTGAACGTAGAGTTATGCTTCTAGCGCGGACTTTTGGGACTCAGTTTTGAACTGGTGTCGAGGCGCAATGATTGAAATGAACAAATGGTAATTAAATAGAACCCCTAGGTGAAATGAACGAGGGAGAGGATCACAACATGTGAATTCATCCACTCCCGAAATACTTAAAAGTAGGCCTAGTGGCTGGTGAACTTGAAGAATAGAGTAAACATTAAAGTTACTTACACAATGTGTATCTGATATGAATAAAACGTGTCGAATTATAATGGAAAGAATTATTATTACCTCTTCCATAAACATCAGAGTGTATTTTACAAACTGTAAATGTATTGTTTTTTTAGTACTTATGTAAATTTAGGGGGAGGCCGTGCCAACGTCTGTTCCAACGTCTATGCACCCATCTCATTAGGTGATATTAATATTTAATATAAAATAATATAATGGTTGTTTTGACTGTTTTGTTATTTTGTGTTGTAAGTATGCCTATTAGTGCGTGTGCACAGTTTCACGCAATGTTTGTATACTTAACCACCTCCGAGGATATAGGGGTCGCGAAATACTCGCACCTTTATTTTGGGGGTCGTGGGCTGAAAAGTTTGGGAACCCCTGGATTATAGCATTCTTTTTGCTCTTTAATATCCACAGACCATGTCGCGATTTAATTTATTGTACATCTCTACTTTTGGTTTATTCATCCGTCCATCAATTCTTGTGTTTTGTGACATCTGCGTTATACTGTAAATTCCATTTTCACGACTGGATTAAGGGGTTTCCCTCTGCATTGTGGAAATCACACGACCTTAAGTTATTAATGGGACATACCTTTATCTGTACTGAGGGATGGAATATAGGAGAACATGTTCATGTTTCCTCTTTTTGCAGCCACTTGCATCCACCTTTTTCAAAATTAGATGTCTATCCTTAAGGAAAACCACACATTTGTTTTTTCTGTGTCCAAAGTATTTCCATGCTGCACATTTTAACTTGTTTTTTGACGGGGATAGAGATTAGAAATAACAGCCTCAATCTCTGATATTTTTTCTGCCCCACGTGTTCTTGGAGCAAGTTCAGTCTAAGCAGTCTGTTGGAAAGAATTTGCTTATGCGTTGGTGAGATCTTCCGTCAAATTAATTATTTTCCCCCAATACCGTAGATAAACAAATGTGCACAATATGAAAACCATATACCGTGATATTATCATCAAAGTTACAACCATAATCACCTTTTCTTTTGTCTGTCTGTTGAAACTGGCCTAAATTGGTTCCCACAAAAAAATCTGATTTAAGTGCTTTTCAAACATGCAACAAGAATTATCGTGGCAGTTGGCTGAAAGAATGTAATTGGTTGACTATGTAAATGTGGCCTTTGAGATCTGCTTATTAATGTAGTCAAGTGTCTCTACAGCAGTTCACTGAAGGTTTAATTTTGTATGTGTGCTGTTATTTTAATCAGGTTGCTGAAATAATCTCTGATGTGAGAGAGCCCATTTTTCCCATCTCTGAACCTGTGGATGAGAATGAGAAACGCAGAAAGCAAGTTAGAGTGAGTAAAACTTCATAATCCACTGATGCTTAATGGCATCAACCTACTGCATTAGATTGGCATCATTTTAAAATATTTTTTTATAGTTAGCTGAGATACGAGTTCAGATAATGGAGGCCAAGCAGACTTTAGAAGATTGCATCAGCTGTCAGGACTTCAGTCGTGCAGCTGAGCTGAAAGACTCCATCTCTCAGCTGGAAGAGCTCAAGAACCAGCTCGCCCTGGAGGCTTCACAGCCTGCTGAAAATATCAAGGAGCAGCGTGTGGAGAAGGTACTAATTTACAAAGACACTCACATACATTAAAAAAATAAAATTCAGCAAGCATACATTTTAATAAAAAGTTACAGTAAATACATTTATAATGTTTCAAATAAATGTTCTTTTGAAATTTTTTTATTAAAAGAATTCTGACAAATTAAGCATCAGTTTAATCATGTTAATATAATGATAGTATAAAAATAATGTTTTCAGCTGTTATTATTAAAGGGTTAGGTTCACCCAAAAATTATCCCATGATTTATTCACCCTCAAGCCATCCTAGGTGTATATGACTTTCTTCTTTCAGATGAACACAATCGGAAATATATTAAAAAAAAAATAGAATTGCTCTTCTAAGCTTTATAATGGCATTCCTGATTTTGAAGTCCAAAAAAGCGTATTCATCCATCATAAAAGTAATCCATACGATCCAGGAGGTTGATAAAGGCCTTCTAAAGCAAAGCATTGGGTTTTTGTAAGAAAAATATCCATATTTAATACTTTAAAAACTAAAATAACTAGCTTCTGGCAGGAGGCCTACGCAGGTCGACTTACGCCAAAAGAGTAACCCCTTACACAATGTAGGAGCAGCGCAAGTTTTGATGTCTCTCGTGGTTCCAACTAATTGAGGTTGGCCAACAAACTCAAGCTCATCTTCTCTTATATCAAAATCCTCTGACATTTCTCTTTAAAAAAATTTTTTTAGACTTCTAAATCATGACCGGTGTTTTGTTTTGCTCTATCCTCTGCGCTTCCGCGTTTGTCAATTAATCAGTTTAGGGGTTACTCTTTCACTGTAAATCGATGCGTAGGGCCGTCTGCCGGAAACTAGTTATTTTAGCTTTATAACATTTTAAATATGGACATTTTACTCACACAAATGCATTGCTTCGCTTCAGAAGGCCATTATTAACCCCCCAGAGCCATGTGGAGCACTTATGATGGATGGATGTGCTTTTTTGGAAGTCAAAATCTGGTCCTTCATTCTCTGCAATTATATAGCTGGAAGAGCTAGGACATTTTTCAATATCTCCGATTGTATTTGTCTGAAAGAAAAGTCATATACACCTAGGATGCCTTGAGGGTGAGTAAATCATGGGCTAATTGTCATTTTTGGGTGAACTATCCCTTTAATAAGAATCTTATTTGAGCACCAATTCAGCATATTAGAATGATTTCTGAAGAGTCATGTGAGTGCAGAGGAATAATGATGCTGAAAATTCAGCTTTGCCATCACGGTAATAAATTATATTTTAAAATATGTTTTCCAACAAATATCTGCTGATTAGATAATTGTCAATTTTAATTTTGTCTATCACTATGCTGTCAGTCACAGGATACATGAATTGTTTTTGGAATTGTTTTTGTGGATAGTTGTATTAAAATTTGTTCAACGTGTATCATATGAGCATAAGTTAGTTAGTGAATTGCTCGATCAATGTGTCATAAATGAACATATTACAAGTGAATTGCTCGATCAGTGTCATAAATGAACATATTACAAGACGAAGTGTGAGAACAAATGTCGTGTGAATGGCCTGAGTCTTGTCACATTTTAGGTGAACACTATGGCATAGTTTACACCATTAACGTGCATGTACATATTAAGCCTTACATTTAAGTGCTTAAGTTAAATATAATCTCACACAGTATAATCACATGTCATGTGTGTATTTTCCCCAGAGTGATCCAGAGACTTTGCTGAAATGTCTGACGATGTGTGCCGAGTTGTTCAAGCAAATGAACATCAAGAGAGGAATCTGCCCTACCATGAATGCTCTGATAGAGTCACTGGTACGCATACTCATTCATAAAAGCACTTACATTAATAACCATTTCCTGCTTTTCTGCAGTATAGGAAAAAGTTGGGTCTGCATGGTGCTTTTATCACAAGCCACTTTGGTTACTGGACTCTGTACACAAATCAGTGTAGTGCTCAACTGGAGCTGCAGTTATGGGAATATAACTTCAAAGTGCTTTCTCATTCCTAGATACTGCCAAGTGTGTCCAACCCTAACCCTGCTGTGCGCAACATGGCTGTCATCTGTTTGGGAACTGCGGCTCTCCATAGTAAAGACTTGGCCAACACACACCTTGTGCTGCTCTTGCAGGTATTTAAACATTTGTGTTAAAGATGGCCAAATTCAGTTTATCTTGAAAGCCTGGAGATTAGTGTGTGTGTTTGTGTGTGTGTTTTAGATCACACAGCTAGACGAGCCTAAAATCAGGATCAGTGCTCTCCGAGCTCTCATTGACCAGCTCCTGCTCAATGGCCTTAACATCCTGCGAGACAAGTCTGCTCCTACCTCCCAGGCACCTGACTCTCCAGACAATAACGGACAACCTGACCAACAAGTTGAAGAGGAGAGTACTGTCCAGGGCATTCTGAGGATGCTTTCAGAATTCCTTGATAGTGAGGTACTGCGTATCCATCACTTTAGCCACTTTCACAAGTTAAAGGTACACTATTGGAACTTAGGTCTCGCTGTCACCAGTAAAATTTAACCCGACAGCTGAAAATCATTATTTGTAAGCCTATACATGAATATCAGTCACATGACCTCTTACGTCATCCGCTCTTTTTCCAGTTGACTGCCGGCATCTTGAGTACCTGCCGGGTACTGTCTACAATACTGACAGCATTAGCTAGGAAGCAGATTTTCTCTGTTTGTTTCACTTTATACATAACCAACTTTGTTTATGTAAACCCTGTGTGTATTTGACAGTATTCGCGCAATAAGACTAGAAAAATAACTTCGTTCAGTAACCTGTCGCTGTTGTTAGACAGGCTTAGTGCGCGTGCGCTTCGGGTGTACGCGCTCAGAAAAGCGCTCGTTAGAACCGCGCATCAACACGTGAATGACTTGTTAGCACATGCAAATAATGAACTTATGTGAACTGCATTGTCCCGTTCCTTTGCGTTAACATTTGATGTGAATATACGTCGCGTTGTAGCCTATGCTGAGACAGAGGCGCCAGAACTGCAACTGATAGAATGCACGATACTACGACATTTCTTCAAAAGCAGGTGGATATATTTTAATCCACGATCATAAATCGTGACATCGCACAGCCCTAAGCTAGCGTAAGCTCATTATCATTTACATCCACTCACCTCAGACAACATGAACACTGCACAGAGATTTTGCACACACAAACCACTGTTATAACATAAAAGCAAGCAGCTGCATGCATGGTTGGGCATGATATGATTGAAGGATTTTGACTGAATGCGCGCAAAGTGCGCTCCCTTAATAATTCCTAAAAAGCTGACATCAGTTAATCGCGATCTCACATCTCTGTTAATATCAATTAAGCTGACTGCACAATGAATCTTTCATAATATATACACTTTGTTTGTTACAATTAGAGGATTTGTCAGCATACAGAGCTTTGAACAAAAAGTCAGTTTTGAGCATAGAGGTTTTGAGCAGTGAGGGGAGTCTTTCTTAAATGCTTCTGATTGGCCTTTGCGTTGAAGAAATCAACACGTATGTCTGTTTTTGGCTACATTGCTCAAGGCTGCAAACGTGTTTTAAAAGGAAACTCTGGCCTGTAAATCGTTTCTATTTTGTTTTAGTTCTTGTTGCTTTTCTGCAAAAATGTATTGGTTTTATGTTTTATTCATAGATATTTCTAGTTTGCGGGAGTACCGCGAATCGTTTTATTCTCCCTGCAACGCGCACACACACAGAGAGTGCATTGCCGCTCGCACTCGCCATCAAATCTAGTCCCGCGCCGCACTCTTTTGCATTGGGAGTGCACATCTCTAGATCAAGGGCCCGGCCCGAGGATAGTGACGGGAAATATCGGCCCGCAAGTTCGGACTCGGCCAGAGAATAAGCTCTACTTCCTTTGCGACTGACGTATCGATCTTGCCGAATCAGGTACTCAAGATGGCGGAAGACAAGTTTTAGAATTGAGTGACGTCAGTGAGGAGACTTTGGTGACATCATCTGATATTCATGTATTGTAATAAACAGACTGAGGCAAAAAAAAGTTTGACGAGTAATTGACAGAGTACATTTTACATTTTGTTGAACTTTTTAAGTTCTCACTCTGTGTGAACGCACTCTCTGATTCCGGAAAATCACTGGCAGTGTGATTGAATCAAAATCAAACGAACCCGGGTCAAATCTCGGCTCACTTTATCCGTGTATTTTCCGGAATCTCTGTGTGAAAGGGGCTTTAGTTTCATTCACATGTTGAACTATGCTGTGATTTTCTGCCAACTCATTAAAGGGGTGGTAAAACACATTTTTTCAAAGGCTTGATTGTGTTTGTGGGGTGCACTGTAACATGTGTTCATGCTTAGTTTTTAAAAAAAATGCATTACTTTTCATATATTTTACCTTTATTCTACACTGCTCTATCCGTCCCTGTAAAAACAGTCTGATGGTTTCCGCGTTCTATGAAGCCAGTCCCTCAAAACTACGGAATGGGCTCGAATGGGCTGGGATCTAGTTTTTACTTAAAAAAAGTAACATGTCTGCATGATGTGGGGTTAGTCTGGGTCTCCGATGGCACAGATGTCCCAGGAATACAGAGATAACGTCTCGCTAGAGTGGCCAACTTCGGAAAGCGCCTTTCATTTGCTTGTGGATGTTTGCATCGCAAGTGATATTGCATTGTAGCCTACTTGCACTAGGCCTACTGCTTTATTTTAATACCGCGTTGCATATTTTCCAAATATTCGTCGATCTTTCTGTCGAAATGGTGCCACAGTAGCTACTTTTCGCTTGGTTCATTTAGCTTGCTTAGCTTGCTTGCGAAAAATGTCTTTAGGCGCGTGTTGTTGTGCGTGTCGACGGACGCGCCCCGTGATTTAACAAATATAGGCTACTTACTGTTTTTTTAACCATGCAGCAAACAAACAAAAAAGCTATATATATATATATATATATATATATTACAGTAATATTATTAATAATTTATTATATAATAAATATATACTTTTAAACCGTTTAACTGATAGTATTAATCGGTATTTTTTTTTACTTTCGGTAAAGTATCTGATAGTTTTACAAAACCTTCAAATGTTCTGTTATGAGCACCAGTTCCATGCTCACATCTTCCATGTCTTATATTTGTTTCTCTGTTTTGACTTCTACTCTAGTCATTCAACATAATACCTTATCTCAATTAAATGTACTGAAATGAATGTATATGTGACACAAAAAGTCTGTTTATTATTTTGGCTGGTAAAAAATATGCTTGGCTGGTGGATTTTTTCATCTACCAGTCCCTGTGGCAGGTGAGCCAAAAAGTTAATTTCGGACCCTGGTGTTTTACCACCCCTTTAAGCTGGCAACTTGCTGGAGCTGATTGGCAGGCATTTTGACAATGTGCCCTGTTTATACATGATGTCTAGATGGTGTAAATGTACTGCAAATGCTGTAGCAAATGAAACCTATTTGAAATTTGTCAGATCTGTGAGCTCCGCACAGAGACGGCAGAGGGTCTGGCCAAGCTGATGTACTGTGGGAGAATCCTAAGTCCAAATATGCTGTCCCGTCTGGTGCTATTGTGGTACAATCCTGTAACGGAGGATGACCAAAGACTACGGCATTGCCTGGGGGTATTCTTACAGTTATATGCCCGGGCCAGCAGGTATACATATAGGGATCTGCTTAAACTGAACAAAAATCATGTAAATGCTTCGAATAATTAAAGGGGTAGTTAACACAAAAATGAAAATGGTCTTTTACTCACCCTCCTGTTTTTCTAAATCAATATGACTTTCTAGAATTTTTAGTCCCTTTATTGAAAATCCATTCCACCAAAACTTTATTTTTTTTCAAAGGGTAATAAAGAGATTGTAAAAGTAATCCATATGAAGGAAGATGTTTAATACAAGTATTCTTAAGAAACATGAAGCATGTTTAATTTAGCCTTTTATTCACATATAAACATTAATCAACACGCATGCATAGAACACATCAAATATCAGAATTTTCGTTTTTGGGTGAACTAACCCTATAATGTAACATGTATATCTGAATTACAATAATGGTGCCATTTAACATTAAAGACTGTTGTAATGGCACAGCCAGATATTTACAGTTGTTCCTGTAATTGTTGTACACTAGAGCAAATCAAGAGTGTGTGGAGGAGAGTTTTCTGCCAACCATGAGAACTTTGTTCAATGCTCCTGTGACCTCTCCATTGTCTGAAGTAGACGCATGCAACGTGGCTGAATTGTTTGTTGAACTAACACGACCCAGTGCTCTTGTGCAACCTGCTGCCGTACAGGTACACTTGAACTTGCATGCATGCTTACAGAAACAACAGTAATGGGTATGTTTAAAGCACTTTAATATGTTGACATGTAAGTGATCAAACATCTCTTTTGCAGGCTGTGTCTGTACATGACTCCCTGGCAGTGCGTGTTTGTAATGAGATCTTGAGAGACGTTTCTGCTCCTGAGGTGCGTCTCTACTGTAAAACCCTCGGCTGGCTGGAGATTAACACTGAACCTGGACCTGCCAACAATGAATTGCAACTACTGTTAAAAGACATTTTACAGGTACTGCTGGAGTTAGATCACTTTTGTGAACATGTAAATGTTGTTTTTGTTTTTATCCTTAATCTCTCTAACCAGATTAAGCAGAAATGCATGAGAAATGAATGCCAATCTAACTGATGGGATATTTCATTAATGTATGCAATTATTATGATCCATCAGGTGATCACTGTTTTTCCATATTGTGTGTTACAGGAAGTGAAAGATAAGTACTGTACAAGGGTTATTGAAAAGCTTCGTAACCAGCTAAATGGGGATCGTTCCAAATCAGGCAGTAACCAGGACACAACTTTGCTTAACTTGGATGAGAATACTGGAGGTAATAGCAAGCAAGCTAAGCATTGTCACTTGGTTCAGAAATTTATAATGGCTGAGGAAAACAAAAAAAGATTTTTATTAGTATAATTCTATTTATCCATCTAACATTGTTCTTAGTCCTATCTAGTTTTATTTATGGTGAGGGTTGATGGTTGAGCTGATATTAGTTGATTTGATTAATTTAGTTGTAATTGTTCAGATTCATAATTTTCAGTTGATTCTGTTTAAATCTTTTCAAGTACACTGTGACCTTTTGCCCTCTAGCGCAGTGGTTCTCAGCCTTTTTTGGTCTGAGAAAAAAGGTACCTTCTCACGTTTTGACGTAATCAAATTGTGAGATCGGCCAAGTTTAGTTAGTACCGATCGAGTCATAAATTGTGATTATCGGCCGATACCGATCTCCGGCCGATCGTTCGGAACATCCCTAGACTCAGTATGGAGAAGAAGCCAAAACTCAAAAGTTTCATTGTTTACCTGACACAGCTGTTGAAACAGCCTGTCATTCAGTGCATGGGCTTTTATTTTGTTTATTGCTTTGACTGCAACATGGAGAGACTCATGGAGAACTGGATTGTTGCATTTGGCCACAAGGTTGTGGCGGTGCACAAAACAGTGGACTGTGAGGTTATGCGGCACCTGCTCCTTCAGCAGAGCGGTGAACCCACTGTACCTGCCAACCATAGCTTGTTTGTTGTCAGCGCTGGTTGTCTCGTCCAGCTGAAGGCTGAATGTAGAGTCCCGCAGGATGGCACATAGTTGCTCCTCTGTATCTGCACCCATTTCATTTATCCTGCGTGCCACGGTGTCATTGCTGAGAGGGATAGATTTCAGCACCTGTGTGGGATCGCGCTCCCATCACGGTAGTGATTACCTCTTTGATGGCAGGAAGAACTGACTTTTCTCCAATTGTGAACGGCTGTCCACATTTGGCGATCAGCAGTATATGACGCTTTTAGCCCACTTTCATTTTGGCTGGCATTCTTAGCGAAGAGACTGCTGATGGTTCTCCTACCGTGTTGCTCTTTTAAGGCCTGGAAGAATGGACGGTCCTTATCTGCTTTGTCTGGGTGGATCTTCATAAGGTGCTCTTTCAGACGTGAAGGTTTCATGGATTTATTTGAAAAAACTTCACATAGTAAACACATTGGAAGCTGTGCATTGGTGGGAGAAGGTATGAAACCACAATTAAGGTATTCAATGGAATACTGTCAGCATTTTTTTTCTTGTTCGGTAGCGCCATTTTGCTTAATTGCTTTTATGATAGTGTATTTGTCCGAGTAAAAGTGGAAAAATCTTTTATTTTAAATGCACTGTTTGTGGACTGATTTTGAACTGATAAATGACTAAATGTCACGGAGGCTATTACGTATGGAAGACAAGGAATGTAGGATTTGTTGACACCTTATAAAATGAAGGAATAGTATTAATCAATTTAATTAAAACATAAAAATGTAAATAAATAATTTTAAAATGGACAAATGAGTTAGACATTTAAAATTGTTGTGCAATTCTTGTTTTGTTAAATTTATGATTATTCATGTTAAATGTAAATGTTAAATAAAATAGAACATTAAATTTAATAAATAGTAGACCTATATTAAAAATAAATAGACATATGAGACTGTTTATTCACATGTTTAAAATGTAGTTTAATACAGCCAGCATTCAAAAACATTTTGGCAGTGTTTTTTTTAAAAAAAATTATCCATTTGAAAATCTTGTTAAAATGTGCCATTATAAACTCGTTGGGGCAACAAATGAACTTCCGACTCTGTCCCATGCCACTCAAAGTAGATATAAGATGGGCTGTTATTGGACAGTAAAAACAACCGTAGGCTGTACGGTCATTAAAGTGGTAATGTTTCCACTTAGGTTTTATTACGCATTTAGGGGAGTAAAAATAAATACAATCATGTTTTTTTCCCATGAAGAATTCTTTGAATTGTAGGCCTAAAATACCTTGGTATCAGCTTATTTTCATTAATGGTAATAATTAATACAATTATAATTAGTTGGTTTGTCATGATTAATTTGTTCATAATCAGAAAAAAAATCTTCTAACAAGAATAAAAACATGAATAATTAAATTATTATTGTATTAATTATTTTTTTAACTATCTTGAAACTATCCAAGCTTTTGATTGCATCGCTCCGATATGACGGCGATATTAATACATAACCAAAATATGCTTACAGAATATATTTAAATTATCCATCAAATTGTCATTTTCTCATTAACAATAATGCCTGACCAGTAATTTACTTTGTGAACAAAGAAAATATTTTGGCATTAGTTAATGCCTAAAAATGTATAAGTTTTACCTTATACAATTTAGTTTAATTTTAAAATTCGTTGATTTATTGAAAATATTTGAAAATATATAAGTGGTTCTTAAGTCAATACTTTTTTAATGGCTTGTCAACTTTCCATTCCTCCGCTGTTGATTCTAGTCAGTGCTGGATTCTAGCCACCAACAGATTGTTGTCAGCGTGAAACACAATTTTGAGCATGTGAATGCTGATTCTTGTCAGCGCTGGATTCTGTTCAGTGCTGGTCTATGACTGGAAAAATAAAAAAGAAATGAAACATAGCTTACATGTCACATTAAACTGGCATATTTTAGAATGTTAAAGGCAATTATTTTGCAAGTAATTACATGTTTAATCTTGTCTTGCCGGGGCGTTGGAAGCAATATTTTGTTCAGGTGTTAATGTTCACAAGTTTACACCAAAGATCCAGGCAAGACAAGATTAAACGTGTAATTACTTGCAAAATAATTGCCTGAATGCCCCCGTTGAGAACCACTACTCTAGCGGTTAAACAAAACTGCATGCATTGAGGAAGAACATCGTATTGGATTCGATTCGGTGACTGTGTGGATAAACATGGTTCTGTCTCATAACTAAAACAAGAGAGGGATTATCCCACTGCTCAAAAAAACAGTGCTTAAACTAGAAAAATAAATAATTAATGCTTTACAATGAACTATGTTAGAGAGCTACATATGGCAATTGATCTGCTCAATAAAATACCTTACTCACCTGTTGAGTAGTAAAAACTGAATTCTCCCTATCGCTTTTACAACATTTTAAATCCCTCAGTTCTAGCCATCTCTGAAAAGACAGGCCCATGTTGATTCATATTTATTTACGAGATCTGTTTCTTTTTGGCAGCAGACTTTTCCTTTTATTCAATGTTTTTAAACAAACGGGTGATTCCCCAGAGGTTTGAGATTTAGGCCTCCATTAGGAGCCTTTAAAATGGCATAATTGGGGCACTTTAAACTTTTGCAATTAATCTGCGAATCAAATGCGTTCCAAACCGGAACCAATCAACTACGATCTCTGTACCTGGCATCACACATCTTGCGATGTGACTATTTAAATTAATTTTGAACAAAAGTTAGGCGGTGTCACTTTAAGTATTTACATTCATTTATATATATGTTTTAATTTATATAACAAATATAGAATTTTTCAGTTGTAGTTCATTCTTGATTAATTCAATTAAAGCACTCTAAATGGTAAAAATGCCCTTTAAAATTTACTCCTGGTTGCAAATATTGATGTGATGCGTTAATACCTGTAGTAAATAAAGTAGCTGTTACATTAACAAACCTATCTGTGTATTCTTGCAGAGGTGTTGAACAAAGATGAGGCTAAACCTAAACGTGCCAAACGAGGTACAGTCTAATTTAATTTGATAAAATGGAATTTTTGTTTTGTTTTTTGGTGTAGCTTTTATGATGGTTGTATTTAGCTCTGTCTGTTATTTTTCAGGCCAGAAAAAAACTTCCACTGCAAAAAATGGAAAGAAAACCAGTAAAGCGGAGTTATCCTCTGATGAAAGGTTTGTTCCACATCTTGACGTTTTTTTTTTGTTAATAGCCTATACGAAATGGGGGGGAAAATTTATTTGTTGTTCTTATTATTTCTATAGTGATGAAGAGAATGTTCCAGAAGTGGCTCCATCAGTGCGACCAAGTCGCCGTGCCAAGATGGCTTCTCTGGATAAAACCAAGCAGGATCTGACTGCCCTCATGAACCAGGAGGCCAATGGTTCATAGAGTGGATTAGTTATGAAGTTGTCCTTCCTATAGCAGTCACTTCAGATCTACCTGAGTAATTACATACTGCTAAATTTTTATTATACTTTCTCAAGGAATCTTGACTCCTCAGTCTCAACCTGTCAAAATTGTCTTTGTTAGAATGCAGCATCTGCAGGACCTCTCAAGAGGTTGTCCTTTGGGAAGGAGTCATGTTAACATTTATTTACTTGTTTGAGGCTGTTCTTTTAAAAATGCACAGTGGACCAAACTTACTATTAAGAAAATTATGATCCTATTAAGAACTAAATGTTGGGAATTTGGTGCATGGCAATAACAGCTAATATTTGAAAGTTGGTTGAGAAGCTGGCTCATATTTCCATATAAAATGTTTAGTTGCATTTTTATACAATTTTTTTTTTTAACCTGAATAAAATGTTTTAAACTGTAACACAATTACTGCCAGGACAAAATCTGTTTGCAAGAGATTTATTGTTCTAGTGATTGAGACGTCGTCTTTAAAGGCAAGTATAAAAACACAAAGAGAAAATACAATGCGTGTATGTTTATGTACAACAGCTAGCACCAGGTAACAAGTTTACAGTGGCCAAAACTTTTAAATGGCATATCTGAATATTGTAAGACCATACAGAAGGCCTCCTGACAATCCCCATTACAAGCTCCTACTCCAGCATATGGTTGGCATAGGTATAGAGATATAATGCATCATTTTAACTCTGTTGTCTGCACTTTTGCCAAAAGTTTTGAATGACT
Organism: Siphateles boraxobius; assembly: GCF_051911475.1. Classification (NCBI taxonomy): domain Eukaryota; kingdom Metazoa; phylum Chordata; class Actinopteri; order Cypriniformes; family Leuciscidae; genus Siphateles; species Siphateles boraxobius. Next base: position 1,135,152 of record NW_027508721.1, on the reverse strand, counting down.
CCATTAGTTTGAATGGTTGAGGCTCTAAAGTAGTTGATGGATGGAGTGTCTTAATTCAGCAGTTTCAGAAGAAATGCCTCTAGCTGACAAGTATCTATGGATTAAATCTTGTAGCTTGAAATGGACATCTAGTTAATGCTATATGTAAAAAACCTTTATCAAAGTACAAATCAAATTATCCATCTAAACATCTAAAGTGGTCTCAGTGTAGCACTGACTAAACTTATTGCAGAAATGCTAGCCAGTCTTGTTACAGGGAGCCTAAATGAAGTCTGACTGAAGTTGACTGTCAACAAAACCTAAAACCACACAGTAGGGCAACATCAACCTTTTACATACGCAAGGGGGGACTGCAGGCTGCTAACAAACAGATGTAAAGAGCTACCAAACAAAGTATTTAAATAACTAAACATACAGGCTATATAACCAGTTAAACGGTTTTTGGTTGGGGCTTAAATTAATGACATGGTTACAACAATGGGTAATCAGTTTAGGCTGCTACTGTGCCTTACCAGTAGATTTCAGTAGAGGTAGGTGTCACATGCTGCTATAGATCACAAATTAAGTTGTTTTTTTTTGTACACATTTTATATTCAAGAAATGGTATGTGGAGCGTTGCCTCTGGGTAATCTTAAAAGCTTTTAATTTAAAAGAAAGAAAAACAGAATCTTTATATATTCTTCAGAGTAAAACATTGCACCAAAAATACACTGTACATTATAACAATGGTTGTCAAAAATAAGACTACAAAATGGGTTGCAGTTGGGATTTGGTAGTGCAACGAACATAAACCTGGATGTAAATTAATGCTTAAATGATTTTCCACAACAATGTAAATTCACAGAAGTTGTAAGAAATGTTTCCATAAATACAGGGTAAAAGGACACTACATACACTTTGAGAATAAAATAAGTGTAAAAGAAGTACTATCACTTTGAAATTTCAGAATGCACCAAGTACAAGTTTTGAGTGGGCCGTTTTTGTCAAGTTTACTGAATAACGGCACATAAGACTCAATCGGAAAAACATTTCAAACTTTAAAATATCTACATTGTTAAAAAACAAATATTTTTTTTGTTAAGTATCCCTGTTATAATACACAAGATTGCAAATGTCAAGAAATGTGAAATTAACTGATCTCCTCCAGAATTACATAAGTAAGCCTTAAATTTTAACTCTGCTATGAGACTCCAAAATCATGGGTTGAGCCAATCAACATACTCCCCATTTAACATTTGATACTCCATGCAACTAGAAGACATTTACTTCTCTAAGTCTGCACCAAAAGTAAAATTCAAACGAGATTTAAAAAGAAAAATAATTTCAAAAGATTTCAAATTAGAAACATAAAAACAAAATAATATTAAATAGTGCAACAAGTGTCTTAAAGTTTTTTTTTTTCTTTGCTACATGATGCTTGCCGAGGTTGCGTGTCATAATGCTTTGTGATACTCATCCAGACCACTGTTGAAAGGCACCTTATGTTAGAGCTCAAGAAAATGTCTTGCACAAAACGTGTCCCAAGTTATTTCAATGACCCTGTGAAGCACAAATTGGAGACATTGAGAGTTGAGTTCCTATAGCCTATCAAACATTTACATTTACATTTATTCATTTAGCTGACGCTTTTATCCAAAGCGACTTACAATTGCTATTATGTCAGAGGTCGCACGCCTCTGGAGCAACTAGGGGTTGAGTGTCTTGCTCAGGGACACATTGGTGTCTGACAGTGGATTCGAACCCGGGTCTCTCACACCAAAGGCATGTGTCTTATCCACTGCGCCATCACCACCACAAACAAATTTTATGCCAGAATGCAGACAGGAGCCTTTGTTCAACATGTAGTCCGAACATATTTGACGTGGTGTTGCACTGGTTTACTAAATCTCAGTATACGAATGAGTTATTCAGTTACAGCTGTAATAGAAATTATTCAAACCCCATTGCAAATAAGGTGTATTGGCATAACAGCAAAAGGGTGTTATACTAAGTACTAAAGATGCTTGCCATGGAGGTGTTGAATAACTTTGAGACTGCAGAAGTCATTAAAAGTTGCATTTTGAATTTGGGGAAACCACTTGAAACATTTGTATTTGAGCTATTTCAGTTACTTTTGTTTGATGTGTTCAATGCAAACAGCTAAAAGTCTGTACATTTTGCCAATAAACCTGATTTGCAATGGGGGTTGAATAATTTCAATTACAACTGTAATTATGAATTAGAATGATGCTCTTCAAACTTGCTCTGCCATGATGCTCAAATCTAACGCCTGTTTCACACATACTCCATATGCGGTGCGTATTTCTTTCCGTACCCATGTCAACAGGTTACTGTACGTTCACACCGCCGCCAACTTACCGGCGGAAGCTACCGGAAGTCATTAATTTTCAATGGAAGCTGGCTTCTCTCAGCTGCAAGAAGCGTCAAATCCATCGGCGTCGCGTTTTGAGCGTCAATCGGAAAGTTGAAAGTAGCTCAACCTTATGGTAATGAGCTATGACGCGGTTCAGTGGCAAAACGGCAGCAACCAATCGGAATATAGACGTCCTTCGTGCTGGCCGATTCCAAAGAAAAATACGATGTAAACTTTCGTTCCTACCAAAACATTAGTTCAGAGAAAATGGAGGAGAAGCTAATCATCACCGTTGCTGGGTTTCCTATCATTTATGATATGAAGTTGTTTGCATATAGATAACGGTCCTGGAGGGTCATGAACCCAAAATCTGAGAGTCTGACGTCTTCTCCGCAAATACAATACAGCAGCACCAAACACAACAACTTCACGATGATCCATAATGATTCAGTGATACACATTTGAGGATGAGCGCAACTTTTATTGGAAATATTTACGAACACTCGTTTTAAGCGGGAATGCAATTCATTTGCTCACTGTAACACTGATGTGACCAATTGCACTTGATGCAAATAATAATAATAATAATAATTATTCTTTTTTTTCCCCGACCAAATGTGACCAAAACGGTTTTAAAAATGCTGTCATTATAAAAGGTTTCTAGTGTCAATGTATTGCTTGTTTTATCTGTTTACATCTCATGTTGTGACACTTCTCTTCTCTCGAACATAGAATGCTGCTACGTCAGAGTGGCCAAAGCGTCAACAAGCTACCCCGTGCTTTATGACAAGCAGCCTTGACAGGGCGGCCAGAGCTTCTTTGCCGCTCAAGTCGGCGGCGGTGTGTACGTAGTTACGGTGCTGGTCCACTTGTCCGACACGACTGTCGCTTGGTGTCGCGAAGCCTCACCCACATTTGTATGTTGATGGGCGTTCCTCTGTTTACCGCTATGGGCCTGATTTTAACTGAGCGGGAAATGTTGCGTATTAGAACAGAGGACCTGCGAGACACTCCCCCCGTCTCCATATGCTCTACTTCTATTGGATAGTCATGTCGCGTTCAACGGAATTCATTTGCATAAAGATGGGCATCGGCCAGCTTTTTGACGCGCAGTATTTCTCCAAATGAAGCGCCGCCTTCCCGGAATGCTTTGCGGGCGCGTGAAAGTCGCTTGACGTCACCCATAGGAATAAAGCGGAGTGCGGGACGACAAGTGTCACACGGACAAGTGGATCAGCACCGTTAGAGGTTTCACACTGCACACGGATGTGGTGCTTATACAGCAGTGCAGAGATCGTTTCCACACAGAGTCTATTTTTGCTGTACTGCACGTGCAGAATTAAAGTGACAGCAAATGGTTCGTGGTCAGAATGAACACAGATTTACATGAAATTATAGTAATCTCACCATAAATGCATTTAATTAAATTATACTACTATTTTTCACAGTCATTTTCTTTTTAACTTTAAGCCCGGGGTAATTAGAGCAAGGAAAACTAAACAGTACCTCAACAACGCGACATAATGCATGTACTCGTCTCTTCGTGGAGGTGGAAAAACAAGTTATTTGTGACCAACAATATTTCTTGTAAAAAAAGATTTAAATGCAAAAGAAAAGGTATGAGAGAGCTGTTTTTGTCAATTGTGTTTTAATTTAAGATGTTTAAGATGTTAACATAAGTAGGCCTACATGTTTAAATGTGTTGCCACTTGCTTGAACAATTAATATATAAATCTGTATAGAAGTAATGCCTTGAATTATAGGTTTTTTTAAGTGTATTAAGTTTAAACGTGAATGCATCTGTGAAAGCGTGTAGACCTATAACTACTGTGTAAAAATAGAATCACAATGCTGAAACTTTTTTATATTATTTTATAAAAGTCGCTGATAATAAAAATATTGATTTGAAATAAAAAAAGAGAATAAATGAGTTTGTGGTACAGCCGTAGATCAGTTGTGCACTGCAAACGCAGCATATGTGAAAGCACAATAGCGCGTGCTGCTCCTGTGCCGCATAGGCACTGCACACAGAGTATGTGTGAAACAGGCGTAAGTCTGTGCAGCTACAACACACCATTGTTTGAGTACTTGCATAAAGTATGCTTCAGGAGTAAAGAGAAATAATGCTTAAAGACTTACCGAGCACAAAGTCACACCACCTTGCTCCCAGAACACCCCTGCTGCTCCTTGATTGTCTGAGCATTTTTGTTGGGGGAGATAGATTTGTGCTGCAACTTTTCCTTTTGCCTCTTTTTCTTCCTCCCTTGCTCTGGCTTTTCAGGGTTGAGGGCAGCTGCACTGGAGAGTTGAGTGTATCTTCCACCATAACATCTTCATTCTCCTCTTGATCCGAGACATCATAGAGCTTTACTGTGCAAATGTTACAGTCCTCAGTCGTTGACTTTGTGTTTGGGGAGTTGATCTTTTTCAGAAACACCCTGCACTCCTTTAAAGACTCTGGACTCCAAGCTTTGGAGCAGATTCTGTTCTGCTTTGAAATTTTGGCAATCCCAATCATTTTCTGAGGAGTTCTGACAAGAAGCTTTAATGCATTTTGAACTTTCATGACTGGTCTTGATGTTTTGTCTACCAAGTTAGGCATTTCTTTCAATAATTCTACAGTCTTAGCACCTGAAGTCATTGTCCTCATCTGCTCACGAAATACTTTTTGTGCCATATCATCTAATGTTATCCTGGGCCTGGTTTTAAACTTTAGCCTTGCTCTAAGCAGAGTTGTTCTGTAGACAACCCATGCGCCACTAGATCTAGACATTTGCTGCCTAACGTCATGCCTCAGTTTAAGTGATGTGTGAAAAAGCTTTCTCTTGACTTTTGACCTCATTGATTTGGACAGCAATTTTTGTGCTTGTTTGTGCATTGATGGACTCTTTGGGACAACAGTAGCAAATTTTTTGACATGTTTTCTGAGCCGCTCTGCTTGTGGACTTGGGCAAACATTAACTTTGCAATTAGGTCTGCTGAGGTTGTAATGAAAGACGTCCTTGGGATTTCTTGCAGTGGCCTTCTTTACAATTGCAAGGGACTGAGTTTCTGTGGACTGCATAAACCAGGTACAGAGCTTCTCCATATTATAGTTTTTCTCAAAAAGCATTTTAATGGCAGAAGCAGACTCCTTAGCAGAACCATTAAGCTTCTCACAAGTTTTTGGTTTAGGGTCAGTTTTAATCTCTCCTGACTTGGCCTCAAGGACATCTGATACCCATGTATTGGATATCAGTCTGATCCTCCTAGCTAACTCTTCATTTAAGGTCTCAGGGGATGCTGAGGTGGGCCACCACCTGAAACCCTCATTTGATGAGAAAATGGAGTCCACTGAAACTGTGGAAAAACGACTGGCACAACTGACATTCTTGGTCTTTATGGAAAGTGCATTGTCTGTGGGCTCCTCTTGTCTTTTCTTTGAATGCTGGCTGGCCTCACAGCTAGCCTTATTCAACAGTAGTTTCCGTGACCTGCGAACCAATGCACAGGATCTGGCAGTAGCGACAGAATGGAGTAAATGAATGGAGGGTTTCCGCTCTCTAACAGAATGTCTCACTGGTATGAGCTGCCCTCTGGTATTCCGATTATTTTCTTTCGGTGGATCCACTCTATCCTTGTGAATGACAGTAGGAATGCTGATTTTCTTCTGCTCTTTGGAAGGATGAAATTCAACAAGAAGAGTCCTTCTGAGCAGATGTGAATCTTTTGCGTCCCTTTTCATGTGTATCTTTCTTTGTCTTGGTGATCCTGTGGTGACGGTTACAGAGATCCCAGAAATTTTGACTTTGGGAGGTCTTCCTGGTTTTCTTGACACCGCTGTATCACTCAGTCTTTGACATTTTATGTTGCTGCTAGAATGGACACATTTCCTGTCTTCAATAGGCATAACAAAATGCAGATCTTTATGATGATCTTTGGTCATTTGATCACTACTTGTCTTTCCAGAACATTTACATTTACTGTACATGCCTCCATTACTTACTTCATAAACGTGTTGCTGTGCTGGGAAATTACCCAAATCTTCAGAAACTACTCTCCTTGCCCTTCTTGATCTTCCATACACTATAGTGATTTTTAGATTTTTGTTTCCATCATCCTTACAAGACATTTCTGTCGTTCTATGATTCAATGCATTGCAATGGGTTGCGTTACCTGTTGAAAAACTTAAGTCTGTTGGTTTGGATTTTGGAGGTCTACCAATGGGACGTTTCACAGACTTAACAATATGTGGTCCTATTTTTTTGGGGCGCCCAGGGCGCCTTTTTACTGGAATTGTATCATGTACAGTTGGTAGTGTTTCTTGGTTTTCACCTTCGTTGTTTGAACAACTGGGCAATAATGCATCAAGTGAAACCACTTTTGGTGAAGTGCACTTGTTCCCACCACACTCAACAGTTCTCTCCGGTGCAGATCCAAGGACTGAATCCTGCAAATGTTCATCTATGGCACTGCCTGCCCATGAGGATTCCACACATGGATCAAACATCTCTCGATGTGAATTTGAGCCAGAGGCAGCTGCTTTGAGTGTATATTTTACACCATCTTTACCCGCCACAGAGGAGACAAACATGAGCTTTATCGGACTATCATATTTCAGTCCAGACGGGCTTGCTTTAGCCTGTTGTGCACACTCAGTGGTAGTCAAGTTAGACATAGTTTCAGTAGGACTGTGTGAGTCAGTGTTTAGACTGTTGGTTCTAAGGCGTTTAGATCTTTTTGATGGTGAGGTGGAATTCTGGCATGGTTTCCTTTTTCTTGCACTCTCTTTATCAGGATTCCTTACATTATTTTTGTGCTCAAAGAGTGGCTCATTTTTAGGTAAAATCGCATATTTCTGTGAAGCCATGTTCTGTGGCACAACACAATCTTCTTGTTTATCCACAGTTTCAAATGGCTGATAGTCACATTTATCACTTGGCCAGGCAATTTCTTCTGTGAAGCCAAGTGCTGTTGAGGTACTGTCTTTAGGGGAATGCTTGGTGAATATACTCTCTGAAAAACAGGCGGCAAAATACATCTTTCGTGGCTCAGTGACATAGGAAGAGAAACGCTGTGGTGGTACAATATTTCGTCTGGACCTTCCAACTTGAACTCCAAGATTGTTCTCTCCATGGATTTTTGCTTTCACCTTCTGGTCACTATCGGTTGTTTGTAATTGCACCGTTTTATCTGAAGGAAGTGGTTCCTCAAGGCATAAATGTTGGGGTTGAGCTTCTTGGATCTCTTGATTATTTGGTGTCTTTTCACTTTGTGGATGCATTGTCAGATTTTCTATGGCATCTTTTACAGGCTCTGTGTAAACTCTGTCCAACTTTCTGCATGTGATCTGCAAAGGTTTAACAGTTTTTAAGCAGCCATCTCTCTCAAAGCCTATATTCCTCTTAAAATATGATGGACTAAGTCTGGCCAGATCTCTTTTGATTTGTAGGCTTTGTCTTCTTGATGATGGAAGGTCAGGTGACTTGCTCATGGCAACTAAAGTTTCCAATCGCTTACGGGAACGTGTCTGGGGGGATTGCTGTTCTGTGGCCACATGCTGTTGCAAAAGCTCATTAAGGTTGTAATCTTTGTCACTACTGTTGTGTAACACAGTTGTTATAATCTCAGTCAAATGAGAGTCATCTCTTGTCTCTGAGATTTGACTAGCATGGGTAAGAATATTTTGTTCCTTCTCTGAGGGTTGGATACTCTTGAGCTTTTCAGTGACTCTATCCATTAGATCTCCTATAAAAGATCCACACTGGTGGTCACTCTCTTTCTCTGCTTGTGTATGCAATGTTAAAACCTCTTTGCAGCATTCATCAGGAGATCCAACACGTAGAGGAGTGTTAGAGTGCAAAGCAGTATCTTCATCCTCGGTTCTGTGAGGTAGGAGAGAAGGAGGTGCCATGTTCAGGGCCTTGCAGTCCTGAATGTGCAAGACACTGGACTTGACAGCTATTTTATAGTCCAGGTCCACAGGTTTTGGTGAGAGTGGTGGAGGGGAGGGGCTCCGGCTTCCTTTGCATCTATTTTGAAAGTTACAATCACCTTGGGGGATGATTAGGGCACCACTTGTATGAGAAATGTAGGTATGATCACGATGCTGCCATGAGGGTAGTTTTGAGTGACTACAACAAACAGTGGTGTTAGAACAGATGACTTGGCCAACACATGCCATGGATGTATTTTGGCAGGAATGGTCATTAATGTTCCTTATACAGATGGAAAGAGGAGAAAATGCACATGTTGGAAGCCTACTAGCTGTTCTGCAACAAATGTCAGCAGTTACTGAGCAGTCACTTAATGAAAGTGTTGGGGCTTCATTAAGCATTTTTTTATCAGCATGGCAGCAAAGCAATCCGGCCTTAAACTTTCGACTTTGAGCATCCCGGATAGTTAAAGAGATGTTGTAATCTTCCTGCACATCCTTTAAAATGTGATAGAGTAGCAGTCTATGATGGGAACAAAGCAAAGACAGGACCTTCTCCAACACAGTGACTCTCCAGACCTCTGGAGCTTTAGGATAATCTTCCTTCCCCAGCCTGGACTGGTCTTCCACACTTGGTCCTAAGGAACTACATAAATAAATTAGGTTAAGTTATTACTCAATCACTGAAATGATTTTTATGAATGAGACCTGAGCTAACCCTCTCACCTTGTTTAACTCTGTTGTGATGATTAATATATTTCGATTGGTTTAAAGGAATGATAAAATCCTATCATAAATATATATTGCATAATTATAAAGCTGGCATAGCTGTATTTAAAATCTTGTTAAAGACAACACATAACATTGCATTGTAAGGGTGTTATATCTATACATGCAGAATTACAAATGTGTAAAAGCCACAGAAAAAAATTACTAGAAAGTTGTACATGGAAAACATTTTTTATTGGTATTTCGAAGGCAAAGGATGGCGATTGTAGTAACGCTTACACTCAGGAAAACTATGTATATAGACAATTACTTTAATCAAACCTGAATAATTTTCTTTCCTAATAAATCAATGTGTCTCCTGACAAATCCAATTACAAACCAACAACATTTGCAGGCAATATGTTGTCTTTTGAAAGAAAAATACAACTACCCCAAAAGGTATTATAGATAAGGGATGGAGAAAAAGAATAGAGAATGTTTGAAAAATTTTTATAAATTTTTTTTTCTTTAATGTAGGATATTTAAAAACCTATTGGAGTAATATGTCTTCAGTATTCCATCTTATTACAATCAATTCAATTCTCGCTTTGATCAGCCTTATCCTAATCCTGAAATGTTAAAATATAGACCACACCAAATATAAATATTTCAGACACAAATAAATGCTTAAAAGGACCTGTTTTTCCCCCATTTTAAGTTGATCAAAAAGTCATAACGATTAAATGTATATTAACCTGCCTGGGGTAAAAACAAAACGTTGAGTAAATTACAGGACAAGGGACTAAATTATGCATGCAAGTGCAGTAAAGCATTTCACATATCAATGTGCAAGAGCATCAAAGTGCTTCAATACAAAACACAATTCTTCAACCCAAAACACAATGTTTAAACTTCATATTCTGATTACATCAAAGAAATAACACACAATACAATTATATATTAGAATTAGAGGGAATATTAAAAAAAATCAAATCTTAGTGCAGCAGATATATGCATAAATAACTGATTGCAAAATTATTAATATCCTGAACCCGTTATGAATATGAAATTACACGTATTTAGAAAGGCCTAAACCGGTGATATTGATCCATGTAATGATCCATCTCTAAATTTCGAGGGGGAGAGGGGGGAAAATAAATATTTAAATGTATATTTTGTCTTTCTGATGAATAACCTCTGCTGAACATGCTGTCCCCATAGTATGGGAGAAAACAAATTGGCTTTGGATGAACCATATTTGGCTCTATAACAGAATCCTAAGGGCCCTTATTTTGATATAAAATAACCGTTCTAACACAATCATGCTGGTTTCTTTTAGGATTGTTGTTACCCTGAGAATACTAATGTAATGTTTTTGAACAAATAATACAGGACACTAATAGGATGTTAGAACAGCAATGTGAAATAATTGGGACCAACATTCTCCATTGGGAGCCTAAAAGTATCCCAGATAATGAAAATATGAGACTGCAGCCACTGACAATACATGTATATGATTTAAAGGAATCTGTATGATATTAACACTTACATGACCAGCCGTTACATTAAAAGTAAAAACTGTGCCAGTAACATATCTATCCCCGAGAAATAGAACAGAAAAATTTAACAGTTACATTGGTAACGGTATATAAATCCCCAAAACAGATTTTATATACGATCCACAAAAGTATATAAATACGTGTATTTTTTTTAAAGATTTATGTAAAACAAATGTAAAAACTACTGGCCTACAGAATAACTGAGTCGTAGCTGTAAGAGCAGGCACTGTGTTAATTTTAAGAGCCCGTGAAAAACATTCAGGGTTGTTTGATAAATGCTTCTAAATCAGAGGTAAATTTAAGGATATATCAGTAAATCAGTTTTTTTGTTGTTTCTTTTGGGGTGGAGGGGAATTTAACTTCAAAGAACAAGAGGTAAACCACTTACAGAACACTCAACACAACGATAAACACATTAACATTGCATATGGAAATTTCCAAAGCTACAATCACAAAATTCACATGCTTCAGCTACACTTCGCAAAGCACTACAAGTATACTTGTGAATAGGATATCAGAACTATGCTAAAAAGATGCCATTGAAGGTCAGTATATGGCCATATCCTTCATCGCCGGTATCCAACAATAACCTGTATCACAAGTATGTGTGCATCTTTTGTAAAGTGCAACTGAATCTTATATTCCAATTATACAAGCTTCTAAACTCATTAAAAAAACAGGTCCATGCTATAAATAAGGACTCAGTTAAATTACCAGTATCATAAAGTGAAACAGTTGAATAATAGGTCATTAAAAGCTATAGTAATCATTAGCATGAGAGAAAAAAAAACACACAAAGCAAGAGCAGCACAACTATAAAACTGGACCTATAAACAAAGCTTTTCAGAGTAGCACTTGGATCAGCCTTTCGATTTCTGTCCCATGAGAAGTCCATCATGGAATATGGACAAGGAAAAATTCTGATCGAAGTTCAGCAGCACCCTACTCTGAACTACTTTGTTCATGGCGTGTGTAAGTGGAGTGGCAAAATGACCCTGAACTGTTTTGGTTACAGCAGACAGATAATGCTAGGATGTCTCTAGTGTAAGGAAAAACACAAGATTATAGAGTATAATTCAAAACAGCATAGAGAATATGGAGTGAGGATTTCAGTAGCTCTGATTACTGAAAAAAAAAATTATTCTATTATTCAGGGTTAAACAAACATTCAGTGAGACTGTCCATCAAGGGTTTTTTTTTCCTGTGCACCATTCTGACATGCATTGCGTTGCATTTCCAACTTACCCCGTACAATTTACTGAGCAGATATGTAGGGGAAAATGGAAAGGGGCAAGACATATATATAATGTTGTGTGTATAGAATTCTAAGCATTTAAACTTATAAATAAACAAAATAACAAAATCACTATCAGTGCAGGATGTGGGAAGTCTCATCCACAAGAAGCCTGAGATGGTCCAAGCTTTCACTCCAAAGATCTGGCAACAGTCCTGATTAATGTACTTCATTAATACTTCATGAAACTGATATAATTACCTCTTTTATACAACAAAACGTACCATAAGTATTAAGTCCAAAAATATTTACATAGTGTTGTTCCTTTGCTGGAGTGGAAACTTGTACCTATATCTACCCATTGCATATATGGCTAGACATCTCCCATTGGTGAGTTAAATGAGATGTTAGTCATGCTGTCACCAGATTTGCCACACAGACACCATAAAATACTGTTGATAGACGTAAAATGAAATGACCAGTCGCTACAAAGACTAATCGGTGTGAAAGCTGCATACAACAATCATTAAGCTGAGATTAGCTTATGTATTAACAAAACCTGAATATTTCTTAGTTTTAAAACAGTAATTAACTTAAATTCAACAGTGCTTTACAATATTTTAAATATATATTCATAGAGATATCCACAGTGAAAACCCTGAATAGATTTTTTTAAAGGCATGTTTTGTGACTTGATAAAATGTACCATTTAACCTGTGGTTGAGGATTCAAGTGTATCTTTCAAGTCTGAATGAGGTCCTGACTGCATGTTGAGGTTAAAAAAAAAACACCTTCTGTTGGCTGTAGTTTAAGCGATGTTTTAGTTAAAACCATCTCTAGGAAATAGTTGAGGTTTTGGTTTTGAGTTAAGACTGTTTGTAGGCAGTAGATGAGGCATTGGTTGTTGTCCCTGACTTTCCAGAGCCTGAGGTTGGCGCTTCAACAAGGCGGAGCTTCTTTTTTGGTGGGGTCTTGAGCATGCCTGTTCGCTCTTTGACTTTGTACTCAAGGGTGCTGTGTGGAACCCCATAGACACCCTGGGCTTTTGACACGCTCATCTTCCCACTAATCACCATGGCTATGGCCTCCTCCAGGATATCGTGGTCATACTGCCGATAACGGCCCCGCTTTTTCCGTGGCTGCTTGTCTCGACGGTCATCATCTCCAGTGTCAACCATACTTCCAGTGACACTACCGGAAACACTCCCATTCTTTATGTTCAGACACAATGGTGGCACGTCACCCTGGAGTAGACGTGACTCAAGGCCTGAGTGGCTTTCGACCAAGCCCTGTTTAGGGAGAATGGTCTTCAGCTTGTGGAAAGCAGTGGAGCCATCAGAGCCTTTGTTGGCCTGGTACACAGCATCCACCAGGCCAGCCAGATCCAGCTGGGCTTTGGGCTGAGCACTAAAGCGTACCTGAGGGATTCGGATGTGCACAGCTGCCCCAATGGCAGGACTCTGAGGAGATGTCGCTGGCTCGGTGCTGGCGAGAGACCCGCCATTCTGCTCTCGTAGCTGTGAGACCATCCTCTGCAAGGTTAAGTGGTGAAGGTATGACGAGGCAGTCACAGCTGCAGGGAATTTCAGCTCAGTGTGCTCTGGAGACGTAAATTTACATTTTGTTACTTCGGATTGCTCTGACTGCGAGCGAGCCCATGCTGCTACCTTCTGCAGGATGAGTCGAGTGTCGTTGGTAGGCCAAACCGACTCTGTCTTAAGCGATAAGGCCTCTGTCTGGAGCTGTAAGGTTTTCTGAGGTATCCCGTATAGTATGGCTGCTTTGTGAATGTCCAGTGATCCAGAACGAATATCTTTCAAGGCTTTAGAGAGCAAACCCTCTGCAAACTCAGAGCTGCGATCCAAATAGTCCGCTCTGATTGGTCTCCTAAGGGGAGGTGGGTGGGAGGATGAGAAACGAACGGGTGAGCTGACCAATGACAGGACGCACTCAGGGTCCACTCCTTTACTGCCTTGTCTTTTGGTAACATCACTCGCTTCTCAATTGTCTGTATAACACAAAGCCTTTGTAAACACTTTGTTTTTGGCCTTAGGTTGCAAACGATACTTCTTGGAAGGACAGTCTCGTCAATTGTGTGGAGAAAGACAAGCGTCTATGGGAATACTTCCAGTATCTTTGCAATGCAGATGCATTTTGTAAGACTCAGGTATTTACATCTCACGTGAAAATACTGCATAAATCAACGAATAGATAAATAAACAAATAAATACAGGCGGCACAAAGGAACAAGTAATGCCCCTGACTGCTGGCAAACGTGACGTTACCTTCCAACAAGTTAGAAAAGAGTCAACCCTTTGGCAGTGCAACAAAACAACCACTAAATTATACATTAAAAACATCAAATGTATGAGGAATAAAATTTGTTCACACAAAATGATCAGATAGGATACAAAGGATACAAATGAAACAAAGACTCAAAAAATATTTTTTGAAAATGAAAAAAAAAATTTACTGGGTCGATTTGACCAGTTAAAAGACCATTTCGGAACCAACATTGTCTTTGGCTTTGTTAGGAAAAGGACAAACAGTCAAACACATCACTTGGTAAACAAAACAGGAAAAGGAGAAGTACTCACCCTGAAACTTTACTTTGAGTGGTTTCATTTTCTGAAGATGTGTTTTTCTTAGAGAGGTCAAGTACTCCATCTACTATGAGAAGTAATCCATGAAAAATAGCAATTAATACATTTTGAGAACACATGCACAAAATCATCAAATATTTGCACACTCTGTAAATTCTTATCTACTATTGCAGAGCTACGAACTCTTGAATTTGTATGAACATGGCAGTTTGCTGGTCTCGAAGTGAAAACAGTTGTGATTTAAATTACACCAGTATTTGATTACACAAGTAATGAGGATTCATTTTTGGTGCTTACCTTGCAAGGCCTGAGAATCTCGGCTGACGGTGAGGTCCAAGGGCCCATCAGTATCTGGATGTTTAGGGAGAAGCTCATTGTTGTCACTCAGGCCCTCATGAGCCTGGCTTTTACATGCATACTCTAAGGCAAACCGCTGAATCATCTTGCGCATCAACTCTTGTGCTGCCAATGGTATACTGGAATCGCAGATCTGAGGGAATTCTGGGAAATTGATAACCACAGGACTAGTTGAAGATCTCATGCACTTGCAAAACATGTTCCTCATGTAAAAACATCAAAACTACCTTCACTACATATTTGTCTTAAAACATAACATTAAAAGATTTGAAAATCATGGTGCAAAAAAGTAGGGTTGCGGCGGTGAGGAAATTTTCCCACCGGTTAATCGACGTGTGACAACACCGGTAATACTTTATTTTATACGTATACTTTCACTTTCGAAATAAGCGTCAATTGGCAATTCAGCGTCAATTGCTTGAATGGACAAAAAAAAAAAAACTCGCTGATAATAAAACTTTTATTTATAGACAGAACTTTTATTAGCATAACGAACGAATAAAAATAACCCCATGCATAGGCTGAAAAAAGTGAAAATCGGAAAACTGGGCCCAAACAAATAAGAACCATAAAACATTTATTAACGAATAAGAAAAGAAAATAGGCCTAAATAATTTACACAAAGTTTAAATAAGATAAAACCAAATAAATAAGACCCCATTTACACCTGGTATTAAAATGCGATCTGTATCCAGATAAGTTATCCAGATAATAAAAACCGCAAGTTAATGCAAGGTGTAAATACGTTGTGATCGGATTGTGATCGGATCTGCCTGACCACATCTGGAGGTAGTCTGGCTGCATTGTGTTCGGATCTTTACTAGGTGTAAACGCAATCTGGTTGTTGAAACCACATATGTATATTTTACTCCTCCCAAAAATGCTAAAAAAAATAAACGTGTGAGAGTGTTATATAGGCTATTTCATGTCAGATATGACGACGCTACTGCAACACGCATTACCGCAGATGAGCAGCTGAGCGTCTATTCATCAAGCCAACGTGCAAACATCGCAAATAAAAGTGAAAGTAAGTCACAGACACAGATGCTTAACACACAATCATCTTCAAGTAAAAAAACAAAATTATCTTACCAGGGCTGTTGCCACTTTTTCTTATTGCTGTCTTTGATTTTGAAATGAGCTGATGATCAATAAAATGCCGCTCACCTCTGTTGCTTTCGGTGGCGTGCAATCCATTAAATCATAGCGCGGGAGTTGAAGTCGGATTTATATCCGTTTTGCAAAAACACATTTATGTGGCCAGGTGTAAATGGAATCGGTAAGATCAGAACACTTATTATCCGGATAACTTATCTGGATACAGATCTCATTTTAATACCAGGTGTAAATGGGGTCTAAGAGACGAATATAAAATCTCCACACGTGCTAAATGGAATTTGACTCCTGATGCTTGCTGATCATGACTGGCTCTTGGCACGCACTGCGCAGTTCAGTTTTTAATTATAATGTATGCTCTCTTATGAACTAAATAATTGATAATTATTATTTTTAATTAATTCAAATAAATATTTTAGCAAAAACGAATACTTTAAAAAAGTCAAGACATCGCGGTGTCACGGTGGGAAAGTGATGTCACCGGTGATGGCGCTTAAAACCGGTAACACCGTCAACACCGTCTATCGCGGCAAGCCTACAAAAAAGTACGAACTCTTCAAACGTCAGAGGTTTTGCGTTCCAGCACATGCAGAGACTGAGTATGTGTGGAGCAGTGTTTACTGTGAACGGAGCTGAGGTACTTTTAACACAATCTGCACGCATGTAAATAATTAAAGGTTCGTGCTTCTCTGTGGGGAAAAAAAAAAAACGGCGCATATTTTTAACTGATTCGCAGCCTTTGTGATTTCATGATAGGCCACATGGGGTGGTGATGGCGCAATGGATAAGACACATGCCTTTGGTGCGAGAGACTCGGGTTCGAATCCACTGTGAGACACCAATGTGTCCCTGAGCAAGACACTTAACCCCTAGTTGCTCCAGAAGCGTGCGGCCTCTGACATATATAGCAATTGTAAGTCGCTTTGGATAAATGCGTCAGCTAAATTAATAAATGTAAAAATTAATAAATGTAAATGTATTTTAACAGCGTTGTTCAATAAAACCCATATATGATTACTTTGATACTCTATTTGAACAAATAATTATTGCTTGTTATTATATATTTAGGTAACACTTTACAATAAGGTTCATTAGTTTACATTAGTTCATGTATTAACTAGGGGTGTAAATATTAATCGATTCGTAAATTATACAGCCGACGATTCGATGCATCGATGCGTCCGCAAGAGTATCGATTAATGTGTTTGTTTTGCCGCCTGTCTATTTTCAGCATTCACTCTGACATATACGTACAAACGATTGTTGTTATGCACTGGGCTAGCGTTGGTTAGTCACCGAACTAAACTGCCAGTGTGAAAGCAACCTCAGACGGTGAATTCCTAGCTAGCGTGCACAAAAGGCTACTTCAGTTGGCTTACTTGAAAAGTCTAGGGTGCTTTCACACCCGCAGGTTTAGTTAGGAACGGAACGGGGCCCGGTTCGCATGAAAAATTGCTAATGTGAACGCTGTCATGCGGACCCGGGTGCGCACTGGCGTACCAAAGCCGAGACTGCCTGGAGGAGGTGCGCTGAGTTCGGTTGCACTCGAACCGTGCTGCGGTTCGCGTGAATGTGAAAGCATCACGGACTCGGGTGCGTACTTGTTCAGGAAGTAAAGTGACCTGCGCATGCTTTTTAGCTGATTATGATGTATTTAGTTAAATAAAAATGTAAGGGATGATAGTGTTGATAATTTACCCTGGATAAGAGCGAGAGTGAGTCTGCAGTGTATTAGCAAACACATTGCGCGTGGACTCAGGGCAACAAATTAATGGAAATCCACTGTCTCCTGTGTTTGCAATCAGCAAAAAGCCAAATGTGAGACACAGTAAACCGATGTTGTTCACTCAGCTGTGCATAATAGCACTAAATAAAAAAAATAAAATAAAAATATATATATATTGACCCGCGTTCTGTTTTCTATCATGTGCCGTGCATGTTTACGCACTAGGATTCAATAGAATCAAGTTTTGTACTGTATCATGCAGTAACTGTTATATTTGCTGTTCTATTTGCAGTGCATTGAACACAACATACACATTATGTGAATAGAATACTGTTTCTGTATTCTCAATAAAAGGCCAATTATAAACATTTTTGTTGATTTATTCGAAACTTAATAGATATCATGTAAAAATATCTAGTATTGAATCGTATCGAATATAATCGTATCGCAAGGAATTCTGAAGTATCGAAAAAAAATCGAATCGTTGGCTTAAGATATCGGAATAGTATCGCCATGAAGGCTCCGATTTACACCCCTAGTATTAACCAACATGAACTAACAATGAACAATGAATTTGCAACTGACCTAACATGAACAAAAAATGAAACTAACATTAACAAAGATTAATAAATACACAGCACATTAATGTTAACAAATACAACCTTTGATTTTAATAATGTATTAGTAAATGTTGAAATGAATATTAACTAAGATTAATAAATGCTGTAGAAGTATTGTTCATTCTTAGTATGTTAACTACGGTAGTTAACTTATGAACCATATTGTAAAGTTACCTATTAGTATTTTTAAGTCATTTTAAAGGCTGTTGTTCACTTGGATATATTTTTATTAACACAATTTTTTCTATCCGATTAATTGATGGAATAATCAGTAGAATACTCGATTACTAAAATAATCGATAGCTACAGCCCTTATCATGTTGTTTGCTAATGCTAAGGCTAGCGATGCACCCTTGTGCTTCTCCCCGTCACAGTTCACGTGTATAGATATATCATTACCCTCATGTTGAAGACAATTGTACAGTATGTAATAGGTGTCAAAATTATTTTGCTCTGTATGGATAATGGAAATAAAAATGTATTTCTCACCCTTCTTTCGAAATACAGAATGGAGGAATCGGTCTGCTTGGCACTGGAGTTTATCAGAGGTGGACAGGCCCTGAGGTGGGGGGGTTTCAGCAGTAGGTGGCGACCCGGGCACGGCCACAGCAGGATGGTCCTATGTAAAAAAAAAAAGTGCAAAAAAAGACTAGAGTTGCTGACACCTGTCACATTGATCCCAAAGTGTTGATTATAGTCTCACAGGCTTGAGTTGTGATCCATTAGAATTAATTACACTGTATGTGCTTCAACTTGTTTAACCATATATAATAAAGATTAAGACTGCATTAACAAAACCCCAAAACAACAACTCTGTAAACACAAAAAAAACCTATTCATTCTATACAAATGTCAAAACAAGCTTTTTCTTGCCAGCTAACATTTTACTGAACTTACATTCAGTTTCTCTAGCTGCAGCTTGCAAAAGGAGCAGTTTGCATCCATGGACCAATCATCCACAGCCTCTGGTTCACACTCTGAGGAAGAATCGGATGAATAACTGTCAGTAGCTGTTTCCATCCACCAATTTTTATGTGCATTTTGGGATATTGCATTAAAAATAAAAACACCAGATGGAAATTTCTAATGCACATAAAAAAAGTATGCACTCAACTGAGGCAGATACATATTTGATCTGATAAGACGACGTACACAAAACGCAAACATACACATTTTTCACAAAAGTAAATTTATAAGCACTTAAGTGATGGTCATATTCCCTTTATTCAATGTAAAGACTAGCTTCTGAGGTTTAAAATGACACCTATTTTGTGGTCGGTTAAAGGGATAGTTCACCCAAAAATTAAAATTCTGTCATTAATTACTGATACGGAAGAGAAGAAATTGTTGAATAAAGCCGTTATTTTGTTTTTTTGCCGAAAAAAAAAAAGCATGTTCGTTGCTTCATAAAATAAAGGTTGAACCACTGTAGTCACATGGACAATTTAACGATGCCTTTCCTACCTTTCTGGGCCTTCAAAGTGTTAATAAAATAGCTGTCAATGGAGCCCCACGAGCCATCGGATTTCATCAAAAATATCTTAATTTGCATTCCGAAGATGAACGAAGGTCTTACGGGTTTGGAACGACATGAGGGTGAGTAATTAATGACAGAATTTTCATTTTTGGGTGAACTATCCCTTTAAGCAAGTGGTTAAGTAACGTGATAACTTGGTTATCTTAACTTACAACTACTATTTTTATCACAGATATTTTGCGCCAATTTCCCAGGAATTTTGTTCTCTTGAACACATGGGATGGAAATGGTGCTTTATTCACAATTTTTTATGTGGTATTCCAATTTTGAGCATAAGTTGAATTCACAACTTTGGATGGAAACATAGCTAGGTGTCAATCAGTTATAAAGCTCAACACTGAGATTATGAGAGAAAGGAAGATTTTTCTAAGATAGAGAACAGATCATTAGGCAGTTGTGGCATACTGGTTATAGAGTCAGACTGGTAACCCAAAGGTTGTGGGTTCGATTCAATACCAGCAGGAAATGACTGAGGTGCCCTTGAGCAAGGCGCGTAATCCCCAATCGCCATATCAAAAATGGCTCCACACTACTCCGGGTGGGTGTTTGTGTGTCCACGGTTTGCATTGTGTGTGTTATTGTTCACTGCTACTTACTTGAATAGGTTAAATGCAAAGGACAAATATGGGTTACCATACTTGGCCTTCACGTCATGTCACTTTCACTAGATAAATATTATCAAACAAACACAAAACTCACCATCAAATATATTGAGGTCTTGCTGCAGCCTTGGTCCATATATTCCCTCCAGTATACTTTCAAACCCTGCAAACAAACACAATACCTTTATATATGTATATATATATATAATCTTATCTGTATGAAATAACAGAGTAAAAAGTGCTCTAGAAAAACACATTATCATAAACCGACACAGATGTCACAACCTGTCTGCCAGCAAATCCTGTCTAATGTCTTTTTTTTTCAGAATACTTTTTCACATCTTCAAATGTAAGTTGTTTTTTTATTTATAACATTGGCTAATATATGAATTGATTTTAAATGTAATATATTATTCTATCAAACGCCCTAACAGCAAAAGCCAAATACTGACTGCACACAAAAGCACTAACTGCAAGACATAAGTACATGCCTACGTAATACAAAATGTCTGGTGTTTCTAATGCTATGATAAAAGGATATAATATTATTGTTTATTTATATAAAGTTGGAAATCGCTCATAGTTGCAGCTCTGTTGCACATACTGTTAGCCATTGTCTGTACCACTGATGCCCTTCACTGCAGCTACATTTACATTGTCAACATTTAAAAAAAAAGCGCACCCAAGAATGTCACATTCTGCAAAAACTTTGATGTTGCGTAACTTAAAAATAAAAAAGCATTAGATCCACAATTGCAATGTTTTATGCTGTAAGAAGACCCTACTAGACATGTTTCATGAACTATTAACAACTTTCAATTAACCTAACATGAAAAATAGCTCATGTTAAACCCCATCAAATGTCTGCATTTGACCTTAACATTCTCGACTGTATACAGCACTTTAAAACCGTACAACTTACAATCTGTAAAACTGGCATTCTATGGATCAATTCTACTCTACTCCAGTAAAAACGTCTTTATTTTAAATTCGATTATTTTAATTAGCACAAAGGTAATGTCCACATTTTGCTCGCAACCCTGTTACAACACGATTAGAGTATATTAGCTACAAAAACGACTGCAAATGTATTTGATGGCAAATTATTATTGCAGATTACTATTATATATATGCATTTTCTTATTTGTGGAAAATACCGTTTACAGTATCAAATGCATGGCAATGGTTTCACATCATCGGAGGTTAACGTTATAGTGATCAGTTTATGCAGCAAACAGTCATGTGAACGTGTGGATTTACGCTGACCACCCAGGGGCGCAGATGGCACTAGGGACAGGGGGGACATGACCCCCCCAGATTCATAGTGACCCGATCCGTCCCCCGCCCTCACTATCCCTACGAAAGGCGACAAAAATCGGTAAAACAGAGGATTAACCAGTGTTTTCGCTATGTACAATAGCCAAAGTAGTGTCCCGGCCCGCCGCTGCTTCAGAATCGGGTCGGGGCAGACGCGGACTGACACACAATAATAATCTACACCGGTCACCATTACTTTGTTTGTACCCATGTTCTCACAACACGCTGTTCTGTTGTCAATAAACACACGATGCCATCATGCCACCGACGTTTACACTCTCTCTTCTGGGTGTGTGCTACGACTCCTGAGTGACGTCGCCGGCGTCCTATGAGGAGCTGGTAGCTGCCTCAATCGTGCCTGTAGGGGCGGACCGGTAACCATAGTGATCATATACAATCTATGACTGAGCTGAGTCATTGATTTTCTGAACTGAAAAAAATCGACTGTATAAATGCCACATAAAGGCAATGAAGAGACAAAAAACAATCACCTCATTTTTTCAAAAACCAAACAATATAAGTATCCTATGCCTAATGACTTTCCCAGATGTGGCAGATTAGATTTGTTAAGGGGAATAGCTAGTCTGACAATAATGGCAAGAAGGCTTTTGCACTTAGTAAACACAGCAAAATGTGGAGACCATAACTATGCATTTAGGTGAGTGGACAGAGACAAATAATGAATGAACACAAAAAGAATGGTTGGATAAATCAAACAATTTATCGTCGTCAGGAAATAATGTTTTATCTTATTTAACCCATTGTACTGTATAAATTGACTGAGGTATGTTCACTGTCGTGTAAGCCACTATAAAAATAATTATAATAAGTAAATTTGTGTGGTGCAAGGTTTATGCAAACAACAAATAAAGGCCTACATAAACATTTGACATCCTCTTATAGCAGGAAATCATGTTTTTTCTATTGTATGGACTGGAGCAACGGAGGATATAGATTCTTAAATTATGGGCTATGAAAAACATTTCTTAATTTGTCATACATCATTTGAAAGATATTTCTAATCTATAAATTGCAACAAACTTGTAATTAACACTTAAATTTAAAATTGAGTTATTCTTAGACATTTTTGAAATAGTAGTTTTAGCCATTAATTCTCAGGAATATGTTGTATTTCACATTGTTGTGAAATTCTATAGAGGTATAGAGGGTTAACTGAAATTATAAGATTTAAAATGTTGTCCTCCTGGCCTGCAGGCGATTTCTGATGACAGTAAGGCAGGCCCTAGTCCAGAGGTCTTCAATCCTGCTCCTGGAGGGCCACAGTTTAGTTCCAACCTGCTTCAGCACACCTGCCTTTGTATATTCAAGCGATCCTGAAGAGCTTGATGAGCTGTGTGTTTCAGGTGTGTTTGATTAGGGTTGGAACTAAACCCTGCAGGACAGTGGCCCTCCACGAGCAGGATTGAAGACCTCTGCCCTAGTCAGGCAAGTGAGGATCTGCAGGAGGGCAGCCACAAAAAATACTTTGCTGAAGACATGAAGTTTTTGTGGGTGATTGGCATACTAGTCAAATAATAGTATGATCATGCATTGCTAGTGGTGATCAGGTAGGCCTTTGTTTACCTTTGTTCATTGTTGTTTATCCATGATTTCAAATAAGAATCCCCCAATGGCTTTTTAGTGCAAATCATTAGCCCAAATTACGCAAAGTAACTACTTGAGCACTAGTTAAAGCCCAAATTACGCAAAATAACGAATTTAGTTTAAATCATTTGCTGACAGCTTGGTCCCCCCCAGTTAAAAAATCCTATCTGCGCCACTGTGACCACCGTAAACTCGGCCAAACATGTGTCAACACCTGTTTTCCCCATTTTTAAAAGAGTAAATTAGGAATCTATTCACCTACAAACTTTCAAAACATCACAAATGCACAGCAAACGTTCAATATTTCATAAAAGACAAACAATCTCTGATGGTTTTTGCACTACTTTTAGACATATCATCAACAATGAAGGGGCAATGGGGAAATTACCATATAATTCACCAGAGAGACATTCAAAAGCGGACCGTACTGATTTCTATTAATATAATACAATTACACCGTCATTTGTATATCGGTATTCGGTGCAGAAGAGGGTCAGTGAGTGCAAAGCTAACTCGGTTATCGAGGAATCAAGAAGTAGGGACAAAGAAAATGGAGCCGGTGTTGGCCGTTTTTTTCTGTTAGCTACAAAAGCTACCCAGGGCTCGCGCGGACGACGACTCTAAGCTAATGATATTTTTGAACTTGACACACACGCTCGCTTAGCAACTCCATGAGCTAACAGTAACAGCGGCTGTGGGAGGGAGCTCCGCGAGACCCAAGCAAGAAAGAACTCGAGCGCGAGACTGCGCGAATGGTTGCCCGAGAATGATACGTACGCTTATGGAACCACACAAATATGTCTTTTCCGAGTACGAGGTGTTTTGATCTTACCGACACAGTGGATGAGTTTGTGTCGCCACGAGTCGAGTTCCCGCCGGAATCCTTTTCTTTCGACCGTGCATTTGGAGCTCCGGCACTGGGTCGCCATTCTGTCCGTCCACCTTCCCCCCGGCTCTGAGTGTGACGTCACCGCACGTCATCGATATGACGGTTCCGATTGATTGACACGTGTCAAAATAGGCAAGGGGCGGGGCTTAGCGATGTAAACAACCTTCCTTCCCCCCTGCCCAGTATGTGCATTTATTCAGGAAATTGCTAGATAAATACCCACTGTGTTTGTCCAGTGTTTAATTACTACTTTCTCTTTTATTAGTAGGCCTACAAAAATGCTTTAAAGCTAAGGTGACATGTTTGCACCTGTCATCTAATTAACTTGTGTAACATTACTTGTAACAACCCTGCAAGCAATATCCTTCACTGTCTAGGCTAACTATAGACCCGATATAGTCCGGCTATGAGTAGCTAACCTCTAGCTAAAACAACCTTGAACTTGGTTAGGCTACATGTCATTTTGCCAAAATAACTTGCGATATTTCATTAGGTAAGCAAAGTCAACTGTGATTGATTAGAAGGGGTTTGGTTTCATTTCTTTGACATGTTCTATGCGTAGCCTGTGCGTCTATTTTGCTAGATGACTAATAGCTACATTTTCACCTACAGCCCAAATTTTGCCTTGTTTTGCCTTAGATGTCAGGGCTGTGATTTGGGTGGCTATTTGACGTTTTTATAAAACCAGAAATTGCTTGCTGGGAATCGTCAGTCACAGAATCGTTTAGATCTTTACAATGGGTTCATAAACTATCAGCTCTTATGTAACCGATTGTACTCTTTAATCATCAACCAGAAGCTGATAGTGATCATTCACTTGGAGTCCCATAATAGTCCCACAAAAGCAGCTTTAGGCTACCAGTCAGGAGAATCAACCAGATATAACAGTACATTTATTCATTTAGCTGACGCATTTATCCAAAGCGACTTACAATTGCTATAAATGTCAGAGGTCGCACGCCTCTGGAGCAACTAGGGGTTGAGTGTCTTGCTCAGGGACACATTGGTGTCTTACAGTGGATTCGAACCCGGGTCTTTCACACCAAAGGCATGTGTCTTATCCACTGCGCCATCACCACCCCAAACTGTAGGTCAATTAAATTCTAAAAGGTAAAAATAACATTACATTATTTTCCTCACTTAATTGTGCTCTAGCGTTTAACTACAGCGAATCAGGAATGATAAATATATGTAGGCTATATGTTCTTTTGTCTATACATTTCCATAATTTAACATCAACACAATGTGGGCCCCTCCCCCCCATGTCACTAAAGTGACACACACACACACACACACACACACACACACACACACACACACACACACACACACACACACACACACACACACACACACACACACACACACACACACACACACACACACACACACATTCATTAACGAGTGAAGTCCAACTGTCCAGAAAGAGGAAGGCATTCCGAGAGAACAGATGGAGATAATTCCCAGCTGAGCATCTATCAAGCGCGCGCACGCACGCGCACACACACACACACACACACACACACACACACACACACACACACACACACACACACACCCTTGTCTGTCTAATTCAGATGCACATGCACTGATTTTATATTCTCGTTCTCCATTTTGGATCAATATACAGGTTATATAATAAAGCATTAATAGGCGTGTTCATTTTGATTTTACAAAGTGTCTGTAAAATCCATGCTGATATCAGAGTGTAATCTTTTGAAATCATTTGAACTTCTTTGATATCTGCAATACAGCCTTCACATTGCATGTGTTCAATACTTCATGCTCTCAGCTAGAATTTCAAATCTCAACAAGAATCATTGAATTTGGTCAGATCTGGAACAAGACAAACAAATGGAAAAAAGCAAATCTCAGACTTACGAATAAAAAATCTCTCTCCATTGTCTTTATTTGCTCTTGGTAATATTAACCACTAACTCCCCAGTTCTGATTATGATTTAATGATTGTAATAAATTCTGTCTGAGTACAACAAATAAAGTAATCAAATGGGTTGAATATGGTGGAGGAGGTGTAGTGTGTTTTCTTTTTCATCTTGAATCTTTTTTTTGTTGTTGTTATTCTGTATTGGAAAGACCTCGTAATTTTGTGGTTTGCTATTTGAGAATAACACATTTGTTGGAATGACTACTTGTATGTATTCAGGCCTGTTTTAAATTACAGAAAGCCATTTTATTTAACAGTAAATCAAATAGTGCATAATTTAAAAAGAAACTGATTTATTGTACACACTTATTTTGTTAATAGGAACATTTAGACGTGCCCATGCATTGTGTAAGTCCATTCCTAATTTTGAAGTCTCTCGTCTGACAATAACTGTGCTTGCTTTGAAGTCAGACAAAGTCATCTGATTCATCTCAGTCTTGTTAAACACACTGCTGACTCTCTGCAACAACATATTCTCTAATTGCTCATATGAGTCCCTGAGGCAAAGAGCTCTTAGGGTGGTGGCAACCATACCCCGATAGCAACCATGGCTAAAGGTCTATGTGTATGTGAGGGGGAGGTAAGGACAGCTTCATTGTTCCACTGACAGGCACATTC
Source organism: Siphateles boraxobius (assembly GCF_051911475.1). NCBI lineage: Eukaryota > Metazoa > Chordata > Actinopteri > Cypriniformes > Leuciscidae > Siphateles > Siphateles boraxobius. The sequence continues at coordinate 1,108,449 of NW_027508721.1, read as the reverse complement.
ATTATCATAAAGGATTGTGTCTATGTAACATTCACTTGTTGAATAGTCCAAAAATAAGATTGCAACAACCATACAGTCCAATATGCAATATGCATACAGCCCAACCTGATCTCATGAGAAAACGTAACTATTTTACATAGTGGCGTTTTAATAAGAATTTGAACAGAAATGTTAGGTTTTAAGAATAAACACAAGCATGAAGGTCCACCCCTAGCCCCACCCCTGAACCTAACCATCAGTGGGGCGTAAGCAGATTGTACAAAGCGTACAAATGAGCTCAGAACTCAATCCTCCCTGTCTTTCAACTTGTTTCATTCTGCTCTATATACTGTCCTTTAAAGCCCAGAAATTACATTACGGAAAAAAACAGTTACGGCATAATAAGGATTTTGGTGTTAATTTTGTTCTTTCTATGGATGTGATGGATTTGGAGACCAGTTTAGTGCATCGTTGATATAGAACGACTAGGAGTCATTGAGGATGGTATAAGCTTAGACATGCGGCCATCAAGACATGAGCAGAGAAGTTTAACTGGTGATGGTTCCTGATTCCTGTCATAAACTGGCTTGAGGGTTGAAGAAGCCAGTTGTACAGTGATGTTGAGGTTGACTGATGTGTTTGCTGGGATTACAAGATGATCTCTCTCCTGAATGTGGTGTTTTTGCATCCAGGTCGAGATGCCTGAAAGGCAGAGATTATTGATTATTACCAGGGTGGAAAAAAGCCATGCACCTTCATGACTTTGCAAAATGAGGTCTAGATATAAGAGTATAGGAAAACTTTGAAGGCATCAGTCTCCACAAGAAGAGAGAAAAGGAGGACGGTTGACAGTTTCTGACTTTTTCAGTGAAAAAGTGGCAAGGTCATCAGCAGTGAGAGCAGTGGTGAGAGGAGGAGAGAGAAGAATGTTGTGAATAGTGTTGCTGATCTTGTTGCAATAGAAAGTGACAGCAAAAGAGGATAGGAAAGATTGATACCTGCACAGCTCATTTGACTTCTTCTCAGTAGCCATGAGTTGGGTGTGGTGGTCATGAAGATTATCAGACTAGAATTGTTCAAGTGAGGAGAGGTGGGTATGGATGGAAGGGGCTGGGGAAGGACATTCTCAGAACTAGTAGTGCTTGTGTGAAATATAACCAACTCAAATTTGGTTAATTTTGTTGTGTTAAAAAATGGAAAACTAAATGTATACAAAATTAAAGCTGCAAGCAGCATTTAGCGGTGTTCAAGCAGTTAAGGCATTTAAGATTTTTAACCACACAGGCATCAAAAGACATTAAGTTTTATGTAGCAAGCATTTAACCACTGACATCATAGATGGAATAGACCATGTTTTAGCATGATTTACCATGATATACCACATTTTAGTGTGGTTTTTCATGATTTACCATGTTCCAGTATGATTTACCATGAATATAGCATGATTTACCATAGTTTACCATGATATCTCAAGTTCTAGTATGATTCACTATGATTTACCCTCTTCTAGCATGGTTTACCACAATATAACACATTGTTCTGCACTAAAGCAAACCAGTTTTTCCATTTTAACTCCTTTATGCAAGCTTACACACACACAAACAAAATCATTATGAAAATATATTTGAATGGTATTTCATACATGTCTTTGCAAACTATTAATCAGATTATTCAGAATTTATTCAGAAACATAGGACTACACACACATTCTGTTGTAGATACAGAGATTTGAACTATGTCTCATTCAGGATTCACATTTGTCAATGTGACAGAATTGTCAATAGTGATACTTCAATAGATGAAATTTGACTTAATGTGATTGTAAATGTTAAAAATAGTAATTTTATAAAGTCTAAATAGTAATTTTGTCACACTACTCAAGTATAATTCATATTTTAAACAGCAGGGGGCAGTAAAATACTACTTATTGGCTTAATATGCCATTATATTCATTTAATTTTCTCCTTTTTAACTGTTATAGAGGCAAATTTTGTCCGATCTGTCTGAAATTTTTCATGATTACTTGGAGTCATATGGCACATGTTCTGACTTGTTTTTAGGAAGATCTGAGCATTCATTAAAGAGATATAGGCTTTTGGGGACACTAGGTCATGGCTACATTGTGAAGTGACCCTATTATAGCCATCCAAACGAAGTTGTTCAACTTTTTCTGATAATTATTGATCTAGAGAGTCCAGATAATTGTACTGCACTGGTTTTGAACATTATGATATGAACATTACATGATAATAAATGGAAAACACCATTTACAGCAAATACAGGCAATTTACCATAGGAAATACATTGTTTCAAAGCTTTTTAACAGTTATAGCGCCACCTATGGTCCGATCTCCATAAAATTTGGCATGCTTTTTAAGGATGTTATGTCACATATGCTCACTAATTTTTGTGAAGTTCTGAGTTTTCGTATAGGATTTATAGGCTTTTGACTATATTTTGCCACACCCATTTTATAAATGACCCTGTTATAGCCAATCAAATGCCAAATTTCAACTTTTTTTTGATAATTATTGATCTAGAGAGTCCAGAGAATTGTCCTAGACTGGTCTGGTTCCGATCGGGCGAAAAACCAGGGACTAGTTCGCAAAAGTAGGTTTTGGACAAAATCCGACATAACTTTTTTTCTTTTTGCTTAAATCGAGATCGGAGATATACATATTGTCCGTCTTGAGCCAAGGATCACAGTGGTGTAAAAAGCTTGAGGCTTTTGGACCAACGGTCTATGAGTTATGAGCAATTTAGTACTTTTGGTTGCTGTAGCGCCACCTATGGGCCAATCGGGGTCATACTCTGATAGGTTCTCCCCAAAAGTGTGGCCTACCATCTGGCCGAGTTTCAAGTCTCTAGGCCTTACGGTTTGGGCTGCACGATGCGTTTTAGTTTTTTTTTTTTTTTTCAAATAGCAATTACAATAGGTTTTCAGCACTTCGTGCTTGAACACCTAATAAAATTTTGTGTTTTCTTAGATTCTGTTGCATAATATGGCATTGTATTTGATTCATTGACGGAAAAGGACATCCTTCGTGCTGTTTATTAGTATTTAGTCATTTAATTTATGTAAAGTTTTTGTGTTATTTTGTCATTTATTCGGAAACAGAGGTTCATTGACTTGACATTGAACAGGACAGGTTGTATCCCTTTATTTTTTGTTGTATTGTACATTTTATGGATGATATGGATGTGATATGTATGAGCTTTTTCATTGTTTGTCAGTGTATGCATGCATGTGCATATTCCCCTGTTTAATTCAGTAATTTAATTCAGACTCATAAAATAATAATAAATATATACATTTGAATACTTTTTGTACTATTTAAAATGTGGATACGCAGCAAACCATTTGCCCTGCCAAGAGAAGGGTATACAGGTGGACAAAAAGAAATAGACATTTACACTGTGAAAGGAAGAATGAGTGTTATAACATGCAATAATTCAAAATCAAAAACAGAGTATACTGGAGTGAGGGAGCAATGGAAAAGATACTATGTCATTACCTTACATGCATTCTTACATTAATAATTTTTTTCGATCTCCTCATCCACTCACTCTCTGTGAAATTCATATAGAGCCCCACGGTTTGTCTGATATCTTCACAGATAAAAACAGATTCTCCCTCTGGACGGGTTCTTTTGATCTCCAGTTCCCTTATCTCCTTGGTAACCACATCTGCAGCATTAAAATGTCTCTTTACAGTTGCCCTAGTGTGGTTTACAATAAACTGCCCCTATTATGCCATTTTAAAGGCTCCTAATATTGTTTTGGAGGTCTCATATAACAGGTTTACATGCATCAAATGTAAAAAAAAATGTAAAAAAAAAATAATAATAAAAAAATCATAATATATACTAAACATCATCACATTTTTCAGTGATTCTCAAATGACTCGACGGATGAATCAGGGGCTGTTTAAACTTTACACGATTTCAACTAAAAACGTAAGACTTCTTATGCGTTTTGGCCATTCAATTACAAGACAACTGCGTTTTGGGAGCCTGAAATGCAAACTGAAAACGGTCTCCGTGTAAACAACAAAAACTGGAATTTCTGTAAGTCAAGCACATGCATATTACGTGTTCAATCTATAGGGTTTCTTCACCATCTAATGGCTTGGCAGCAGCATACAGTGTTTTTAGTCGTTTTCGCAGATGTGTGTGAATGATTATAAATAATGAGGATTTTGATAATGGTTTGGGCCAGTGCTTTAAGTGGGCCGGTAAGGCGCCCACTTAAAGCAAAATAATTAAAGTAAAATAATTTATTTTATGTACATTTTGTTCAAAATTTTTTCAATACCCTTTTGCACATTTTATTTATGTTCATTAGCTCTTTCTACAGTAGCTCTTTCTAGGGTTATTTTTTCCAATAACCTTTTGCACATTTTATTTAAGTTCAGTAGCTCTTTCTACAGTAGCTCTTTCTAAGGTTATTTTTTCCAATACCCTTTTGCACATTTTATTTATGTTCATTAGCTCTTTCTACAGTAGCTCTTTCTAGGGTTATTTTTTCCAATAACCTTTTGCACATTTTATTTAAGTTCAGTAGCTCTTTCTACAGTAGCTCTTTCTAAGGTTATTTTTTCCAATAACCTTTTGCACATTTTATTTAAGTTCAGTAGCTCTTTCTACAGTAGCTCTTTCTAAGGTTATTTTTTCCAATACCCTTTTGCACATTTTATTTATGTTCATTAGCTCTTTCTACAGTAGCTCTTTCTAGGGTTATTTTTTCCAATAACCTTTTGCACATTTTATTTAAGTTCAGTAGCTCTTTCTACAGTAGCTCTTTCTAAGGTTATTTTTTCCAATACCCTTTTGCACATTTTATTTAAGTTCAGTAGCTCATTCTACTGTAGCTCTTTCTAAGGGTATTTTTTCCAATACCCTTTTGCACATTTTATTTATGTTCAGTAGCTCTTTCTAGCTCAAGCAGATCCATAAACTAATAAAAGGATTTATTATTTTTAATAAGGTCGTCTGTTGACTGCTGTATATAAAAGTCAGCAAAAAATAAAAAAATAAAAAAATAAAAAAATAGAGTAGCGGCACCTCTTTTGGGCCACTTAAAGCACTGGTTTGGACAATGTTGATGTTTTGACAATGGTGTCGGCTTTATGAGGAAAACTCAAGGGGAAAACGTTTCCGTTTTAAGCATAACGTTGACGTATAAACCAGAGCCGTTTTTCAACGTACATATCTTCAGTCTCAAATCCTTCCTTTTCCGAGAGCCTACTCTGCTTTGATTGGCCAGACGGCCCAGTCTGTTGTGATTGGTCTACCGCGTACAGCGCGTGCCTGAACCTAAATGCTCATTACCATAATTGAATTTCAGCTCAGCGAATTTCACCTTATCAAATTCAATCCGAGCGCGAGTCCGATGATGAAACATTAGAAGAACTAGTTATTCAATCCAAACCTCCATCGTAAGGATAACTTGAGCAGGATACGCTACACAGTTTGAGGTACATCAAGATGTTGCAATTGTAATTCCTCACCATCAACATAAACAAGAGTGTTCATCAACAAATTGATGTGTATATTTCTAATTTATTACGGTGCACTAGCAGGAATTGTATCAATAACGACTCGGTTACTAACGTAACCTCGGTTCCCTGAGAGGAGGGAACGAGTATTGCGTAAGTAGCTTACGCTATGGGAAAACTCCTTTTCTCTAGAATATTGAAGTCTTTAGGCTTGTTCGACTTGAACCGGCGCTGCACAGACCGATCGGTTGATGACATCAAAGTACCGCGAGAGCGATTAGAGAGCAGACGGCTCCTTATGCTTTTGAATCGCTCTCGCGGTACTTTGATGTCATCAACCGATCGGTCTGCGCAGCGCCGGTTCAAGTCGAACAAGCCTTTTATGTAAAACGCATTGCAGCTGCACAGCAGACAGCAATGAGCGAAGGAGCTCGGTCATTGGCTGTGCTGCGGCAACTTGCTCGAACCAATGACGGGGCGACTCTGAATGCGCGACCAATGAGCGCGCCTCGTGCTCGCGCGCATCAGAGCCCGCCAAGATGGGCGTGGCCAAGAGCTATATATTGGGCGCCCCGTCATGAGGGTTCTTTACCTGCGTGAAGTTGGCCCCCCACCCAACGCAAAACGTCGTCAAACTATACTCAATCGTTTGTGCTCCGTTTGTGCTTGTTTGTGCTGTAAAAAGTTTCGTTTGTGCTGTTTCGGTTTTTTAGATATTAAAAGAATATTTTTAGGTCATTCTGAGGTCACTCAGCCCCCCACATGCTCCAAATTCACCCAAAATAGGCTCGTTCGTTTGTGCTGGTTTGTGCTGCGTTGGGTTTTAAAATATCGGAAAATTGAATTATAGACGATGACGTCACCAGCCCCCCACATGCTCCAAATTCACCCAAAATAGACGCAATCGTTTGTGCTCCGTTTGTGCTGGTTTGTGCTGTAAAAAGTTTCGTTTGAGCTGCTTCAGTTTTTTAGATATTAAAATAATATTAGGTGGTCATTTTGAGGTCACTCAGCCCCCCACATGCTCCAAATTCACCCAAAATAGTCTCGTTCGTTTGTGCTTCGTTTGTGCTGGTTTGTGCCGGTAAAATTTTCGTTTGTGCTGTGTCAGGTTTTAAAATATTAGACGTTCAATTATTGTTGATGACGTCACCAGCCCCCTCACATGCTCCAAATTCACCCAAAATAGTCTCGTTCGTTTGTGCTCCGTTTGGGCGAGACACTGAATGACAGAGAATTATAGACAGTGCACCAGCCCACTTTTTTTTAACAGTAGGCTAGTTAAAGTAACAAGGTAAGACCTAAAGAATCGGCAAACCAAATCACAATATTCACTTAGGTTATGTTATCCTGTGCGTTTTCAACTTTTAACGAACACTGCGGATACAGGATGTGGATGCAACTTCAAGGTTAGTGTTTTTACTTACTGTATGTTGTGTTTTGTTTATAACATATATGAAAATTGTCACAAATACACGCACCATAATCTGTTTGCTGTGTTTATGTGTGTAAAGGCCTATTGGCTATGGCGTCAAAAGTTTGGATTCTTCTTTTTTATGTCTCTTAAGCTCACTTTTTTGATGAAACATATATATTATTACAATTTAAAGTAGCTATTTTCGGTTTTAATATAATTACAATGTCATTTAGACTGATGTAAAAGCTGAATTTTATGTATCATTAGACCTACTCCAGTTTTCGATATCACATGATTCTTTAGAAATCATAGTAAAATGTTGATTGTATGCTCAATTATTATTCGTGCATGCTCAGTTAAGAAAGGTTCTTAATTTTGATCAATGTTGATCAACTTTTTATTAATTTATTACTTCCTTGCTATATAAAAGTATTATTTTATATCACTTAACCAAAATCTTTGAATTGTTGTCATTGGTTTTCAGAAGAAGAAAAGAACAACAATAAGCAGCACAACTGTTTTCTGAAGGATCATGTGACACTGAACTAATGATGCTAAAATTCAGCTTTGATTACAGGAATAAATTACACTTTACTATATATTCACATATAAACCTGCAGTATTACATTGGAATAATATTTCACAATATTACTGTATTTTTGATAAAATAAATATAGCCTTAGTGAGCATAAGGGAACATTAAACTTTGAGAAACATTAAAAAATAAACCTTTTAAATCTTTTGACTAGGCTGCTGTCTGTGTATTTATGTGTCTGTGTGTATATCATTTAATTACTACTATTATTATTATTATGTATGAGGAAACTCATTACTCAATTAAGTCAAAATGATTTAACTTTTGAAATTTAATTATTTACTATCGAACATCCATTAACAAAAAAACAAAAAAACTTTAAAAACTTAAACTTAAAAACACTTAATACTGACAAGTTTAAATCTGTCTTCAAACCAAAGATACCACACAAAATAATAGACTTGAGTGCAAACTTCCATAAAATAGCACAGGAGTAGGAAAACAAGGGTATGTGGCATAAAAAGTTCAACCAAAATAATTTAACTTGTGAAATTAAATATAAATAGTGCAATCAGTCTTTTGTGTATAATACAGCATGTGGGCATATTTTGTTTTTATCTGACGCTGCTGTCACTCCACTTCTCAGGTCATCATACATCTCCCAGACACATGGAGACCTCCTGCAGTAGGCCACATAATGCCCAAGAGCATCCTGGGTTAAGCCTCCTCTAAAAGCAATGACTGCCCGTAGAGTAAATCTCTTTCCCTGGAGCATCAGATTGGAGGGAAATTCACTCAAAGGAAATTCTGTGGAGTTGCTTCCCAGGTCAGTGTCAATCCACATAAGTTCTCCCAAACTGTAACTGTGTGAAACTTTCCCTGCACAGAGCACTTTTTCTGAGGTATCTGTCTTGATTGCAGAGGGACACTGTGACAGACTTTGGATCGGCCTGAGGCAGGGGGACTCCGGAAGGTCAAGGCCTTCTTCCACTGCGGTCTGAAGATGAGCCATGCCAGAAGCCTGCAGTACAGCAACAGAAGTACAAACAAATGCAATTTCCCTTGTGACTTGTTTGCTGAGACCACAATACTGTGAGGAGCACTGTTTTGTTAATGAAACACAAGTGCGTTTTGTCATTGACTTTTCAATGATAGTGGAGATGTGGCATTGTGCATCGATTTGGAGAGCACCCGACTTCAGTCGGACAGCTTTGAATATTTCGCTCAGCTGTTCTGCCCTCTGTATGTAGGCCTGTGCATTCAGACCCTTTGTGGTGATGGATTTCACTAGCTGGAGGAGGTTGTTGGAATCCTCATTGCAAACAATATTTTCAAAAGTGACACTATCACAGTAAGCACAACATAAGCATTGACAAAAAGCATCAAATGCACATGTGTTAAGCACAGATATTCTTGATTTCCTGAGTTTAACAGGCTGTTGATTGTTTCCATTTTTCAACAGGTCCACTTTTAGTCTTTTCCCTCTCACAGATGGATCTGCATGGAGCCATTCAGGACAAGGAGAGAGGTATGAACTCCTCTTCCTCTTTTTGGGTGGAACCGCTAAGCCTCTCCAGTTTTCAACAGCTTCTTCATCTGCTGGATGGATGTTTGTGACGGTGTCAGACTTCCCAGAGCAGGAAGCATCCATCTCTGGCCTTCCATCTATCCTGCAGGTTGCGGTGGGTAGTGGATTGACTCCTGTGTCGATCACTGTCGCAACAGCCTCATCCTCTTCACCTTTTTCCACACTCTTTTGTTTTGCAGAAAAAATACGCATGTTGCCTTCAATGAAGGACAGATGTCGAGCAATGAATCGATCCACTCGAATAGGCAAGTGTTCATGCTTGAAAAGGCCGCGTTTGATGTTTTTGAACTCAGCTTCGACATTGGCTGAACTTGCGGTGATGTTGGAGCTCCGGAAGTGAGGGATCATTACCCCTGTCCAGAGAGGTAAGTAATTTGCAAGCCAGATTATATTTGGAATAATCTCAGGGAGGAAGTGCATATTGTCATGATCACCATTAGATGTGGCAAGTGATCTGCTCTCCTCACATATGTCTGTTACCCACTGCCGCAGGTCTGTCTGTGTTTGGTCACATGGATCCACTTCTTCCAGGTCCGCACCCTCTACATCTGGAATGATGACACGCTCTTCTGCAATTCGGGCTTTTAGGTATTTCTTGCACCTTTCAGAAATGAGGGGGGCTCCAGAGCTGTCACTACCCTCTGTTTCGCTGAGAGCCACAATAGTAATGCATCTTAGTAGCTCTCTTGCATCGTCCATGGATTGTGACATGAGAAGCTGAGCTATTGACCTAACAAAGAAATCTTTAATGCGATGTGTTTTTTTTTTCAAGCAGTCCCACCGGCAGATCATCTTGATGCAGTGTGCAACATCAACCCGCACGAAACAAGGTGGGACTTTTGCTGACTGTCTACCGAGTAAGACACCACAACACTCATTGATGTAGGTCTTAAGATCAGGATGAGAAGTAAAAGCCTTGACCAAAGCTCCGAGCAAAGCCAGAGAAAAGTCACTCACAACCTCTTTTGGAGTAGGTGCACCTGCGCGTATCCATTCTGTCAGCCAATGTGTTATGGCATTAACATCATGTCTCTCTGACAGCATTTGCACCACTGGGACACTTGAGCTCTCACCCCCTGCCACAACACCCTGATATAGGAATATATGGCCAGACTTGCCATTTGGTCTCTGTAGTTTCCTCACCACTGAGCCAGTTGCATCAAAACTCACAGTCGGGTTAGTAGATGTCTTTGATAATGTCTTGTACATATACATTTGTGTTTGACTCCAATAGTGACAGAAAAACTTGTCTAGTCCAATGTCTTTAATGCTACCACTGTGAGGTGCACTGTATTTTAGCATCTGCAATGACAGAATAGGATCCTTGTCGCTTAATTCTAAATCATTTCTCTCTTGCTTTGCTTTGCGCAGGGTGGCCAAATTAGGCAGATGACTTGGCTCAGGATCTCCAAAATCCATCAGCTTTGTTGCCTCTGATGCCCTCCATACATGGGGTTCCTTTCTACCCTCACACAGTTCTTTGGATATCTGCACACGCAAGTTACCAGACATCGCACGTTTGGAACAGCCAGTGTGCAGGGAGTCATCAGTGTTTTTAAGTGAACACCTGAACTTCATTTTGCTGTTTATTTCAGGCTTTTTGTCACATTTTATGTGAATGTGGCCACGACACTCCTTACAGCTGCCTCTGATTACAATAAATTTGTCTGTGACTGATGGATAGACCTTGGCTCTTTTAAAAGCAAATGTGCAGGGGCATTTCACTTCTTGCCAAATGTGATGATTTATCACATGCGTCCAGATACCAGGCTTCAAAATTGTGTATTCCCTTTTTTTTGTTTTAGAGAACTTGTTTTTGTATGTTACTGTTTCAGGCATAAATTCAATCCATTTCTGAAATGGAACTTCAAAATCAAAATTGCAGCAATCTTTTGGACTGGAGGAAAGGGACCCTGGCTCAAAATCAGTGTCATCACTACTGCCACTTGTTTCATGATCACTTTCATGAGTAAACCCTAAAGCAGTCCAGATATTGTGTCTGTTTAATTTAACAAAAGTGTATAGTGCCTTTGCAGTGATCTTGTTGTCTAGCTGTTTACTAAGCTCTGTCCAGATGCTCTGATTAGGAGTAGCTATGTTGCCATTTTGGACTATGGCCTCTTTTGATGAACACAGGACTGTGAAAATGGAATCCCTGTCGACTGCTGGTTTCTTGGGCATCTGGCATAAGCACAACATAATTACCCTCAATTATCCTGACTCCAAAAAATATCATGTACAGCATAAATTTGTTTTAATATATTACTGTATTGGTCTGAATATAAGAATAATAGGATAATATAATATAGTAAGGATAATGTAGATGGATAATATACCTTATATTAGGACCAATATGGTATGTTGACACCTAGATTGTCAGTATTGAACCGAAAACTCATTGCTAACACTAATATCACTAATTTAGCTATGAAATGTTAAATACAGTTGCACATGTGACCCATGGTCGTTTTTTAATACTAAAAGGCACATTTCTGCAATTGTAATCAGCATTTCATAGCTAAATTAGTAACATAAGTGTTATTAATGAGGTTTCTGTTCAATAACAAGTAACAAGCTCTCTTGAATGCTGTACAATTATTCTTGAAGCTACTAATATTGTAACTGACAGTTTTAAAACAATGTATACTTACATTGGCCAGAAATTTGGATTAGTAACGACTTTTGTAGTTTGATTTATATCGACCTTTTCTCCACCAACTCTACAGCATTTTACACAAGAGCATTCTTGAACAGAAGTGTCACTTGCCCCTAGTGGTGGCAGTGAAGTGTAGCAGATGAGACTCGTAAAAATAAAATACAATCAGAAGAGACTGAAGTGAAGATAATTGTTTATTGAACAAATTATGTAATGACAGAACGTCTTCGTCAATTCTACTTTAAAAGTGTGCTCACCTCGAGGATAGTTTTGCTGTTCTCTTGGCCTCTTGGGGGCTTAGTGACCTCAGAATGACCACCTAATATTATTTTAATATCTAAAAAACTGAAGCAGCTCAAACGAAACCTTTTACAGCACAAACCAGCACAAACGAACGAGACTATTTTGGGTGAATTTGGAGCATGTGGGGGGCTGGTGACGTCATCAACAATAATTGAACGTCTAATATTTTAAAACCTGACACAGCACAAACGAAAATTTTACCGGCACAAACCAGCACAAACGAAGCACAAACGAACGAGACTATTTTGGGTGAATTTGGAGCATGTGGGGGGCTGAGTGACCTCAAAATGACCACCTAATATTATTTTAATATCTAAAAAACTGAAGCAGCTCAAACGAAACTTTTTACAGCACAAACCAGCACAAACGGAGCACAAACAATTGCGTCTATTTTGGGTGAATTTGGAGCATGTGGGGGGCTGGTGACGTCATCGTCTATAATTCAATTTTCCGATATTTTAAAACCCAACGCAGCACAAACGAAAATTGTACCGGCACAAACCAGCACAAACGAAGCACAAACGAACGAGCCTATTTTGGGTGAATTTGGAGCATGTGGGGGGCTGAGTGACCTCAGAATGACCTAAAAATATTCTTTTAATATCTAAAAAACCGAAACAGCACAAACGAAACTTTTTACAGCACAAACCAGCACAAACGGAGCACAAACGATTGAGTATAGTTTGACGACGTTTTGCGTTGGGTGGGGGGCCAACTTCACGCAGGTGAGTTACCTGGGTTAAAACATCTGAAGCGAACTAACCAAGCACAAGCACGGCAGCTTACGCAATACTCGTTCCCTCCTCTCAGGGAACCGAGGTTACGTTAGTAACCGAGTCGTTCCCTTTCGAGAGGTCTCTCCTATTGCGTAAGTAGCTTACGCTATGGGAACACCATGCAAAACGCCGTGCGTGCTGAACTTCGCCTTATGATAGCCAGAGGCAGGTGCCTGAGCTAAAAAGCAAAGGTATCATCCAACTAGCCGGCAGTGGCGAGCTTTATAGTGGGGAAAAAGTAAAGAGCGGCTAGAAGGCGCTCAGTGTGACACAAGCACATACATAATCTAGATACGAACTCATAGTTCTACTAGCATCATGCTGATAGTACATTGGAATGCAATGTCGGGACCTGTAGGTTGTAAAACCTGATAAATGTGGACGGTGAGGCCCAGCCTGCCGCCGCACAAATATCCTCGATCAGTATCCCGCTCGACCACGCCCAGGAAGAAGCCACACTCGTGATGGAGTGTGCTTTGACTCCCCAGGGACATTGAAGTCCCTTGGCTTCATATGCCAGAGCTATAGCCTCAACTTTCCAGTGAGAGATTCTCTGCTTTGAAACGGCGGAACCCTTCGTACGGCCGCCAAAGCATACAAACAGTTGTTCTGTCTGTCTGAATAGGGCAGAACGCTCCAAATACACTCTGAGAGCCCTAACGGGGCAGAGTAGGTTAGCGTCGTGTTCGTCTGCTGGAGACGATAGCGCAGTTAGGGAGATAACCTGTGCTCTGAAGGGAGTGGTGAGCACTTTAGCAATATAACCATGTTTTGGCCTAAGGACGACCCTGCAGGCAGGCAGCGCTTGCCGAAAGCGCGTGAAGATCGCCCACTCTCTTGACCGAGGCGAGTGCCAGCAAGAGCGCAGTTTTGAGCGAGAGCTGCTTAAGGTGCACGGTTCGGAGTGGTTCGAACGGGGGCCCTTTAAGAGCGTCTAGGACAGTAGCTAGGTCCCAGATCGGCACTGAGGGGGGGCGTGAAGGGTTCATCCTCCTAGCGCCCCTTAGGAAACGAATAATTAGGTCGTTTCTTCCCAATGGACGTTCCATCACAGGGTCGTGTGACGCTGTGATGGCCGCCACATATACTTTGAGTGTGGAGGGGGAGCGGCCCGCCTCCAGAAGCCCTTGTAGAAAAGCGAGTACGTTCGTAATCTCGCATGTTTCAGGGTTCAGGCCCTCGGCGTTACACCAGTCACTGAACACTTTTCATTTCTGGGCATATAAGCGTCTCGTGGAGGGCGCCCGCGCCTCAGCGATTGTTTTTAGCGCTCCACTCATGAGGTTCCTGGGAACCCCGTTGAGGGGCCATGCATGAAGGGCCCACAGATCAGGGCGGGGATGAAATATCATCCCGCTGGCCTGACTTAGGAGGTCTGGCCTCAGTGGAATCGGCCGTGGTGCAGATTGTATTTGCATCAATTCTGGAAACCATGCTTGGTTCTTCCAGAGTGGGGCTATCAGGAGCACTGCGTTTTTCTCCTCTTTGACCCGACTGATGACCTGTGGCAGCATCGCGATCGGGGGAAAAGCATATAAGGGGCGGCTCGGCCAGCTCTGGGCGAGCGCGTCCGTGCTTTTCGTGAAGAAAAGACAGCAGTGTGCATTCTCCTTGGAGGCGAAGAGGTCTACCTCCGCCTCGCCAAAGATTTTCCATAACCACTGAATCGTCAGCGGGTTGAGAGCCCATTCTCCTGGGAGAATCTTGTCTCTGGATAGCATGTCTGCCCCTTGGTTCAGCGCGCCTGGCACATGCGCTTCTCTCAGCGAGCGCAAGTTGTGCTGGGACCATAAGATGAGTCTCCTGGCCATTGAATGCATGGAGCTCGACCTGAGTCCACCCTGGCGATTTATGTACGACACTACCGTCATGTTGTCCGTTCGGACCAGGACGTGTTCGTTTTTTAGATGTGGAAGCAGGGCTCTGAGACCGCTTTCATATCCAGACAGTTTATGTGCAGGCGCTTCTCCGGGTTTGACCAAAAGCCGGAGACAGGTCTGCCCTCGTAAAGGGTCCCCCAACCTATTTTGGAGGCATCTGTTGTGATCATCTTTCTCCTTGTGTTCACACCCAGACTCACGCCTGACTGGTACCAGTCAGCGGCTTTCCAGTGCGTCAGGGCTTTTATACAGCCGTGGTTCGCTCTGATTAAAAGGTGGCCCGAACGCCACGCGTGAGCAGGGACGCGGCTCTTGAGCCAGCGTTGGAGAGGACGCATATGCAACAATCCTAGCTGGAGTACGGCCGATGCTGAAGCCATGAGACCCAGCATCCTCTGAAACCGCTTGACGGGGGCGCACGCGCCCGCCCTGAATGATGTTGCAAGGCGCCGGATGGTGAGTGCGCGCTCTGATGAGAGACGAGCTGTCATTTGCATCGAGTCTAGAACTATTCCCAGGAAAGAAATCTTCTGGCTGGGAGATAGTATACTTTTTGCAAAATTGATTCTTAGACCAAGGCATTCTAGATGGCTGATAATCCAAGATCTGTGTGTTATTAACTGACTCTCTGATTGTGCTAGGACCAGCCAATCGTCGAGATAATTCAGTATTCGCACTCCCCTTCGTCTCAAGGGGGAAAGTGCTGCATCCATACATTTCGTGAATGTACGGGGAGCCAGGGACAGGCCGAACGAAAGTACTGTGTACTGGTAAGACTGTCCCTCGAAAGCGAATCTCAGAAAAGGCCTGTGATGAGGCGCTATTGGAATGTGAAAGTAAGCATCTTTCAGATCCACTGAGAGAAACCAATCTCCTGGGCGTACTTGCGCGAGGATATGTTTGGTTGTTAACATTCTGAACGAGCGAATCATTAGTGCTTTGTTCAGGTGTCTGAGATCTAGGATGGGGCGGAGACCGCCATCATTTTTCAGGATGAGAAAATAGCGGCTGTAAAAACCTGCCCCGCTCATAGAGGGGGAAACAGTTTCCACAGCGCCCTTTTCTATTAATTTGCGCACCTCGGTGCGTAGAACATGCGAACACTCCTTTCTCACTTTCGTCTCGACCACAGTCGTAAAACGTGGTGGTCTGCGAGCGAACTGGAGCGAGTATCCATGCTTTATTATATTCAACACCCATTTCGGCATATCTGGAATGTTTTCCCATGCCGCAGCGTGTACAGATATGGGCTGAATACAGGCTAGGGGCGGGCCGCTGTGACGTAGGGACCCGGCCAGCGAATCGTCTGAGCTCGTAGCTCTCAGAGGCGCGGGAGTGCGGTGAGCAGCTGAGTGAATGGGCGCGTGTGTGATTACAACAGCGCGCGCTATGTCTGTAAGACTCGCAGCCTGAGCTGGGGTTGTGTTTGACACTGTAGGGACAGTGTTTATAAGTGGGGGTGCATAGACAGTGGTAGGCACACGCGTCACTTTTATAATGTTTCCCGCTTTTACTGGGGATGAATTCATAACTGTGTGAACGGTGCTTGTGTGTAGTGGTGCGTACATGACCGTATGCACGTGATCTACATTCATGGGGCGTGCAGCATGAGCTGGGAATGAATTTGGCACTGTTTTGTATCTGGGAATGCACACTTTGTGGATATGTGAACCCTTAGTGACACAGGCAGAAAAATACTATTTTTGTGTTTTCTGTGTAAAAACGGCGTTTGTTTGCAGGTGAGCGAGGTCTGTGACTGGCCCATTGACTGCTGTACAGACATTTCCAGCCGCCTGTGCGGGGACTGGGTAATGTTTGAGATTTTGCAGAGAGAGTGGTTCGGCTTTTGCGAGACACGCACCCTCTCTACTCATTCCTGTGGCTAGGAAGGCTTTCGAGGGTCAGGGTTCAGCACAATCTTGGGCCGAGGACCCCGTCGCTCAGGAGGCGGCTTGCGGTTGTGGGAGCGCGAGCGGCGTCGTGCGTCAGTCTGAGACGCGGGCTGAGAGGGGGTGGGGGCTGCTCTAGCCCGCTGCGGCTGTGGTGGCCTCTGTCTGCTCTGCGATGAGCTGGAGCGTTTAGGCAGGAAATGGCGCATAGCTTCATAGCTTGTGAAGCGTTCTGGGCCTCAGTGAAGCGTTCGGCGAAACCTTTAACTGCCGGTCCAAACAGCCCGCTGGTGGAGATAGGCGCGTCGAGAAACGGGGCCTTATCCGCGTCCTTCATCTCCGTCAGAGTCAGCCACAAATGGCGCTCGAGAACAGTCAAATTAGCCATGGCGCGGCCAATAGACTGGGCGGTGGCCTTCGTGGCTCGCAGGGCTATGTCAGTCGCGCTGCGTAGGTCCTTGAAGGCTTCGGGTTCGGGGCCAGACTCGACCAGGGAGCGGAGAAGCTTGGCTTGGAACACTTGAAGTACCGCCATTGAGTGAAGCGCTGACGCAGCTTGGCCGGCGGCGGTGTAAGCACGACCAGCGAGAGCCGAAGTAGTGCGGCAGGGCTTCGAGGGGTGAGAAGCCTTGGCTTTCCATCCGGTGGTGGAGGGCGGGCAGAGATGATTGGCCACGGCCTCCTTGAGGGGCGGCGTTCCCTCGTAGCCTCTTTCCTTCGCGCCGTCCACAGAGGAGAGCGACGAAGAAAAAGAAGGCTTCAGACGCGCAGAGTTGGGGGCTTTCCATGACTTGGTGAGTTCGTTGTGAACTTCCGGGAAGAAAGGAGAAGGCCTTTGCCGAGGGGCCTGCTGGCGCCCCTGCAGAAACCACTCGTCCAGTCGGCTTCGGGTTGGTTCTTCGGGAGAAGACCAATCGAGCCTGAGGTCCTCCACGGCCTTCGAGAGGATGCGGACAATCTCTGTATCCATAGAGGAGCCCCCACTCGTGTTAGTTAGCGTCGACGGGGCGGGGTCGAAAGTGGAGCCCGGCCAGTCGTCAGATGCAGCGTCGATGGACAAAGAGTCATCTACTCCCCCGTCGTCCTCGGACGCGCCGAAAGTCACAAGGCCCACCGCTCTGCTAGAGGGGTGTGGGTCCGGCTGAGTGAACTGAACCGGCGGTGGGGAAGACAAGAGTGGCGGTGAAGCACGCGCAGATTTGCTTGGCGTGACGTCACTGAGCTCAGGTCAGGAAGCCTCTGTGAACAGAGGGGTGTCGGCGATGGGCTCGCTCGCGGCGAAGCGAGCCCGCAGTGCGGAGAGACCCAGGTCGTCACATTCCGGGCATCCGCCCTTGGTCAAAGCAGCTTCTGCGTGGTCCCAGCCCAGGCAGCGAGCGCAGATGATGTGACGATCCCCGTCTGGAAGAAGGTCTCTGCACGACCCGCAGGAAGGCATTTGAAACAACGCCTCAGAAAATTGCTCTTTTACAAATGTCGCGGGGCGAACAGATGTAAATACTTGCGTGTAGCGCGCCGGATGGTTCAGTAGGATGGCGTTCGAAGGCGGCTGAAGATGCCAACGTCATCGTAGCAATCCCGCTAGTATGCTTTTCCACGGCGACGAAGGCTTTCAATAATCCGGAGGATCCAGCGAAGAAGGTGTTCGCTGAAGGAGATTAAATCTAAAGAACTCTCATGACGGGGCGCCCAATATATAGCTCTTGGCCACGCCCATCTTGGCGGGCTCTGACGCGCGCGGGCGCGAGGCGCGCTCATTGGTCGCGCATTCAGAGTCGCCCCGTCATTGGTTCGAGCAAGTCGCAGCACAGCCAATGACCGAGCTCCTTCGCTCATTGCTGTCTGCTGTGCAGCTGCAATGCGTTTTACATAAAGACTTCAATATTCTCGAGAAAAGGAGTTTTCCCATAGCGTAAGCTACTTACGCAGTAGGAGAGACCTCTCGAAAGGGAACAGTGCGTGCATTAGCGAGCACTAACATGAATGACCGATATCACAAATTTTACTCAATCCTTTATATTTACTCAAAGAAGTAAAAACGACAGGCAATCTACACTGATATGGCGCTTTTCCACTGCATGGTACGGTTTGGTTCGGTACGGCATGCTATTGGCGCTTTTCCACTGCATGGTACGGCTCGGTACACCCAGTACGGTTCGGCTCCCTTTGATTTTCCACTGCGTGGTACGACTCGGCTCGGCACGGCTCGGTTCGCTCAAAGTGGGTGGGATTATGACTGATCGTTATCCGCTCCTCTGGAACCAACAAGAGGAACGTCTGCACTTCTAGTCCACTGACCATGATTCAGCCATTTATTTTTTGGAAGTTTTTTTTCTTCAAGCAAGTAGTTTTAAAACAGGTGCTACAGCGGTGACTGTTACTGGCTATTTAAATCTAGCAGGTTTGATGTCTCGCAAATACAATGACGCTGGTAGTGACGATTCTGTCTGTCTGACCAATCAGAGATCTGCAGTGTTTTCACGTCACATTTTAGTATCGGTATGGTACGCTTGGAACCTCAACAGAGGTGGTACCATTTAAAGCGAGCCGAAACGAACCGTACCGTACCATGCAGTGGAAAAGCGCCACAAGTGACCGTACCGAGCCGAGCCGTACCGTACCCTGCAGTTGAAAAGCGTCAAAGCGTGCCGTACCGAACCGAACCGTACGGTACCATGCAGTGGAAAAGCGCAATTTGACGCTTTTTCAATGCATGGTACGGTACGGCTCGGCTCGGTACGGTTCACTTGTGGCGCTTTTCCACAGCATTGTACGGTACGGTTCGGCTCGCTTTAAATGGTACCACCTCTGTTGAGGTTCCAAGCGTACCGTAAACACTGTAGATCTCTGATTGGTCAGACAGACAGAATCGTCACTACCAGCGTCATTGTATTTGCGAGACATCAAACCCGCTAGATTTAAATAGCCATTAACCAAGGGGGTAATCCATCAGCCGGAAGTTGAAGCCTCGCGGGAGCCGCGATTGTAGCAGAACTTCACCTGCTGTTAGCATTCCATTGACTCCCATTCATTTTGGCGTCACTTTGACAGCGAATAACTTAACATCTGAGATGTCCAAAGACTTCATTTGTCCATTATTTATTTCTAAATAAACACGACAATATATAAAAGGCTCCATTACTTTGTATCTTACGTTATGGCCCCGTAGAAGCCGTTTTTGTTAAAAACAGGCTAACGATTGCGTCATAACCATGTGACTTTATGTCGCACAATAGAGACATTACCGTATAGACAGGAGGAGAAGCTCGCAGGCAATCTTTTACTGTCCATGAGGCAATCGGGGGGACATAGAGGCATAAAGTCAAGGGAGAAGCCCATAGATAGAGAGTCCATAAACAACGGGACAAAATATTCAACAACGTTTTCGAGGAATTAGGTGATTCAGAATGTTTTGCCACCGCTACTAGATGATGTACAACCGTCAGACTGTCGTCACGCTCAGTTTGAGCCTGCACAGTCGCTCAGCCATCAGGAAGGAATTGCAATAATCGGGCTTCAGTCTTCTCCGTTGAAATCAATGGGGTCGCTGTGTCCATTTATTTTACTGTCTATGCCAGTAACAGCCACCGCTGTAGCACCTGTTTTAAAACTACTTGCTTGAAGAAAAAAAACTTCCAAAAAAGAAATGGCTGAATCATGGTCAGTGGACTAGAAGTGCAGACGTTCCTCTTGTTGGTTGCCGAGGAGCGGATAAACTAATGATCAGTCATAATCCCACCCACTTTGAAGCGGTACTAACTGCAGTGGAAAAGCAACCGAGCTAAAGCGAACCGAGCCGTGCCGTGCCGCGCCGCGCCGAGTCGTACCACGCAGTGGAAAAGCAAAGCGAGCCGAACCGTGCCGCGCCGAGCCGTACCATGCAGTGGAAAAGCAAAGCGAGCCGAACCGTGCCGCGCCGAGCCGTACCATGCAGTGGAAAAGCGTTTAAGGTAATAGTGGCCCACTGCTGCTTAGCAGAAGTATTTCAGTAAGACAGTATTAACGCGAGTTATAGTACTATATATTTTGAACACTTAGTAGAAAATATACACATCTATAATTATTCATACTTACAGGTTGTGATTCTTAAGAGCAAGCTGGTCCAAATAAAGTGGGTACTGACCCATCTTTCAAGAGCAAGCATTTTACGAATTCCGCTTTGAACTCTGAGATTTGAGAAGCAGCTGTCAGTAAAATGACGTATGTGGGTTCGTGGGTGGACAACACACAACATAGGCGGGCATTATAAAAGACTATTATAGACTTTACAAGTTTGCAGGATGTTTACATTCAAAAACAGCTAAATTTACACACTGCATGAAAGGGAATGTTTGAAAAACCATAACAGGGGCACTTTAAGGTACTGGGGAATGGAAAAAGTGGCCTAGATATTCAAACCAGTCATTTTCTTGATGCATTTAAGAAGAAAGATGGGGTGAACAAAAGAAGAGAGAAAATAAAGGGACAAGGGGGATTTGGAGATGAGATCCAAAGAGCAAAACCGAATAAACAAAACATGTTTGATATGAAACACAATCCTTTCTGAGGAATTTGTGAAATAACTCTCTCTTCTTGTGTTATGATTTAACTAATACAATAATAATACAATTAATTACTCTCAAATTAGCTAATGATCTGTATTCCTACTGTTGAGTTTTAATAGTAGTACCTGAACCATAGCTGTAATGACAATCTTAAGTATGCCAAATTATACAGACAGACCCTTGTATCTGTAATAAATATTCATGTGACTTGACATAGGTTGTACTGATTTGAATATAACCAGAGAATAAAGTGGTGAGGATGCATAAATGTATGAACAGTATGTTTATGTGTGGGTGTTTGAGTAAAAGATTCCAACCAAGGAGAATTGAACAATCTTTTTTTTTAACATGCTAAATCAATATTTAACAAATAATTTAATTAAAATGTGGTACCAATTGCCATATACTGTCATCTTAAATGGAGAATACAAGGTGCAAGTAACAACAGTTTATTGGTAAATAAAGTGTAGGGCAAAGTCCAAACAGTTTGGTGCAGTTTGGTGTTTGGTCCCTGCGTCACTCAGACTAACCGTTCGAAATCCAGCATGAAGCAATAACCTCCAGATGAGCAGTAATCCCAGGGCAGAACAAAAGGAAATAGAATCCAACGGTGGCAAGGTGAACAGGAATCAGGCCAGGACACCGGGAACTTTCACAACATTCTGACAACGCAAGACATGAAACAGTGAACACAGTGCTTTAAGTGGCCTAAAAGAGGTGCCAGTACTCTATTATTATTATTTTTTATTTTTTTGCTGACTCCCCTCCTCCCCTGAGGTAACAACAACGCTTGTTGTCTCTTGAAGGGGTTTTATATACAGCAGTCAACAGACGACCTTATAAAAAATAATTTAATTATGGATTTGCTTGAGCTAGAAAGAGCTACTGAACATAAATAAAATGTGCAAAAGGGTATTGAAAACATTTTGAACAAAATTGTACATAAAATAAATTATAAAACATAATAACCATAGAACAGTTGAACATAAACATGAGTCTTGCTATGGTTCATTCATTTCTTTTCCCGTTTCACACACCCTCTCCGGCCCATGTTGAGTTGACACCGGTTGACACATGGACACTTAATCGGATTGACGGCTCCATTGGACTAAAAAACCCTCATGTAAACACCTTAATCGATCCGATTGAGCTCGATCCGAATGACATATCGATCGGATTGAAAGGGGTGGTTTATCCCTTATGTAATCCGATCGAGAGAACATGTAAACACTTGATTGGAAACCGAAACTGAAAGGACTTCACATGTGCAAGGACGTTAAATAAACATAATGAGTATAACGCGCGGAACGAGCTGTTTTTCCTGTTGAATAAAGTGTCATATTAATAAGTCTCCCGTCATTCTAAAATTCTCATTTTACTCGCGCGTATGTGAAGTGAAGCAGGACAACGTCCCACCAGTCCTTGTTGTGGATTCTCATCCACAGACGCCTGGTTTTGGCCGCGGGGAGGGGCATTTTTACTGCGTGATCAGCACGGCAAAACGGTTAATATGCTCTAGTCTACATTATGACCAGAGACGAATTTATACGTCTGCTGTTTAAAACAAATAAAGAAGAGGAGAATATTTATGCGCGAACAGCGGGAAACTCTGTAGGCTATATTCGTTTGTGCATGTCAAAAAATCAGATCCGATTTGAAACTTGTGACATATAAACGCGCACATCAACCTGATTACTTTATCATTCATGTAAACACCTTGTTCAGATTCATCAATCGTATTGATTTCATTCCGATTGTGTCCATGTAAACGTAGCTACTGACAGCGGCAAAAGCGACGCATGCTCTTTTCACTTGTAAAACTCAAGGGTGTATGGGTAATGTAGTCTCTGCTCTCGGTGGGACGAATTAGGAAGCGTGCATTGTGAAGGGCGCTATGAAAAGCGGCAGCGCAGCCAAATGATTAAAACAGATGTGCAAATGAGCGTACCGGTACGCTAAAAGCACGTTCTGGGCGCACGGAGAGGAGGCGGTACGCTCAAGAGCTATATTTGGAAGTGGCACTTATAGGCTACATAAATAGGCCTGACTGATAGACAGCAGCTGGCACAGATAAAACCCTCTGGGGTCCTTCGGCCCAAATGGACCCGAAAAATTTAAATATTTATTTTTTAAAAATCATAGCTTCATCGGAATGGTCTGAAATTTGGTGACTTTTTTGGTACTTGGTATATGAACATCCAAAAAAATTGGGGACAGGATTTGAATAATCTAAGTGGTTGTAAAAAAAATTGTCACACTCAGGACCTTCGGCCCAAATGGACCCGGCATAGGAAATGAATGGGAAATTGGCAAAAATGTGAAAATACCGAGTTTTTTTGTGCTTACAATCTACAAATCAGCCACGATCCAGAAAAAAAGCACACAACAGTGAAGGGGTGAATCTATAAAACATCAAGAGTGCAAAACAGACACATCCACACACACACACACACACACACACACAAACACACTTTTATACATAAACAAACTAAAAATTTTTTTGCATTTTTAAATGCTCAGTTTGTCCACCAGATGGCATCCATCTCATTTCAAAAATTGCTTTCATGAGGTCTAGGCTTGACACTAAAATGAAATACAGCCTTAAAAAAATAAAAAAATATATATATATTTTTTATAATTTTCTATTATATTCAATGGGGGGGGGGGGGGGGGGGGGGTATTGGGGGAAAATGGGTCATATTTATTGCATAAATATTAATTATAAATCATAAAATTATCTCAAAACACCAAAAAAGAAAAGAAAAATATTATAAAAAACAAGTAAAAAAAAAAATGATGATTTTCTTTTAATAAATATTAATCCCACCCCTCCGGCCCATTTGGACCCGAAGGTCCTGAGTGTGACCCTGAAAAGAAGGACCCCAGGGGTGATCGGCAACCAGTCACCCACACACACACACACACACACACACACACACACTGATATGTGGGCAGAATGAGATGTACCGTGACATATACAGTACTTATCCTTTGAGAAACAGATTTGTTTACACAAATTTTGTGTAAAGCAAAGCTCAAGATCTTCTCATATATAATTTCTGAAACAGATGTTTAGCCACTGCAATACCATATTTGAGTGTGTATACATTCACCTAAAGGATTATTAGGAACACCTGTTCAATTTCTCATTAATGCAATTATCTAATCAACCAATCACATGGCAGTTGCTTCAATGCATTTAGTATGGAGGACCAGGAGTGCCACTTAAAAATAAAATGAAGATTCAATATATCAATTTAATAATTCAAACATAAAAATGTATATAAATAAATCACATTTAAATGCACAAATTAATAGACATTTTTAAACTTTGACTGAAATAACCACTCGTTACACCCGAGGTATGCAGCAAAGCATTTGTGAAGCCACAACACGCACAACCTTGAGGCGGATGGGCTACAACAGCAGAAGACCCCACCGGGTACCACTCATCTCCACTACAAATAGGAAAAAGAGGCTACAATTTGCAAGAGCTCACCAAAATTGGACAGTTGAAGACTGGAAAAATGTTGCCTGGTCTGATGAGTCTTGATTTCTGTTGAGACATTCAGATGGTAGAGTCAGAATTTGGTGTAAACAGAATGAGAACATGGATCCATCATGCCTTGTTACCAATGTGCAGGCTGGTGGTGATGGTGTAATGGTGCGGAGGATGTTTTCTTGGCACACTTTAGGCCCCTTAGTGCCAACTGGGCATCGTTTAAATGCCACGGCCTACCTGAGCATTGTTTCTGACCATGTCCATCCCTTTATGGCCACCATGTACCCATCCTCTGATGGCTACTTCCAGCAGGATAATGCACCATGTCACAAAACTCGAATCATTTCAAATTGGTTTCTTGAACATGACAATGAGTTCACTGTACTAAAATGGCCCCCACAGTCACCAGATCTCAACCCAATAGAGCATCTTTGGAATGTGGTGGAACGGGAGCTTCGTGCCCTGGATGTGCATCCCATAAATCTCCATCAACTGCAAGACGCTATCCTATCAATATGGGCCAACATTTCTAAAGAATGCTTTCAGCACCTTGTTGAATCAATGCCACGTAGAATTAAGGCAGTTTTGAAGGCGAAAGGGGGTCAAACACAGTATTAGTATGGTGTTCCTAATAATCCTTTAGGTGAGTGTATGTAGAATAGGGGCGTTTGCTTTACTCGAATGTGAGTTAGGCCCGGCTCCAGCTCCAAGATGTAGGGTGGGCCAAGTGGAATTCCTGGTGGGTCCCGAGTTTTAACATTATTTTATTTTGAAATTATTTTATTTTTTCATGTAACAAAACTTTATTTTATAACAAAAGAGTCAGTTCTTGAAAGGGACTCTCTATATTTATAGGGCTAAATGCTAAGCACATTTGCAACAGGTTCATTCTGGTTCAGATATTTACTTGCCCTGCAAAAATTTTCACTAGCCAGAATAAGTCTTATTAGTTTTTTAATAAACAAAGTAAACAATCAGTAATAAGATAAGAACAAATGAGCAATAGCACAAATAAATACAATCAGGGCAGGACTGATGGGGCTGGGGGGGCTTGAGTTTATGCTTGAGCCAAATACGCTACAAATGTCCTCACCTAGAACATCATTATGCAGTAGCACAAAAAAATAAATTAAAATATGCTTTGAGGTTACTAGAACAATTATGCAACATGCTGGGCTTAGTCAAAGTTTAGAGGTAATGTTAAATAGTCATTATAATACAATAAAATAGGCGATGTGCTATCTCACCTGAGAGAAGATAAGTCATATGCTTATGTTACATATAAAAAAGCAGGAACTCATTAAATGAAAAATCTATGTCTAAAATTTCTACCCCGCTATAGTGTGATGGCAGTGAGACAGGAGAGAGCGCTCAAAACTCTTCAGATCGCATTATTTAGTGAAAAGATAACAGAAATGATCTGTCTCTGTAAAGAAATAAACCGGGAACATATGAGACACAAAAGAGAACTGTCCAGATGCGGCTCTCTGCACGCTTTGGGTGTATTCGCAGAGAAAACAGCACACAAGTTCTCTTTTGCATCTTATCACACTTGAACAGTTTAAAATCATTTGAATGCTTAAACTGAAAAAGAAGACTTACATCAGGCTTTCTAGTTTCTAAGTAACAAGCAGGTACAGTATTTGATGCCAAGTGGCCAAAAAGCATGATCTCTCTCAAAATCTGGAGCAGAAATATTGAAATCGGTTATTTGGCATGGGGCCAGGGTGCAAGTAAACTTCTGATTGCAAACAAGCCTCATGACGTTACACTGTGGTATTGCAATATGGTGGCGGCCTTGCTCCAAAAGCTATAACAAAACATAATTTTTAATTATGTATTGTAAATAAAAAACTTTAAAAAAAAACTGGAAAGCACCGTCCTCGGCTGCCAAGCGCCAAGTTCTGCATCATGTCCCCTCTGTTCCTGTAGGTGACATTTACAATGTTTGTGTGCTGTTTGTGTGAGCTCCACAATAAGAGCACATATCCCTTCACACAAAGCGCCGTTTCCTCCTCATACACTCAACACTGTGTCACTCGCCCTACCCAGAGCAGCGCGGAGTCGCAGTCCGTGCCTATAGTGGCTTTCCGATGGAAAAACGCACACATGAATGCATTTCGGGGTAAATTAGAGCTTTTCAAAGAAGGATTTTCATCCAATCGTCAAAATTTGGCACACTTTCCCGCTTGTGAAGAGTTGCGGAGAGATGTCCCCGAATGCAATAACATTTTTCACAAATACAGAGCCGACATCGAAACACTGCAGCAGCAGTTTAAGTTCCGCTTCCATGATTTCCATGCCATGCAGCCACGAATAGCGTTATTCACTGACCCCCTCTCTGCTGCTGTCAGCGAGCAACCCTCCGAGTTGAAGCTTGAACTCTGCGAAATTCAGTCAGACCTGTTTTTTTCAAGGAAAGCACAGTGAGAGGGGAGTTTCATTTTGGAGGTTACTAGCAGAGTCCCGCTTTCGACTTCTCAGGGATTTTGCACTGTCGATGGCCAGCATGTTTGGTGGCATTTACATTTGCGAGAGCAGCTTCTCCACAATGAAACATAAAGAGTCGAAAGAGAAAAACAGGATCCGCGATGACGTTCTGTTTCAGCTCATGAGGATTGGCTGCACTAACATTGACATCGAGTCTATTGTACGCCAGCAGGAGAAACCACAAGTATCTCATTACCTTTAAACTCCCCCCCCCCCCCCCCCTGTCGGTGTGATATAGCCTATGGTGGAAAGTCTGCTTTTTTAGTTTTGTGCCATCATTGAATGTTTTTTGAGAGCCCACAATGTTTGCACTGGAATAATAATACAAAAATAGAAATAAATGTTTGCTACTCAGTAATGTGTTTTGTTTGTTTATGTTAAAAGTTAATTAATGAATAGAAGCAGAAAAAAATAATTGAGTATGGAAATGCAGGTTGGTTCATTAAACATTACAGAGTCTGTAATACAGACATGCATATGTTTTGTTCTTTTAAAATGGTACGTCTAATTTTCCAATATCCCATAAAGGTTTTCTCTTAATAGGCTACTTTTCAGTTTTATGCCATCATTGAATGTTTTTTGAGAGTCCAACATGTTTGCACTGGAATAATAATAAAAAATATTTGCCACAGTAATGTGTTTTTGTTTATGTTAAAAGTTCATTCATGAAAAGAAGCAGAAAAAATTAATTGAATATGGACATGCAGGTTGATTCACTAAGCAGAGTCTGTAATACAGACATACATAGGCATACATATGTTTTCTTCTAAAATTCTTCTAAAATTCTTCTAATTTTCCAATATCCCATTGGTGGAAGTGCACAGTTTTTGGCCTTCTGATAGTGACGATAAAATATTTGTGGCCCTCACTATCATCAAAGTTGCCCATCCCTGGGCTATACTGATCTAACTGCGTATATCCACAGTTGTCACCACAATGGCTGCTGACGCTTTGCTTCTGTACATACTGATATGTCATAATGAAGGCATGCTCTGGTGGTCAGATTCTCAGGGGAGCGAGGAGATTATGTCCTTCACGGCCGCCTTCAGTACCGCCGTGGGACCTAGCTCTAGTTTTGAGGGCTCATTCTCTACCGCCTTTAAAGCTCTTGGTTTCGATTGCTATTAAGGAGCTCTCCCTGAAAAAAAAAGAAAAAAGAAAACGTCTCTGCTCCATGCCCTTGATTCAGTTAAGCGCATTTGAGACTTACATGTGTTCTCATGGATGGTGATATTATCAGTTTCAGACACGGCAACTGCAGTGTTACTCTCCGGCCGAGACGGGACTACGTGCCTAAGTCTCTTTGTGGGTCTAGTCTAGAGGTATGTCTTCAGGGATTTATGTTTTGCTGCTGGCTGGTCTTCTCAGAATACAAATTGCCAGATTTTACAAGCTGGATGTACCGTCTGTAGCGTCTCAAGTGCTTTCGGTGAGTTAAGTTCCTTACTCATATTGTGAACTGTTCTAATTGTACGCAGTGGTTACCGCTATGCTGTTGACTCTGTGTATATACTATTGTTTAATACAGCTGTTACCGCTAACGCCATCTACACTGGGTTTACTTTCATGCTTAAGTGCTTATTGTGTTGTGCCTGCCCGGGATCAGTGCAGCCTTCGCTTTCATTGTTTTTGTATATGCAAATTTTGATAGGGACGGGGATGATGTCTCATTGGTCTAGTTCCGCCTATCAGATGCGAGCACTCTTACCGGTGTGGCTATTGGCTGACTGTCTGTCTCTTCCGTGGCTGGTGTAGCTTGGCCCCCTTTCCCTGGGCTTATCTTCACTACTCTCATGGTGGGATTTAATACAGTTCCCGCAGCTTAGCTACACAATGTAGAGTAACCGCTCTCTCTAACTTTGCCCATTCGTCCATTTTGGGCTGTCCGATCATCTGTCACGTTGTGTTTTACGCAGGAAGATGAAGACAGTGTAGTTCAGAAATTGTCTCTGGTTACTATCGTAACCTCGGTTCCCTGAGAGGCGGGAACGAGACATTGCGTTAGCTGCCATGTTCGCTGTTCGCTCAGCTGTGCAGGGTTCAGTCGTGATTCTGACGCAATTGCATTTTCCCATGCCCATGGGCAATTGCCCATGCATTTTCATTCTGCCCGCCAGCCTGTCAGTATTTGCATACTTTGCGACAATTGGCCAGCTGTTCCAAGCTGGCGTTAGCCTATTTAGATTTCAACAAAAGTGGAGAAGGGAAGAGTTCCCGCAGCGTAGCTATGCAATGTCTCGTTCCCGCCTCTCAAAGAACCGAGGTTACGATAGTATCCGGAGACGTTTTCTGAAATAGACTGTCTTCATATTCCTGCCTAAAACACAACATGACAGATGACCGGACCGCCTAAAATGGAGGAACGGGCAAAGTTTATCGTCCAGGCTTAGGAGAGCCATGAATTCTTTTCTTTTGTCCAGAATTTTCTTTGTTTGGCTGTCACCAGCTCCCTGGACGACGAAACAATAAAGACCCTATTTTGGATCCGGGCAACCTTCCACCATCCTATCGACATCCCAGACACCACAGATCTGAAATGGAAGGAGACCGTCATCAGGTGTCTGGAGAACGTCCCAAAGCCAGTTTCACCACCTTTGAGCGCAGAGAAGTCACATGAGCCCCCCGCAGACCGAGCAGCACCACCCGCCACGCCGAGTGAGTCAGAGCCCGAGGATAGAGCTTACCATCGCCCCGGAAGAAGTGTGGATCTGACCAGGGGTGTGAGCCCGAGACACCAGCGGATTCCCTTGTCCCACCGGCTCCCCCACGGTTAGTCGTCTCATCATTTCCGCCATGGACTTGCGGGCCATCCGCTGTGCTCCATCCCTCCACCCGTTCCTTCTTCCGAGTCGGCATCGCCTCTGTCCTCGCTCACACCGTCGTCGCCCCAGCCCTTGGGTACTCTGGCTCCACCTTCAACGCTCGTTGCTGCGACATCGCCTCGGTCTCCTGCACCAGGGATATCGCTCAGCTCCCTCAACCCTCAGTCTGGATCTACCGGCTCTGTCTCTGGTCGTCCTCCAAATGCCGTCAGCCACCTTAACACCATCCTGGCTCCTCCCACCTTCGACTCCACCATGGGCTGTCAGCACTGGGGAGCTCTGGGTCTGTGCCATCGGCCAACCACCATCGTCGCCGCCAGTGGATCATCGTCCTACCATCACCATCCTTCTGTGTCGTCCTGCCAGTACCATCCTTTTGTGTCGTCTGCCTCTCACCATTCGTTCACCACATCCTCATCCTTGCTGTGATCTCATGTGAGTGACAGGTTGAAAAAAAAAGATGTGTACAAATTAATTACTTATGATAAGAACTGCAATATTCCATAAAAAATAAGAATCATCAATTTTGATTTCGTGGTGACAGAAAGATCCTATGTATATAAGATATGTAAATCCGGCCAAATATATATGTAAATAAAATCATGAAACAACATTAGAATAATTCCCAATATGCAAAAAAATAAAATTATATATATACAATAAAGCAATACAAATGTTTCAAACAGATTATAGTGCAAAAGAATTACAAAGAACAATAGGTAACACTTTACAATAAGGTCCCATTAGTTCATTTTAGTTAATGTATTGAACTAACATTAACAATGAGCAATAGCTACATTTGCTACTAAAGGTATTATTATTTGTGAACATTAGTTAAACAATACAACTGATGATAAATAATTTGTTATTAAATGTTGAAATGAACTAAGATTAATGAATGTTTTAGAAGTATTTTTCATTGTCAGTTTATGTTAAATAATCAAATAACTAATGTTAACTAATGTAGCCTTATTGCAAAGTGCTACCGAACTATATAATAAAGAATCATAACATTTGCAATCAACATCTAGGGCATGTTGTAGTCCAGATTAAAATATAAAAAAAATAAGTTTGAAAATAAATAACCTTTTAAGTCTTTAAGTATTTGGTGCTGTCATGAACACCACTGCAATTACAAAAATCTGAATAGCTGTTTGAAAACATTAAACACTGTTCAGAGAAAAGTAGGGCAGCTGGCCAGATGCTTTGTCTGGGGGTTACCGGGGTAATCCTAACATTTCTGCTGTTCCATCATCGCCATCTGCTGTCAGAGAGTGAATGTGCACTTTCATTCAGTGCGTCTCAATCACTTGTTCCGCCATGTACTGCTCATGCCTGTTTGGCTTTTTTACAACAGAGCAGGGGCGGTTTCTTCATTAGGGCGATTGGGCGACGCACCACCAAAGTTCGAAAGTGACTTTTTCAATCACATTCAACCACAGAGTTACGCTCATAGACCGTAAAAAAATAGGGTCCGTGTACGGATATAGTCCAACCAGCGTCATGTCACGTTCTGTGGAGTATCGCCTCTTTTTGGGCGATTTCACTCTGGCTGAGAATCGCCCAGAGTGTTCCCATAGACTTACATTCAAAGACGTTTTTTTCGAACTGCAAGCACTGCAATGCATTAGGCTTGTTTGAGATGAGCAAAATCTGCGCAGAACCGATCACCGGTGATCAGCGCGTAATGCATGCCGGTTAGAAAAGTGTCCGAGTAGTATTGTTGGGATGCTTTATAAAGACATAAACAGTTCTGTAGCTCTTACCCAAGGCACATGTCCAAGATTCGAGATTAGAAGAGGCATCAGGCAAGGATGTGGGTGCTCACCTTTATTATTTATAATGGTAGCAGAAGTGTTGTCTATCTTACTCAAAATGGGAACTATATCTGGCATTGATCTTGAAGGTAATAATTTTATTGTCAGTCAATTTGCTGACGACACTACTCTTTTTTTAAGAAATGAACAGCAAATACCCCTTGCACTTCAGTCAATCAAGTTTTTTTCAGAAGCTTCAGGTCTAATGCTAAATATGTCAAAATGTGAGTTATTGGCCATTCATGATCATCCTAATTTAACATTATACAATATCCCAGTTAAAAATGAAGTCAAATATTTAGGTATCTGGTTATCTAAGAGGTTGGACAATTTAGAACATTTAAATTTTGATAAATCTTTGGAAAATTGTAAATCAATAATGAATACTTGGCTGCAGAGAGACATAACGATTTTTGGAAGAATTTTGTTGACAAAAGTAGAGATACTTTCTAGATTAATCTATCCTTGTTTCTCTTTAGCTGTTTCTGCAAAAAAGATAAAGGCAGTTAACAAATTAAACTTTGATTTTATATGGAAAATGAAGTGTCATTATATACGTAAAAGCGATATGATTAAAGATTATGAAGAAGGTGGTCTTAAAACGATTGACTTTGATATTATGAATGGGGTCATTAAACTTAGATGGTTGCAGTCTTTCATTAATGATAAGTCCTCTTTCTGGTTTGAGATTCCTTCTATCGTATTCAATAAATGTGGTGGCATAAGTTTTTTGCTGCAATGTGACTTCGAACTTTCCAAACTCCCTGTAAAACTTTCTGCTTTCCATCAACAAGTATTATTATACTGGAAATTGATTTTCAAGCATAATTTTAGCCCTCATAATATGTCAATCTGGAACAACAGATGTATAACTGTGAACAGAAAATCTTTGTTTATTGATGAGTGGTGGCAGAAAGGCATATGGTCACTAACACATGTAATGGACAATGCTGGAAATGTACTGAGTCATGCTACTTTTTGTGGTAAATAAATACAATTTAAGCTGCTCCTCTAAAATATATGAAAAAATTATTAAGAATATTCCATTACCAATGTTTACATTAGTAAGTGAACATTTGAAATATTCAATGATAATACCTAAACTACAAGAACTTAGTATTGGAAATGTAAGCTTTGTTGACAGAAATTGTTCTAACAAATTCTTAAGAGTCTGTTTAGTACATCAATGTTTCCCAGGACCGGTATTGAGAAATTATATTTTTCGTCGTTATAAGAAGAAAGAAGTGTGTAAAATTAGGACTAATTTTCTTTCATTTCCTGTTAATCCTAAATGTAAAGAGGTGCACTTTAAAATTCTGAATCATATATATCCAACAAAAGAATTTTTAAGAGTAAGATTTAATGTTGGGGACTCAAATTTATGTCAAATATGCAAGGTAGAGATAGAAACGGTTGAACACTTGTTTTTTCAGTGCATTTTGGTAAACAAATTCTGGAAGGATGCATTGAGCTGGTTGCAACAAAGAATACCTGTAAGGCTGATACTGTCATGGGAACTTGTTAAGTTTGGACTAGTAATTGAGGATAAAAAGGTATCTTTTGTAACTAATAATTTGTTGCTGCAGTTGAAATTTTATATACATAAATGTAAATTTTTCAAAATCCCTCCACGGTTATTGGTTTTTATGAAGGAATTTAGTATATATTTGGAGACAGTGAAAAGGATGAAAAGCCCTAAAGCAGTGTATTTGTACTCCTTATTGGAAGATTTTGGTTTTATAATTTGAAAAACTTCCTACTCCCCTACTTTTAAAAAAAAAAAATTATATATTTTTTTATTATTATATTATCTTTGTTATTTTACCTTTTTCTTTAATTTACTTAGCCTACTGATGAGAATGATATGTATATTGTGTTGTAATATTTGTATGTAAGCTCAGGTTTGTTTGTAAGATTAATCTATGAATGTCCTTTTGTTATTGTTATACAAAAATGTCAATTAAAAAAAAGAAAAAAAAAAGAAAAAAAAGAAAAAAGAAATGTGTCCGAGTGCGGTCCGCCTTGCTCTGATGTCATGCTGACGTGTGTCAAAAAGCTCTCGCGAGCGCAAGGCGCACGTGTTTGATTCTGCAGTCGCGCGCAGTTGCTCTCCACGGACTGCGCTGATCAAAAGCATGATGGGAAACGACTTGCTGACGACACAGCTTAATGTTGATTGGTTTAAACAACCGTGATGTATTGTTCTCTTTTAAAATGTTTGATTTTAAAACTCGGATATCATGTTTTATGTGTATGTTATGTGTGAATATTCCCAAACTCTCGGACAGTGCGATCTCTATGGGTTATGCAATGTCATTTTAATATAAAAAAAAACACATAGCCTATGTCTGTATTAAAGAAAAAAATTATTGATAAACACTTATTTGGAATGGAATTAAATAACAAGTATTTTGGGTGTCTTGTTCATTATATTTATTTTCATATAAAAGCAACATAACTTAAATTACATCCAGTTTATTAGCAACACTGTGCACGAGCGTGAATCCCGTGAATCCCGCGATATTCATCATTGATCTCGCAGGTCTATGGATCCACTGCGAGAAGCGAGAACTGTCCGGCTTTGCCTGCGCTTTTTTCACTCCTCCCTTCACTGCAGCCGCCTACTCTCGACTACGCATCTCAAACAAGCCTATTCTCTATGGGTTCCGGGAGGCGTGATTTTTTTCCCCAAACCACTTCAGCGGAAATCCCGCCCTGCAGCCGATTTCATTGGTTTAGGTTACAGTGACGGGTGGGTTTAGGGATCAGTGTTTGGTGTAGGCAATCAGTACAGTGATTGACATGACCAATGAAAACTTTAGAATCGGCTGCAGGGCGGGATTTCCGCTGAAGTGGTTTGGGAAAAAAAATCACGCTTCCGGGAGGGCTCGCACTAACGTGCTTACGTCATCATACGTATCCTTCACTTGTGCAGCGATTGGTGGGAACAAACATACACTATAAAAAATCTTTAAGATTAAGTGACAAATAATATTTGAAAACAATTTTGAATTTGAACAACAAGAAAAAATGAAACACTACTTTAATATCTTTATCAAATGTGATTAAAAAATAAAAAATAAAAGAGAACGAGAGCGAGAGAGACTGTTGGGACATCTCGCGAGTTGTTGAGGCCAGTTGAACTTGAACGTCATGGCAAACACAGTTAATAGGCTTGTTTGAGATGCGCCTTGCCTCGCCTGAAATGTAGTCGAGAGTAGGCGGCTGCAGTGAGAGGAGGAGTGAAAAAAGCGCAGGCAAGCCGTACAGTTTTCTCTTCTCGCAGTGGATCTGACACCTGCGAGATCAATGATGGATATCGCGGGATTCACGCTAGTGCACAGTGTTGCTAATAAACTGGATGTATTTTAAGTTCTGTTGCTTTTATGAAAATAAATATAATGAACAAGACACCCAAAGTACTGATTTAATTCCATTCCAAATTAGTGTTTATCAGTCATTTTTTTCTTTAATACAGACATAGGTTATGTGTTTTTTTTGTGTTTTTTTTTAATATATATAATAAAATGACATTGCATAACCCATAGAGATCACACTATCCGAGAGTTTGGGAATATTCACACATAAGATATACACATAAAACATGATATCCGAGTTTTAAAATCAAACATTTTAAAAGAGAACAATACATCACGGTTGTTTAAACCAATCAACATTAAGCTGTGTCGTCAGCAAGTCGTTTCCCATCATGCTTTTGATCAGCGCAGTCGGTGGAGAGCAACTGCGCGTGACTGCAGAATCCGACACGTGCGCCTTGCGCTCGCGAGAGTTTTTTGACACACGTCAGCATGACATCACAGCAAGGCGGACCGCACTCGGACACATTTCTAACCGGCATGCATTACGCACTGATCACCGGTGATCGGTTCTGCGCAGATTTTGCTAATCTCAAACAAGCCTAATTTTATCGTGTCATTAATTCAGCCGTCGTAATTAGGATATTTAATCAGGCCTTAAGCCTTTAATCAGGCCTTTAACAAGGACGTTATAGAACTCAGCCTATAGCGTCAGTCATACAAATAATAAGAGAGTGAATATGGCGATTACAATATTGTCTTGCTGTATTCTGACTTTATGATTTTTCTGACTTTAAAAAAAAAACTTGGTTGCTGATGTATGTTAAAATAATAATGGCACTGTTGTAATTGGATACTTGCTAACGGGTTTTTAGGCACTATCCCTGGCAGTGAATCCATTAACACTTGCATTTTTTCAGTGCTAAGTGGTTTTTTTAAAACGTCTGGCAAACACACGAGGACTCTAGAGCTCTCTGCACAACAGGCTCATTTCCATGAAGCAACTTAACGCTTTCCAAAAGGTTTTGATAACTCTCACTATCCAGATTCATGCATGTTAGAAAAAATGAAGATGTTTGTACTATATCAAGTCTGTTGTTGTATTTTATAATAGTAATAATTTGGTTCTATTTGGCGTGGTGGTGGGGTGGTTCGGTACATTGGTATAAATCACTCAACAGCTCTGCTGTGGATAGATAAAATGTTTGGCAGTAGAGAAGAACTTTGTGGTGTGTGAAGGAACGTGCAAACATCGCTGGTGGAATAAACCATTTAATCTCCTCTGTTCCATTTCCTGTAGAAAATCAATGTTTTCTCATTAGGACCCCCATGTGCTGGCACTGAGCTTTCCAGATATTTCAGAAAAGTGGTGGAAATTGGCTCACACGTCCAGACTCAGATTCTGACAGATCAAAACAGTGAAATAATCTTCAAAGTGTGAAGCTCTAAGACTTTTTAATGGGTTATTGCTTAATTTTATGCTTAGATTTTTTTTTTTTGCCTGTTTCGGTTTATATTGACTGAAATTAAAGCCTTAAAATGAGAAAGCAAACAGATGTTTTAGGTTAAAGATGCCACTGGGAGAGAACAAGAGACACAGGCACCTGGTTTGTGTTATGCTGTTTGGTGAGGCGACCAAAGCCAGTAGCATTTTATGTTTTCATTTCACTGCAGTTAAAGTCCAGTTAAAGTCCAGTTTGAAACACATACTCAACTTATACACACAAATGCACACATATTACATTGAAATACTCAAATGAAAAAACCTGATTACTCATCTGTGTATGTATTTTTTATGCACCGGGACATCTTACCATCTTTCCTCTCTCTCTTTCTCAGAGACTGACTCTTGAATGGATCTCCCATGATTAATGTATGACTTGTGTGTGTCGTGTTTGCGAAAACTTGTTGTGTCCTGTCTTGACCTATAGTGAAAGTAATTGAGTTGTCTGAGGAAAAGCTTTCAGACATCTCCTTTCATTTACATCCATTTTGACTGCACCCCACCACCTCCTTCCTCATATTGGTCCTAACTCTGTAAACTGGGCCTCTGTTTACACACTAATTTACAAATTCCACAAATTAAACAAGCCATACTGGTTTCAGGAACATGATCCAAGTCTGCTCAAACACAAAACTCAAATCTAGAACCTTACCCAAGAACACAGTAATTGCATGGCAAGTAAATTTGATCCAAGAGACAGAATATTGTATTGCCAAGCTTAATTGGTTTAAGAAAATATAATTTTTTGGGGGTAGATTCACTATAGGATAGAATACTGACTAAAGATTTTTATACCATGGTCTGTCTGAATACTCGATTCTGATTCGCTGGAAGGTGTGCAATAAAACCTTTAATGCACAGGTAGTTTCAAGTCAGTTTAATCACCTCTATATTAATGCACCTTTTTCATTGAAGCACACACACACTGATGTCACTCGCACACAGATCCGCTTCGTATCGGGTGGTTGGTTCTTTGCCTCCATGTCGTGCTTTAAAATCATTAGCTAACTGTGGATTATCCCTTAAATATTCTTTGTGATCCTTTAAATGTAATTTGATTTTATTTGTTTAATGTATTGCATGTTCTACAGTATGTGATAATAGATTTAAATGTAGCCTAGATGGCTTTGCGTTTCACATGAACTGTTTCAGGTGTAAGTGGGACAGATTATTAATAAAAGTTTGACAGTGACAGTGACTGCAAAAATGTTTGTATAAAATTAGTATTAGATGCTAAGAAAATTTGTATCTGAATTTAGTAATGCGTTATCAAGGCCTACCTTATCTCAGCAAGAGCAGGTACTAATCTATCCGATCCATCATTTTAATCAGTTTGGACCAGCGAATGACCATACATGACCAGCACAGTCCAGCAAAAAACAAAAACAAACCCCCCCCCATAAAATATCAGTGTCCATCAAGCCAAAACACATAGGCTATGCAATCTTATTTGAACTGTAGAGTTTCATTCAGGCTATTAAAAATACCCACTCAAATCATCTTATTACATAGCTTATGCTTTGCTAGCTAATAGTATGATGGTTAAGCATCATAAACCATCGGAACCCAACTGTCACACTCTTTATAACAAGTTGAAATAAAGAGGCCACTGGATGGCGACAACGATCTTAACTCCTCAGCTCAGCCGAGTCTGCCAGCTTCTCTACACATGGTCACCTAATAAGGTTAATGTCTCTATGTATATGTGTATTTATTATGTGTGTATGAGGAATCCAAAAATAATTAATTAATTCAATTAAATTGGTATGCTGAAATCCACAGACGTGTGTGTGTTTGTGTTTGTTTGTTTTTTTGATTTACGAGGACAGAAATTTGTATAATGACATGGGTATTACACTGGTATTACAACGTGAACGTGCTTTGTGATTTATGAGGACATTTACTGGGTCCTCGTATCTCAATTGGCTTTAAAAACATACTAAACAGTGTTTTATTAAAAATGTAAACATGAATAAAGTTTTCTGTGATTTAAGGGTAGGGTAGGGGAATAGAATATACAGTTTGTACAGTATAAAAACCATTACGCCTATGGAATGCCTCACACACACACACACACACACACACACACACACACACACACACACACACACACACACACACACACACACACACACACACACACACACACACACACACACACACACACACACACGGTCACCTCTGACCACATTTGATCAACATCATTTAATTGTCCATGTGTGTGTTCCTTGTATTTAGCTACAAATTCAACACTCAGAACTATTCGAATATCTCATTAATCAAAATTAGACATGTATTGGATCCAAGCACTGACTGCAGGTGTGTATCAGAAAAAAACGCTCTCCTATTCTTTCCCTTTTTTCAATTATTGCTGAAATTACGCAGACAAACAGTGTGATTGTGCCTATGATTTTCAAAACCCCTTAAAAAGTAAGCAACAAAAAAAGATATAAGAAAAAAGAGGAGAGACAGAGAAAGAAACAGTTTTGATTTAAAACTATAAATATGGAAATTATTATGTTGGTTTATAGTTTAGAGCTTTGAGTGTGAGACAGAGACTAAATAATTACTGGAGTTGGATTTTCATTACAGCAATTTTACAATTTGTTTGTTGATAAATTTAACTCCATCTTTAGTATGATTATGTGTGTATATCAATTTGTAAAGTGTGTATTGTTGAATGAGATTGTAACGGGGTTTAAGATTCAGGAAAGAAGAGGCGGGAACCGGTGAACAATCAACAATTTTTAATAATAAAATAAAACAAATACAAAAACAAAAGTATCAGCTTGCAGCCCCTCACGGACGACTGCTGGCCACACAAAACAGAAACAAAACACAACATAAAATCAGGCCTGTTCCTCTCTCGATCATCAGAGTCGTCACTCCTCCTTTTATGCTTCCGCTCCTCCGTGAGAGATGTGAGACCGGTGCGTCTCACAGGTGACGTTCCTTATCACTCACGCCACCGGCCTTTCGCCGTTTTCTCACGTCCCTCGGCCTCGTCCTGCTCGCCACAGAGATGTTCAATAAGAATGTATTTAATCATTGTGTCTGTGCTATCTTGAGCAGTGCAGTTCATACGATGAGTGTGTGCCTGTCAGTCTGTCTTATGAGGCAGCACTACATTGATTCCTTGATTGGCTTGTGGCTAACCACAGACCCAGTGGGCATGAACAAAAACCATTAAGTCCAATGTCTGAGTTGGAGTGTGTGAGGCGGTTTTAGAAGGAAAATATCTAAAACTAATAAGACATGGCTTTGAGTTTGAAGAATTTATGCCCTTGTTCCCAGAAACTAGAACCGTCAACGGCTGATTAAATGAGTGAGTTTGTTTTTGAATTAACTTTTAATCCCCAGAGACTCACTGTTGGAAAATTGCATTACTTTTTTGAAGCAATTAATGACAATTTTTCAATTAAAAACGAGTAAAACAACAAATAGCAACAGCTAATTGTCAGGGTTCATGGGTTAACTGACTCACCCTCGCTCTGTATTTATATGCGTGCGTGTGTGTGGTCGTGGCTTGTTATCGCTGCTGATGAGCTTATCAGTGCCGGCTGTTGCTCATGTAGCGTCCTATTTATTGTCTGTGATTTCGTCCCGTGTTTGTCAGATCATTTGAGGCTGTCCTGGGATCTCATCAGGAGTTTGTTCTGTGCTTCTCTGGTTCTCCGTTTCCTGGTTTGTTCTGATTCTCGTTTCCCGTGTACCTGGAGTACCTGACTGGATCTGCCCGGACTTCATCTTCCCATTGCGTCCCTGCATACTGAGTCACCTTCCAGCATTGTTCCTGACGTGTCTTACCTGCATCTTCTACTCTGTTCTAACTGTTGTCAAATAAACTGCTTCATTTACTTAAATTTGGATCCTATTGCCTTCTTACGTTACAGTCGCTGACAGAATGATCTGACCAATGGATTCAGCGAGATTACTGGTCGGGCAGTACAGGCTCTGGTAATGCAGGCGTCCGAGCTCACCACCCGGCTACAACAACTGAGGTTGCCCACTGTCCCACTCCCGCCGCCTGTTCCCCACAATCCACCTAACATCGTCAACCAGCATGAGCCACGCATTCCCAGACCAGAGAGATATTACGGTGAGCCGAACCTCTGTAGAACATTCTTAAATAAATGTTCAATATTTTTCTTTCTCCAACCCTTAACCTTCGCTTCTGAGCAGTCCAAGGTGGCGTTGGTAATGACACTACTGTCCGGACGTGATGCTCTGTGGGAAACGCCGGTGTGGGAGAACCAACATCCCTGCTGTTCCTCGCACTAGAGGAGGAGATGAGACGGGTGTTCGATCGTCCGGTAGCGGCTCGCGAGGCGGCCTGCAAACTCGCTGACCTTCACCAGGACATCAGACCCGTCTCCGACTATTCCATCGAGTTCCGGACTCTGGCGGACCTTCAGCAATGGGAGAATTGTTTACATCAAGCTATTTTTCCTGAATTCCCTGTGCATTCCAGTCTCAGGAGTGAGAACACGGTCAGCCCCCCGATCGATCAAGAACCCATGCAGGTTGGTAGAGCTCGGCTTTCCCGGAAGGAGAGGGAGCGTCGGAGAGCTAGAGGACTCTGTCTTTATTGTGGCAGGGCTGGCCACTTTCTGATTAACTGTCCAGTAAAAGACCAAGCCCAACAGTAGTATGGAGGTTACTATTGGGTGGATTATACTTCGGCAAAATCCTCATCAATGACTCTCCTCCCGGTAAGACTGCAATGGGCAGACCAGTCTCACACCTGCCAGGCGTTGGTGGACTCTGGAGCGGAGGGAAATCTTATGCACTACTCCTTGGCTCGGCATCTTCAGATTCCTATCACTTCCCTCAATCACAGGATTTCGGTTAACGCCCTGAACGGACAGGAACTCCCGCGTATCACACAGTCTACCGGTCTTCTCACCCTTATCACAGCGGGGAATCACACTGAGAGAACTTCCTTTTTCATCACCGAGTCACCATTCGCGCCGATTGTGTTGGGACATCCGTAGCTGGTGAAGCACGAACCCAAGATTGAATGGGGTCAGAACTTTGTTTCGGGATAGAGTGACCAGTGTTATGCCTTTTATCTTGTGTCTGCTTGTCCATCTGTCTCTTGTTCTGTGTTGTAGGAGGAGCCAGTGAACCTGTCAAACGTGCCGCAGGAGTATCTCGACCTGAAGGAAGTGTTCAGTAAGTCCCGGGCTGCTTCTCTTCCTCCACACCGTCCCTATGACTGTGCTATAGATTTATTACCAGGTACGTCTCCGCCTAAGGGGAAATTATATTCGCTTTCTGCTCCAGAAAGGGAGGTCATGGAGAAATATAATTCTGATTCTCTGGCAGCCGGATTCATTTGCCTTCCTCGTCTTCCGCTGGCACGGGGTTCTTTTTCGTGGGGAAGAGGGATGGTTCTCTGCGATCATGTATTGACTACCTAGGGCTGAACAACATCACGGTAAAGAATACTTATCCTTTGCCGTTGATGTCTTCGAACGTCTTTTTACCGGCGTTTTATTCGCAATTTCAGCCAACTAGCCGCTCCTCTGACCGCCTTGACCTCCACCAGAACGGCGTTCAGGTGGTCTAATGAAACGAGAAACGACACTAATGTTCAGACACTAATGTTCTGACACAATTATTATCAATGTTGCAAACAGTTGCGCTGCTTAATATTTTTGTGGAAAATGTGATGCATATTTTCAGGATTGTTTGATGAAGAAAAAGATGCTTGCTGCAGCCATCTAACAGCAAGGTATAACCATGCTAACAAGCCAAAGCTTGGCACCTTGGCCCATTAAATAAATAATTCAATACAAAAATAAAAATATCATTTTCAGTGTAGCCTGATTAAAGTTTATAGAATGATCAAGTATAAAAGGACTTCTCTGAGATGAACATATCCAAATTTCAGCCTCCTATTTTGATGGGAAGACTTCTTAAAATAGTCATGTTTTATAGCAGTGGCTTAAAAACAAGTTTAAAGAGGAAACATAAGACATCATCAATATAAATGCCTGGGTTTATGAAGGTTAATTGAGTTTTTGGAATTTGAACACAGCATGAGAGGATAGAAAACAATGGAAGGAGGGATGGGGGAAGAGGAAAAGCAGAGGCAGATCTCATGACATAAAAGACAGGGATCAAGAGTATCTCAATCATATGAGCAAAGAAGTGAAGTTCATGTGTTGTTTTCTCTGTTGTTCTGAGTTTGTCACACCACACAAAAATGTGTTATTAGCCACCCAGCCAAATTTGAATGATAAAAAAGCCGGCAAGTACATAAAATAAGCTATCAAAATCTTGAAAAAATGAGCAGTAGTCTCTGCTCTCAAGCGCTGGGGGCGTGTCCACTGGCTGCACTGTAACCACGCCCACTCGTGGGAAAGCTGCCATCGAGTTACTGTGGACTACCTACAATAATTACTGTATAACATAAGCACACCACACAAGCCAACTTACACTCATTGGTGGGCACGCACTGCCGATGATGGCACCAGTTGACTGCGCGACGGGAGGATGAAGGCAGAGGCGGGAGATAGTCCATTCACTAGTAACGGCGGATTATCAGTGAATCCCAGTTGTCTCCGACGAAAGTTTATAAAACTATCCCGTGTAAAATGATCACTACAGAGTAGTGTTAGTTGTGATCCTCAGCTCTCTATCAAGGTGGCTCTTCACAAAATTAATCCACCTTCTTGATGTGATTGTTTTTCGGAAATTTAAATAAGGACACCGATTTGTTTTGTACATGATCACATCCAGGTAGTACGCATTTCCGTGACGAAGACATAGCTAACTAGCAAACTGTAGGCTGTAGCAACTAATAATAGTACTGACAGTAACTCGCGATTGAGCGCCAAACTGATGCGAATGTGCTCTATTTATGATTGTTAGTGGAGCGGCCAGCCTCAGGGGCTCTAGTGCGTCATCAAGTAGGGGCGTGTCCAGGAGCTCAGGGGCTCCAGTGCGTCATCAAGCCCTGTTTTAGACCCGCCCAAAAAATCCGGAAAATAGCAATGGTGAAAATCT
Source organism: Siphateles boraxobius (assembly GCF_051911475.1). Taxonomy (NCBI): domain Eukaryota; kingdom Metazoa; phylum Chordata; class Actinopteri; order Cypriniformes; family Leuciscidae; genus Siphateles; species Siphateles boraxobius. The sequence goes on along the minus strand of NW_027508721.1, from coordinate 1,064,919 downwards.
GTTTAACGGTCTAACTCCACAATTCAGAACTTCACGGTTCACAGTCTTTGTAATATGTTTTAGCAATACATTTCTAACATTTATAATGTGCTTAGAATTTTTTTTTTGAATTGCCTTTACAGGGACTTTAAGGTAGATGATTAGCCCTTCAACGACTTTTTTATTTTAGTTCTCTCTCTCTCGCATTCTGGGAAGATTAACTTGACTTTAAATTGTAGAAACTAGATTCAGATATGGAGGAAGATAAGGCTCTCCCTGAGGACCTGTGCTCTGGGGTGAGAATTCCTCTGTTCCCTTTCAAGGGAACTTCGAGCTGCGTCAAACGCTGCGGGAACGCCCCTGCGTTGTGCGTCATGAAGCACGTATGGAATCAGCCCAATGGAGAGATGAAACGTCATAGGCGGGTGACGTCATCGACCAGGAAACTATAAAGCACCCCAAAAACACAAGCGCATTAGCTTCTGTGCTTTCAGTCGCGCTACATGTGAATCTGTCCCTGTGTGATATTGTCTGTCTTACATACCCTGCACCACACAAACAATTTATCCCTATATATATATATATTGAGAGATTATGGCGGACGAACAGCAGTTTAGAAAGTGTGTTCCTCCCTGCTCGCGTTATTTAACGAGCGGGGATACACATGATCTTTGTGTTGTTTGTTTGGGAGTTCAGCATGCCCAGTTTGCTCTCGAGGGAGCAGACTGTGAGCATTGCGAGCGTTTGCCGTTAAGGACGCTCCGCTCCCGCCGGTCGCTCTTTGAGGAGAGCGGTTCGGTGCGCGCTCCCCGCGGTTCGGGTCCCGCTTCTGCCGAGGCAGAGCGGCGGCGCTTATCGTGGGGATCGCAGATGGATCTCACAGCGGGGTTTGAGACGGGCTCTGCCTTATCTCTCCCTTCACCTGTGAGATCCAGTGCCTCAGTCCCGGGTTCGGAAGCACGCGCTGCGGTTTCTTCCGCTCGGGCTGAGGCACCAATGCTGCAGCTATCCAGTTCTGAGGAACTTGATGTTGTTAGTGTTGAGGGAGATGTGGAGGATTCGCCACCCCACACTCCTGAGAGTGATGAGCTTATGGAGGTGTTAACAAGAGCTGTTGAAAAACTTAATATTGAATGGCCAGTGACTAGACAGGAGTCTGTTTCTAAATCAAAGTTGGATGAGAGATTTTTGCCGTCACGTGTGCAGCCTCCACGCCGGTGCCTGCCGTTTTTCCATGATCTCCACACCGAGGTGTCGAAATCATGGAGAAAACCGGTGTCATATAGAGTGTTTAGTCCCCAGACTTCAACATACGCTAATATTATGGGAGCCAAGGCTCATGGTTATGGTGCTTTGCCTCGTGTGGAAGAGACGCTTGCGAGCCATCTCTCCCCCGAAGCAGCATCATCTTTTAAGGCACCGGCATTACCCACCAAGCCTTTAAGAAACACTTCGGCTTTAGTGGGTAAAGCATATTCGGCAGCAGGTCAGGCTGCGTCATGTCTGCATACTATGTCAATCTTGCAGGCATACCAGGCTGATCTGCTAAGGGACATGAGTGAGAGTGAGGAGGTCAGTACTGACGTAGTTCGTGAACTGCGTCAGGCTGCTGATTTATCCCTGCGTGCCACCAGAGAATCGGCCAAATTAATGGGTCGTTCTATGGCAGCTCTGGTGGCCGCAGAAAGACATTTGTGGTTAAATCAGACTAATATTAAAGAGAGAGAAAAAGCTTTTCTTTTAGATGCTCCTCTTTCTCCCATGGGGTTGTTTGGTGATGCTGTGAATTCAGTTATCGATAAATTCCAAGAAGAAAAGAAACAAACTGCAGCTTTTAAAAAGTTTCTTCCCCTTAAAGTTCATGTCCCTGGGGCTGCTGGGCGGGAGCAGCCCCGGCCGTCTTCGAGCTCATCACATAGAGCGCAGCAGAGGCAGAGTGTCGCGTCTCGTGCTCCCCCTGCTGGACAGTGGGCTCAGCCGCGACACTCTCAGCCGAAGCCTTCTCCCAGTAGAACTGATCTGAGGACAGTTATATTGGCTAAGAAGGCTTCGGCTAAGAAGAAGTCCTGACGCCAAGCCGTTCAGGATGCTGAGGGTGGTCCCCACCGAGGCGGAAAGGTGTTCACCTCTTTTTACGGTGCCCATTCCTCCTCGGTGCCCTCAGGGGCTCGTTCTGCCAACCCCGCCTTTATGCCGGGGCACAGACGATCCCAGCGAGCGCTTTCCCGAGGGACGCTCGCTCCCTCTGAGGAGGGTCTCAGAGCGGTCAGACCAGTTGTTCCCTGCCGGTGCGCCGTTACAGGGCGCTGCGTCTGCTGCTCAAGTTACACCAGAGGCCAGTCTCGAGAGGCTGGTACCCTTAGTAGAATTTCTGGCAGAGTGGAAAAGCCTTCCAAAAATATCTCATTGGGTCCTGCAGACAGTAGAAAAGGGTTATGCTATCCAGTTCAGGTGTCGTCCACCAAAATTCAGAGGGGTTCTGCACACAGTGGTGGGCCCCGAGCAGGCTCTGGTATTGGAACAAGAGGTGAAAACGCTCCTTCAAAAAGAGGCTATAGAACGGGTTCCTCCTCCCAGTTTGGAGTCAGGTTATTACAGCCGATATTTCATCGTTCCAAAGAAGGATGGGGGGTTGCGTCCAATTTTAGACCTGCGCATATTGAATCGCTCGGTAGGGAAGCTAAAATTCAAGATGCTCACTATCAAGCAGATCGTGTCTCAAATCAGGTCCGAGGACTGGTTTGTCACGATAGATCTGAAGGACGCATACTTCCATGTGTCCATCCTTCCACAACACAGGAAGTTCCTGAGGTTCGCCTTCGGGGGCGAGGCGTACCAGTACAGGGTTCTTCCGTTTGGCCTAGCTTTATCTCCCCGCACTTTCACGAAATGCATGGATGCAGCACTAGTGCCTCTGAGGCTTCAGGGCATTCGTATTCTCAATTACATCGACGATTGGTTGATTTTAGCCCAGACCGAGCAGATGGCGGTTCGGCATCGAGATGTCGTCCTAGCTCATATCAGAAAGTTGGGGTTGAGGCTGAACGCAAAGAAAAGTGTATTATCTCCTTCCCAGAAGACCACTTTTCTGGGTGTCGTTTGGGATTCGGTATCGATGCGGGCGCGACTCTCTCCGACCCGCATCGCTTCGATTCTCTCAGCTGTGAAACAAGTGAAGCTAGGCCAGCTACTCACTGTCAAGCAGTTTCAGAGACTGTTGGGTCTGATGGCAGCAGCGTCCAACGTTATACCTTGCGGCCTGTTGTACATGAGACCGCTACAGTGGTGGCTCAGGACCAAGGGATTCTCCCCGAGGGGAAATCCGCTCCGCACGTTCAAAGTCACGCGGCGCTGCCTTCGTGCTCTGGTCATGTGGAGAGAAACTTGGTTCCTATCCAAAGGTCCTGTGCTGGGGGCTCTTTGTCGTCGCATAACGCTAACGACGGATGCTTCCCTCACAGGGTGGGGGGCGGTCATGAGTGGTCGCCCAGCCCAAGGTCTGTGGCAGGATCATCATCTTTCGTGGCACATAAATTGTCTAGAGATGTTGGCTGTGTTTCAGGCTCTGAAACACTTCCTAACAGACCTGAGAGGCCATCATGTGTTAGTTCAATCAGACAACACGTCGGTGGTCTCTTATATAAATCATCAGGGGGGCCTGCGGTCTCGCCGGCTTTACAAGTTGGCCCGTCAGATCCTCCTGTGGTCCCAAGGGAAGCTACTATCTCTGAGAGCAATGTATCTCCCTGGGTATTTGAATGTGGTAGCAGACTCCCTGTCGAGGCAGGGGCCGAGGCCAGGGGAATGGAGACTCCACCCCGAGGTGGTGGAGCTCCTTTGGTTGAGTTTCGGTCGCGCCGAGGTGGACCTATTCGCTTCCAAGGAGACCACTCATTGTCATCGGTGGTTCTCCATCACTCTTCCAGCCCCCCTGGGGTTGGATGCTATGGTGCAGCCGTGGCCGAGGTCACGTCTGTACGCCTTTCCCCCGATTGCTCTGTTACCAGGAGTTCTGGAGAGGGTCCGCCGGGACGGGGTCAGTCTACTACTAGTAGCCCCGTTCTGGCCGGCCCGAGTATGGTTTGCGGACCTGATTTCTCTCCTGGACGGTTCTCCTTTGGAGCTCCCGGTCAGGAGGGATCTACTCTCCCAGGCGGGGGGCACGATACTTCACCCCCGCCCAGAATTGTGGAAACTGTGGGCTTGGCCTCTGAGGGGGCCCAGCTCATAGACTCCGGTCTCTCAACCGAGGTTGTTGAGACCATTCTTAACTCCAGAGCTCCATCCACGAGGAAGCTTTATGCCTTGAAGTGGAAACTTTTCACTTCTTGGTGTGGAGAACACCTGCAGGACCCAGTTAACTGCCCAGTGGGTGCAGTGCTGGAATTCCTGCAGGAGCGCTTCTCCACAGGGTTATCCCCCTCCACACTAAAGGTGTATGTGGCGGCACTAGCTGCTTACCACGTCCCTTTCAGTGGAGTTTCTCTTGGGAGACACCCGCTTATAACTCGTTTCCTCCGTGGGACTTTGAGGCTGAGGCCAGCAGTTCGTACGAGGGTGCCGACTTGGGATCTGGCCATTGTATTAGAAGGTCTTTCCCTAGCTCCTTTTGAACCTATCGAAGAAGTTCCCGAGAAGTTTCTCACTTTTAAGACTATCTTTTTGCTTGCTATCTCTTCACTAAAAAGAATCGGAGATTTGCAGGCTCTGTCGGTTTCACCCTCGTGCCTGGAATTTGCACCTGGCATGGTTAAAGCTTTTCTGCATCCTAGACCAGGTTACGTTCCTAAGGTTCCTACTAATATTGTTAGACCTACGGTTCTGCAGGCTTTCTGTCCTCCTCCATTTATGTCATCGGACCAGGAGAAACTTAATTCACTCTGCCCTGTTAGGGCATTAGACGCTTATGTCCACAGAGCTGCCCTGTGGAGGAAATCAGAACAACTTTTTGTATGTTTCGGGCCACCCAGGAAAGGGTGTCCGGCGTCTAAACAGAGAATGAGCAAGTGGGTGGTTGAGGCTATCTCACTTGCTTATGAGTCGGCTGGCCAGCCTTCACCTTTGGTTGTCCGAGCTCACTCTACCAGGAGTATGGCTGCTTCTAAAGCTCTTTTGTCGGGGGTTTCCCTGAGTGATGTTTGTGATGCGGCTGGATGGTCTTCACCGCATACTTTTATTAAGTTCTATGACCTAGACTTAAGCTCTACCCCTGGGGCACAGGTGCTCTCGTCCTCTGTGCGCTAGTCTCACGAGACTAGCGTCCCGAGATAACAGCAGAAAGGCAGATGGGAAATAATTAGCATAGCTGATGTTCATAATGTTAATGCATTCGAACTGATTCAGCAGTATCAAAGGTTAAGCATTAAGTGAATGCTTGGTTAAAGAGATGCGTCTTTAATCTAGTTTTAAACTGGGACAGCGAGTCTGAGTCTCGTACAATATCAGGAAGGCTATTCCAGAGTTTAGGAGCTAAATGCGAGAACGCCCTCCCTCCTTTAGTGGACTTAAGTATCCTAGGAATGACCAGAAGCCTCGAATTTAGTGATCTTAAAGAGCGCGATGGATTGTATGGCGATAGAAGGTCTGTTAAATACACAGGAGCTAAACCATTTAGGGCTTTATAGGTCAGTAGGAATACTTTGTAATTGATACGTAACTTAATAGGTAACCAGTGTAGAGATGATAAAATAGGTGTTATATGATCATATTTTCTTGATCTAGTAAGAACTCTAGCAGCTGCATTTTGCACTAACTGTAGCTTGTTGATTGAGGATGTAGGACAGCCAGCTAATAAAGCATTACAGTAATCTAGTCTCGAGGTCATGAATGCATGAACTAACTTTTCTGCATCAGAAACAGATAGCATGTTACGTAGCTTAGCAATGTTTCTAAGGTGGAAAAAGGCTGTTCTTGTAATATATGAAATATGATTTTCCAAAGTCAAGTTGCGGTCTAGTATAACACCCAGGTCTTTTACTGTAGTGGATAAAGTAACAGGACATCCTTCTAAATTAAAGTTGTATTGTAAGGGAATTTGTGGGTAGTTTTTTGGACCAATAAGTAATACCTCCGTTTTATCTGAATTTAATAGCAGGAAATTACACGTCATCCAGCATTTTATATCATTTAGACACTCTGTCAATTTAGATAAGTTAGTGTTTTCATCTGGTCGTGATGAGATATATAATTGAGTGTCATCAGCATAACAGTGGAAATTAATTCCATGTTTTCTTATAATATTACCAAGTGGCAGCATATATATTGAGAATAGCAGAGGGCCTAACACCGATCCTTGCGGTACTCCATAGTCTACTGACGTTATCTTTGATTTTTCCCCATTTAGACAGACAAAATGGTAACGGTCTGATAAGTAAGATCTAAACCAGCTTAATGCCTGTCCCTGAACACCAGTGTAGTTTTGTAGTCGATCCAGGAGTATTTTATGATCGATAGTCGAACGCAGCGCTTAGATCGAGTAGAACTAGTATTGAGATACAGCCTTGGTCAGAAGCTAAAAGTAAATCATTTGTAATTTTAACTAGCGCAGTTTCTGTGCTATGATGCGGTCTGAATCCCGACTGGAATTTTTCATAGATATCATTTTCTTGTAAGAAAGAGCACAATTGAGCGGACACAATTTTTTCTAGTATTTTAGACATAAATGGAAGATTTGAGATGGGTCTGTAATTTGCTAAGTTATTTGGATCTAATTGCGGTTTCTTAATGAGAGGTTTTATTACTGCCAGCTTGAATATTTTTGGAACATGACCTAAAAATAAAGACGAGTTAATAATATTAAGAAGAGGCTCTTCGACTACAGGTAACACTTCTTTCAGTAGTTTAGTGGGTATTGGATCTAATAAACATGTTGTTGGTTTCGATGCAATGATAAGTTTATTTAGCTCTTCCTGTCCTATAGTTGTAAAGCGGTGTAGTTGTTCTAGAGGGGCCATAATTGAGGCTGAATCATAAGACATCATAGAGGATTGTATATTTACAATTGTGTTTCGGATGCTTTCTATTTTCTCATTGAAGTAATTCATAAAATCATTACTACTATATTGTAATGGAATATTTTGCTCTGGTGATGTTTGTTTATTTGTTAGTCTAGCCACGGTGTTGAATAAAAACCTTGGATTATTTTGGTTATTTTCTATTAGTTTGCGGAGATGCTCAGCTCTTGCTGCTTTTAGAGCCTTTTTATAATGTGACATACTGTCTTTCCACGCGATTCTAAAGACCTCTAAATTAGTTTGTTTCCATTTACGCTCTAAGTTACGAGTTTCTCTCTTGATTGCATGCGTAGCACTGTTGTACCATGGTGCTTTAGTTTTCTCTCTTACCTTTTTTAATCTAATTGGTGCAACAATATCTAGTGTACTAGAGAACATGGTGCTCAAACTGCTAGTCATTTCCTCTAGTTCATCTGTTTGTTTGGGTGCACTGCGCAGCTGAGATAGATCAGGTAAGCTATTTGAGAATCTATCTATAGTGGTTGGAAGGATTGTTCTGCCTGGTCGATAACGTTGCGCAACGTGACAAATTTCAGCAGTACGTATTATACAAGTTACCATGTAATGATCAGTGAGATCATCACTTTGCGGTACAATATTTATATCAGTTGGATTGGTTCCATATGATATAATTAAATCTAGTGTATGATTTAGACGATGAGTGGGACCACTGACGTTTTGCATGACCCCAAAGGAGTTTAATAGATCTGTAAACGCAGTCCCTAACGCATCATTTGTATTATCTACGTGTATGTTAAAGTCTCCAACAATTATTGCTTTATCGACATTGACCAATAGATCTGAGAGAAAGTATGCAAACTCTTTTAGGAAATCAGCATAGGGCCCTGGAGGTCTATATAGGGTAGCCAAGGCTAGAGATAATATGGATTTGTTTCTTGCATCTAAGAGCGTAACATTTAGCACAAGTACTTCAAACGTATATGCGTGTATATGCTCGTTATTTGTATCTGCTTAATGAATACATGTTAATGTAATGAATGTAAATATGCTCAAATGAATGACAATATTTACCTGCATATATATTTTGTACTGCATATGAAATATGAAAAGCAGATACATTTTCAGTGATAATGCGAATGAATCAGTGAATCAACATTTTGAATTGATTCATGCACTGCTAATGTCACAGCGGGGCTAAGGCGCCGATGCGTTTTGCAAGATTTTTTTCACATGGTAGCAAAATAGACTTAAAATACTCCATCATTTTTGGTCATACAGACTTAAGAAATATGAAAAAATAAACAATTGAATATCCAAGATGTTGGTGTCTTTGTTTCCACAGTATTTTCAATTTTGATATTTTTAGGTCAAACCGTTCTTGTCTGTCAGTCATATAATGCAGGTATATGGGGTCCACCTCAAAGAGCATGCACAGAGAAGTCCAAATTGAACATGATTTAATGACTCGTAATGTAAGTACACATTGATGGGCTAAGACACGAAACGAGCGGTTTGTGTGAGAAAACGAACAGTATTTATATCGTTTTTACCTCTTGTAATCTTGAGGTGGACCCCATATACCTGCATTATATGACTGACAGACAAGAACGGTTTGACCTAAAAATATCAAAATTGAAAATACTGTGGAAACAAAGACACCTACATCTTGGATGCCATTGAGGTAAGCTAAAACATATCAAAAATTAATTTCAAAGGGAACTATCCCTTTAAACAAAACTCAGCGAAAACTATTCACCCAGGCATGAGCAATATATCTTTATAATCATTTAAGTGTGTACTTTTAAATGATCTAATTCATAATAAAAACAAATATTCTCTGTTTATGTAATCTATATGAAAATAGAGCGATGTCAGTCATTCTCATTTCAGCTCATTATAGCAGATTATCTTTAAAGTCCCCTTTCTTCATGTTTTTTTGAAGCTTTGATTGTGTTTACAGTGTGCAATATTACATGTGTTCATGTTTCGCGTGTAAAAAAACAGTATTTTTCACACAATTTACTTATCTGTATACCACTGTTTTCAATGTCCAAAAAACGGGCCGATGACTTCCTTGTTCTATGATGCCCCTCCTTCAGAAATACGTAACGAGTTCTGATTGTGCCAGCGGTTCCTGTGTTGTGATTCGATAGCATTTTATCACACGTTGCCCGGAAAGGTCACGCATTTTACCATAAATTGGAGATGCATGCGCTGATTGTTATTGTAAAAATGTCAAACATATTACCATATCAATTTGAGCCTGAATCAGACCCGGAGAACATAGATGAAGAGAATCGAGTAGAACCTGTTCAAACACGACTTTTGCAGGATGTTTCAGAGTGTTAAGCTGTTTATTTAGTAGCTGTTGTACTTTTAATTGGTTAAAATGTAATGTTAAATGTTACAAACTGTTATAAAAGCTTGTGGTATATGTTTTTTCCGTCTGTCGAATTAACGATGGTGTTGTTGAATTTTTAAAATAAGTCCACTGTTTATTCCTACCTTAGTTACACGTGTGCACGAGTTTTGATTAGTAAAAGGTTTGTTGGATTAGTTTCAATTCCCATCTAGTTAACAAAGCTAAACAGCGTTGCACTTTGTGTAATTAGTTACAGAAACGGTTAAACGCATCAACTTAAATAATAAAATACACTTACCGGTTGTGGTCCATAAACAACGCCTTCTCCAGACAAAGACGGAACTGCTCCATCTTTCAAGAACAATCTTTAAACATTAAACTGATTGAGATTTAGGAAGCTGTCCTCGGCAAAATGTGCTGCACATAGTTTTAAATGAGGATTATATTTTTCGGGAACCAAGTTAAACATAAATTGTAACCATTAATCTCTAAGCACAGCGTCCCTGGGAAGGCCAAACAAAGGTGAATTGACTCCGGCATGAAGATAACAGCGTCTCGACAATATGGCGACAAACACACTCTACAAACGATACTCTTCCTCTTCTCTGTGGGAGCTCAACAAGACCACGCCCCCTTTGTTTGTGTATTCCTGTGGGCAGAGATTAGTCAAAAAACTGTTCTAATTACGTCATTAAAAAAGGAAGTAGAGGGATGTAGTCCAAACCGGACGTTCCCTGTAGGCTTTGAAAGGGGACTTCTGTTAAATAAAATATCTGGCTAGGCATTGAACTTTGAGCTTTATAATTTCACAGGTATTATGCTCTAACAGCAACATTACACACTAACTAAAGTTTGGAAAATGGAATCGCGAAGAACGGGACCTTTAAAACACCCGCGGAGAGCGAGTGCTATTCAAACGCAAATGATCTGAGGCGATCCATGCAAACGTGTTAACGCCCACAACAACTCGATAAAACACACCAAATTTAATCAGATTACAGTATGAGGCTGTGAGGAATAATCCTGGGAAATTTACCTCAGAAGTGCTGGTTTAAATTTATTTCGAGGAGCAACGGATCCATCTGAGAAGAATAGTACGTTTTTTATTATTGTTCTCGCGAGATATCTTAGTGTAACTTTATGTAAACCTCAAAAAGACTGTTTAAATATGAATCGCGTGTATGTGTGTGAATGAATGGCACAGATGTGGCGCAAAAAGACTGTTTAAACTATTTATTTAAAATATGAATCGCATACTGTGTGTAGGCCTATAGCTTTTACCAAACTATATTGCTATACTGAGATGAGTAAAAATCGACTGAATTATGTTGAAATAAAATGTCTTTGTATAAGCAACGTATTAAACTGCAAATTAACATTTATGCCCTAACATATCATAAAAACAACAAATGATATGCCAATGTTACAGACGAAATATGAAAGACAACATTTCGTTGATTATTTTTGGATAGTGTCACGGAACACACACTGGAGGCAGAAAATCCAAAAGCAGTAGTTTAATATAAAGGGCAATCCAAACTCTTAGTCATCCAGGCAGGGGTCAAAAGTCCAATAAGGCAATCCAAAACATAAAATACAAACGAGAACCAGAATGATACAAATAACGGAAGTGTGGGGACATAATACAAGGACTCCGTGACACATACTGAAACAGACAGGGTTATATACACAGGGAATCGACAATGATAATGGGGAATTGGCTGAGTGCAATGATCAGTGATAAGAAACAGCTGAGTGCAATGATGAGACAAAGGATCGTGGGAAATGTAGTTCATAAGTGAAGGACACCGTGGGAAAGGAGGACATCTAGTGGACATCAGGGGAACACAAACCCAACACTGTGACATAACCCCCCCTCTACGGAGCGGCTACCAGACGCTCCATGACAACAACAAGAAACACAGAAAACACAACACAATATAATACAAGAGGTTCAGGAGGGAGGTGGAACGGTGGAGGATCAGGGGGAGGGAAGGTGGGCCAGGTCCATGAAGGGAGACAGGAACAAGGAGTGAGGGTTTAACCGGGGACCGGGGCAAAACAAAAAATCTATCGGGCATCCAGGGGTAAACACAAAGTCTATCGGGATGCCAGGGCGAAACGCACAGTTCATCGGGAGGCCAGGGCGAGACGCAAAGTCCATCGGGCGGCCAGGGCGAGACGTAAAGTCCATCGGGCGGCCAGGGCGAAGAAGACCTCTCGGGCGGCCAGGGCGGCGAAGACCCCTCGGGCGGCCAGGGCGGCGAAGACCCCTCGGGCGGCCAGGGCGGCGAAGACCCCTCGGGCGGCCAGGGCGGCGAAGACCCCTCGGGCGGCCAGGGCGGCGAAGACCCCTCGGGCGGCCAGGGCGGCGAAGACCCCTCGGGCGGCCAGGGCGGCGAAGACCCCTCGGGCGGCCAGGGCGGCGAAGACCCCTCGGGCGGCCAGGGCGGCGAAGACCCCTCGGGCGGCCAGGGCGGCGAAGACCCCTCGGGCGGCCAGGGCGGCGAAGACCCCTCGGGCGGCCAGGGCGGCGAAGACCCCTCGGGCGGCCAGGGCGGCGAAGACCCCTCGGGCGGCCAGGGCGGCGAAGACCCCTCGGGCGGCCAGGGCGGCGAAGACCCCTCGGGCGGCCAGGGCGGCGAAGACCCCTCGGGCGGCCAGGGCGGCGAAGACCCCTCGGGCGGCCAGGGCGGCGAAGACCCCTCGGGCGGCCAGGGCGGCGAAGACCCCTCGGGCGGCCAGGGCGGCGAAGACCCCTCGGGCGGCCAGGGCGGCGAAGACCCCTCGGGCGGCCAGGGCGGCGAAGACCCCTCGGGCGGCCAGGGCGGCGAAGACCCCTCGGGCGGCCAGGGCGGCGAAGACCCCTCGGGCGGCCAGGGCGGCGAAGACCCCTCGGGCGGCCAGGGCGGAGCAGACACCGGCTCAGGAACAGCAGACACCGGCTCAGGAACAGCAGACACCGGCTCAGGAACAGCAGACACCGGCTCAGGAACAGCAGACACCGGCTCAGGAACAGCAGACACCGGCTCAGGAACAGCAGACACCGGCTCAGGAACAGCAGACACCGGCTCAGGAACAGCAGACACCGGCTCAGGAACAGCAGACACCGGCTCAGGAACAGCAGACACCGGCTCAGGAACAGCCACAAGAACTGTAATAGTCACAAAAACAGACACAAACACAGAAACAAGCACTGGCTCTGGAACAGACACTGGCTCTGGAACAGACACTGGCTCTGGAACAGACACTGGCTCTGGAACAGACACTGGCTCTGGAACAGACACTGGCTCTGGAACAGACACTGGCTCTGGAACAGACACTGGCTCTGGAACAGACACTGGCTCTGGAACAGACACTGGCTCTGGAACAGACACTGGCTCTGGAACAGACACTGGCTCTGGAACAGACACTGGCTCTGGAACAGACACTGGCTCTGGAACAGACACTGGCTCTGGAACAGACACTGGCTCTGGAACAGACACTGGCTCTGGAACAGACACTGGCTCTGGAACAGACACTGGCTCTGGAACAGACACTGGCTCTGGAACAGACACTGGCTCTGGAACAGACACTGGCTCTGGAACAGACACTGGCTCTGGAACAGACACTGGCTCTGGAACAGACACTGGCTCTGGAACAGACACTGGCTCTGGAACAGACACTGGCTCTGGAACAGACACTGGCTCTGGAACAGACACTGGCTCTGGAACAGACACTGGCTCTGGAACAGACACTGGCTCTGGAACAGGCATTGGCTCAGCCTCCGGCTCTGGAACAGGCATTGGCTCAGCCTCCGGCTCTGGAACAGGCATTGGCTCAGCCTCCGGCTCTGGAACAGGCATTGGCTCAGCCTCCGGCTCTGGAACAGGCATTGGCTCAGTCTCCGGCTCTGGAACAGGCATTGGCTCTGCCTCCGGCTCTGGAACAGGCATAGGCTCTGGAACAAGCATTGGCTCTGCCTCCGGATCTGGAACGGGCAATGGCTCTGCCTCCAGCTCTGGAACAGCAGACACTAGCTCCGGCTCTGGAACAGCAGACATGGGCATGTCCAGGATCCGAACCAGACGCTCCAGATAGTCCAGATCCAAGAAGGCAGACGGCACTGGCTCTGCCTCCGGCTCTGGAACGGATACTGGCTCTGCCTCCGGCTCTGGAACAGGCATTGGCTCTGCCTCCGGCTCTGGAACCGGCAATGGCTCTGCCTCCGGCTCTGGAACCGGCAATGGCTCTGCCTCCGGCTCTGGAATGGGCACTGGCTCTGCCTCCGGCTCTGGAACGGCCATTGGCTCTGCCTCCGGCTCCGGCTCTGGAACAGCAGACACTGGTTCCGGCTCTGGAACAGCAGACACGGGCATGTCCAGGATCCGAGCCAGACGCTCCAGATAGTCCCGGCCCAGGAAGGCGGACGGAACGTGAACAGTCTCTCGCTGGGCAGACGTGACGTGAACAGTCTCTCGCTGGGCAGACGGGACGTGAACAGGCTCTCGACCACCTCCTCCACTGCGACCTCCACGGGTTCCACGAAACTTAACTAATCGGGTCCCCTTAAAAAACTCCCTTCTCTCCCGCTCGGTGGCTGGGGAAGAGATATTGAGAAACATACCGCTGGATCTTGTGTGACGGAGTCCTTCTGTCACGGAACACACACTGGAGGCAGAAAATCCAAAAGCAGTAGTTTAATATAAAGGGCAATCCAAACTCTTAGTCATCCAGGCAGGGGTCAAAAGTCCAATAAGGCAATCCAAAACATAAAATACAAACGAGAACCAGAATGATACAAATAACGGAAGTGTGGGGACATAATACAAGGACTCCGTGACACATACTGAAACAGACAGGGTTATATACACAGGGAATCGACAATGATAATGGGGAATTGGCTGAGTGCAATGATCAGTGATAAGAAACAGCTGAGTGCAATGATGAGACAAAGGATCGTGGGAAATGTAGTTCATAAGTGAAGGACACCGTGGGAAAGGAGGACATCTAGTGGACATCAGGGGAACACAAACCCAACACTGTGACAGATAGATTATAAAGTTTTTACTGTAAAATATATTACTGCCACATCAAATAAGCTTTTGTTTGCAAATTTCTGCTCATATGTTAAATATATTATGTTTTGTCAAAAATAATCAACTTAGATGTTATTATAGTGTTTGTTCCAATGTAGGGTTTATTCAAACTAATGAATCCTTAACTTTGAAATACGTATGATAAAATGTATACATAGTTTTTACAAAGAAAGATTACACTTGAAATATTTTTATTTTAATTGTTGCTGTAATTGTAACCTTTTTAATAAAATAGCAAAGAAAATATTTACAAGGTATCTTAAAAGGTCAATATAAGCCTTCTCTTTAAATTATTTTTATTGTGTTTTATTAGTGACAAATTTGGGGGAGAGGATACATTTCCAAAACTTTCTGAAAATACAGTATGAGAATTAACTACACAATTACCAAAAATGTTTACCTTGGATATAATACAATTTGAAAGCAAAAATACAAGTGACATTTTTTTTTTGAGGAATTTCCAACTGTGAACCAATTTTGTAGTGTATATATATATATATATATATATATATATATTGTCCTTGCATTCTTTCTTGTGGCTCAGTGACGTCAAGCGCATGCGTATTACGTGTTCACGCAGACCTGTTCACGGGTTGTTTATTCACAAAGTGACTTTGCCAACTAGTCCTTTTTTAAATTTTCGCATATCCGTGTGAACGGGGATTGTTTTGACAACTTTGTTGTCTGTTTTCAGTACATCATTGTCGTGTAAATGTACCCTTAAATACACAGGGAGTAATGAGGTTACTCAAAGAACAACATGTGAAGGTAATCAGTAACTATAGAAACAAACACGGATCATGAACACAGGCAAACGGGCACAGGGAGAACCAAACTAAAACACACTCAAACTAAACAGAATCAAAGCATTCACCTGACAGAACAAGAAGTGGAGACCCGGGCAGAGCCGATGAGCGACACCGACGGATCTGGAGACAGAGGCGGAGCCACAGCGACAAGCGTCCGATGTGGAGCCAGGGTGTCACATGACCGAGGCGGAACCTGTGGGACTGAGGACTGAGATGGAGCACGACAGAGCCGAAGGGGTGAAGTGCAAAGTGCAGCAGAAGGTCCTGAAGAGTTACTACTGACCAAGGTGGAGCCGGAAGGATGAGGGAGCCCAGTGGAGCCGTAAGGATGGAAGGACGAGGGAGCCCAGTGGAGCCGTAAGGATGATGTTTCTAGGTGGAGGCGAGGGAGGGAGGAGCCAAGGTGGAGCCGACTGGTCAGCGAGCCGTGGTGGAGTGAGGATCTCGGCAGCCGGGCCAGGGGATCCACATGCCATGGCGGAGCTGGAGACCAGAAAACCAGAGGCAGATGTATGTGAAGCAAACAGAGGAGCCGAGGAACTGAAGGGAGTCAGCGGAGGCAGGGCCAAAGGACTGGGTGGCGTTGGTAGAGGAGGCAGGAGAGGGATTCTTGGTTGGACCATTATAGACGCAGGAAACTTAGAGCTGGGCGGGACCAGTGTCTACGGGAAACTTAATGGCCAAATGTTTAATTTTATATCACCAGCAAAAAGTTTTCTGTGATGGGTAAGTTTAGGGTTAGGGGATAGAATATACAGTATAAAAATCTGTAACACATATGGAGAGTCCCCAGAAAGATATAAAAAGTGTGTGTGTGTGCGTGTGTGTGTGTGCGTGTGTGTGTGTGTGTGTGTGTGTGCGTGTGTGTGTGTGCGTGTGTGTGTGCCTGTGTGTGTGTGTGCGTGTGTGTGCACGTGTGTGTGTGTGCGTGTGTGCGCGTGTGTGTGTGCGCGTGTGTGTGCGTGTGGTGTATTAACAGTCAGATATCAGATGCTTCCAATAAAGCTGCCATCATCAATCATTTAAGTTGTTTTCAGTTATATATGTATCAAATTAATTTGATTTATTTTGCCATCTGATATTATATATTTAACTTCCACACATGCACACATAGACCCCCTGAAGGAATATCTAGCTAATAGGCTGAATACAGGGGGCATGGACTTGAATGTTAAATCATGAATAATTAATGAAAACTGATGAATAATGAAAAGAGTTTAAGAGTAATTAGGGTAATGAGAGAGAAGCAACGCTCAGCATTCCGGAATCTTAAGGAATAAAGCTGTGGACAGTTCAGTGTGTGTATATGTGTGAAAGTGAGGAAAAAAGAATATTGAGAGAAATCGAGATAGAGAGAGAGAGAGCTGAAGGAGAGATTGGTGATGGTGAGATTATTCTATGTTGAATATTAGACTAAATACAGTCATTTAGTTTAGCTTGTAATGGTGTGTATCCTTGTAAATGCTCTGCTTTGCTTTCAAACTAAGTTCATGAAAAGCAAACTCACAGCTTGACTTCCTATTATTTATATGCTTTCATACACACACATGCTTTGAAATAATGGGAACTTGAAAGATAATGAACTAAACCACAAGCAGGGGTCTCTCTCTCTCTGTGTGTGTGTGTGCGTGGGTTTGTATATGTGCGTGTGCGCGTGCGTGCGTGCATCAGAGTGCATTTATGTGCAATCTGTAATTCCAGCAGAACAGGTAAAATTCATGCTAAATCATATACAATCACATTTAACATAATTATGAATTTACTACATTCTCATGTGACACCATAAACTAACCCAATCCGAATCCATTTTTGTACATTTTACCACATTCTGGAATTGTATGGATTAATTTCCAGAGTAATAGATTTTTTGTGCCACTTATAGGCCTATAGGACCATAGGACCAAAGACCTCTACTATAAGCGTTCCCATTCATCTCACTGACAGTTGCTTGGCAAGATGCAGGTCCGTGCTGAACAGTACTTGTTTGACTTTAAGATTTTCTATAACACACAGTCATACCTCAAATGCGAATTTAAATGTTGATAATAAGTTGGTCTGATTCTTTTCTTTAAATTTTTATACTTGCTGTAGTTCTCATGTTTCAATTTGTTAGCAACTTTCATTTACATTTAATCATTTAGCAGATGCTTTTATCCAAAGCGACCTACAAATGAGGAGAGGAGAGCAATAGAAGCAATCAAACCAACCGACTAGTCCCAGTTAGTCTACTGTACATGTAGCAAGGTGTTTTTTTTGTTGTTTTTTTAATAGATTTGTAGAATAGTAAGTGTTAGTATGTTAGTGTTAGTGGGTCAAGTGTTGACGAAAAAGGTGTGTCTTCAGCCGTTTCTTGAAAACTAAAGACTCAGCAGCTCGGGTTGAGTTAGGCAGGTCATTCCACCAGCTTGGAACAGTCAAGGTAAAGGTCTGTGAAAGTGATTTTGTGCCTCTTTGGGATGGCACCACAAGGCGCCGTTAACTTGCAGAATGCAAGCTTCTGGAGAGCACATACAGTAGGTCTGAAGTAGTGAGTTTAGGTATAGGGGTGCAGCGCCAGTGGTTTTCTGTAGGCAAACATCACCTTGAATTTGACGCAAGCCGTGCAAGTTTATGTGGAGAGGTGTGACGCTGTTACGTACTGCTCTGAGACAAGAAGGTTGGGATCCAAATGCAGCTTTTAATAATGGGGCAGTCCAGACACATTTGATATGAAAACACAAGCTAACAATAGCATAGTGGATCCAATCCAAACCCTGAGGACGTGTGTGAGTTTGTATGTTTATAGACTAT
Organism: Siphateles boraxobius; assembly: GCF_051911475.1. NCBI lineage: Eukaryota > Metazoa > Chordata > Actinopteri > Cypriniformes > Leuciscidae > Siphateles > Siphateles boraxobius. The sequence goes on along the minus strand of NW_027508721.1, from coordinate 1,046,927 downwards.
TCATTCCCGATAAATGTCTCAGGGGCACTGTACAGGCAACAAGTCAAAACACAGGTAGGCAGTACAAACAAACAAACAAACAAACAAACAGGCAGGGTTCAGAGGCAAAAATCCAAGAACCAAGAGACAATGAAACCAGGGAGAATCCTCAGAAATGCAGTGCAACAACATACAAGACTTCCCAGTGAGTGAAGGAGAAAACCAGGCTTATATGGGGTGAGCTAAACAAGATAATGAGACACAGGTGAATTTGATAATGGATGAAGAGTCCGGGCAGTGAGTTATGGGAGATGTAGTTTGTGAGGGAATGACAATAGTCTGATGTGGAGTGTCCTCTGGTGGCTCTCAAGGGTACTCCAGCTGGTGACCATTAAAGACATGCTGCAGCATTCTGGATCCATTTCAGAGGTTTGACAGTGCATGCTGGAAGATCTGCCAATAGAGCATTACAATAGTCCAGTATGGCTAGAACAAGAGCTTGGACAAGGAGTTGTGTGGCATGCTCCCATAGGAAGGGCCTGATCCTCCTAATGTTGTATACGGCAAATCTGCAGTACAGGGCAGTTCTACCAATGTGGTCTGTGAAGTTTAACTGATCTTCGATCACAGCTTATAGGTTCCTGGCTGTCTTTCTTTGCAAGGTTGAGTTGAAGGTGGTGGTCCTTCACTCAACAAGAAATGTCTGTCAGACAGGCAGAGATGCCAGCAGGTACCGTCAGATCATCTGGCTGGAATGAGAGTTAGAGTTGTTTGTCGTCAGCTTCGCAATGATAGGAAAAAAACATGTTTGTGAATGACAGATCCTAGTGATGACATGTAGATGGAGAAGACAAGTGGTCCAAGCCCTGAGCCCTGGGACACCCCAGTAGTTACATGTAGATGCTGCGACTTAGACACCTCACCTCACCCCTCCACAAAACCCTGAAGGACCTACCTGACAGGTAAGACTTGACTTACATTTTTAAAGCTCACTGTAATTTCAAAATTTGCATTTGAGATTTTTTGTAAACAAAATATCAAGTCTCTTCAATTAATAATAAAACAGATATCATTTTACTTGTATATCAATTCTATAAAACCATAAGAAAGCCCTGAAGGAACCCATGACTCCGAAAATCTAGTTTTCTTCTGGGTTTTAGAACCCCAGAAATAAAAGATTTAGCATTAGTTCTGCCAGGAAGACTTAATTACCATGTCACTTATTACCTTCACATCTATCCAATCATTTTCCTTATACTCGCTGTATAAAAAAATTGGTACTTACACATGTTTGAGTTCGCAGATGCTGATGTGACAATTACCTCCACCCTCCTCACCACCATCAGGATGGTCCTGTCCATACCTCCCGGGCAGGTCGGCTGTGCCCCTGCCTTCGTCTTCAGGCAGGAAATGCAGGTCCACTACCCTCAGATTATGAACTACGGACGGGGCCTACGGCAAAGAACTTTATAAATAATCGCTTGCTGGGCTGTCAATAAATAAATGCTTTGTTACACCATTCTATCCCCAAGTCTTTTTGGTAGAACTGCTCGATTGTATCTACTTCATAGCTCCACCTTTTCTTTTTTTATATAAAAGATAGTGACTGAAGTATTCCTTTGTCATCTATCCAAACCTCTCAGACATTACTGTATTTGTATGTGTTTGAGCAGAAGTGAACTGTATGTAGAACTGAAATAAAGATAAATGAAGCAGGAGGTCTTTGTGATATATTGCTGATCTACACTGATCAGTACAGCTGTGCTAATCTATCTAACTCAAAAATACAGTATGCAAACATTATAAGCGTTATTTACTTCTAATAGAAACAATAATGTGACTTGTAACTTTAGTTTGTTTATCTAAGTTGTGTCGAATATGAAAACACAAGCTAACAATAGTATAGTGGATCCAACCCAAACCCTAAGGACGTGTGTGTGAGTTTGTATGTTTATAGGCTATTCATTCCCGATAAATGTCTCAGCGGTCTCATTCTTTTGAAAATAAAACACTGTTTCCATCTCTCCCTCCAAGATCACCTCATTCTTCCTTCCTCTTTTTCCCCCTTTCACACATTCTCTCTCATTCTGAAATCACTGGGACGGGTACCCTTATGGCAAAAGTAATGGGTTTTCATTTATCAGTGTATAGGGACTTACAATTTTGTTCCCAGACACACAAAAACACATAACCACACTCACACTCTTTTATCAAAAAGCGAGGTTTAAAAAAACATTAATGCTGACCTGTGTAATTTATGCACCATTAATGTGTCACTAAAAGGAATTGCAAAAATAATGATTGTTTTCTACTACTGGTAAGACAAACAGCCCCGTCCTGAACTCACATCCACACCAAACACGGAACATAACATTAGGATTTGGTTTCTGTTTAGTTATTTTATTGTGAACCGTAAAATTTGTGAAGTATAAAATGTTCAAGGAAAGTTATTTTTTAGCTTTTAATTTTTACAATCATAAAATAACATTTCCAGAATGTTACACAGAAGTTTTTTTTATCCGATTAACTTAAACAGAACATTCCTTAATTTTAAGGGTTTATTTTTTACATCAATTACATTAACTTAAATATGCTAAACATTGCCTAATATTTATTTTTACAGGAGCATTCTGCAAACTTAGAACAATAATTATATTTCTGTAATGAAATCTGTCCTGGCAAATCAAAAGCAATGGACCATTCTGAGAATCTTTGTTTTTGATTTCCAGAATGTTGGTTGCTCTGGCCCTGTTGTGGTCTTGTGGACTTGCAATGGCTCTCATGTGTGCATATACAGGATACAATTTGGCCTTTAAGGTTTAAGAAGGGTGCTCACGAGCACGCTTTGTAGCATCTGCTCTTTTGCTGGGTCTGCACTGATGCCAACAGGCTACTACCCAATCAGTCCATGCAGCATTACGTCACCAAGTGTTAAGGCCTGTTCAAACCAAGGACGATAAAAGATAGTTAGTCTAGACTTTAAAAAATGCTTTTTGCCATAAATAGTAGCTTTTAAATGGGATGCCATCACCGTATTGATTGTTTTAGCAACTGTTTGGTTTGGATGCACGCACTAGTTGCTTTTTCGCTGAAGAGCCGAGCGTAACCCGGAGTCAGCGGTGGTCCAGCGGTAGTGGCAAGGGGACTACGTCCTCCGTTCCCTCCTTCAGGGAACGGTGGGTTGCATATGCAACCAGGACGTTCCCTTTCAGTCCATAACGTTGGACGTAGTCGACGCCGACTGAATGGGGATAACCTTTGAAAGCGCCACTAAAGCTGCCACCTTCCAGTTTCTAGACAAAAGCCACCTGATGCCCCCGCAATTAAGGCGGGGAAGGACAGGGCTTAGGCCAGGGAAGTCACTGCTGTTCCTACAGGACCACTGGGAAAGCGTTCCCGTACATTGGAAGGAAGGGACGCTGCGGAAGCACATCCTACCCGAAGGGAGGTAAATGTGGAAAATACACATATGAACTGGGCGAATGACCGGGCAGTATAACATATGGAATAACACTGGGGTGCCTCCGGCCTAAGACGGGGGGAGACTCACAGGACAGTGACGGTAGAGAGACTCTGCCGAGGGAAGACACGGGCTCGCCTTAGGGAGCCGTATCGTGGAAGAATACACATATGGGGTCGCCGTAGGGACCGCAACATATGGATCCAGCCTAACACAGGTTCCACACTGCTTACAAGTGGTAGGCCTAACACCAGACGTTCCGCACGTCCGAAGTCGGAGGGGTGTGGAGGAACTAACAGGGTTCAATTTTTAAGGGAACTCAACTGGAGTAGAAAGGCGCACGTATCGAGTCCATAGGAGGGGAATGGTGCAGCAAGGCGACACTTGAACCGGGCTCACGGTGAAACTGGCTTCATGAGAAGGGAGCCCACGGGAAGCAGCGGTTCAACTAGGTGTCGTCCAGCCCCCTACTCTAGAATCTGTTTAGCAAAGCATATCGTCAACGCCCAGGCGGAGCACTTTACTCTCATCATAGAGGAGCTCAACACCTAAGTGGACATGTTGCAAGGACATGGACATGTCGGAATTTTTACCGAAATGAAAGCAAGCACTAAGTGGCCAACTTTGCTTGGAACAGCCTTCCCTCTCTGCTGAATTCCTAACAGATATTTGTAGAGCTGGTCTGAGGTCTATGGCTCAGTTGCACCAGAGATAAGGCCCAAGAGGATAAAGAGGGACGCAAGGATTTATATTACCTTGCTCCTCAGGAACTTGACGATCAGGACGTGCTTCTCCATACTTCTGCATCACGATGAGCGTTGTTTAAACACCGAGGCAACATCATTTTGAGGGTGAAGGAAAACAGCCTACTCCAACCCATCTTTCAGGAAAGAGGGCACTGAAGTCATCGAAGGATTTCAGGATCTCCTCTGGAGAGAAGGCACACTCAACGACTAGGTTCCACTTCTAAAGGCGTAAGCACGCTACCCATTTGTAGGGGGTGCTCGCAGAAGTGATGGTAACTATCACATGTCCCTGTGATAGCACCTGAACCTCCGCGTTCAGATGTAAGACCGCCCGGAATCTCCAGGGGTAGAACGCAGGTGCCATCGTGCCCCATCCCTGAAAAAGTGTTCAGGGGAAGTCAGGAAGGCTGTCGATGGGAAACAGGTCTAGTTGGGCCAATAAGGGGCAACTATGAAGACCTGCTCCCTCCTGACTTGGCACCGTAGGTGCAAGCGACGGGCGCAAAAAGACAGGAGCATTGCTCAACACAACATGTCAAGATCAATGAGCTTCAGGAGCATTTTCTGCTCAGCACTTGAGTGTGATAAGTTCACTGAGCTTCAGGAGCATTTCTGCTCAACACCTGAGTGTGATAAACTCACTGAGCTACAGGAGCAATTCTGCTCAACACTTGAGTGCGAAGAACTTCACTGAGTAACAGGAGCATTTCTGCTCAACACTGAGTGTGAAAGGATTCACTGAGCTTCAGGAGCATTTCTGCTCAACACCTGAGTGTGATGAATTCACTGAGCTACAGGATCATTGCTGCTCAACACCTGAGTGCGATGAACTTCACTGAGTTTCAGGAGCATTTCTGCTCAACATGACGTGTGAAGAATTCACTGACTTGAGCAGGCGCTAGACGACCCTGAGTCGCAGTCGCTTTTAGGAGGCTCACTGGGAAAACGTGGTTCTGCAGGCCCCTGGGACAGCTGAGAGCTAGTGTCTGTCCAAGGGTAGACCGCTCGGACAACACTTGCAAGGAGACGAAACCGGAGGGGCAACTGGGCGGCTCCGGATTGGTCATGACCCAGCTGGACCCCAGGGGATGGAGTCTCCACTCACCCTGGCTCTAACTGTCATGAGGCTCGTCGGCGGCACGACTGAGTAGAGCGGAAATAGTGGAACAAAGTGTCCTCAGAAGCTTCAGACTCTAAGGAGGAGGTGAGGGGTGAGTCGTGACATGCGAGGGAAGCTTAAGCAACGGTCGCAATGTCCAACAACTCAAGGCACATATGCCTGTGTAGTTGAGGGTTGCCCAGGCCCCCGTTAAAACACACCCTTTATACATGTCCCCTCAGTTGAAGAGGGTTTGGCAGCAGACCGGGATGACTATAGTCACACAGGGTTAGCTGCTCTGCCACGGTCACCTCGGGACTGGATCATGAAGCTAGCGCTGAAGCGGTCATATATGGAGGAAGCCAATGGCTGCATCTACCATATACCCCAGGAGCCTCTGAAAGTTCTTTCAGTTGGACCCTTTCTCACTTCAAACACCAGCTGAACACATTCTCATTGGAGAGACGTGTTAGACCGAGTCCATCTCCAAAACTGAAAAAGAGATACTCAGCCTGTGGGCGAGATTACTCTCTCCCAGTTGACCTGAAGACCAAACGGCCTCTGGAGCACTCGAAGGGAAGGACTCTGTATTGATACTCCAGCCCTCACACGCAACACACAGGATGGCCTGCGGTGCGGAAAGTAGAGATCTGAAGCACATGTCTTTCAGGTAGGAGCTGCAGACCAATTTTGGGCCAAGATGGTCAAGACCCACCACCTAGTAGCACGAAGAACAAGTTTACAACTGGCCTTCGTACCAGCTGGAGGAGCGGCTATATAAAATCCTTCGCCAGCAGGATAAGCACACACAAGTCAGGAGCACTGCTCAACACTCGGTGTGATGAATATCACTGGATTTTCAGGAGCACGTCTGCTCAACACCTAATGTGATGATTATCACTGACTTGAGCGGGATAGCCGAGCCTGAGGTGGGGCAGCAAAGTAGAGAGAGTGGTGTTAGTGTGCTGTGCAACACTTACCTGTCTCCACTAGCGGCAGGGGGCGTGTGAGAAGGCGGATGACCGGTGCCTCGAACGCACCAAGCTGCCTGCTGGCGACCAGGGGGAGCTGAGGGGAGTAAGGCTATACTGGGTCACACCCGCCAGACTGGCCCTCTTGGGACCCAGGAACAGATGAAATTGCTCTCTCTTTGAAGTGTGGGTACCGCTTGCTCCGCTTCTTTTGGGAGCCAGCGGCAGAACAGACACACACACAAACGAAGACTCCACCCGGCCCTCATCCGGGGGGAGGGAGTGGATCAGTGCTCCGCTTTTTTTTTTTTTTTTTGGGAGCCAGCGGAGGAACAGACACACACACATGGGGGGAACAGACACACACACACAAACGACGAACACCCTCGGCGACGAGCAGGTGGAGGAACTGCCACCGGCCGCGGGTGGAGGCAGCAGCTGGCCGCCGGGGCAGGATGTCCTTGTCCGCATCCGCCATATCAACCAGGCTGAGCCAACGATGGCGCTCCTGGGCCACTAAGGTGGACATCGCCAGACCGATCACGCACGCTATGACACTCCTGCCCCGGAGGGCGAGGTCAAATGGAATGCGGTGCTCACCTATGAACGCACGGTTAGGATTACCCTCGTGCATGCCATGGGTGCCCTGGCCTGACAGACCTGAAGCAACGCCATGGCATGTAAGAGGAAGCGGCTTGGCCACAGGCTTTGTAAGCTCTGCCCGTCGGAACGGACGAAAACTCACAGGCCTTAGGGGGGAGACGAGGATCCCCCCAAAAGGCAGCGGCCGCAGGACACAGGTGCACCTGTGTCGACAGACCGCTCCAATGGAGGGACACCTCGCAACCCTTCACCGTTCCTCCATCAAGGGTAGTGAGGGGGAAAAGCTATTCAGGCAGTTTCTGGAAGAGAAAGATGCTCTTCACAACCTGATAAGCTCTCCATGCATTACAGGAAAGAAAGGCACTGGGGCGGCGAGCTGAGAACCAGCGCGGCCCGCCCCAAGATACCAAACTCCAGATTCCAACCGAGACTGAACGGGACACGGTGGAGGTTCCACTCGAGCCCGGCAACCCCGACGGCCCGTTTCAGCATAGCTGACATTTCTGGATCTGGCTTGGGCAATGTTACACTCCCAGAGGGAGATAACACAGCCAAGTCGTCATTTCCAGAGGCCAGCTCACCCTCCGATGCTGCTATCGACTGTGGCGAACAGGACGGCCGAGGGACGTGAGAGAACAGCGCAAGGCCGGTGGTGCGATTGATAATGAGCAACACCTGTGAGCACACCGGTCTCGCATCTCTCACGGAGGAGCGGAAGCATAAAGGGGGAGCGACGACGTTGATGATCGAGAGAGGAACAGGCCTGTATTTTAGTTGAGTTTTGGTTTTTGTATTTGTGTTTTATTTTTAGCCAGCAGTCGTCCGCGAGGGGCTGCTGGCCGTTATGTTTATTTTGGGTAAGCCAGCAGTCGTCCGCGAGGGGCTGCTGGCGGTATTTTAGTTTGTTTATTTTATTTTAAATAAAGTATGTATGTTCGCCGGTTCCCGCCTCCTTCTTCCCTGAACATTGCTACATCGACATCTTATCCTCAGGGGGAACTCCCATTGAAACAGCTGATCAGTCCATTACAGAGGGACCAGTATGCTCAACAGGAATTCCATCGGCTGCGGTGTGATGGAGGAGTGAGGAGCCCACAGGGAATGGTTACCGGGCGAGACATCCATCACTATCCTCCGATCACCCATCCCACACGGTGGGACCCGGGGGTGGGGCATGGCAATGGGGACTCGCACTTCACAGACGAAGGCGAGTCTTGATCTCAACACCGCGACAGTCATATTCCCGCAATGAGGGGGAATATAACAAAATAACATGAACCGTCCACAAAAGCTGCCTCAGCATGCTGAACATATAAGCACATATGTATACATATTTATATACACATAAACATATAGCCCAAACACGTGATGCAACAATTGTGACCGTCAGAGAGGAAAAGGGAACGATGGCATCCAGTGACGCACAGGTGGAATGGCATCTTTAAAAAGATGCAAACACACCCGTGTTGCTCTTTCAGAAAATAGGACCGCCACCAGTGCCGGAGCACACAGGGGAATGACCGCGGCAACACTGAACAGAGAACTGAAACAGTGAAGCACTCTAACAGTGAAGCACTTTTCCGCCCTCTAACCAGCCGTCAACACACACAAATATTTAGAAATTTGTTGCTGTTAAAACAGCAGTTGAGAGCTCAAAGCTCGCGATCACCGCTGCACTCGCGCTTGTAGAACACCAACACTGGGAGAGTCTTCCTGAAGAACACGTTGTAACTCGTTGTAAACAACAGCACTCTCAGAGACATCAAACGATCGGCTCCGAAGCGAAAGGCAACTAGTGCGTGCATCCACTTCCGTATTTATACCCGCGCCGCGGGGGCGAAGTGTGTGATGCGAATCACGCACGCCAATTACATTGGCTCGTTCAACAGTACTCGAAGATGATAGGCTCTCTGATGCGATCCCCATTCAGTCGACGTCGACTACGTTCGACGTTATCGACTGAAAGGGAACTGAGATTCACTACTCTCTAGTGGAGAATATTACCAGACTGAAAAATATGAATAATTTAAAACAAATTATACAGGAAGAAGAAAAGAGCTATCTATGAAAGAGGACAGCTAAAAGACAAAATGTTGCTATATCAATGCAAGTAAAAGTTATGAAGTTGGTGATTTGCATGGCTTTATCTATTATTTTGAAAGCTTATTTCTATTACCTTTATACAGTATATTTATTGAATCTAAGTGCTTAATAATAATTGATGAACTAAAATTGTACATGTGTAATTGATTAAGGATATAATAATTAGATAAATAATATCTAAATCATAGAAAATTATTATTAAATAAGCATTGCTAAATGCCAGATGATTTTGTCTTTAAAAATCATTTGCTATGGAGTGACCTTTAATTTGGAGTAGAAACTGGGGGAGTGACTTTATTGCATCAGTCATGTGACACTTTGATCATAGCTCATTGGTTCAATTTCGGTTTGAGATCTCCTACCTGCAACATAACCTGAGTGCCCCGGAGCAGGTTAGCCGTGGAGCGTAAATTACTATGGCAATGAACACTGTTAAAAGCCAAACCACTTTCATGGTGCTTAAAACCCAGGCTTGGCGCAAACTAATTTGAAACATAACTGGTATAGCCACCGTTTGGCTTCATCGGTTGGCTTCACTGTGTTTGCAATTTTTGGTAGAATCAGCAGACACAATGCTTGTAGTTGTCTTTGCACATTAAGATAGGATTGAGTAAATTATTTCAACATAAAATATAATCAATTTTGATTGAACTCTTACTTACTTTTACCTTAGCTGTTTGCATTCGCTTAAAGTGGATGGTACTGGTTTTCTTTGATTTGGAGGTTGGTTATGTCATAGATTGTGAGTTTTTTTGTGTAGATTTATGTGTGCTTGAGATAGATACCATAAACTATTCATGTTTTTATGTAAAGGCAATTCTAAACACTGCAGACTAACCTTTGCCTTAAAAACTTAAATAATTTATGAATGTTTATAAAGTAGTTACAACTTCTGAGTGCAATTTGTTCCCAAACTTCACTTGGTAAATGTGAGTGATTGACAGGATGTGTGAATGACTGACTAATATCATCCATATCACACCCTACCTCTGCCTGGAAAGTGTATGGGGGTATGTCTATTTGGTGTGTGTGTGTGTGTGTGTGTGTGTGTGTGTGTGTGTGTGTGTGTGTGTGTGTGTGTGTGTGTGTGTGTGTGTGTGTGCGGCAATGGGAAAGGAAGACTGGGCAACAGGAACACACTCAAATTTCTGACACTTCCTGACACACCCGCCCATTCCATACTGGCCAGACATCTGAAGGGATTTACATCCTTTTAGCACATCGTAAGTTGTGTGAATGTGTCTGTGTGTTGAAGTTGTGTTTGTGTGTGAGAGAGAAGAATCTATCATCAAGGATAAGAATACATGTTTTATGATAATGGAAAGGTTATTGTGTGTCTCCACAACACATATTTATATGACACTATCTTTGATTGATTGACCTGAAATTAGAGCACATGCAAACAGATGCACGGACAAGAGCTTGCATAAGCACTCACAAACTGTTAATCTGTGTTGTTTATTTGGTTTGAGTGTCTTGATTGTAATGCTGTAACAATTTGTTTAATTACTTTTTGCAGCCTCGTAAGAACACAACAGGAGAATGTATGATAGATCTCAGGACATTAACGGCAGGGCATGGTAAGAATGTTACAATCTGTTTTACATGTGATTTTGTATTTGCGATGCAATTACAGAAAAATTAAATATAAAGGAGGATGAAGACTGATAGATGTACATAGAAAAGTATTGGGCAGAAACAGAGAACAGAATACAATCACAATCATTACTTCAACTCTTTACTTTTTCCTTTGACTATTATAAAGCAGAAAGAAAAAGAGTTTTCACCATCATAATACACTCTTTTGCATGTGTAAAGATACTTTTGGTCATGTGGAATAGAAAGACAGATAAACAGACAGACATAGAGAGACAGACAGACATAGATGGATGATGATGCACAGAGAGAGAGACCGAGGGAGGATCAGTCGAGGGAAGTGTGAGCACTGTTGCGTGATTTCCCCTCTTTGTCGGTGTGTGGGGATTGTTTGCAGTCCCAAATCAGTGTTGAAATCTCCTCCATTCATCTCCACTCCCTATACAAAACACACATATACACATACACTCCTACATGCATCCCCTCTCTCCAGATGCCTCTCCATCTTTACCTTCTCTGGCATCCAAGAAGACATTTCCTGGAAAAAATGAAACAGTGCTGATGACTCCCTTGTCTCAAGCTCTCCATCTTTTCCTCGTTTATCATGTCAGTGTCTCCCTATCGTCTTTTTTTCTTTTGTAATCTATTGTGTCTTCCTCTCTTGTACAGCTTTGTGCTGTTTATTTATTGATTGTGAGTGTCTCTGAATGAATTGTACAGATTGGCTCGATGACTGGTGATTTCATTTCAGCACATAGATTTTGGGTAGTGTGTAACGTCCCTAAATCCCCACCTTGCCCACACACGCACACACAAAGCATTATTCACTTTGACTTTTTCTTAACACCATCAACTCTTGCTTCAGATAATCATATTTAGATCTATCATTGCAAGGGTAATGGTCGTTTAAAACTAACATTTATACTCGTTTATAAACAGGTTTTTCCATAATGGAAAAATTATCCCAGGGCAGTGTATTGTTTTTCATCTTGATTTGAATATTTTATATTGCAGGTGCTTCAACCTGATCAAATGTTGTTGGGTTTTCAGCTCCTTTGAGGCTCTTTTCTTACCTACCTATTTTAGTTCTCTGAATGAGCCTTTCAAACAATTCAGACCTCTCATTAAGAAACCCAGAATGTTTATTGAATAATCTCTGCTTGATTACACAGCTGGACAGCAACGTGGCCAAATAGCTTTGAACAATGCCTAGTGATTAAACCAGTCACTGATCTGATTGGACTGTGAGGGCCCTAGGCCCTGTTTACACCTGGTATTAATATCCGTCTCAGGTGATCTGATCACAAGTGGTCAGTCGAAGCAGATTGCTGTTTGAACCTGACATGGCACATAGCTCATGCCATTTCAAATGTTGTCCCCTGCGACCACTTGTGATCGGGTTTCTGATTTTGTGACTACATATGTGACCCTGGATCACAAAACCAATCTTAAGTAGCACGGGTATATTTGTGGGAATAGCCAACAATACATGGTATGGGTCAAAATTATACATTTTTCTTGTATGCCAAGAATCATTAGGATATTAAGTAAAGATCATGTTCCATGAAGATATTTTGTAAATTTCCTACCGTAAATGTATAAAACATTTATTTTTGTGAGTGAATGCAGCACAATCGCGAACATAAATGGTCAACTTTAAAAGCAATTTTCTCAATGTTTCGATTTTTTTGCACCCTCAGATTCCAGATTTTCAAATAGTTGTATCTCGGCCAAATATTGTCCTATCCTATCAAACCATACACCAATGGAAAGCTTATTTATTCAGCTTTCATGTGGTGTATAAATGTTATACATTTTAAATTTAAATTTAAATTTTTTTTTTAAATGACCCATGTGACTGGTTTTGTCATCCAGGGTCACATATATGACTTACTACATCAGTGTGTCACTGCATGTTGATAAAACTCTAAAAAGTAGCACACTTTTTCAAATTATACTTACAAATTTCAATCTCACCACAAACATGTAGTTTCAAGCATCACATTTTACCAACATATCACATTCAAACTTTTTTTTTAGCACAAATGTTAATTGACAGGTGAAAACACATCAGAACATACTAACATTTCTAATGTACTTACATTTATAAATTATAATACAAATGGGATTGTGACTACATTGAATCTGATTCTAATGTCTCTCTTTTTTATTCCTTTCCATTTTTATTCTTTTAAAGAAGGCAGCATTTTTAAGTTTTGGATGCAGCATAAGTATATATCCCTCATGTTTCCGTTGTCTTTTGTCTAGCTTTGTTCGTGTAACTCACTGTTCGTGAGTATTGTCAGGTCTATGTCAAGTCTGCTCAAGTAAATTTTAAGTCAAGTCTCTTTTTTTGTATTTGTATTGTTCATTTCATTAATAAACTGCACATAGGTTCTCAAATTAAACTCGTCTTCAATGGACTTTTGCTACCGAAAGCTGAACCCAGCAGCCTTGCTAGGCCAAGAGGTCATCACACTCTCTAAGGTGCTTCCAGTAGTGGCCACTGCTATTCTGTGAGTGTGGGCCGAACTCAATTCTCCCGAGGCGGCGGCATCCACCACAGCACCTCCTGATCTTCAGTTCACTTCAGCTCCTCCTGATCTCCGGTGGTCTTCTGCTCTGCTGAGGAGGTCTTCTGCTCTGCCTTGGTGCTCTCCATCTCCATTGGCTCCACCTTGGCCATCTGATCCTCATTGGTCTCGGCCTCTTCTCCACAGTCTGGGCCTGCCACTGCTCGGCGGTCCAGGTCCACTCCATGGTCCAGGCCCACTCCACTCCACCACCCTCCTGTTTTGGTGTTATGTTTGGGTGTTAGTAGCCGTCCATAGAGGTCACATCTCTTTTAAGTTATGTATATGCTTTCATGCATTATTTCAATATTTGTCATGGTCGTGATTCACTGTTTCCTTTCTGTCGATAACGTCAGATGTAGTCTTACGTCGACTGAATGGGGATCGATTCGCATCACACACTCCGCCCCCGCGGCGCAGGTACAAATACAGAAGTGTATGCATGCACTAGTTGCCTTTTGTTTCGGAGCTGATCGTTTGATGTCTCTGAAGAGTGCTGTTGTTGTTGGGAGCGAGTGTGTCGGTGTTCTTCTGGAAGACTCTCCCAGTGCTGGTGGTTTCTACAGCGCGAGTGCAGTGGTGATTGCGAGCTTTGAGCTCTCAACTGCTGTTTCAACAGCAACAAATTCTAAAGGTTTGTGTGTGTCGACTGTTGGTTATAGGGCGGAAAAGTGAGTGCTTCACTATTTCAGTTCACTGTTCAGTGTTGCTGCGGTCATTCCCCTGTGTGCTCCGGCACTGGTGATGGGCCCTATTTCCTGAAAGAGGAACATGGGTGCGTTTGCGTCTTTTTCAAGATGTCATTCCACCTGTGCGTTTCTGGATGCGGTCGTTCCCTTTTCCTCTCTGACGGTCACAATTGTTACATCACGTGTCTGAGCTATATATTTATGTGAATATAAATATGTATATATATATATTTATATGTTCAGTACGCTGAGGCAGCTTTTGTGGACAGCTCATGTTCTCATTACAGGAATATGACTGTCGTGGTGTTGAGATCGAGACTCGCCTTCGTCTGCGAAGCGCGAGTCCCCATTACCATTCCCCACCCCCGGGTGCCGTGTGGGATGGGTGATCGGAGGTAGTGATGGATGTCTCGCCGGGTAACCATTCCCTGTGGGCTCCCCACTTCTCCATCACACCGCAGCCGATGGAATTCCTGTTGAGCGTGCTGGTCCCTCTGTAAAGGACCGATCAGCCGTTTCAACTGGGGTTGCTCCAGAGGATAAGATGTCGATAGCAGCATCGGAGGGTGAGCTGGCCTCCGGAGATGATGACTCGGCTGTGTTATCTCCCTCTGGGACTGTTACATTGGCCGAGCCAGATCCAGAAATGTCAGCTGTGCTGAAACGGGCTGCCGAGGCTGCCAGGTTCGAGTGGAACACCACCGTGTCCCGTTCAGTCTCGGTTGGAGGATTGGTATCTCGGGGCGGACCGCGCTGGTTCTCAGCTCGCCGCCCCAGTACTTTTCTTTTCCGATGTGCATGGAGAGCTTATCAGGTTGTGGACGGCACCTTTCTCTGCCAGAAACTGCCTGAATAGCTTTTCCCCCTCACTACCCTTGATGGAGGAGTGGTGAAGGGTTGCGAGGCTGGTGGTCCAGGAGTGCCATCATTGGCTCAGCCTGGTTGATATGGCAGATGCGTACAAGGTTCGTATCCTGGTCTCCCCAATTTCCCAGGTTGGGCTGGTCGGCAAACCGTGCGAAGAACTGCGTCCAACAGTTCTCTGCTGCCTAAGCGCAGACGGAGGCCATCCGGCACATCCTGCCCCGGCGGCCCGCTGCTGCCTCCACCCCGCTGCTGGTAGCAGTTCCTCAGCGTGCTCGTAGCCGAGGGCGTTCCCTGGCTTTCGCTCCCGCTCCAGGCGCTGCAAAGCCAGGTTGCAAGCGACAGCGAAAGCATTCCGGAGCGGGCCGCCCAGGGATGGATGAGGGTGCTCTTGGAATTGGTCACTGATCCACTCCCTCCCCCCGGGTGAGGGCCGGGTGGAGTCTTCGTTTGTGTGTGTGTCTGTTCTGCCGCTGGCTCCCAAAAGAAGCGGAGCAAGCGGTAGCCACACTTCAAAGAAAGAGCATATTCATCTGTTCCTGGGTCCCAAGAGGGCCAGTCTGGCGGTGTGTGACCCTGTATAGCCTTACACCCCTCAGCCCCCCCTTGGTCGCTAGCCGGCAGCTTGGTGCGTTCAAGGATCCGGTCATCCGCCTTCTCATGCACCCCCTGCCGCTAGTGGAGACAGGTAAGTGTTGCACTGCACACTAACACCACACTCTCCACTTTGCTGCCCCACCTCAGGCTTGGCTATCCCGCTCAAGTCAGTGATGATCATCACATTACGTGTTGAGCAGATGTGCTCATGAAAACACATTGATATTCATCACACCTAAGAGCAGTGCTCTTGACTTGTGTGCGCATATCTTGTCCTGCTGGCGAAGGACTTGATATAGCCGCTAACTCCAGCCGTAATGAAGGCCAGTTGTTGTAAATTCGTTCTTCATGCTACCAGGTGGTGGGTCGTGACCATCTTGGCCCAAGATGGTCTGCATCATCTGAGCTGAATGACATGTGCTTCGGATCTCTACCTTCCGCACCGCAGGCCATCCAGTGTATTGCATGTGAGGGTTTGAAGGATCAGTACAGAGTCCTTCCCTTCGAGTGCTCCATAGCCAGTTGGGTCTTCAGGTCAACTGGGAGAGAGCAATCTCATCCACGGGTTGAGTATCTCTTTTTTCAGTTATAGAGGTGGACTCGGCACACCCTGTGTGACAACAGTTTACCCTGGCCTGCTGCCAACCCCTCACCGACTGAGGGGCCATGTATAAAGGGACTGGGCGACCTCCGACTGCACAGGCATTGGTGCCTCGAGTTGTTGAGATTGCAACCATTGCGTAATCTTCCCTTGCATATCGCAACTCACCCGTCACCTCCTCCTTGGAGTCAGAAGCTTCTGAGGACGCTTCATTCCACTATCTTCCCGGCCTACTCAATCCTGCCGCTGACGAGTCTCACGACAGTTATGGCCAGGGTGAGTGGAGACTCCATCCGCTGGTGGTCCAGCTGGGTCATGACCACTCCGGGGCCGCAAAGTTACTCTGTTGCCTCTCTGGATTCGTTTCCCTACCAGTTGCATATATTCTGTCCGAGCGGACAACCCTTGGACAGACACTGGCTCTCAGCTGTCCCCGGGGCCCTGCAGAAATGCGTTACCCAATGAGCATCCTAAACTATACCATTCATTGTCGCCTGGCGCCTGCTTAAGTTCAGTGAATTCATCACACTCAAGTGTTGAGCAGAAATGCTCCTGAAGCTCAGTGAAGTTCATCGCACTCAGGTGTTGAGCAGAAATGCTCCTGTAGATCAGTGAATTTTATCACACTCCGGTGTTGAGCAGAAATGATCCTGAAGCTCTGTGAATTTCATCACACTCAAGTGTTGAGCAGAAATGCTTCTGAAGCTCAGTGATCTTCACATGTAGTGTTGAGCAGTGCTCCTGTCTTTTGTGCGCCTGTCAGGAGTGGAGCAGGTCCTTATTGTTGCCCCTTATTGGCCCAACCAGACCTAGCTTCCCTCGACAGCCTTCCTGACTTCCCCTGAACACATTTTCAGGGACGGGACACAATGGCACCCGCTTTCTGACTGGGCCGCTTTCTGACTGGGCCATTCCGGGCCAGTCCTACACTGGACGAGGAGGTTCAGGTGACTATCGCAGGAATATGTGGTAGTTACCATCACTTCTGCGAGCACCCCCTGAAAAGAGGTAGTATGCTTACGCTTAATAGAAGTAGAACCTACTCGTTGGTGAGTCTTCTCTCCGTGAGGAGATCCTGAGAGCGTTTGGTCATTTCAGTGCTCTCTTTCCTGCAAGATGGGTTGGAGTAGGCTGTTTTCCTCCACCCTCAAAATGATGTTGCCTCTTTTTCTTAACGCACATCACGATGCAGAAGCATGGGAAGCACGTCCTGATCGTCAGGTTTCTGAGGGAGCAAAGGTAAAATCCTTCTGCCCCTCTTTATTCTCTTGGGCCTTATCTCTGGTGCAACTGCACAGCAGAGACCGCCCCTGAGCCACTGCAGGCAGTCAGTTAAAATTTCTGTTTAAAACAGTTCTCCTGCTCGCATGGTCTCTACTAGAGGGTAGGGACTTGCTCGCTTCGGTCAACAAGTTGTGCCTGGAATTCGGGCCGGCTAACTCTCACGAGCTGAGACCCCGGCCTGGATTGTGCCCAAGGTTCCTACCTCTCCCGTAAAGGGACCAGGTGGTTAGCCTGCAAGCGCTGCCCCGGAGGAGGCAGATCCAGCCCTGGCTTTCTCTGTCCGTCCGCTTCATTGCGGTTATATGTGTACAGAAAGTAAGGCTTAGAACCTCAGACCAGCTCTTATCTGCTAGGAAATCAGCAGAGAGGGAAGGCTGTTTCTGATCGAGGTTGGCCCTCTGAATGGTGGCTGCCTTCATCTTGGTGAAGATTCCGAGATGCACATGTCCACTTAGGTGGTGAGCTCCTCTAAATGAGTAAAAAGTGTGCTCCCGCTTAGGCGTTGACAGAGTGCTTCTCTCCCAGATATTCTATAGTTGGGGGCTGGTTGACACCTATTCTTGAACCACCGCGAGCGGCTCACTGTGAGCCCGGTTCAAAGTGTCGGCTTGCTGCGCCATTCCCCTCCTATGGACTGGATATGTGCGCCATTTCTACTCCAATTGAGTTCCCCTTAAACAAACCCTGTTGAGTTCCTCCGCACCCCTCCGACGTCGGACGTGGCGGTACGTCCGGTGTTAGGCCTAACACTCGTAAGCAGTGTGGAACCTGTGTTAGGCTGGGTCCATATGTTGCGATCCCTACGGGGATCCCATATGTGTATTCTTCCACGCTACAGCTCCCTACGGCGAGCCCGTGTCTTCCCTCGGCGGAGTATGCTCTGCTGTCATTTGTCGGCTGAGTCTCCCCCCTTCTTAGGCTGGAGCCACCCCTTTGACTTCCATATGTTGTACTGCACGGTATTAGCCCAATTCATATGTGTATTCTCTCAGCTTTCCCAGTGGTCCTGTGGGAACAGCAGTGACTTCTCCAGCCTAAGCCCTGTCCTTCCCCGCCTTAAGTGCGGGGGCATCAGGAGGCTTTTGTCTAGGCGCTGGAAGGTGGCAGCTTTAGTGGTGCTTTCAATGGTTGGTCCCAATTCAGTCGACATAAGACTACGTCTGACGTTATCGAGTGAAAGGGAACATCCTGGACCACCGCTGACTCCGGGTTACGCTTGTCTCCTCAGCGAAAGAAGCAACTAGTGCGTGCATCCACTTCCGTATTTGTACCTGCGCCGCGGGGGCGGAGTGTGTGATGCGAATCATGCACGCCAATTCCATTGGCTCGTTCAATAGCACTCAAAGAACATTGGCTCCCTAACGCGATCCCCATTCAGTCGACATAAGACTACGTCCTCCGTTCCCTCCTTCAGGGGGGCATACGCAACCAGGACGTTCCATCATGTGATCAGGGCTGTGTTCAGCCCCGACAAAAATTTGCAAAACGTTTTTTAAACGGAAACGGTGGTGCATTGAACATCCTGTTCTGATGACGCAAGAGTTGCAAATATGGCAGCTGATAATGTTATGATTTACAGAGATGAACCCAAGAGCAGACAGGATGCTTAACACACACACTTTATTGTTGGACAAAACAAGGGAAAACAAAAACCCACTGTTTAACAAAACATAAACAGCCAGGACAAGAAGGGACTAAACTTTGACTAAGACTTGACAGATTACTTGATGATAAACAAACAGTAGATACGGGATCAGAACCTTCTCTAGACAATACACTCGACAGGATACTCACAAGGAATGATACAGGTAAGGTAACACGTAGGTAAGAATCACACAAAGTATGAAACAACAATGAACCGGCACAGTACAGCAAACACAAGGGGATTATAAAGGGAGACACTAATGACAAGGACAGGTGAAGCTGACTAGACAATAATGACAAGACGAGGATAACAAGGGGGCGGGGTTATGTAACGAGACAACACAAGCACATGGCCCAAACAAAAGGCCATGTGCTTGTACACAAAACATGGGTCTGTCATGATCCAGCCTCAAGACTACAGAAAATCAAGGACAAGAAGGCCGGATCATGACAGATAAGGCCATTATTTGTGTTATTTTTGAAGAATTTTTAGAGCTTGATGAAATCAGTATAAATACGTGTTTAATACAGCAAAATATGCTCGATGTTACAGTCACTGCCCTTGCCGTCCAGAATAAAAGAGAACATCCCAATAGAGTGAAGGGATTTGTGGAAGCTTTCATTCCTAATTATTGTGATCCAACATTTGCCTCGCATTTCAGGATGAAAAGACAAACATGTCTTCTTATGTCTTCAATTGTTGCGTATACCAAGCTGCTGCAGACACATTTGTAAAGACTTTACTTGGACCTATTGGGCCATGCGAGCTGTCTCTTTAAAGGGTCATGAAACCCCCCTCTTTCAGCTCAAGTCTAGCTCACAATCTTTTTGAAAAATGCAACTTAAATGGGCGTGGATGGCTGTGAGAAGAAGGGAGGGAGTGGGTGTGGCATTGCAGGGGAGAGGGGGAACTGTCATCAGCCAGCAGTGTTGCCAGATGTACGATAATTATCTTATTTGTACAATAATTTTGACCTCTGTACAATGTACTATCAATAATGAAAAAAATCCCATAATGTACGATAATTTCAGTTTTCAGTCGTTCGTCCAAACACACATCCTACCGCTTCAGTCTCTGACCCCGAATCATTTTGCAGGCTCGCCTGCCTGCACGCAAGCACGTGTTATGGATAGAAAGCATATTCTATGGATAGAAAAGTCCTCAGGACTTGGTACCGCATTACTCGCAAGACGGTACTTGTCATCGACAAGGCCGAAGTCCACCATTCTCCAGTTCTCGAAGCTCTCTTGGGTAAAATGTTTGCGGCACACATATTAGATGTGTCCCCGGTTGATGGCCAACCAACCGCCCGGAGCCAGAGTCTAGCCCTGGCAGCATCGCGGGGAAATATATTCAACCCACTTTGACTTTTGCACCACGAAAATATACACTTGCGTCCCATGATTGTCTCTCTCCTTAACTACGCGATACCACAGTTTGACATGTCTGTGGAAAGATCCACGTGGTGTCATGAATAATTAAGAGACAGTGTCTTCTCATAGGATATAAAAACTCAGTCTCATTAATAATTATGAGAGACCGAAGAGTCATCAACGCACTATACTGTGCTCTGCCACGTCACAGCCTGCGATGAAGATTTTAAACCCGGAAGATAAAAATAACGGAATAAAACTAAAATTTAACCATTTTCACCCTACTATTAAATCTAACAGATGCTAACATTGTCTTCGATGGTGTTCAACACACATACCTCTGTTAAAATCTCAAAAAATTTGGTTTAGGGTTTCATGACCCTTTAATATTGCGTGGTTTATATGTGAAGTCGTACACTTTCTGCTTCCCATAGTGACGCTTGTGGTGTGTTTGCATACTTTACCACAACTGAAGTGAAATAAATGCAATATTTGTCAAACACACATTTTTATTCAATATTTTATTTACTGTTTAATACAGCATCTGTTTGTACAAGAATAAAGTTTAACAAAGCCTATACTATCAAGGAAGTGGGGTCTGCTTTTTTTCAGTTGAATAAAATCAGTTTTATTTGGATAAACATGACACAAAATAACATCGCAACTACATGAAAAGAGATTTTGCTTTTATAAAAAACTGATTTGTGATCGGCTAACCGCTTTTGAGAAGCTGCGCTGGCTGAGTCCTCCGGCTGCTCTCGAATCGCCCTCGTGGTACTTTGATGGCATACTTCACAGTCAAGGGATGTCAGCGCTATTTCAAGTCGGACAAAATTTCGAACTGGAATGGACTATTTCAGGTCAGCCACCGATGGATCTGCGCAGCGCTGTATGAAGTCGAACAAGCCTGTTGGTTTATCGTCTTGATTATTCACAAGTGTATCTTGTTAGTCATTCGTTTTTGTGTGTATATATAGTCCTCATGTTCCCATTGTCGCTTGTCTAGCTTTGTTTGTGTAACTGACTGTTGGTGAGTGTTGTCAGGTCTATGTAACGTCTGCTAATTTTTAAGTCAAGTCTTTGTTTGGTTTTGTTTACTTGTTTTTGTAAATTTGATTAATAAACTTCTCATGGGTTCTCAGCTTGAACTTGCCCTCAGTGGACTTCAATTACAACAGTCACAATTGCTGTTTAAAAGCAATTGTTTCTTCTGAGCAATATTAAACCACTTGTATAAAAACACCCAACTGTCTGCTGTGCTACCTTTGCGGTGAAAATTTAGCAATAGTCATACAACAGAAGTGAATTTGTGATTTTGTTCAAAGATGTTTACAGTTTACATTTCAAAGGAGACTTTTAGAATGATCTCATATTATTTAAACATTACTTTTCAGTCAGAGCACTGGTTTCTTACGTTTGCTGAATCACTCTGAAGTGAATCTGATGTGTGTGAATACAGATCAATCATTTCCTCTGTGTTTCCCACGCCCCCTCATTCCACAGGTGTTAAAGTCTTTTAGCTGCCCGAGTGTCTGACAGGTCCTTTCATTCATTGCTCTGAGAGATGGGCCAGTGCTGTTATTAAAACAACTTCTGTCGTGCAGAGAGGAGAGAAAGTAAATGCATATCATTAATTAATCACGAGCATATGCTCACATGCAACACACATTGGGATCTTTGATAATTACATACAGATTTGATTGTGTTTGTGGGTGTGTATTTCTTCAGATTTAATAAGGGAAAATCTTGATTTTGAACTCTAAAACCTTTGATTCAGTTTCAGGGTTTTTTCCCCCCAATTTTGTACATTTGCTGTTTCTAAGTAGAAAAAAATATTAATCTTTGTCAAAAAGAAAAATAGTCATCCAAGCTTAATTGACCAAAGAATTTCCTGATTTCCCTCTCCAGATTTGCAATATGTTTGGTGCAGTTGAGCCATTAGTGTATGTGCTGGGTTTCTATGACAGCATCATGTTGAAGGTTTGTGTGTATGTTCGTGGAAGAAGAATGTTCTCATCACCACGGCAACATCCCAGACAGCAGCCATTGCCACAGCAACAGTGGCTTTGATCTTTAGGAGCCCTGTGAGCGCAACCTCTAACCTAGCAGCAAGCAAGCAAAAACACACACACACACACACACACACACACACACACACACACACACACACACACACACACACACACACACACACACACACACACACACACACACACACACACACACACACACACACACACACACACACACACACACACACACACACACACACACACACACACACACACACACACACACACACACACACACACACACACACACACACACACACACACACACACACACACACACACACACACACACACACACACACACACACACACACACACACACACACACACACACACACACACACACACACACAGAGTGGGGCAGTCATGGCCTAATGGATGGTGAGTTGGACTGGTGACTCAAAGGTTGCTGGTTCGATCCCAGTACCGGCAGGAAATGACTGAGGTGCCCTTGAGCAAGGCATCTAACCCCCAAGTGCTCCCCGGGCGCCTCACAGGCTGCCTGATGCTCCAGGTGTGTGTTTGCAGTGTGTGTTCACTACTCTGCTCCTAATGTGCGTGCACTAACTTGGATGGGTTAAATGCAGAGGTCAAATTCCAAGTATGGGTAACCATACTTGGCCATCATGTGTAACTTTCACTTTCACACACACACTGAAAAAAGTTTGAACAAGTGTATTATATTTTATAATATTTCTTATCAAGTTTTATACTTTTTAAAACTTTTGTAACTTATTATTTTAATATTTAATAGGCCTATGCATCATACCCTGAGACGAGTCTCTCAAGATGTTATTGTCCACAAGTCAAAATCTAATTTAAACCTGGATACACAAATCATTTTATGATTCAAAATTAAAGAATAAAATATAAAAATGCATAAAAACAGTTACGTTGAGAAAGAATGTGCTGAAGAGGTGTACAGGTAAAATGAATAAATAAGTGATTTTTAAATATCTGAAGAAACATTGTTATGTAAAATGTGTCTTGAGAGCCTTTAGTGGCCCAATGAAGCATATAAGTATTAACAGTGTTGGCGTTTATTTTTCAGGTCTTTGAGATGTAATCAGCATGTCATATCAATTTTCATCCAGTGACTGATACTTACAAATCTATTGCACATAAACACTAAACTAGTACACCAGATGCCACTGATGGCCCACAGTCATGTTGTATATTATGTTAATTATCACAACTCCTCTCCTCTCCTCAGTTCATTATACTGGTCATGTAGATTATAAAAACAACCCAGGCTAATTGGAAAAAATTGCCTGTTGCAACATAACATAATATTTCATTGCTTTTTGCATGTTTTACTACACTTTCAAAGTGAACTATCCACTGAGTGGTGTTAAAAGTGTGTTCAGTTTTGTCCAAAACAGATGAATGTGAAACTGGTTTTATTATGCTCTATAGTTGGAGCTGTTGTTTTTGGTGTTTTTCTGCTTCTGGTCATTTCAGCTGTAAACTGCTGTTATTTTTGTGTATAGGTAGGGCCTACAATTTTGGAATTTTGCAAAAATGTAGAGGCACAGTTTTCAAATGAGCCTATAAAAATGTATATGCATTCATCACTCACTCATACACTCAATCCTTTAGTCACTCACGTATATCCTTATTCATTCACTTACTTTTTCTCTGATTTATTTACTGTCCTCACACACTGGGTGTTAATAACACGCTGTCTATTCCATTGACTTCCATTCATATGCATACGAATGCGTGAGACAGGAAATCCAAGCTCATGCAAATTTTGCTGCATTTCCAAGTTCAAGTTTGGTGGACTCTGCCCTATCACATGAAGACCAATAATATTTATGGCCAATAAAATACTTATATGTCACAGCATGACCTCTTAGCTTAATTCAAAAAACACAACCTTTAAAACTGCAGGATTCCAGTGTTGCAATAAAGTGGAGTAGATTGTATATTTTTACATTCTGGATGTATTATATGTTAAATTATGTTTTTTAAAAAGACGTGTGATGTAATATTATGACAGTTTCAGTGTCTGTAGAAATTTTGCACTCTCAAAGTCTGTGTGACTGCAGCTCAACACACTTTCTCCTTCACTGACTATTCTATTCTCAAGTTTCAATCCAGAATTTATGGTAATGATTCTTGATGTGGAAGAGTTCCCGTCAACGCAATGATAATAACTAAAATTGCAGACTTAACCCATAATGATGGATAGGATCAGGATCACAATGATCCAGATAATTAAAAAATATTCTTAAATGAGCTTTATTGAAATGTGTCTTCAAATGTTAATTCATCCAGTAATTCATCACTCACTCATTCACGTTGTTAGAACAGGTTGGGGAACTATTTTTCCCTGACTGATGTTAACTCTATTTCTCTCCTTTGTCCTGGACCCATTGTTTCTCTCCAACAATAACAGCTTTAATAATGGGAGTGAAGGTTAAGACACTCAGATGAATATTTGAAGCGACTCAGATTTCAACTTCACCAGTAGAACTCACCACCACATGCATCCAGGGGGCTAATGTCTGAGTGAATGGGACTTTTCCAGTGGTGAAGAAAGAGCAATTTTGGTTTTGGAGTGATTAACAAAAACAGATGTTGAAGAAAAATATACTCACAAATGTATGCCAGGGCAATTAGTTATAGAGCCGAAATGGTTTCCTCTCTCTCTCTCTTGTGTTTTTCCCCCCCAAAGAAACTGCTCACAGGTATCACACTGCTGAATACACAGAGCCACACATGTACACACACTGAGAAATATAAAAGGAAAAGGTCTTTAAAGAGAGTATGAATCCTTCTAGTTTTATTACAGTAAAACTATTCCACAGATTCATGTGGAAAATCCTTTGTACTGTATAATGTGTTTCCCTAGAGAAACATGAGCATTTCTGTGGGGAAACAAAACTGTGAACTCCAAGGATGGACTGTGAATCTCATCTCATTGTTCAGCAGATGTTCTCCATGGGTACCACCACAATGGAAATGTGAAATAATGCATGATTTTTCACAAGTTTTCCATGTATGCTGGTGCAGCAAATCTAACCTCATGTTTTGACTCAGAGTAAGGGTATGTTTACACGACAACGATGTACTAAGAACAGATGACAAAAAATGCTGTATTTTGCACACAACAGATATTACACATAATAAGCATGTGTGGACATGTAATACGCGCATGACATCATCGTTTACACAATTTTGTTGTTTACATGGAGACGGTAATGGCATCGTTTTCAAAATCTTGCACTTTGAAACCCCTTTTCAAAAGCTTGCGTTTTTAGGCCCCAAAACGCCGCTGTCTTGTAAATGAATGGTCAAAACGCATAAAAAGTTTTCAGTTTTTTAAATTTAAAAAAAAGCGGTGTTGTGTAAACATACCCTGAATAAAATAAGATGTTCCAGTCATATAGGTCCAGTAGCCTTCAAGTTATTAGTGGACAAAAGCTATCTTACACACCCTGAAGGTTTGAAAATGTCAAAATGACCCACTCCTGAAACTTGCCAAGATGACAACCTCTTCAATCTCCTCAATCAGATGCTCCATTTTAGAGTCCACAGCTCATCATAGGCTCTCTGTCATCATCTGAGACATGGTTAACATTGGACAGGGACAATGAAAATAAGGAGTCACTTTGTTCTATCTTGAGACAATAAAAGCGCTGAGACAGGTTTAACGGGTCAGCTCTTAAACATGATGGATGATGTGTCCATGCATAGCGAGCTTTTCATTTGTCCAATGATGTTTTTTATTCATACAGGATACGCTGTCCACACCATCTTGCTGAGATTTTCTCATAGCATTTTACAGCTAATTGACTAGTGACGCAGCAGCCACATGGGGATTTTACAAGTAGCTCAGTGTTCTTTAACAGAGACTCTGAAGGTCATAAGGCTATAAAGTTTGTGAGACGGCGTTGAGTGTGGATGTGTTTGCTGCTAACAGGCTTAAAAGGTTAAACCCCTTAGCAGACGAGTAGCAGAAGAGCTGTTGTCAGAATATATTATGGTGTAGCTTCATCTGTGTTTAACATCATTGTGATGTCACAACAGACTCCACTAACTCTGTGGAGCGATTTGGTACAGTTGGAATGGAGCTCTGTAATGGTGGAAAATCTAAATTAGGCTGATATTCAGTGGCTCAAATTCAAACAGGTTCTGCAATGGTAGCAAAACAGGGACATTAATAGTTTCATAATAGTGTGCACTGCTAAATGGCTGTAATGAGATCATTGCCCATAGTGACAGCTTAAATGAGCAGAGCTGTCTGTGAATAAGCTACGCACACTCCTGTCTTTTCCCTCCCGATGTGTGAAATGTTGACTCGGTCATTGCAGGCTCCATATATCAGCTGCAATGCGTGTGTGACTGGTTGTTCATAGTAGCAGCAGATCTCTGGAGGTGACAGCTATGTGTCTATGTGTGTGTGTATGTGTTACAACTGTTAAAAATCCAATATACATTTATTTACACATTATTTATTTTATTTGCATGCAAAGACAGGCCTTGGGAGGCATTTAACTGTTCAAGAGGGAGATGACCTGTGGGAAGAAGCTGCTCCTCTGCCTAGATGTTCAAGTGCTCAGTGTTCTGAGTCACCGACAGGACGACATCTGTTCAAAGAGGTTGTCCACTATCATCTCCACTTTTTTGAGTGTGTTAAGCTTTAGGTTATTTTGACTGCACCAGAAAGTCATCTGCTCAACCTCCCTTCTGTATGCAGACTCATCACTATTCTGGATGAGACGATCACTGTGCTGTTGTCTACAAACTTGTGGACTGTGGAGCACAGGTGCTGATTGTGTAGGTGTTGGATGTGGATTTCCCCACCCTCATTAGCTGCTGGTGATCCACTGACAGATGAAGATAGGCAAAATAAGCATGGTTAATTTGGACAGGAGGAGGTTCGGAAGGTTGGTGTTGAAGTCCAAACAGAAGTTCAAAATCAAGAACAAGATCCTTGCATAAAACACTGGTTTGTCCATATGTTGCAGTAAGTCGTGTGTTGACTGCATCTTTCACTGACCTGTTTGCTTGATAAGCAAACTGAAAGGGGTTTGGCAAGGGTCTAGCGATGTCCTTCACATCGGCCAACACCAGTCTCTCAAAATGAAGTTTTATGTAACAAAGTTCGGGAGGAGCACGTTCAGGTAATCAACCAATCAGCACAAGAGCAAGCCGATATAAATATAGCCTTCCCTCACCTCTGTCCCATGACAGTTTCACAGCATCCCTCCACCACCCCATCGCCTTACTCTTGCCTGGTTTTCTTTCCCAGTCAAGGAGGGGGAGTACTCTGGATTCGGGCCAAATATTTAGAACTTGGAGCTCTCCCCCAGACAGCACTCCAAAGAAGCATAATTTACTATATCTGATTTCAATGTTAGTGTGAATGACTTTATGACCACAGATATTAAAGCAACAGTTTCATAGTCGTTTAGTCCAGGAAGGGACTTTGCACAGCTCCAGAGATCTGTTGAAGGTCTAGGGGAAGATGGGTGACAGCTGGTCTGCACAGACTTTCAGACAGGTGGGTGAGACATTGTCTGGGCCTGGTTTCTTTCTGATCTACTGGAAGAGTACATCCTCTACACATATCCCAGGTTGAATAGTAAGAGGGGGGTTGGCAGGAGGTGTTGTGCGGAGAGTAGGTCGGAGTGGGGTGTGAGACAGCCCTTATCAAAACGACAAT
Organism: Siphateles boraxobius; assembly: GCF_051911475.1. NCBI lineage: Eukaryota > Metazoa > Chordata > Actinopteri > Cypriniformes > Leuciscidae > Siphateles > Siphateles boraxobius. The sequence continues at coordinate 1,018,998 of NW_027508721.1, read as the reverse complement.
AGAACTCATTAGCTGTGTTTCCACTATTGGGCCAAAAGAAAGCGTGCAAGTGTGTGCCAGGGCCAGTCAAGTTTCCACGGTCACTTCCAGGGCTTAATCAGGCCTCATCTGGGCTTCATTGGTGTCCACAGCAAGGGGTTTTTGGCCCACCGAATACCTTGGTCGAAAGCGGGCCAACTGGGGCTTGATGAGTGGTCATGAACAAAGGTGAAGTTTACCAGGAGAATCTGGAGGCAGTTAACACCGCTGCTCATTTACCATGTTATTATATCTGACCAGCTTACTTCAACGTTTAAGACATTTTAAAACATTTTCAGCTTAAAACACACTTTCAGACAATAGTGAGTGTTTGAAATAACTTACTTGCGATCCGATGAGGATTCTGATCACCGTATGAGGCAGAAATATAATTAAATGCAATGCTAAAGCCTACTTATGCTGACTATTCCGATAATAAATACACATTTGTTTATGGAAAATACCAGTCTGCTTGAAGAACGTGGACAAATCATATAACTTAGTTCTGTCAATAGATTAAAAATACTAACTAGATGAATCACACATTTTTCTGTGATTAATCGTGATAAAGTTTTTAATATATTTTATAATGTAATTATTTCACAGTTAATCTCCAAATTAGTGTAGAAACAACATAAAGACAGGATATTTTAAATACTTGTTTAATGGCACCTTTTTGTGATTGAAGGCCAGTATCACTGATACTAATACAGCTACTTATGTCTCGATGAAAATGTTTTTTTTTCACCCAATTTTAAACATTAATTATAGCCATTCAACATTACAGTACTGAAATCTATTATTTTTTTTACATTTATTAGGCCTCAAAAATATAACAACTTTGAATTTAAGTGAACTTAAAACGATCCTCACATAAACCCATAATGAATGTCATAATTACCTGTGCCCCTTCCTACCTTTCTAACATACAGAAATATACAGAAATTGAATAAAGTTATCAAACAGTCTGCACTGCATAAATTATAAATTAAATATAGACTAATCCTTATTAAAGCTACAAAAGTTCTTTAGTCAAATGCAGTGAGTCATTTTCTCTGTTACCTTTGTTCTTTGATTAACTTTACTGACAGATAGAATTAGTGGCTACTGTCACTTTAAGACCAGCTGCTGCTGACAGAGACGTGGATCTCACACGCGTCTCACTCTCTCACAACTCTTTATTTAACTAATTTAAGACTGCTCTTATTAGGATATTCGACAAAAGTGACATTTTAGCATAATTGTGTGTGTTATTGTTCGTTCAAGGGCGAAAGAAATCGATACTGGGGCGTGTCTTTCTGTGCATTCTGTGTGTGTCACATAAACAGGACATTTATAGACAGCGTGTTCTCTTTTGTCTTGTCGCGTTAAACTGGAAAAAAACATGTTAACGTTAACAGCACTAATATAATTATAATCGTGTATTTTTTGGTTTCATGTTTTATTGCGTAATTTCGCATAATACCCTAACCCTAAAATAGGCTATTTCAAAAGCCAATCTTGAATGGATGGAGTGAGTGATATGACACTGGTTGGGGGCCAGCATGTCTCAGAACTCATTTGACACTTATGCATGTTCACGAATACATCGTTGAAAAACTAAATATAAAGGTCTTGATTAAAGCATTCATCTGCATTAGGGTCCAATTCCACAGAATGCTTCTTTGTTTCCTTGTTTTTCTATGTTATCGCACTAGATAGACATGTTAAACGTCTCAAATTACATTTGAGTATCATAAGGTAAGCTTTTTACAACCGGTGAATCTCCAGTTGTCACTGGTGATTTGATGTTTGTACCTTTCTGGATCCGCCATCAAATTAATAAGTTTAATTATATCAAGTAACTGGTACAGGGAAACGCTGACTGGAACAATCTGATATTCCTATCTGATATTACTACCACCAGCAGTCCAATATATGTATACCTACCCGAGCAATTTAACAGATGACGATGCCGAAGCGCAACAGACACTTGCCCCCATCGGGGCCTGCACTGTCAATCGCCTCAATTAATATCGAAGGTTTCTCCAGACGTAAGGCAAACAAAATTGCAACAGCGGTCAGACGCTTCGACATAGTGTGCATCCAGGAAACCCAAATCGACTCTGCACAACACCGACCATCCATCCCTGGAATGAAGCTGGTCAGCTGTATTCAGCAGACCAAACCTTGCGATTGAAGAGGTCTGCACCCACGTCACCGAAGGGCAAATGGAAACCATCACAGTTGTCCTCCCTAACATCTCTGTCACATCAGTGTATAAACCGCCCCAAAGTCAGTTCCTCCACTCTGAACCGCCAGACAGTTGCAAGAGGAAATACCACATCAGCATCGGGGACTTCAATGCCCATAGCACACTGTGGGGTTATGAAGTGAACAATCAAGACGGACATGAAGTCGAAACCTGGCTTGAGTCGAAACACCTGACCCTGATCCACAACGCTAAACTGCCAAAATCTTTTCACAGCGCCAGATGGAAACGAGGATATAACCCAGATCTCGTTTGTGTGAGGAGTGAACTAACATCGGGAGTTGTGAAAGAGGTCCTGGATCCTATCCCCCATACACAACACCGGCCAATCACCATAACCATCCGATCCGTTCTCCAAGCAACAAACGTCCCCTTCCGCAGAAGTTTCAATCTGCGGAGGTCAGACTGGCTGCCGTTCCAACAGGAGATTGAAAAATCTCCAGCATTCCATCACACCCCAACAACTACAACATGTATAGACGTGTTGAAAAGGTCAGCCAGGCGACATATACCAAGAGGATGCCAGACCGAGTACATCTGTCTCGGAAACATCTAGTGACCTATTGAAAGCCTACCACAAGGCATACCACGAGGACCCCTTTTCCCCCACCACCATGGAACTCTGAGAGATCCTGCTGAACAAAGTCAGGGAAGATCGAAGGCAAGCCAGGAAGGAGCTGTTAGAAAATACCAATATGAACAACAACAGTAGGAAGGCATGGACCACAGTGAAGACCATACCACACCGCCCACGCTCACAACAGTCACAGCAAACTCAGTTGCAGCACAGGTGGTGACAAAAACGGTCGTAGCCAAAACCAGCGCAGACCCACAGGAGAATACTGCCGGACAGTGGTACTGGACCACCCGCAACCAGCAAGAGCACGCACCAAGCCTTTCGATCCACAAGAACTTGAAGCTGCAATGAGCACGCCGAAACCTGGGAAAGCAGCAGGAATTGATGATGTACTGGTGGAAATGATACAGCACCTGGGACCTAAAGCAAAGATCTGGCTCCTAGAAATGCTGAACTCATGTACGGCAGACAAAATAATCCCACTGGTATAGAGAAGTTCCCGAGACATTCTCAAACTTGGAAAGGATCCATCACTTTATTTATGCGGACTATCTCTGCATCACCACCCAACAGTAGAACTTCCAGAAGATTGAGCCTGTCCTGGGAAGTGCCCTCCAAAAGATGACAACCTACTACAATAACAACCACCTGAAACCCAACCCATCAAAAACCCAACTATGCAGCTTCCATATTAAAAATCGAGATGCGAAGAAAAAAGAACTAAGCGTCTTATGGGATGGCTACAGACTCTCCAACCACCCTCACCCCGTGTACCTGGGAGTCACACTCAACAGGACCGTCTTTCAAAACTCACCTCCAGAACACCAAAGCCAAGATCAACACTCGCAATAACATCCTGCACAAACTGGTAAACTCAAAATGGGGCGCCGATCCACCAATCATCCACGCAACTGCCCTAGCCCTGTGCTTGGGTTGAATGGAACCAGCTAAACACACAAGCCCAGGACTGGATGGAGAGAGGAATCCCCCCGACTGAATGTCTCGACATCAGGCACAGCATGGCTAACCTGGAAGACCCTCAACAGACTACGAGTGGAACAGGGGAGGTGCAAAGCACTTTTGAAAACATGGAACAACCCGACAAATGACACATGTAGCTGCGGAGCAGTACAGACAATGTCCCATCTACTGGAGTGTGAAAACGCCCCCCAGTGCAGCCCCCAGGACTTGGCTGAACTGACCCCATCAGCTGTGACCTGCACTAGATATTGGCAGAACAACATCTGAAATTACAATGGTCTCGACGACGATTATATCAAGTGCTATGAGAAAAGGCTATAAATCTCCACCTCCAACATCCTCACACGCAAGATAGCCTACAAGCCGAGACACCTTCTTTATGTGTACAGATGTGACATAATGACCCAAATACATGCAAATACATGCAGGTATACTATCATTGTATTGCTCTGGGCTTTTTTTAAGAATTTGTCATTTTATTGGAAGTACTATGATCCTTAATCATACAAAAAATACATAAATTAAGTTTTGGTAACACTTTACAATAACAGTACATGAATAATCATGTACTAATACCTGAATTAATAATTACTTTACTATGAACTAATGATGAGTTAAGACATGGACTAATGAAGAACTAACCTTAACTAGGACATGAGTCATATGAATTACTGCATGAATATACCATTTTAACTACACGTTAGTACATGCTTGTTAATTAATGTATTAATTAACACTTTCGGGTAAACTAAATCAAACATGCTCTAGATTAGAAGAAAGATGTATTAAAAGGGCACAATGTATAATTGTTCATAAATTTGCCACCAGTAACTGTCACAAACATCTTTGAATGACACTAGATGTCTTGCAATAACCTTACTCATTGAACACACAATGATGCATTCATCATTAAAAACAATTTAATCTAATTCTGTTTTAAGTGATTCCACTGTTGCCATCAAGAGTGAAATACCTACACTAACATATCCATTAAACAGATGCAATTTTCAAAATTAAAATCAGTGTTAGCACAGATGATGGTTATTTCTGTGGTTATTTTGTGGATTGGTTTACTGTCTTTATATCATAATGCAGTCAGATGTTAGTCTTGCTTTCTTGCTCTTCTTTGGGGCCACTATTGCCCCTTCAAAATGTGTCCACTTTCCTCCTACTGTTCAGTTCCCTCTCCATCCAAATTCAGCTGCTCTTCCACTTTTTTACAAACCACCGAAAAGGACCAAATGATATCTGATTTAGAAGAGCTGAATATGTATAGAACATGTGTAATTTAAACTTTTTAACGATGTACTCTTGGAGGGCCAAGACAAGAATTCACAAGTCATGAATTCATGTTACTCTATAAGTAATTAATGATGAGTTAGTAATACTGTGCCCCCCCCCCCCTTTCCCCAAGTAAAGTCATGACATTTTGATACATTAACAATTCATGAATTCATGTTACTTTATAAGTAATTAATGATGAGTTAGTAACGATGTGCCCCCTCAAGTAAAGTCATGACACAGTCATTAACCCTCTGGGGACCAAAAACGCGCCCCCGCGTTTTGCTCGTTTTTTTTTTTTTTTGCAAAATAAACTCAAAATGCTCTGTTAATTTTGATCTTTCATTTTCGTGTTATACATCAATCGATCCTGTTCAATTTCTATTTTTTTTCTGTATACTCACAATAAAAATAAAGTGTTTTGCCTTTTGCCAAATAAAGAAAAATGAACATGATGCGAGTTCTGCACTCTCTCTGTCAGTGAACTCCAATTTGAAACGCGTTTGGAAATTATCTGTAACTCCACGAAAATTCAGTCAAACAGGCAAACATACCCACGGGCATAAAGCTTGAGATCGCATCTTTTAAATGAAGTAATTTATATTATAAACAAATATTCTCAGCTTCTGTAATCTGTATGAAAATAGAGCGATCCAGTCGAGCTGATTACGAACTCATTTACTTTAATTCGTTCACGCCTACTCACGGAGCGCGCTATTCACAAGATACTGTGTTAAGCCATCTATGCAAAACAGGTAAACGCCCCCAAGCAAATGCATTAAAGGCTTCAAGTTTCATCATTCAGTCACCTGTGCTTTGGGAAGATGGCACGATACACCAGTGTGGAAGCTCTTCAGCTCGTCCTGAATTCTAGCGACGAAGAATCCACATTTTCATCAGAAGAAGAGCGCGACTACTCTGATGATGACCGTTTGTATTTTGAAGAGCGACTTGATCCAGCCGTGGATAGAATTCCGTAGTAATTCCGGAGTAAGTTTTAGTCTTACTTCCATTAGTTGACAAGCTATTCAATATAAACATGTAGCTTACATATTATACTGGGTGGACTATTTTCCACTTGCCATCCAGAGTATTGACATTTGATATATTCAACACGATCTAATGAAAGTGCATAGCTATACCATGAATTTAATATCTCGTACCATTTCAACGTCAAAAATGTTTTTTTTGTTTTTGTTTTTAGTTCATATGCTATGCACTGTAAACCCCTTGGTTAGGACATTTGTATGTGTAAATGATATGTTTAGATCATTATGTATGAAATTTAGAATTTAGAAGTTATTTTAGAAAATAGGCCTAGTAGGTGTTTAGATTATATTTTGACTAGTTTAAATGCTGCCTCATTATCATTAACGATGAATTCTCGCAAATATCAGTTGTAAATGTGTGTAAATGTGCTGAAATGTGTAAATATACCCAGTTAATGAATTGCGCAAATGTGTTTTGTTTGCGGTGTGCCTCTCCGGTAATGGCCCATCGACACGCATATAGGCTTATTACACTATATGATTATTGGACTAAAATTATTTACATCAGTTATTCATTATAGACCAATGCTACTATGGTTATATTTATGTAATAATATTCTTCAACTTTTTTAAAAGCAATGCAGCTTCATCGCTACATCCGCCTGCAACTCGGAGTGCGCTTAGCAACACAGTCAGAAATCAGAAAGAGTAAGTACATATTTACCTACAATTTTACAGTTTTTAGTTCAATTTTGTTTATACTTAGTGTAAATAGAATATGAGCCTGTATGACTTTATTATTTATTTTTGGAGATTGGTTGATGATGTTACAAATGTTTTGTGTTATCAGCATTGCTAAATGCCCATCAGTTATGCATGTGCTGTAATAGTACTCTGTAAAATATATGATAATAATAGTTTTTAACTTTTTTTTAAAAGGAATGTAGCTTGTTCACTCTCGCCTTCCACTTCAACAAGGACACGCAGCAACAAAAATCAAAAAGAGTAAGTACATATTTACCTACTATTTTATAGATGTTAGTTACATTTTGTTTATATACTTAGTGATGATACAAATGTATAAACAGGGCATAGGCATTTACTGTGAGATACCTGCCTTTACTTTTGTTTATTTATTGCTCACAATTGCTTTGTTTATAGCCGACTGATTATTTATTTATTTTACACACATTTGATTAGCTTAGAGCAAATTTAGAACATTTAGTTTCTCCACATAGAGGAATTACAATAAAACATATTTGAAAACAAAACCTTTGAATCTCCTCTCATTCTTTGTTCAGGCTGCCTCACTTGATGGGCCATTAGCCATTGGGGGAGTGTCTGTCACACCCCTGGTCTGAATATCATTAATATTAATAGGTCATTACCACTCCCACACATAAACCTCTTCTGACAGAAAAACTGTCATACAATTTATAAATTAATGTTTTGTTTTATGTGAACAATTAGGCAGGATGATTTTCACATCATTTTTCAAGCCAGAACTCGAAGCGACAACATCCATTAGTCTTGTGGACACATATTTAGTATGTGTTTTGTGGTCTTATTTCAGCAACTTACATTTTTGTTTTTTTCAATAACCACGCATAAACATTATTCTTTTAAAAATACAAACCTCTGGCGTCCCAGAGTCACCCCCCTCCGTCCCCCACTCAACTCAGCCCAGCTTACTGACCTCTACTTCCCTCTTGCTGCTGAGACCTAACCACAATCTCACAATCTCTCCGCAACCCAACCATACGCGCCAACCCGTTTGACTAAGGCTGTCGAGCCCCACTGGTGCGTTAATATGCAGTTTCAGTGGCAACGGTTCCGTATGGCATACCACCTACCGCAAAACACAATATCTGCCCAACCACCCGTCATTCACGCAATATACACAGGAACGTAATGACTGTAAATACTATACAACCTCTACAAATAAACCAACAGTGCTGCTGAGACCTAACCACAATCTCACAATCTCTCCGCAACCCAACCATACGCGCCAACCCGTTTGACTAAGGCTGTCGAGCCCCACTGGTGCGTTAATATGCAGTTTCAGTGGCAACGGTTCCGTATGGCATAATACCAACTGCAAATCACAATATCTGCCCAACCACCCGTCATTCAGGCAATATACAGAGGAACGTAATGACTGTAAATACTATACAACCTCTACAAATAAACCAACAGTGCTGCTGAGACCTAACCACAATCTCACAATCTCTCCGCAACCCAACCATACGCGCCAACCCGTTTGACTAAGGCTGTCGAGCCCCACTAGTGCGTTGATAAGCAGTTTCAGTGGCAACGGTTCCGTATGGCATACCACCTACCGCAAAACACAATATCTGCCCAACATCCCGTCATTCACGCAATATACACAGGAACGTAATGACTGTAAATACTATACAACCTATACAAATAAACCAACACCCTTCAAGTTTTCAAGAATTCTACGAAACCGTAGCATGGCGGCCTGTACTCAGCCAGCTAGAATCTTTCCGTCTCAACCACAGCCAGTTGCTGCTCCTTTCTGCTGCTTCAGATAAGTTCTTTACTGTGCGACGCAACTCTTGACCACTGAATCCGATGTCTCTGAGGAACCGGGTTGTAGAGTGTGCCACAAAACCTCGACAACCCACTTCCACTGGATAAACCTGGACTCTCCATCCTCCATCCTCTCCGTTCTGCTTCAGTGGCCAGATGAGCATACCGCAATTTCTTCCTCTCATATGCCTCATCTACCGCATCCTCCCATGGCACTGTTAACTCTATCAGTTGAACAATGCGTGCTGATCCAGACCACAAAACAATATCTGGTCGTAGGTTAGTGGTGGCAATCTCAGGTGGAAAAATAAGCCGTTGATCAAGATCAGCCAGCATCTTCCAGTCCCTAGCAGCTTCCAGTTGTCCTGGGCGAGAATTGGTGTTAGCACCTTTTCTTGGTGGTTGCTCGCCTGGGCGGAGGAATATTGTCTTCTGCGTGTAATGTTTTGCTAGAACAGGCGGCAACTTATTGGTCATACTACGCTTGCCTTCCAATGCTAAAGCCAAACATCGCAATACTTGGTCATGGCGCCAAGTAAACCGACCTTGGCTAAGAGCCAACATCCTTACATCCTGTCAAAATGAGCCTTAATGTGGCAGGTGATGAACACAAAGGACAAGAGGGATGCTCTCCTACCCAGAGGTTTAGGTTCTGCGGTGATGGGAGAACATCATATGTTGACCTAATAAGGAAACTGATCCTACTCTTTTCCATTGAACAAAGGTCTTGCCAGCCCATTTTTCGTTGTTCCACACTCTCCCATCTCATACACTCTCCCTGCTTGGCCTGGGAAATGGCCTTTATACATCTCATCCTCTCCTCCTGCTTTCGCACCTCGTTGACTACCAGCTTCCTCCTTTGAGCTGGGCCTGTCTTGTGCCATTTAGGAGGAGCTAAACTGAGCCCAAAACCCCCTCTTCCATGCTGTACCTGTCCCACGATATCCCCAATTTGAAGGTCAGCCTTTGCCTCTACTACAGATTTCTTTGCTGACCACTTTCTACCAGTTTTTACCACAGGGGCTGCCTCCCTTACACATTTGTCGCATGACTCTGCTAAAGTCATTTCCAGTCTGACCTTGGCACACTTAAACTCCTCGGTTAAAGCAGAGACTGGGAGCTGCAATACTCCTTTACTATAAAGTCCCACTCTGCTGAGGCAGCGTGGAACTCCCAACCATTTCCTGATGTATGAACTTATTAACGCTTCCAGCTTATCCACTGTTGTCAAAGAAACCTCGTACACAGTCAGTGGCCACAGCAACCTTGGCAGTAGACCAAACTGAAAGCACCAGAGTTTTAGTTTGCCTGGTAGAGCACAGCTGTTTATGCTCTTCAACCCTTCCACTGCTTGTCGTCTAACTTCTCCCACTCGAACTGTGTCCTTTAGATCCCCGGCGTACCATCTCCCTAGACTCTTCACTGGCTTCTGAGAAACTGTTGGTATTGCCTCACCATTAATGAAGAATATTTTATCTACTACTTTGCCTTTAACTATTGAGATGCTCCTTGATTTAGAGGGCTTAAATTGCATTCGTGCCCATTCAATATTATCTGTTAACTTCCCCAATAACCGATTAGTGCAGGCTACCGTTGTAGTCATGGTTGTCATGTCATCCATGTATGCTCTGATTGGTGGTAGTCGCATCCCAGAAGCCAAGCGCTCTCCTCCTACTACCCATTTTGATGCCCTAATGATTACTTCCATTGCCATGGTAAAAGCCAGTGGAGAAATGGTGCAGCCTGCCATTATTCCAACCTCTAAGCATTGCCATGTAGTGCTGAATTCTGGAGTTGAGAAACTAAATTGCAAATCTCCAAAATAGGCTTTCACTAAATTTGTTATCGACATCGGTACCCTGAAAAAATCAAATGATGCCCAAAGAAGCTCATGTGGCACTGAACCATATGCATTAGCCAAATCCAGGAATGTCACGTGGAGCTCCTTCCTCTCCTTTTTAGCTGATTGTATTCGTTGCCAGATAACACTGATATGTTCTAAGCATCCTGAGAATCCTGGAATGCCCGCTTTTTGAACTGAAGTGTCAATGAAGCCATTCTTTAATAGGTAGGTTGACAATCTCTGAGCAATAATGCTGAAGAAAATTTTGCCTTCGACGTTTAATAGTGAAATAGGGCGAAACTGACTGATGCTTGTAGCATCTTTTTCTTTGGGTATAAAGCCATTAGTTGACGTTAGTGTATGGTTAGTTGATAATGAATTAATTGTGATGTGCCTCCTCAAGTAAAGTCATGGCACAATGGTGCACTTACAAATCATTAACTAAAATATGAATAAACATATACAATAAGAATGCCATCCTTATTCCTTTACACCCATGGTACAAAAAAAAAACAAAGATAAAAATTATGTGTAGTTCTTTTTTTATTTATTTATACAATTAAACATATGTGGACTTAAAAGAAAGTCCAAACATACCTGTAAAGACACACATAAGACATGTTTACATGTAAAATTGGGAATAAGCTATAAGCTAATGCTAATTGAAACATATATATTTAAACAACAAAAACAAAGTTAATTATTGTACATAACCTCCTGAAACCTCCCAAATACAACATATATGCAAACATGTCTTTAATTAGTATTTCTGTCTACCAAAGAAGTCAACATTTATGAGATTAAAATGCCAGCATTACCATAGGAACACAACCAATGTACCAAGCAAGCATAGACAGTAAAAAAAATGGACACAGCGACCCCCTTGATTTCAACGGAGAAAACTGAAGCCCGATTATAGCACTCACTTCCTGATGGCTGAGCGTACTGCCCAGGCTCAAACTGAGCGTGACGACAGTCTGACAGTTGTAAATCTTCTAGTAGCTGTGCCAAGTCAAATCTGAATCACCTAATTCCTCAAAAACGTTGTTGAAATATTTTGTCCTGTTGCTTTTATGGACTCTCTATCTATGGACTTCTCCCTTGACTTTATGCCTCTATGTCCCCCCGATTGCCTCATAGACAGTAAAAGATTGCCTGCGAGCTTCTCCTCCTGTCTATACGGTAATGTCTCTATTGTGCGACGTAAAGTCGCGTGGTTATGACGCAATCGTTAGCCTATTTTTACAAAAACGGCTTCTACGGGGCCATAACGTAAGATACAAAGTAATGGAGCCTTTTGTACATTGTCGTGTTTCTTTAGAAATAAATAATGGACAAATGAAGTCTTTGGACGCCTCAGATGTAAAGTTATTCGCTGTCAAAGTGACGCAAAAATTAATGGGAATCAATGGAATGCTAACAGCAGGTGAAGTTCTGCTACAATGGCGGCCCCCGCAAGGCTTCAGTTTCCGGCTGATGGATTACCCCCTTGCAAGGAGGACCGAGTGCACCACTAATGAGTGTCCCACCAGAAACAAACCCTACATACTGTAGTTCCAGGAAGAAAAGTAGCTATTACTAAACATAGGCCTAAATAAACTATAAAAATCAGAAAACGGTTTAGATCAAGTTAAATTTATTAGTGCTAGTTATTAGTTTATTTTCCACATTTGATTAGATGGATCTGTGTAATTAATAGCTAAAAAATCATGTGCCATCAGGTTAAATTATGGCAGAATTAAATTATGTGTTTAATTCAAATTTAGACTGATTGATTTAGTTTACCCCTAAACGTTAATTAATGCATTAACTATCAAACATATACTAACATGTTTAAGGCTGCTGTTATTCATGCATGAATCATTATGACTCCTTTTGTAGTTAAAGGTTGTTCTTTGTTGGTTCATGATTAGTTCATATATTCACTAATAATGAGTTAATGTTGAAGTAACTATTAATTCAGGCATTAGCACATGATTATTCATGCCCAGGTATTGTAAAGTGTTACGAAAGTTTTAATTAGAAGCATATATTACCCGTTATTGTCCAAAGGAGCAGTGTCTTTCAATTTGCAGTCTGGGACTAATTTAGCTCATAATATTTACATTTCATTTGTACAATTATATCCTGATTTAATTTATGTTTTCAAGTCATAGAGAGAAGTGATAAAAAAAGAATGATTATAGTTAAAATCAAATACAAATCTGTTTCCCTTTTTCACAGTCAGTGGATATTTTCTACCAAATGCAAAACACACATTTTGAAGAGCTCTGTTTTCTTTGGCCTTTAATTAGTGTTTTTTCCTAGCAGCATTAGTAAGTGAATGATATTACAGGACATGAGGCGGCTTTGGTGCCCTCTCTAAATAAAACGTCTCAGGTTACGACTGTAACCTAGGTTCCCTGAGAAGGGGGAGAAGATGTGGCATCTGGAGTTGTAACCTGAGACGTTCACTTTCGAAGTGGAACTTCAACGCGGAGTCTGAAATTATGCTATAGGTAACAAATACCCATGCTGAGGGGGTGCTTTTCTCACTAGGCTGTGGTATGCTGACCATGGTAGGAATAAAATAACCTGACACTACAGATCAATCAGTTAGAGTCAAGGCGTGTAAACTTCCAGGTACAAAATTGTGAGCCATATACTGCTTAGTGGAGCCACTCTCTAAAGGCGGGCATACACTGTGCGATGTCTGTGCGATTTCAGCAAGGTTATCTACTCACACTGAACGAGTAGATCGCATGCGATGTAAAGCCAAAGCTCGCTTTTTATGTGCTCACACTATACAGTCCGATCATCGAGCTGCGACTTGACTGCTCACACTATATGTGTGAAATATGTGCTATAAACCCCTGTGCCGGTTGCGCCAATAGACCATGATATTGTGTATCCAGATATATTATCAAAACAAGCATCAGCTATCAATATCAAGAGTATTTAGCATTTCCAATATATGTATTAAATTATTATTAGTATTATTGTATTATTAATAGGGAAGGTCTACATTTATTATTAAATTTATAAGCTATTATAATTCATTTGCCACACAATAATTTTATAGCGCATCCCACATAATGTCATGATGAGGTGGAAGCAAGGAGGAAGCAGGATCCAATTGCAGCACACTTTATTTAATAAACTCAAACTACATAAAGACTCTGGCTAGGGCACAAGACTCAGGAACAGAACCACCAACATCAAGGTACAACAACAAGAACTCACAAAGACTGGACTGAAACACAGGGCTTAAATACAAGGCCAAACAAGCTAAACAAGATAACAAGGGGGCGTGGTATACATGAACACAAACGAGGAGCGGGAAAACTGAACAGGACTGAACCAAAAGCACAAAGACCGGGGGAACACAGACAGACATTACAACATAGCCCCCCCTCTATGGGCGGCTCCCGACGCCCATCAAAACTAGAGACATAGTTCGGGAGGGTGGTGGAGCGGAGGCGGTCCCGGGGGAGGGATGGCGGGCCAGGTCCGTGCAGGGAACGGGACCGGGGTCTTGCGATGGCGGACCTGGGCCATGGAACATGGGCGGAGCTGGACGAACAGACTGCCAGGGCGGAGCAGGCTGTGGGCGTGTCCACGACGGAGCAGGCTGAGGGCGAGGCCACGGCGGAGCAGGGTGAGGGCGTGACCAGGGCGGAGCAGGCTGTGGACCCTCGGGCATCCAGGGCGAAGCTGTCGAACCCTCGGGCGTCCAGGGCGGAGCTGTCGGACCCTCGGGCGTCCAGGGCGGAGCTGTCGGACCCTCGGGCGTCCAGGGCGGAGCTGTCGGACCCTCGGGCGTCCAGGGCGGAGCTGTCGGACCCTCGGGCGTCCTGGGCGGAGCAGACCCTTCGGGCGTCCAGGGCGGAGCTGTCGGACCCTCGGGCGTCCAGGGCGGTGAAGACCCCTCGGGCGGCCACGGCGGTGAAGACCCCTCGGGCGGCCACGGCGGTGAAGACCCTTCGGGCGGCCACGGCGGTGAAGACCCTTCGGGCGGCCACGGCGGTGAAGACCCCTCGGGCGGCCACGGCGGTGAAGACCCTTCGGGCGGCCATGGCGGTGAAGACCTTTCGGGCGGCCACGGCGGTGAAGACCCTTCGGGCGGCCACGGCGGTGAAGACCCTTCGGGCGGCCACGGCGGTGAAGACCCTTCGGGCGGCCATGCTGGAGAGGACCCTTCGGGTGGCCATGGTGGTGGCCTACTGCCCCCCCCCAAAAAAATTCTTGGGGGTAGCTACGGGGTCGTAGCCTGGAGAAGGCACCGGCTCAGGAGAAAGAGGCAGAACCAGCGGCGAAGAGGGCTTTAGGCTGGGCAGGACCAGCGGTGAAGGAAACTCTGGGCTGAACAGGACTGGCGCAGGATCAGCGGGCTCTGGTGCAGGATCAGCGGGCTCTGGCGCAGGATCAGCGGGCTCTGGCGCAGGATCAGCGGGCTCTGGCGCAGGATCAGCGGGCTCTGGCGCAGGATCAACGGGCTCTGGCGCAGGATCAGCGGACACCGGCTCAAGTGTGTGCGTAGCCCACACACACCACATGGCTGTGGCCATAATGGCTAGTGTTGCGGTCACTGAGGGCTCAGGCGGCGCATGCGTGGCGTGATCAGTCTCTGACTGGGAAGACGTGACGAGAACAGTCTCTGGCTGGACGGTCTCTGGCTGGACGGTCTCTGGCTGGACGGTCTCTGGCTGGACGGTCCCTGGCTGGACGGTCTCTGGCTGGACGGTCTCTGGCTGGACGGTCTCTGGCTGGACGGGCTCTGGCTGGACGGGCTCTGGCTGGACGGGCTCTGGCTGGACGGGCTCTGGCTGGACGGGCTCTGGCTGGACGGGCTCTGGCCGGACGGGCTCTGGCCGGACGGGCTCTGGCCGGACGGGCTCTGGCTGGACGGGCTCTGGAACTGGTTTGACGGGACGAGATTCAGGCAGGACGGTGATCCTTGCAGACCGTACGGACCTTAGCGGGGAATCTGCCAAGCTGGACATCAGCCCTGAACGCCCATAGACCGATCCGGTGTCAGACCCGCTGACTGGCGTGACGCGGGGAAACTCAGGCTCTGCAAGTGCCGAACCGCCCAAGGAAAGGGCCAGATCAACAAACCCTTTCAGGGTCCAGCCAGTATGATCCTCCGGCATCACTTGAGCGATGTGCCAATCCAGCCCGCTACAAAACAGGTCCACGAGCTGGGCGTCATTTAGCGCTCCCAGATGACAACACGCCAAAAAGTCCCTCACATACCTCTCCAAGGGCTGGCTATCTTGAGACAGAGATGATAGGAATTTCCTTAAGGCCTGGTTGCTAACAACTGCTGGATCCATTGGCGGTGAGTTCTTCTGTCATGATGAGGTGGAAGCAAGGAGGAAGCAGGATCCAATTGCAGCACACTTTATTTAATAAACTCAAACTACATAAAGACTCTGGCTAGGGCACAAGACTCAGGAACAGAACCACCAACATCAAGGTACAACAACAAGAACTCACAAAGACTGGACTGAAACACAGGGCTTAAATACAAGGCCAAACAAGCTAAACAAGATAACAAGGGGGCGTGGTATACATGAACACAAACGAGGAGCGGGAAAACTGAACAGGACTGAACCAAAAGCACAAAGACCGGGGGAACACAGACAGACATTACAACACATAACCGACATGCTGCGAAGATTAGATAGAAGCTTACTCCTCCTCATTGAAAATTGTCTAAAAACATTTAGGTCGATTACAATGAATTATAGGGCTATAATTAAAATTATTAACAGTCTATGTCCGAACACTGCAATAATCAGTCATCAATGAAAATTAAAAACAGCTTTATTTCAAAAGCAGCTTGTTTAACATGAGCATTTAACAAATTAATAAAAGAGGCACGGTAGCTACATCGCAGGTGGCTTGGAAGACGTGGGTAATATGGTTTATCCATTTTGCAACATGAACTGGAGGTAAGCAACATTTGTAGCTTGTTTGATATCTACAGAACTTAAAGATCTCCCTCTTTTCACTTTCTTTCTTGCTGCATCAAAGATTAAATGGTTAAAATTCTGTTTTCGCGCAGGCGCAGTGAGGAAAAAAACACTGAGTTTAGGGCAATCGGTTCATAGCTCTGCTTCAACTGTGCGATATAGTCTCTATAAAACTTCTGACAATTTCGCCTTACACTTAATTTCTAGCAAGAGACAGTTTTATCTTAAATGCTCTATTGACCTGTGGCTAAGCCACGCCCCCTCCACTCGCTCGCTTTTACCATCTTTACCAAGAGTAAAGTTACCTCTCCGTTAGTTTGGTGCAACAGTATTTACATGAATCATTCAGCACAACACTGCTAACATTTGTTATCTCGGTTATTTACAAATACGTTAATGAAGCTAAGTGACATGATGTACAACGCAGCTAAAAGCTAACGTTAACGTTTTCCAATGTTAGGCTAACGTTACGTTAGAGATGTAAAAGATAACGTTCAAATAAGTTGTTGACTTATCTTAGAACAGATGTAGACATCCTTGTTTAATTTATCCACGTTTAATTGGTGTTGTGGTCTACCATAACTTAATCCAGACACTTATCTCGGTTGAGATATGGTTTGGGAAAGGGTAAAAAATACACACCGTCCCCCAGCCTCTCGGGATACCTAGTGTCGGAGTTGCATGTACTCCATGCACACCGTTTGGCCATTTTAAACTTAAAAGAACAAGAAAAAACATATAAAAACGAATGAAACCTGACTAACTGCAATGCATTTCAATGGACAAGGAAGCAGAGAAAGTCAGAGTGTATGGGATAGCTATGCGCACTGTGATTGGCTCATCGCGTTTGGGGGCATGGCTTAGCCATAGGTCAATTGGAAGCAAAGTCCCGCTCTAACAACCTTCCTCCCTACCTCACAGAGCAGGTAAAAACCTAAGTGACCCAAGAGCAACATAGCTCTACAGTTAGCTAAGTCAGGATCTTGACAAAAGCCCTCAAAGAGTAACCTATACAAAGAGAGTACAACTACAACCTTTGATATACCACTACCTCTCGGAGGGAGAAAAAAGCTCTTGCTTCATCAAAAAAGGATGGAAATAAACGAGGAGCAGAGAGGAAAGGCTCTTGCCATTTCAACTCAACCCCTAAGAAAACTGCAGGGGAGTATAAGCTCTACTTATCTACCCTATAAAGCCATAGGGGAGAGAGCTCAACCCTGTCCAAATTTTTTTGGGGACCCATTCAGAGACCTACAGGCATTAATCGAGCGACTGCTGTCATAACAATCTCGAAGGCGAAGCCTAACTTGCCAGGCCCTCTAAGCATAGATATAGTGGAGTCATGAGTGATACCCACTATAGAGGGGCTTAAACCCCTACTTTAGAACCAAACCGTTGTTAGGGAGGAAACAGTGGGAACTGCATTAATTACAATTCTGTTTATCCTCCTCTTGCCCTAAAAGATACCATTAGAGCAGCACAACAACAGGGAGCATGTTTCCATAATGCTGTCAACCCTTAGTTCTGTCATGACAACTCTCAGAGTGATTTGCATGGAAATAGAGGTTGGCATGTGTTACGTAGCCTACGTTACATGGAGGAACATGCGCTGTTGCTTGTATGTATTGTGTGTGTTTTATATTCCATTGGGTCCACTGCCTGTCATTCTCCATCGAAGATGACGCCGGTTCACGCTGCCAATCACCTGACGCCGGACTCTTAAAATACCCGGATATCCTCTGTTTGCCACTCTTGTTGTGTGTGTGTACCTGATGTTAGAGTTTTTGTGTACTGCGTGTCTGATACTTGGTTAAAACGTTCTTTGTTTGGTTTTTGTGGTTGTAAAGTCTATAGTCGCATTTGTTCTGTTCTATTTTCTAAAGTCGCCACATTGTATATGTCTGGGAAGAAGAGCAGGTAAGTAGGTTGCACAATATACACTGTGCACCACTTAGGACAGCGTTTCTCAAAGTGTGGGGCGTGCCCCACTGGTGGGGAATAGAGACATGACAAGTGGGGCGCGACAAACGGGAGGAAATTTGGTCATTTTTTTGTGCCCAACTCTATTAATTCCTTTATTTATTGACCATACAGTCAAAACAAAACAAACAAACAATGTTTTAAATACACATTTAAATGACACCTTTTCACACATAAGTTTAAAAGTTTTTCAAGGCGACCATAATTTAGATCGTATCACTATATGGTTTTCATGGTGACGCATCATTGCTTGTCACACCGCAGCCACAATAGCGATCCGTTTTTATTAAATTTTTCCTTTTTTATTAAACATTTCACAAATTTGTTAACTATAGCAGGGAATATCTGATATTCCGATTGTCAAATATGTGTGAGTTGATGTTTTTTGTTGTTTAAACACCTTTATAACGATCGTGTTAGTTGAGCTATGTGCCATGGGCAGCGCAATGATAGTTTGTGCCGCAGTTCAGAGTATCAGATCTGTTGGATTTACAACAAGTGAATTCATCCACTTCTCCCAAAATACATGAAAGTAAGTTGCCGGTGAACTGGGAGAAGAATAGAGTAAACTTGGAAGTTACATACACAAGTGTATCTGATATGAATAATACGTGTTGTCTAATTATAATGGAAATTATTATTATTGCCGCTTCCATAGACATAAATGTCTATTTTACGAATTCTAAATGTATTGATTTTTTAGTACTTATGTGAATTTTAATGTCTGAAACCTAAAATAAATATTATGCGGTTGAGCACGTCCATCTCTGGCTCAGAAAAGACGTGTAAGTTAGCTACTACAAAACAGGCTCATTGAAGATATCTAAATCAGAGAATATCATAGGTTCGGCCGGTTGGCGGGTGGATGATTTATTTTTAACAGCAGATTCGGGTGACGTTAGAGCTGATCTGCACATCTCTAGTGCACGAGCCCTAGAGCCCCCTTTAAAGTTCAGGTAACTTACAAGTCAATGCACAGACTTTTCTTTGTTTAATTTGCACACTGAACATTGGTTGAATATCTTAATTTTGAACTTTCAAAGTGCACCAGATTAATTAATTTATCTTTAAAATGTACATCATTTTCTAACGGTGGATCATGTAATGCAAACACAATTGCAATATTATTTGTATTTACTTTTGAACAAAGTCTTATTTAATGCAAAGTGATAATATAATTGCACTTTCATTTTAACAGTTAAACTTAAAGCCTAGTTTATTAACATTTTTTGGGGGCGATTGGGGACAGGTGGGGCTCGGAACCCTTCCCTACCTCCAAAGTGGGGAATGGCAGAAAAAGTTTGAGAAACACTGACTTAGGACGTCCAGCTGTATTAGACACACTAGTTTAGGAGAGAGTGCCACCCCCTGTATGTTTTTGTTATTTGGTTAGTTTAGTTTGGGCGTTGCTACGCCGAAGACTTATTAGTTATTTTATTTGGCACCTGTCATTGTTCCTGTCACCCAACTTGTCTGTGTGTTATTTGTCCCTTTATAATATTGTAAATATTGAGTTATCCCCCTTTTCACCATCGCCACACTGAGCACTGTATTTTTGATCAATAAATATTTTTGGAGTGGAGTTTGCCTATATAATTTTCTTTTGTTGCCAACCTTCATTTTGATATATGCACGCACACACTCACACACTCACACACACACACACACACACACACACACACACACACACACACACACACACACACACACACACACACACACACACACACACACACACACACACACACACACACACACACACACATTATTATACTACCGTATATCCCTAGACCGAATATTTAAATCTGAGGGACGTAACAGCATAGTAATGTATATGGCAATGTTACTGTATTTGGTCTTTGCATAATAGATCTGCTACGCTGCTGCTGCTGCTGCTGCTGCTGCAGAGTAAGTACTGAACCTGCTACTGCCAATACATTCACAGGCGTTGCTGTGAGCATGTAAGACATTCTGCTGCTGCTGAACATGTAACATACTGTACATGAAATAACCCCCAAACAAAGCAGGAGACATGCGAAAAGCGCAAAGCCCTCCCCTCTCAAACATATTCTCCAGATGATTTACAGCCAATGGAAATAAAGCTGCACAGTTGCCAGCCTTTCCCAGCCTCTCTAGATTTGGAGTATACAGCACAGATGTGCAACAGCTGAAAAGAATACTATTGCTATACATTTGTAAAGCAACTTTTTACCCTGCACAGTTGCACAGGGTAATGGGAGTAATAGACAATACAAGTAAATATATGTGCACTGCTGAATGGGAAAACAAGCAGCTGTATAGACAGATATGCATACATCTGCACATATGAAAGAACATAGACAGGACGAGATAGACAAGCAAATCTACCGCCCAAGACTCATTATTGATTTTTTTTTTCTCTTCTTCGAAGAGCCATGAGATCGCATATTTTAATTTCTATGTGTGCCTGGGCTACCGTGCCGAATTGCTTAACTGTAGTGGCCTATGAGTATGTGTGCCTGGGCTACCATGCCGAATAGCTTAGCTCTAGAAACATGCAATATGTGTTCTCATTAACCAAATATATACATTGCAAGCTGATAGAGATAAGAACTGATGAAAACTCTTAGATCCTCTCACCCCCTTGGCTCCTGAAGACAAAAAAGCTGATAATGTATTTTGCAGGCGTCCTCTTATACTAGCGGCCACTCTGCTTGAGACGTCATGGACTGCCATCAGCCAGTGATTGGCGTGTTGGGTACACGCGTTCAGGCACCGGTCATGCCAAGGGCATTCCCCATAGCGTCAACTCAAGCCACATCAAAGTTCCACTACAAAAGGGAACTAAATTGATAAATAAATAAAACAATCATACTCACAAGACCAGGGCTGTTCCCAAATTAAACTCTAGTCAGCTGGACTTATCAAAAACCAACGTTAAAATAATTTTATAACACTTCACTTAACATGCAGTTTAATTTAAAAGTTGGTGTGAGTGATAAACTGCACTGTAACACACACTCTCTTTTTCTGTCACTGGATTGCTAACTCTGTGGTCTGCCACATTGTCTGGAGTCATTTGTGTTTGAGGTTTAGAAGCAGTGATGTGGTGTGTGACTGTGTGTGTGTATGATGTGGTTATTGAACATACTCTTTAAAGTAAACTGCATCAAAACCAATGATAAACAGAATCTGTGCCGCCTTTATGGCTCATATCACCCCAAGATGCTGAAAACAGCGTACATGGCATTTGTTAGCGTAAGTGTGTATGGATGTGTGTGTGTGTGTGTTTGTGTCTGTCTGTCTGTATTTGAAGTTGAAAGACTTAATAACAGTTCACTGCAAGCTCTTCAAAGTTGGAATACCAAGTATGTGTGTGTAAGTCTGTGTACGCTGAGTTTTGTCATGGTTTCACAATCATCCATATATACATCATTGAACACATGGTCTGTGATCGCAATGGGGGTTCTCTGACAGAATGTTGTAATGGTACGTGTGCTCACATGTGCAGATTGACTATGTGCTTCTGAAGACTAAGGGAGTTTAGGTGTGTGTGTGTGCATGTGTGTGTGTGTGTGTGTGTGTGTGTGTGTGTGTGTGTGTGTGTGTGTGTGTGTGTGTGTGTGTGTGTGTGTGTGTGTGTGTGTGTTTATGAAAGAGAGATGAAAACAAAAGGCAAACGACGTTATCAGATTTCAGGAAAAAGCACCTGATTCCTATTCTCCACACATTCCTGCCTTTTGGTTTAGTCTCTGGCAAATCCCTCTCTTCTCCTCCTTTGCTTCTCTCTCTCTCTCTCTCTCTCTCTCTCTCTCTCTCTCTCTCTGTGTCTCTCTCTCTCTCTCTCTCTCTCTCTTTCTCTCTCTCTCCCTGTCTCTCTCACTCACTTTCAGTGGCAGTGGCAGTAATTGATTCAGCTTTGTGATGAAGGGTTGAGAGAGAAAGAGAGAGAGCCCCTCTACTTTTCCTTTGATTTTTAATTCCCCTTTTCTCTTCTCCTCTTTGATTATCGTTTTTATTCTTTGCGCGTTGCTTTTGGTGACAGCCTGAATTGATATTCAAAGCAGATTAAAGGTTTCTTTGCACATGTCTGTGTATGTTTCTATGATTGGTATACATGTGGGTATACATATATTTTTTGCATGCTATGCTCCTCTACAGTATAATGTTATTAATTTTCATACAATAATAAAAAATCTAAACAAAAGGGCACAAAAAACAACAAAGGAGAAAGTAAACAACAGTGCAACTAAATATTAAAAAAAGTCTATTTCAGAAAGACAAACTGATATGCAGTAAGATGCAAACAAACCCAAAACTGATGCATATTACAGTGGTAAATAGAACTGAAATATATACAAATATATTTCTCTATTTCGCTAAAAAGTATTTGGACACTTAATACACACTTAAAATGTAATTTAACTGCACAGATAACAAATTATCACTACATTTGGCAGAAACTTTGATCAAAGTTGAATTACATTGCATTCAAAGTACACATTTATATTTTATTAGTTCTTGTTTTCCCTGGGATCCCTGGGACAATGATCAGACAATTAACAAATGACAAGACACATGGCAGGATCACATGACAAACAGGGGATCACATGACAGACAAGAACAAGGAACAAGATGTGACGTGAACAGTCTCTGGGTCGGCAGACGTGACGTGAACAGTCTCTGGGTTGGCAGATGTGACGTGAACAGTCTCTGGCTCGGCAGACGTGACGTGAACAGTCTCTGGCTCGGCAGACGTGACGTGAACAGTCTCTGGCTCGGCAGACGTGACGTGAACAACCTCTGGGTCTGCAGACGTGACGCGAACAGTCTCTGGCTCGGCAGACGTGACGTGAACAACCTCTGGGTCTGCAGACGTGACGTGAACAGTCTCTGGCTCAGCAGACGTGACGTGAACAGTCTCTGGCTCGCAGACGTGATGTGAGCAGTCTCTGGCTCGGCAGACGTGACGTGAACAGTCTCTTGTGCGGCAGGCACAACGTGAACAGTCTCTTGTGCGGCAAGCACGACGTGAACAATGTCTTGTACGGCAGGCAAGACGTGAACAGTCTCTTGTGCGGCAGGCATGACGTGAACAGTCTCTTGTGTGGCAGGCACGACGTGAACAGTCTCTTGTCGGGCAGGCACGACGTGTACAGTCTCTTGTGCGGCAGCCATGACGTGTACAGTCTCTGTCTCGGTGGCCATGACGTGATGTGTAGGCTCGGCAGGACTGACATGAAGTGCAGGCTCGGCAGGACCGACGTGAAGATCAGGCTGATGAGGCATGACGTGAAGATCAGGCTGAACAGGCATGACTTGAAGATCAGGTTGAACAGGCATGACGTGAAGATACTCAGACTTGGCAGGCATGACGTGAAGAGACTCAGGCTCGGCAGGGCTGATGTGGAGCGCAGGCTCGGCAGAGCTGACGTGGAGTGTAGGCTCGGCAAGGCTGACGTGGAGTGCAGGCTCGGCAGGGCTGACGTGGAGGTACTCCGACTTGGCAGGCATGATGTGAAGATTCTCAGGCTGCGCGGGCGTGACGTGAAGAGCAGAGCTTATCCGAAGGGCAATGTCAATATACTGCTCTAACATCCATTGCGGGGTGTTGCAGGAACAAGACACAAAACCCACACCGTGACACAAACAGTGTGTTTCTTAATGCCTGCATTTTATAATGCTTGGCGATGTACTAACGCTTTATTACCTTTTTTAGAAATGGAGCCTGTCGCAAACTGGTCTCATGTTTCCATAGACTTGAGGTATGAATGGTGACCTAATGCTACTATGTGTTGTTTACCTGCCTATAACCAGTAGGAAAAAAAAAAATTGCACGTGGTTGTGTAGGCAGTGTGGCACTTCTGTTTTGCTGTTCACATTAGTTAGCTTGCATAAACTGCCGGTACACCCATTTCCTTTTCGGAGATAAATTAAAACTAAAACTGTTGCTTTCCTTGATCTGTTGCATGCTGTATTTAGCGTATGCATAGTTTTATATATTTAGGTGTAAAGAGCAATATAGTGCAACATTACATTGCTCAACAAGACAGCGCTAGCTACGTTCGAGACCAGCAAGTGTTTAGGGCCGGGTTTGAACCGTTCTTTCCGGCCCGGAACCCTCTTGTCTGCAGTGGAAAAAGTGCAGTATAAACTGGTTCAGCCTGAAGCGTGAGATCACATATGGCCTCTACCTGCGAGGTTATAAGTGTACAGCTCTGGTGAGCCTTTCTATTTTCCCTGATCTACACACTGAGGTGGCAGTCTCGTGGAGACACCCATATTCTGCTTGGGTGGCGAATACTGCCTCAAGTGGCACTTCTATCCTCCTTCTGCTCTGAGGATCTGCACCATCCTGGAGTGGGGCTTGTAAAAGTTCATGGGTCCCTAACGCTCTGATACTAGTCGCTGGGATGGTGTCACAGGGTAGATACCACTTACTTGCTGATGCTCGGGGCTGAGGCTTTGGAGTTGCCTAGATCTGAGGTCATGTAATGGGTGAACATAAAAAAAGGGCAGGCATTGGTCAGCATGGTGTACAGTAGTTGGTACTGATGCCCCCATAGCGTCAATTGACGCAGGGTGGAGTTCCCTTGAAAGGGAACGTCTAGGTTACGTATGTAACCCTGGTTCCCTGAGAGGGAACGAGACACTGCATCACGTTATCATATTTTGGCATGCCTGCGCATCTTCCTTTAGACAATACGAACCTAATGACATATTTACAGGTGCCTCCTTATACATTTAGGCACACCTTGTGACGTCATCGCACTGCATCAGCCAATGGCACCACAAATTTACAACAGTAAACTGATGCCCCGTTCTATTTCTGACATACTTCAAGTGCTCTCACAACTTCTGACATGAAGAACAAATGGATTTGCAACAGCAGCATCCAGTGTAGACAGCTTCAAACTGTTGCAAAGTGGTGCGAAAAGGAAGGTCTTGTGTTAATTTAAAGTGAAGTGTGATATGTTACTTTATGTCTGTGCATATTCACTGTATATGGTGTACATTCTGTTAATATAGATGAACAGATTATATATTTTTTTGTCTGAAAACTGTGGTTTGAGTTTCTACACAGCAATTCAGTCTTTACAGGCTCTGTTGAGATTTCCAGTCTGGTGTGGGCATGTGTGTGTGTGAGACTGTGTCCTAATGTGTGTGTGCACTGTGAAGACACTGATGATTTGTGATTTTTCTGTCAAGCAGAATTTACCATGCCACACGTCTGTCTGTTAATGTGTGAAAACCAGTAAGACGTCAACATTTACAAACCAAACACATACACACACACACACACACACACACACACACACACACACACACACACACACACACACACACACACACACACACACACACACACACACACACACACACACACACACACACACGGAGGGAGCACTAATTATTACTGTCATTAACAGCTGTTGGATCCTTGAACTCTAAACAAACAACCTAGGGGTGGGAATGGTTGCCAGTGGTTACCATAGCACAAAGTGATATTTCTTTTTTATTCCTCCAGCATTGCTGCCTTATTTATTTTTATTTCCCCCTCTTTTTGGTAAACACCTGCCACAAAAATGAAAGATTTGAAATGACAGAAGAACTTTGAAGATGTATGTATGTGTATTGTCGCAAGGCAGAAGTGATGCACACAGACGGGATTAGTCTTGAGGTGAACAGAAATGTGTGGAACACCTTTAGGCTCTGTCATTTATAGCAAAGGACTGTTTGACCAGCAGCTTCCACATGAGGAACTGGAGCTGTATGTCAGTATCTGTTGAGGTTTATGTCTGTGTTCATATGCTGCACAAGTCAAGTTAGGTCATGTCAAGATTTATTGTCATTTTTCATCACCAAACTAAGTGTACAAAAATGTGAACCCACAAGCAAGACTATACAAGGGAAATGGCAATGGCTTTCCCTTTCCATCCTAGTAAACACAAACAGGGGTTACATTGGGTTTTTGGAGTTAGGGTAATACGACATTACCACCTGTTTACTGTGCATATAACTTTTAATAATTTGCAGGATGTAATGTCTATTAAACATGTTCATATGAGGAGGCGTTCATATTTAAAGAGTTTATAGCACATTCATTATTTGTATGTTGTTTGCATAGCACTGAACCACACATTTTGTAACATACTGACAACATATAAAAAGTGATATGAATATGGACAACTTTCATAACAAATGTTTACAAAACAAAAAAGTGTTTAAGGAATACTTTGAGGTTCATGGAATTTCATAAAATTGACATGCTGATTTTATTCAATTACATTTTCAAATAAATTAACATATTCAAAAAAATAAATTTAAATAAATATATTTAAGACCATCTGTTACGGCTCAGTTTTGTTTGGGTTTCTCTTTCTTTTTATGTGTTGCAACTTGCCAGATAAGGATCCACACCTTTCTTCAATTTCTGAATGTATTTAAGATGCCTGTCCTTTGTGGGAGGAGTGTTCTGATCCCTACCCTGCAGTTGTGCTCAGGAGCTGGACCTTCATATTGTTTTCTCTTAATTGTTTGCTGATTTACTGTTGTACGTCTATTTTCTTTATTATTTAACTCCTAGACTTAAATAAATATATTGTTTAATATATTTTTGGACGCTGAACTCTTTCTTTTGTTACTTCCTTGAGCCGGAATGTAACACCATCATATTTTCTTTCCCAAATAGAGGTGCCCAGAATGCCATTGCAGTTTGTTCTGGCCCAGTTTAACATCTGGTTGCACAGAAAAATTAATACAGTAAAAGGTATGAATTGTAAAAAAATACTGTAGATATAGATACTCCAGGGTGCAAAAACAGGACATGAAAAGATTGAAATGATAGAATAAGGTGATTGATAGATAAGTACCTCCATAAGTTCTGATTGAGACCAGAGAAAAAGTAGTACAAGAAGATAAAACCTAAGGCTTATTTGTTCAGTTGATATCAACTGTCATAAAACCGGGGTGGTGATGGGGCAGTGGATAAGACAAATGCCTTTGGTGTGAGAGACCCGGGTTCGAATTCACTGTGAGACACCAATGTGTCCCTGAGTAAGACACTTAACCCCTAGGTGCTCCAGAGGTGTGCAACCTCTGACATATATAGCAATTGTAAGTTGCTTTGGATAAAAGCGTTTGGATAAATTAATAAATGTAAATGTAACTCAACAATGTCATTTTCAATGAAATCTGGCATCATCCATTACATCAGCTGAGTGAACAGGCTTCTCTGATCTAGTTGTACAGATCTGACCTGGTCTTATAGCGCTTAGAGCTACTATTGCCATACAAAATGAATCAGGGCGTAAATAATGTATGTTAAGGTTAAACACACACACAGTGAAACATGGATTTATGTACCAAATGTGTGTGAATTCTGTTTGGCCTACAGGTGGTCAAAGATCTGGTGCATGTTATGCAATGTCCACTGGTTAGAGATGATGTGAATGTGGTATCTTTAATGTTTGCAACCTAATAATATTTTAATTTGCCAGACACTATATCTAGATCGGCTTTCCTCCCATGAAACAGTTGTTCCCTTTCAAGGGAACTCGAGCTGCGTCAAGCTGTGGGAATGCCTCTGCGTGTGTGCGTCAGGAAGCACGTATGGAATCAGTCCAATGGAGAGACGGAACGTCATTTGCGGGTGACGTCATCGACCAGGAAACTATAAAGCACCCCCAAAACACAAGCGCGACAGCTTCTTTGCCTTCAGTAGGCGCTATATGTGGATCTGTCTCAAGTGTTTTTGTCTGTCACTAAGCTGGAGTTTCACTATTTCAAAAAACTATATATATATATATATATATATATATATATATATATATATATATTATATTGAGAGACAATGGCGAGCGAACAACAATTTAAGAAGTGTGTTCCTCCCTGCTTGCGCTATTTAACGAGCGGGGATACACACAGCTTATGTGTTGTTTGTTTGGGAGTGCAGCATACCCAGTCACCTCTCGAGTGGGCTGATTGTGAGCATTGCGAGCGTTTGCCTCTTAGAACGCTCCGCTCCCGCCCATCACTCTTTGAGGAGAGTGGTTCGGTTCGCGATCCCCGCGGATCGGGTCCCACTTATGACGAGGCTGAGCGGCGACGTCATTCGTGGGCATCGCAGATGGATCTAACAGTGGGGCTTGAGACGGGCTCTGCCCTATCTCAGCCCTTACCTGTTAGATCCAGTGCCTCAGTCTCGGGTTCGGAAGCACGCTCTGCGGTTTCTTCCCCCCGAACTGAGGCCCCAGTACTGCAACTATCCAGTTCTGAGGATCTGGATGTTGTTAGTCTGGATGCGGGAGATGTCGATGATTCGCCATCTCGCTCTCCCGAAAGTGAGGAGCTTATGGAGGTGCTCACTCGTGCTGTTTCTAAATTAAGCATCGAGTGGCCAGCTGTTAGGCAGGAGTCTAGAGAAAAATTTAAATTAGATGAAAGATTTTTGCCTTCCCGTTCTCAACCTCCACGCCGGTGCTTGCCCTTCTTCTCTGATCTCCACACAGAGGTTTCGAGATCGTGGAAAAAGCCTGTCTCTTATCGTGTTTTTAGCCCTTAAACTTCCACATATTCAAACCTTGTGGGGGCTAAATCTCATGGTTATGGGGCGATGCCCAAATCAGAAGAGGCGCTTGCTAGTCATCTTTCTGCTGAAGCTGCATCATCCATTTTAAAGCACCACTTTTACCCTCTAAGCCTCTTAGAAGTACGTCAGCTTTAGTGGGTAAGGCGTATTCGGCGGCCGGTCAAGCCTCGGCGTGCCTGCACACAATGTCCATCTTGCAGGCATACCAGGCTGACTTATTAAAGGATGTGAGTGACACTCAAGAGGTCAGCACTGACGTAGTTCGCGAACTGTGTCAGGCTGCAGATTTATCTCTGCACGCCACCAAGGAGTCGGCCAAGCTAATGGGCCGTACTATGGCAGCCC
This sequence comes from Siphateles boraxobius, assembly GCF_051911475.1. Lineage (NCBI taxonomy): Eukaryota > Metazoa > Chordata > Actinopteri > Cypriniformes > Leuciscidae > Siphateles > Siphateles boraxobius. The sequence continues at coordinate 989,653 of NW_027508721.1, read as the reverse complement.
TGGTGGCCGCAGAGAGGCATCTATGGTTAAATCTCTCTGGTATAAAAGAAAAAGACAAAGCGTTTCTTTTGGACGCTCCGCTCTCTCCTCATGGTCTTTTTAGTGATTCTGTCAATACTGTCATAGATAGATTTCAGGAAGAGAAGAAACAGTCGGCAGCGTTTCAGAAATTTATGCCTCTTAAAATTCATGTCCCCGGTACTGCTGGGCGGGAGCAGTCCAGGCCGTCAGTCAGCTCCTCACATAGAGCGCAACAGAAGCAGAGTGTCGCGTCTCGCGCTCCCCCTTCCAAACAGTGGGACCAGACGCGGCACTCTCAGCCGAAGTCTTCTGGCAAAACTGATCTGAGGACAGTTATTATGGCTAAGAAGGCTTCGGCAAAGAGGAAGTCCTGACGCCACTGGCGTCAGGATGCTGAGGGTGGTCCCTGCCGTGGGAGAGAGGTGTTCACTGCATTACACGGTGCCCGCTCTTCTTCGGTGCCCTCAGGGGCCCGTTCTGCCAACCCCGCCTTCATGCCGAGGCACAGACGGTCCCAGCGAGCGCTTTCCCGAGGGACGCTGGCCCCCTCTGAGGAGGGTCTCAGAGCAGTTAAGCCAGTCGTTCCCTGCCGGTGCGCCGTTACAGGGCGCTGTGTTTGCTGCTCAAGTTACACCAGAGGCCAGTCTCGAGAGACTGGTACCCTTAGTAGTATTTCTGGCAGAGTGGAAAAGCCTTCCAAAAATATCTCAGTGGGTTCTGCACACAGTAAAAAGGGTTATACTATCCAATTCAGGTGTCGTCCACCAAAATTCAGAGGGGTTCTGCCCACAGTGGTGGGCCCCGAGCAGGCTCTGGTAATGGAACAAGAGGTGAAAGCGCTCCTTCAAAAGGGGGCTATAGAACGGGTTCCTCCTCACAGGTGGAGTCAGGTTTTTACAGCCGATATTTCATCGTTCCAAAGAAGGATGGGGGGTTGCGTCCAATTTTAGATCTGCGCCTGTTGAATCGCTCGGTAGGGAAGCTAAAATTCAAGATGCTCACTATCAAGCAGATCGTGTCACAAATCAGATCCGAGGACTGGTTTGTCACGATGGATCTGAAGGACGCGTACTTCCATATTTCCATCCTTCCACAACACAGGAAGTTCCTGAGGTTCGCCTTCGGGGGCGAGGCGTACCAGTACAAGGTTCTTCCATTTGGCCTAGCTTTATCTCCCCGCACTTTCACGAAATGCATGGATGCAGCTTTAGCGCCCCTGAGGTTTCAGGGCATTCGTATCCTCAATTACATCGACGATTGGTTGATTTTAGCTCAGACAGAGCAGATGGCGGTTCAGCATCGAGATGTTGTTCTCGCTCATATGAGAAAGTTGGGGTTGAGGCTGAACGCAAAGAAAAGTGTATTATCTCCTTCTCAGAAGACCACTCTTCTGGGTGTCGTTTGGGATTTGATCTCGATGCGGGCGCGACTTTCTCCGACCCGCATCGCTTCTATTCTTTCAGCTATGAAACAAGTAAAGCTAGGCCAGCTACTCACTGTAAAACAGTTTCAGAGACTGTTGGGTCTGATGGCAGCAGCGTCCAACGTTACACCTTGCGGCCTGTTGTACATGAGACCACTGCAGTGGTGGCTCCGGACCAAGGGATTCTCCCCGAGGGGAAATCCCCTCCGCACGATCAAAGTCACGCGGCGCTGCCTTCGTGCTCTGGTCATGTGGAAAGAAACCTGGTTCCTATCCAAAGGGCCTGTGTTGGTGGCTCTTTGTCGTGGCGTAACGCTAACGACGGATGCTTCCCTCACAGGGTGGGGGGCGGTCATGAATGGTCGTCCAGCCCAAGGTCTGTGGCAGGACCATCATCTATCATGGCATATAAATTGTCTAGAGATGTTGGCGGTGTTCCAAGCTTTGAAACACTTCCTAGCAGACCTCAGGGGTCATCATGTGTTAGTTCAGTCAGACAACATGTCGGTGGTCTCGTATATAATTCATCAGGGGGGCCTGCGGTCGCGTCCACTTTACAAGTTGGCCCGTCAGATCCTCCTGTGGTCCCAGGGGAAGTTACGGTCTCTGAGAGCAATGTATCTTCCTGGGTATTTGAATGTGGTAGCAGACTCCCTGTTGAGGCAGGGGCCGAGGCCGGGGGAATGGAGGCTCCACCCCGAGGTGGTGGAGCTCCTTTGGTTGAGTTTCGGTCGCGCCGAGGTGGACCTATTCGCTTCCAAGGAGACAATGCACTGTCATCTGTGGTTCTCCATCAGTCAGCCAGCCCCTCTGGGGTTGGACGCTCTGGTACAGCCGTGGCCGAGGTCACGTCTGTATGCTTTTCCCCCGGTTGCTCTGCTACCAGGAGTTCTGGAGAGGGTTCGCTGGGACGGGGTCAGCCTACTTCAAGTAGCCCCGTTCTGGCCGGCCCGAGTATGGTTCTTGGACCTAATATCTCTTCTGGACGGCTCTCCCTTGGAGATTCCGATCAGGAGGGATCTACTCTCTCAGGAGGGCGGTACGATATTTCACCCCCGCCCAGAGTTGTGGAAACTGTGGGCTTGGCCTCTGAGGGGGCCCAGCTCATAGAATCTGGTCTCTCAACTGAGGTTGTTGAGACCATCCTTCACTCCAGAGCTCCGTCCACGAGGAAGTTATATGCCCTGAAGTGGAAACTTTTCACTTCTTGGTGTGCAGAACACCGGCAGGACCCAGTTAACGGCCCAGTGGGTGCAGTGCTGGAGTTTCTGCAGGAGCGTTTCTCTGCAGGGTTATCCCCCTCCACACTAAAGGTATATGTGGCGGCACTAGCTGCTTTCCATGTCCCTTTCAGTGGAGTTTCTCTTGGGAGACACCCACTTATAACTCGCTTCCTTCGTGGCACTTTGAGGCTGAGACCTGCAGTTCGTACGAGGGTGCCGACTTGGGATTTGGCCATTGTACTAGAGGGCCTTTCTTTGGCCCCCTTTGAACCTATTGAGGAAGTTTCTGAGAAATTTCTCACGTATAAAACTCTTTTTCTGCTTGCAATCTCCTCACTTAAGAGAATCGGAGATTTGCAGGCCCTGTCGGTGGCACCCTCGTGCCTGGAGTTTTCGCCTGGTATGGTTAAGGCTTTTCTATACCCTAGACCAGGTTATGTCCCTAAGGTCCCTACTAATGCTGTTAGACCTACAGTGCAGGCTTTCTATCCTCCTCGTTTTGTGCCATCAGATCAGGAGAAACTTAACCTTCTCTGCCCGGTTAGGGCGTTAGACGCTTACGTCCACAGAGCTGCCCTGTGGAGGAAATCAGAACAGTTATTTGTGTGCTTTGGGCCCCCCAGGAAAGGGTGTCCCGCGTCTAAACAGAGAATGAGCAAGTGGGCGGTTGAGGCCATCTCACTTGCTTATGAGTCGGCTGGTCAGCCTTCACCCTTGGCTGTACGAGCCCACTCTACTAGGAGTATGGCTGCTTCTAAAGCATTGTTGTCAGGAGTATCGCAAAGTGATGTTTGTGATGCGGCTTGGTGGTCCTCACCGCATACATTTGTTAAGTTCTATGAATTGGACTTAAGTTCCACTCCTGGGGCGCAGGTGCTCTCGTCCTCTGTGCGCTAGTACCCACATGACGGTCATTTGCACCTATGGCGACGTGGGTATTGGCGTTCCCACAGCTTGACGCAGCTCGAGTTCCCTTGAAAGGGAACGTCTCGGTTACGTATGTAACCCTAGTTCCCTGATAGGGAACGAGACGCTGTGTCGTTCTGCCATACTCCCAGCATGCCTGTTAGCGCTTCCTTCAGGCCTATCAGAAGCTGTCGCGCTTGTGTTTTGGGGGTGCTTTATAGTTTCCTGGTCGATGACGTCACCCGCCTATGACGTTCCGTCTCTCCATTGGACTGATTCCATACGTGCTTCATGATGCACACACGCAGAGGCGTTCCCACAGCTTGACGCAGCGTCTCGTTCCCTATCAGGGAACTAGGGTTACATACGTAACCGAGACGTTTGTTTGTTTTTTAATTTGTTTATTTGGAGCACATTATAATTTATGTGTTTTGGGCACGAACAAGGATGTACTAAAATCTAGAGCCATATTTAAGCAAATACTTCCTCCCTACAGTACAACGGGACATTGCTATTGCAGATACTGTATTTTGCTATGTTTATTTCTTAAATGCGCAGAGACATAGAAAAATGCTCACACATCTGGTCCAAAGGAATGCGGCCAGGGTCTGTGTTTCAGTATGTTTGACATTGGTTACTCTTCCATCGACACTGTTTTGTCTTAACTTTGATTGTCTTTCTCTGCCAATTCTGACAAGTCTTTCTCTCATTTCAAAGTGTTTTCTGAGTGTTTCAAGAGTTTCTGGGTGTCACCTTGCTCCAGGGCTGTAGAGGTTAGCAATGGAGTGCTAGCCCAGATCAAAGCCTCCTGGCTGGGTCAGTGCTCTCCCTCGCCCCTCTCCGAGCTGGTGCTGAATTCAGGCTACTGATGTCTGCCGCAATCGACACTGTCAACAACAATCAGGGACAGAGTGATGAACACACACACACACACACACACACACACACACACACACACACACACACACACACACACACACACACACACACACACACACACACACACACATTTTATACCTCTCACAGATGTCATGGATTTCATACTGAAAATATTATGCTTTCTATGCCCTATAAACAACCCTCAGAGAAAGCTGTTGAAATTATTAGATTTGGCATGATTTGCCAGATTTATTAGCCTCACAATTTTTTTTTGTTGTTGAAAAAAACAGAGTTTATATATAACCTGTTTATATATATATATATATATATATATATATATATATATATATATATATATATTAGTTGCATGGGTGGCATTTTTTATCTTGATTATTTGTTTTTCTCTGCTGATGTATTTGCGATAACATAGTTTGTGATCAGATGGCTGTAGTAGATTATTTTGGGTCATTCTCTATTTCTTCTCCACGCACATTCTGATAACAATCTTGAGTGCAATCAAACATACAATCAAACAATCAAACGTACCTTGAGTGAGTGTGTGACCATACAAAAATACTTCTTGTTTAATGTCAAATACCTCCGTTTTAGAGTATGTTGTAGTCTTTAGGCGTTTGTGGGGCTATTTAGGGTTTCAGAAAACCGAGGTAGATAATGATTTCTTAGTGATGTGGTTTTCTCGGTTCATATTTTTGCACATACACTCAACAAATTTACACTACATGAAATGTGTTCGGTGCTATTAGTAAGTATATGTCTTCCTGCTGTAAATCATTCTTAACTATTGATAATGTTTGTATGTGTGTGTTTTAATTTTTTTTAAAGAATGTACTGGTGATTTTTTCTTCCTCATTCAATTACTTTGCAGCTTTCAATCTTAAAAAGCACCATATGAGTCTTTGTTCAGTATTCCAAGTGGTCTGAAACCATACGATGAGGAATAAACTGAATTTTCCCCCCTGAAAATCTTGACAGCTGCCGTGTTTATCATTCCTTATTCATGAACAAGTTGTTATTTTGAGTTGAATCATTCAATGAAATGTTTGATCTGGTTCACACAGAACCGTTCCGAATCACTCATTCTTTAATTGTGCGGATCCAGTTCAAGTTCAATTCACTAACTCAGTTCAAATAAATTCACTGACACTGCAGTTAAAGCAGTTATAGAATCTCACTGGAGAAAAAAATGCAGTAAATTTGGATAGTTCCTCAGACAAATCTATTTTATGAATTTTAATGATACTTTTATCGTAATTTATATCCTTTTTTTAGATAGAAAAGCTCCAGTCACTATTCATTAGCATTTAATTAGCTTACAACATTCTTTAAAAATTCTCCTTTTGTCGTAACACAAGAAAAAAAGATAACACAAGTTTACATGATAAGTAAAAGATGACAGAATTTTCATGTTTTTGGTGATCCCTTTAAAGGGTAACTAAACCCCTGGTCAGAGCCTGACTCCACCCACTGCCAATATTTGAAAAATGCTGGAAAAGTTGCAGTTGGAAAAAATGCAGCGGAGGGGAGGGGGAGTGCACCTGAGACTCATCTCTCTGTAGGCAAGGGCGTGGTTAGTTGGTACCCTCTGACGTCAGAGGGTAACACAACTTCCAATAGGAAAATTCAACTGCAGTAGCCACCGTTGAACCTGAAGAGGGCAGCACTCAGACGTTTTTACACCATATATTTTAGAATTAAAACACTTTAAACCCAAATGTCAAAAAATGAACTTGAATCAATGAACAGAATTTATGAAGCTCCATTCTAAAAAAACAAACAAAAAAATTTTTTAGTGTTTAGTTACCCTCTATATTGGGTCACAACTTCACAACATTCCACGATACACAATCAAAGTCCTCAGTAACTTGCTGTCATAGTTTTCTTTCTCCAATAAAGTAACTTTCACTGTTCCCAAATCAATAAGTGTCAGCAGTTTTGACTAAACTGTCTCTTGGTGTTTGCGTGCCATTTCAGAGAAATTTCCCTATATGACCTGCTTGCTGACCCTGTTGACAATGTCAGCAAGTCTTTATTTACATTTCACTTTGAGTTTAAAACTTACAATTTCTCAGTAAAGTTGTAATTTTGTTCTTTCACTGGTAAATTATACTATATGTAACTCTGGAATTTGTCATGAGAAATAAATTCAATTTGCTTTTTTTTTTTTTTGGCTTTAGTGTTACTGTCAGTGTAAATATGTAGTTGTTGTTTTTTTGTACGGGTTTGTGGAAGGGGTGGATCTCATTAGAAATACTTAATAGAGCCTGCAGTCTTAGTATCACACTGTGAAGCTCATTAAAATCAGAAACTAAATCCAGCTGCCCTGCTATACATGTGCGTGCACACACACACACACACACACACACACACACACACACACACACACACACACACACACACACACACACACACACACACACACACACACACACACACACCTCTCTGCTGTTAAACTGTTCACAGTTACAATCATTACCTAAGAGTAACAACATGTTATTGTTGCAGACTGTGACTTAAGATTCACACACAGACCTGAGCCACATAATTCAGTTTCAATGTTGGTTACATGTGTTTCTATACCCATCGATATGTCTCTCCAAATATACATTACGTAACTACAAACAGTGACATGGTATAACAATGTGTGCAACAAGTGTGCATGTTCTCAGATTTATACAACTCACTGCCTTCTTGAACGATTCAATGCCTTGCGTTTCCCTGTAGCAATTTTGTCATCTTAACTATTAAAGCAATATTCCGGGTTCAGTAGAAGTTAAGCTGAATTGACAGCATTTATAGCATATTCTAAAGCTAATTACCATAAAAATTATTTTCCACATATTTCCTTTCCGTTAAAAAAGGCAAAGGTTTTTGTTACAGTCAAGCACTTACTGTAGTGAATGTGGCCAATATGTAATCAATCAATTACTGACAAATTCACTTGTATTGACCTGTAATATTCCTGTAAGTCATTACCTTAGTCAAGGCAGGTTACAGTTTTTAAAATAGTCCTTAAAATTATTTTGACTTATATTATTATTATTTTGCTCAGGGGTCAGTTTTCATGCTTTGTTAAGACATTTAGTGACACTAAATTATGTAGGCCTAGTTGTATTTTCTCACATTGAAAATACTTATTCATCCTTCAACTGTATTTAAAAATGACATTAGACAAAAAATACTTGCGAGCTTGGAAATCTTTAATTGTTATCTTACTCTCATTTTCTCTCTGTAGTTCTCCCTCTCTCCTAAACTCTTTTGATAGCTTATAACTGAAAATGCTTTTGAAATGTCACTCCAATCAAGGCCTGGCTTGGTGAGTCAGACTCCAATCGAGTTATTAATTTATCTTCCCCTGCAGTTATAAACTGCAAATCACAATAACATAAATGCTCTCAAATGACAGCAAATAAACCTTTAAAACATCTTTCAGGAGAGGCATGTCTGAGAGGTTTCTTGTGTGTGGAATTATCACCCTCATCATTTTCATTTCCTGTGATCTATTGAAATATCAGATGGTCGATGGTGACTTTTACTTCAGCATTTGATCCTACTGGGGAATACAGGTCGATGATTTTCATATTTAGCTTGCTATAGCTATTACTTACTCTCCATATTCTGTTGTGTTCAGCAAGGCACGTTTTTTAAATAGCCTAATACAATTTCTATAATAAACATGCTCATATGCACAAAATAAACCTAAAAACCAAAATGGCTAAACCTAAAAAAAGAATACAAAATCACCAAACATCAAGTTCCGAGTAGTACCCCAGAGTGCAGTCTGGACCCCAATTTAATTGCTCTATAATCAGTGTTGGGAGTAACGCGTTACAAAAGTAATGCATTACAGTAACATATTACTGTTTGCTGTAACGCAATAGTGTAAGGCATTACTAATCAATTTTCAGTAATATTGAACTATATTACATGTGGAGTTACGCTTGCGTTACAACACACTTTTAGTTTTAATTGTAAAAAAAAACACAACAAAAAAGCACCTAGACCGCGATACATTAACGAATGAAAAATGCAAGTAGGCTAAGTTACCTGTTCATGGTCAGTCAATAGCCGCGTGTGGTGTCCAAGTTTATAAATAAAGACTAAATGGCAGCGTCTGATATATTTTTTATATCGATTTATTTTTTACAGGAGTGCCATGAGTCATGATTTCGGCCTCTGTGCTCGCGCTGGGCTGTGGAAAAGCGGCTAATGGGTGAAGAAGAAGACTGTACATTCGCGAGATGGACGTATGCGCATTAAGCTACTCCTCTTGTTCTGTGTTTTCTTTTTAAACAGTTAGGCTATGTTTAGGTGGTATTTTTCTTGTTTTCATCACGCAATGAATCATGTTTTTGATGCGGTGGTGACGCGTTCACGTGACATGATGTAAGGAAAGCATCTAAAAGCTGTCACAAAGAACCGGCAAAAGCAATGATTATTAATATGTCAAATATAGCAAGGAGACATTTTAATTGTTTATTAATAAAGATGAAGTTGACGTTGCTGACTCGCGATCTTCGCAGTAGGCTAGTGAATGCGCCAGAGAGAAATGCACATTTCATACAGATAAGCAGAGAGCAGTCCGTTTTCTTTCGTTTTGAATTGTTCTGTTTACAAGTAGACATTTCAATATAGATATATATTTTTCAGGTCTGTGAAGGAGGCTAGGCTACCTTATAGCCTACGCTGAGTTTCGGTCAATTTATGAGACGCGCTCCAGTTCACGCGCAGGCGCCTCCGTGTCATGATTAGCCTATCTATTATCTGCTATATTTACTTCTTATTTATTAAATCCAGGAAATTGGTTGATGAAACATTGATTAAAATTAAGATACAATTAGTACAAATCGAAATTCACTTTAAAGAAAGGCTTTGTGTCCTCTGTTTGAGGTCTCTGTGAAAGTTTTAAAACAGTCTTTTAGTGCCGCTTCAGAGCGGTCGCGTCTGTAACGGAGAACTATCACGTACATTGTTTTTTCCTCATAAATGCGAACAAGAAAACTAAAATAAAATGAATATTTTATGTTCTGTGGAGAGCCAACCCTTCTTCATCCGGTGGGTAGTATTACTTTTGATTTGCGCAGTGTAATTCACAGAATTACAAAAAAATATTTTGCGTCCTAAAAGTTAAAAAAAAAATTGTCACGCATGAATGCGTGTATTTCCCTCATATTAAATATAAAACGCATGTGTAGACTGATATTTTTCTAATGTCTGGACTCTTTTAAGGGGGTATCCTGGATAAACAGACGTTTCAATATATTGGTATTAAATGCATTTTCTGAGAATTTATATTTCAAGTTTTGACTGCAAATGTCACGTCTATAACGCTGGAATTCCCCAATTTTAAATAATTTATCCTCAACTAGTTTGTGGTGTAGGTCTACGTATTTTATAATGTTAACTTCAAAATTCAAATTATACTAGTAATAATTTAAAGATGTGGTAGCATTGGACCTGGACGGGAAGGATAACTCTTGGAGGGGTGTGTCGCCATTCTGCAGGTTCGTGGATCTGAGTGTCGCGATTTCGGTTTCATATCGCATATCGTTACAGCCTTAGAATGTTAAGTTCTACTACTGTATAGATATTTTGGTTAAAGTAACTCAAAAGTAATACAGGATAATGTAACGCATTACAATTCTGAGACAGTAATATTGTAAGGTAATGAATTACTTTTAAATTACAGTAACAAGTAATGTATAATGTATTACAGTTTGGAAGTAACTTGCACAACACTGTTTATAATGCAGCAATCTCATTGGTTGTAGATGATTCAGGTCTGAGCATGCGCATTCCTTTATTCCTTCACGTTTTTGTGAATGATTTGGCGTATTAAAGAGATATTAAATGCTAACTTTAATCGTATCTTATTATCGGTTTACCATGGTAATTTTAGTACAGATATATTGTATATTGTATATTTAGTACAGCTAATGTTTTATTGCACTTAAGAGACAGAATAGGTGAAGTTATTGTTTAAAAACAAATGCTTGGTTACTGCACCTTGGGTAGGCTACTTCAGGCTATTAGAGCTGTCATTCATTTGGCTTCTTCAAATTTCCATCAAGATCGGTAGATCAGAACAAATACGGTATTTTATGTAATGTATGACAATTCACTGTATTAAAGTAAAACATCGGACAAACCCGAACGCAAGCAGCTGATTTTAAATTCTAAAGCACGACCGTTATTTGTTGTTGATTTTTTAACGAGATTTGTTGTCCAATGCTTGCATTATTTGGTACATGGCAAACTCATTTTTCCTTGTTGTTTACCATATGAGGGCCTATATATTGTATTCTTTGAAAGCCCTATGTTATTGTTTTTAAAGATTCCAGTTCTCTCGAGGTCGAACTCGCCGCCTTCTGCCCTATCCGGCGACAGTATCCTTTGCTCTACTGTTCTTGTTCGCCGCTGCGACACTTTTCCTAAAAGAGCACGAGACGTTTTTATAAAAATGTCTTGCCCTTCCTGTGGCTCGCGCCGAGCTCTCCTCAGCGCCGGAGACCAACATATGATCTGCGCTCTCTGCATGGGACAGGAACACGCAGCCCTCGCACTCTCGTCGGGGGGCTGCGTCCATTGTGAGGAACTTCCGATGTCGACCCTGCGGGTTCGACTCAAAGCTTATGCGCCTTCTCTCTATGGCCGTTGACCGGCTCGGCCTACAGTGGTCACCGCCGAGAGAGCCCGCGCTCAACAGGCTGGACGGCGGTTTTCTACATCGCCACCCCCAAGCGCCCGCATCCAGGCCTGCACCCTTTCTGCCGGAGCTCCACACGGAGCTTGCTAAATCGTGGAATGCACCATTCTCTGCGAGACTCCGCTCTCACGTCTCCTCGGCGCTCTCTCAAGTGGACAGCGCCACCGAGAAGGGGTACTACTCTAGGCAGGCAATCGGAAGATGCATGGCTTCGCTGACCGTCAACAGAAAGACATCTCTGGTTGATGCTCGCGGACATGAGGGAGTCTAAGCGCGCCGTGTTTCTCAACGCGCCACTCTCCCCTACAGATAATGCTGGGCTGTATGGCCTCAGCTGCAGCAGTGCCTCAGCTGGGCCTACTGCGCATGCGCCCGCTACAACGCTGGTTGAATGCTCGAGTGCCTCACTGAGCTTGGGTTCTCGGCTGCAGACAAATCAGAGTGACTCAGAGCTGCGTCTCAGCTCTGCAGCCCTGGTTAGCGGGCGACTGGTACCAGCGGGGGGTGACGATGGGAGCCGTCTCATATCGAAAAGTCATCTCGACGGACGCCTCCAACCTAGGCAACCTCAATCTGGCATCCCCATCAAGAGCGCTGGTCTCTGCCCGTATGGTTAATCAACGGATACCCGTTGTCTTGCCAAAAGGAGTGATGAACACGATTACGCAATCCAGAGCTCCCTCTAAGAGGCGCCTCTACGCGTCTAAATGGTCTGTGTTCTCAAAATGGTGTGTCGATAGAAATCTGGACCCACGGACATGTGGGGTATCGTGGTTGCTTAGTTTCCTTCAAGAGCTGCTGGACAGGGGCAGGTCCCCCTCCACGCTTAAAGTTTATGTGGCGGCCGTTGCAGCACTCCCTGAATCAACGCACGGCCAGTCATTGGTAAGGAACGAGCTGGTCATCCGCTTCCTTCGGGAGCCAGAAGGATGAACCCCCCACGACCCCCGTCGGTTCCTATATTGGGATCTTTCTTTGGTCCTAGAGGCCCTGAAAGCATACCCCTTCGAACTGCTAGACTCCGTGGACCTAAAGTACCTCTCGCTCAAAACCGTTTTTCTGACAGCTCTGTCATCAGTTAAATGTGTAGGGGATTTACACGCGCTATCCGTTAGCGCTGCGTGTCTTGAGTTTGGACCGAATTACTCTAAAGTCATCCTCAAACCGAGACATGGCTATGTCCCTAAGGTGTTGGGCTCTCCCTTCAGAGCGAAGGTCATTTCTCTATCGGCTCTGCCTGCATCCGACAGTGAGAGCGATGTTAGTCTTCTCTGCCCTGTTAGGGTGCTGAGGGATTACATTACCCGCTCCGCCCCCTTCAGGCGCTCGAAGCAGCTCTTTGTTTCGTTCAGTGGGCGCACCAAGGGTCTCGCCGCCTCGAAACAGAGCCTATCCAGATGGGTCTGCAGGTCTGCAGTGCCCTTTGGGCATCAGGGCTCATTCCACTAGAGGCGTAGCCTCGTCGTGGGCTTGGTCCAGCGGGATTTTTATTCATGACATTTGTGAGGCGGCGGGCTGGCCCTCCCCGTCCAAATTTGTTAGGTTTTACAACCTGGAAGTCCCCGCCTTGCTGGCTAGACTTCTGTCAGTGTGAGTGGGATGTACGTTCTGCCCAGATCTGATCGCGTGCAGACTACTCTCACGTGACTTAGCTCTCCTGGTTGAGCTGCACTATATGGGTTGATATGTCAAAAATAGACCGGCAACGCCACTCTGTATTCCCTATGAGTGCTTATGAACAAAGTGCTGGCCCGCGTTGCTGCCCACCTGATTCCCACTTATCTATGTTCCCCGGGACTCCCTGGGACTCATGAAGTGGATGCTGGCTCGCACGGCATTGACAAGGGGTTCCCGTAGCGTAAGCAACTTACGCAATACGAGAGAACCTCTCGTAACAGAACGTACTCGGTTACGTACGTAACCTCAGTTCTCTCTAGAAGAGGGAACGAGTATTGCGTAACCTGCCGTGCTGGCGCCACGAGCGTTTTCGCTTCAGTCGATGAAAACCAGAGTTGCAGCCTCTGAGCCTGACTTATATATGCTAAGCCACCCCCATTCTGGCGGGCTGTGATGCGTAGAGGGCGCGAAGCCTGCTAGATAGATAGCCTGCCCTAGGTCTGCTAGCTGCTGCACTGCGTTGACAATAAATACAAAAGGAAGGATAATTTTTGGCTTCAATATCTTGAGAAAAGATGACTTTACCCGTAGCGTAAGCAACTTACGCAATACTCGTTCCCTCTTCTAGAGAGAACCGAGGTTACGTACGTAACCGAGTACATTTTCTAATAACCGACTTGAACCGGTTAATGACTCGGTGACTGTGGCATCAGGTAGGCTTTTAAAAATCCAAGTATTTATTTATCCACCCCCACATTGCATTCATGTTTTAATCTGCGTACGGGATATAGATTCAATAATTTAAAATATTAACACTCACATATAGGCCTAGGTTAACTGCATAACCATAAAAAAATCACTGCTGTTAATCTGTGCAATTATAATGTAATAAAATTAATAAAATACCCAGCAGAGAAGTGATATGAACATGTATTGCTTAAATAAGCTCTTGAGCACATAAATAATAATATTTGCTATTTTTAGTTTTAGTAAAAAAAAGAATAAAATTAAATAAATATAAAAAATAAAATAAAATAAATAAACAGTGTGTTTATCCACTGACACTAATGGAAAAACGAAGAAGCAAACGAATGATAAAATTACAGAGCCCTGCATGACATGCAGAAAATATTGTCTATATCAGCCTATAAAATATCAGCAATCCCAGTAATTTCATACAGTCATGCTCATTGCCCACTAAAAGTGACACTGACTTATCTGCTGGGTAAATTATTAAATATAATAATAGCTAGGCTAAATATCAAACAGTGTACAATTTATATCAGCAACATATTTTGTGATATCGCCCAGCCCTAAAACTGCTCAATATTAAAGCTTATATGAGTCTTTGTAAAGCTGCTTTGAAACTATGTGAAATGAGCGCTTTAATTACGATTACATTTTGACAGTAACTTAATCTAATTTGATTCATTTAAATTCATCAAAACATTATCCAATTGATTGTTACTGAAATCGCCATGGTTATCACTTAATATTTCTGTAGTACGGCCAAACAGCGTATACATAGTTCCCACAGGCCAACTAATGTCACGTGACCTCCCCGGAGAAGCCATCTTTAATGGCATAATCTGCGGTGTTTTCAAAGTTTTACAAGCAAATTTTGAATATTTCTGTTTATAATGTTACGCAAATCATGAGGAGACAAAATGACAGAGATTATAAAGAGATTCTATTAACACAAGACAGAGAGAGGTACAATGCGAAAATTTCAGTCATAAATGGTGTGGATCCGTATGCGCTAACGAAGGAAGCACTGAGCACTGATTATGCAGCTTTGCCTCAGATACAGTATTTTCATGTGTACCATTATCTGGTATTGGCGAGGAGTTTTTACACATGTGAGCAATTCCGAGCCTGGAAATCACTGGAGGCGTACAATCAGTTTGCCGAGGGTTGGGTTGGTGACGTTTGCTCAAGTGCAATCAATGGAAAATTAGTCATCATAGCAAATGTAGCATGATGCTAGACTGTCTATTAAAAAGCCATGGCCTCCACAACTTAATTACTATGTTCCCCTTAAAACAGTCATCGGTGCTTTCTGTTATATGCATGTACTTATTTGTACACTGAAGAATAGGGGTGGAACGGTACATGTATTCGCATTGAACCGAAGAGGTACGGACGTCATGGTTCGGTGCATGAATATAAAAATAAATAAAACTCTCGTGCAAATGAATTAATGTAATACGGAACTACTTTATACGCGGGCTCTTTAGGGACATAATCTGAGATTGCAATGCTGAAATGTGCGTGTGTGTGTGTGAGAGTGAGTGAGAGAGAGGCGCGGGCGCGATTGCGATCAAACAGTGGAAACAATGTTGTTTTTGTATGTTTTTAATACCTCATCATTTTGTTCATACAGGACATCATTCAAACTGCAAAGTGTTAACTTATATTTGTTTTGAGGGAGTTTCTTTACTGTTTATCCTCGCCAGCCATAACCTCCGTCATTGTTCTGACAAAAGCTTAGTCTTCTCACATTCATGAAGTTTAATGACGGGTATACTGTAAAATCCCAATTTAACTGAACCTCCGGCACGATTTGAACATACATTGACCCAGCAGGAGATGACCATTTTCACTTTTTATCACGACATTAACTCGTTTCAGCTTCTTCTTCTAATGTTCTGCCCACAGCCTGCCCACAGAAATGGCGCCGGGTCTGCAAATGCCCGTATGTTGTGACGTCATGTAGGAACTATGTATAGGGACGTCCCGCGTGACGTCACACCATTTGGAGCAGCCATCTTGACGGAAGAGAAAATGCAACACCGCCGGTGATAATACAGCTCGTCGCGAAATATTTCTATCATGCCCGAGCGATGCCGTGCAGTTGGATGCGATCAGATACGTGACCATACAAAAGGAATATCTTTATACTGTATCCCAAAATAAACAAAACGGAGAAACAAGTGGTTGGCGGCAATAAACAGGCAAAACGCTGATGCCGGTGTTACTGTTAGGCTTCCAACTCAACACAGCTTTGCAGTCTTCATTTTCGATCAGGTAAGTTGTCCCCTCGAAGGCTAATGAATGATTTCTCGGAGTTCGGGATCAAATGTTATAAATCCACTGTTGCCATAGAAATCCGCAATGTTTGTGTGCACTACCATTCAGCATAATTCACAACAATAAAGAAAGTGGCACTATGCAGTTTTGGAAATTTCTTCCCTGTATTCTCTCTTTTTGCTCGCAGGTTTCTCTATAGAGCTCCCCCTACAGCTTCGGAATAGATATTTGACAACACTGTAACTCGTAAATTATAAATGAATGCTGCTTTATTGGGACATTAACCTTAACATTAACGGACATTAACTCCTAACCTTACCCGTTAAACACTTTATTCCCACTATAAAATGCCTGTTAGACTTTGATTGGTGACTCCCTCCCCTTAGTTCCACTTTTTGACTATTTTCTTAAAATGAATTACAGTGTCCGTAGAAATTTTGTATGCCCAAAGTCTAGTGTCACCGCAGCATTACTCTCCCCACCACTTATGGGCGATACCCCCCCCCCCAAAAAATCTCTCTATTTTTATTTCAATACTCCTTTTCTGCAGTATCAATACACCAATACCAGCTGCACGTTCACTCTCTATTCTCTCTGACTGCAAATTGACACAAACCTGCCTCCTCTCACACGTCTCATTCGCTCCGGTTGAATAGTGCTTGTATTGAGCATAATTTTAGTTATTCCCGCAGATTTCACGCTCACACCAAAAGCGTGTGCTTCAATGGTCTAAGTGGCGCTCTCGTAAAGCCGACTCTCAAACAGCTCGCAAGTACCAAATTAACTTCTTTTTCGTGACTTATTTAGCTTAAACGGTCAAATACATACACAATTATGTCAAAATGTCCATCTTGCCAAGTATTCAGGTAAATACAGCCAGTTTTGAAATGTAAATAGTTGAGAGAGAATACATGTTGTGTAACAGTTGGACCCGTGCATATGCTCATAACCCTTTCACGCGTACGTTTAAAATATTCTAACTGACCCCCCTGGGTGATTTTTTTCAAGGCGACCGTTATTTTAGAATGTTTCTCCTTATTGTTTCCATAGGGACGCGTCATGCTTGTCACATGACACACCGCAGCCACAATAACACTGTATGACAGATGTATCGCATTTTTTCTGTTTTTCCTTTTTTATTCAAAATATTCAGCAACTTGCTTACCATGTCATCAACTATCTGATATTCAGATTCTCAAATACGCGTAAGTGAGTGTGTTTTGTCGATTAAAAACCTTTATAAAGGATCTTGATCAATAACAGTGAGATCTACACTGAGATTCTCCCGAAATACATGCAAGTGGCCGGTGAACCGAGAGAAGAATAGAGTAAACTTTATTGTTACTTCCACTATGTGTGTCTGATATGAATAAAACACGACTGCAAGTTATATTTGAATAGATTGTTATTGCTGCTTCCATAGACATCAGTGTGTATTTTACAAACTCCAAATATATTGTTTTACTATGCTTATTTGTATTTAAATACCTGGAACCTAAAATAAATATTATGTGGTTGAAAACACTGCATAGTTGTGATAGGCCTATATGACAAGCGCTGAGCGCTTCCGTCTCTGGCTCAGCACCAGCGAAAGTACAGTTTGAATCTTGCAGTTATGTGACCTCACTGAACATTCTTAATCCCATATGTTGGACCACACTCTCAGGGGCACAGAAAAAAATGTTCATATATGGGACCGTAACACTCAAAAGATTAAAGTGACAGCAGCCTAATAATAAAAAATAAACATATAATACAATAATAAACACGGAAAATGTGAGCACTATGTTTTAAGGCTCAGCGCCATCAAAATAAAGGTCAGCTGCGCCGTCAAAATTAAAATCTCACCAACAAGCGCGGCTTACATCACTTCAGAGTTCCTACTGGTGGTGCGAATGCAGCCAGGAAAATCGTTCCTAAGGGAACCATTAGTCCTCGGGGCACAACCCTGGTGGGTAGTTCCTAGAACTACCTGGTGCGAAAGCCCCATTTGTGTATGGTGCGTTGCTACTGAATACAGTACATTACAGTACAGTCATGTACTCTGACCAGCCAATATAAATCAAGGGCGTGAAGTCTGGTAGTGCATGTGTTACAGAGCAGGCTCCAGCACCGCCTCCTCTTCACAACCGGAGGGAACCGTCTCCGGAATATTAACCTCACTCACCGAACTCCAATTCCCATCATGCTTCTTACCTGGGATTGATTGCACTCACACCTGCACTTCATTCACAGACACACATATAAACCACTTCCACACACCCATTCAGTGTGATTTGATTTGCCCCGGCCATCATTTCCGAGCATTATTTCCCGTGTTTGATTTCTGTATTTGACCTTGGATTGTTTACCGTTGCTGACCACTTTCTGCCTGCACTGACCTGGACTGTTTATTGGACTCTGATTCTTGCTGCCTGCCCCAGTCTGGATTGGTAATTGAAGTCTGTTTCTTGCTGCCTGCCTCGGCCCTTTGCCTGTCAACCTGGTGTGTCTGTGCCTTTTCTGTTCTACCCTGTTTCTCCGATACCCAGATCCTGAACTTCAATTCATCGTGGAGGTGGATGCCTCCAATACAGGGGTAGGAGCCATTCTATCCCAGCGTCATGGCAACCCAGAAAAGATGTTTCCCTGTGCTTTCTTCTCCAGAAAACTGACCTCAGCTGAACGAAACTACGACGTAGGAAACCGCAAATTGTTGGCCATGAAACTCGCTCTCAAGGAGTGGTGACACTGGCTGGGGGGAGCGACCCAACCATTCATTATCCTTACCGACCACAAGAATCTTGAATACCTTCGATCAGCTAAACGTCTGAATCCCCGTCAGCCCAGATGGGCCTTATTTTTCACCAAATTTCAGTTCACTGTCTCCTATCGACCAGGTTCCAAGAACATCAAAGCTGACGCTCTCTCTCGCCAGACAGAAGAACCCGTTCAACTCCTCTTCAAGGACACTATTATCCCAGAGAATCTCTTAGTGGCCTCGGTACAGTGGGATATAATCACAGAAATTGAACAGTTCAATTCGTCAAGCAGAATCTCCAACCGAATGTCCCGAAGGTCTCTTATTCGTTCCAGAACAATTACGTACATTTGGGTGTGAAATGTACATTCCACACCCAGTTCAGGACATCCCCCAGAATCACATCTACCATCCATCTACTCAATAACTGCTTTTGGCGGCCAGCCTTACAGTCAGACACAACCAGACACATCCAGAAATGCAGAACTTGTAACACTTCCAAATCCTCCAGACAACTACCAGCAGGACTCTTAATTCCTCTCCCCATACCTCAACGCCCCTGGTCTCATATAGCCATCGATTTCATCACAGACTTACCGAATTCACAAGGTCATACCACCATACTCACCATAGTAGATTGTTTCTCCAAAGCTTGCCGACTAATCCCTCTTCCCAAACTTCCTACTGCACTAGAAACTGCTGAACTTCTTTGCAAACAAGTTTTCTGCTTCTACGGCCTCCCCGAGGACATCGTCTCTGACTGAGGACCCCAGTTCACCTCCAGGGTATGGACATCCTTCTTCAAACACCTCAATGTCAATATCAGCCTCACTTCCGAGTTATCATCCCCAATCCAACAAACAAACTGAACGTCTTAATCAAGATGTAATTAGCTTCCTGTATTCCTATTGTCAACAACATCAAGCTGAGTGGAGCAGATATCTGTTCTGGGCCGAATACACTCAGAATTCGCGCGTCAAACCCGCTACTGGCATCACTCCCTTCAAATGCATCCTGGGCTTCCAACCGCCACTGACTTACCTTCTGTCACAGAATGGCTACAAAGGAGTGAAGAGGTCTGGGATCAAGCACACACTCACCTACTTCATGCCGTCAGATGCCAAGAACTACAGGCAAATCGTCACCGTCGCTCCGCTCCAGAGTATCAATCCGGCCAATGGGTTTGGCTCTGAAACCAGAGACCTCAGACTTCGACTTCCATGTCGTAAACTCAGTCCCAAGTATGTTGGTCCGTTCCAAATTGTTAGACAAATTTCTCCAGTTTAACCCCTGTGGGTCTGAGGGGTTTTCTGGGTCCTGGAGGTGTTCTGACATGCTCTGACATTTGTGCTTTTTTCAGTTATTTATAAACATGTTAATGGCAAAGGTGTAAATTCACTCTATATAGCACAAACAGGGCTACTGTAATATGTGAGCAAGATGTATGTACATGTTTGTATTTTTGAGAGAATAATGTTTATGCGTGGTTATTGAAAAAACTAAAACTGTGTCTGAAATAAGGCCCCAAAACACATACTAAATATGTGTCTACAAGACTTTTGACTAATGGGCATTGTTGCCTAGAGTTTTTGCTTCAAAATGATCTGAAAATCATCCTGCCTAATCATTTACATAAAACAATACATTGATTTAAATTTTATAAGACCCCATTTGTTTGGAAAGGCAATATGCGTGGAGGCGTGTTCACACCTGAGAAGACAAAGGCCGGATAATGTGCCACATACATAATGAGGCTAATTAATATGCAGCTTTCACACAGGTGTGTCACAGGGTCCCAAAGAATGCAAGGACAAAAGAAATTATCTATATATACATATTTTACAATTAGAAATTGTAACCAATTACAAATAGGTTACAATTACAACAACAATTACAATTTTAACAATATTTCAAGTGTATTCTTTCTTTGTAAAAATTATACATTTTATCATACGTATTAAAAAAGGTAAGGATTCATTATTTTGAATATTGGAACAAACACTATAATAACATCTTAGTTGATAATTCAATATACCTATTTTGACAAAACATCATATAGTATATTTAACATGAGCAGAAATTGGTGAACAAAAGCGTACCTATTTAATGTGACAGTAGTCTTTTTTTACAGTCAAAACTTTATAATCTATCCAAAACTAATCAAAATCTTGTCTAAACATTCATATTTAGTATGTAACATATTGTGTAAGATATATTAGCATATACATGTTAATTTGCAGTTTGTTGCTTATACAGACATTTTATTTCAACATATTTCAGTCTATTTTTACTCATCTTAGCAGGCTATAGCAATATAGTTTGGATGTGTTCATGTAAATTTAATAACATGTTTACTAATGTAGGTGCGAGAGTGAATGAACGGCACAGACACGCGCTGTATAACTGTAGTAAACAAAGCGACGATACCAGCTCACTTTTTTCCTTATCAGTGCAAAAGAGACTCAAATTACTCTGTTGATTTTGATCTTACATATAAGTGCTGTACATTATTACATCATGTTAAGTGTCTATTTTTTGTGGGTACTCACAATAAAAACAAAGTGTTGTGCTTTTCGTCAAATAAAGAAAAATAAACATGATGCGCGTTTTACCTTCTCTCGCCAGTGAGGTCCATTCTGAAACGCGTCCGAACAATGAACTATAACTCTGACAATACTTGTCACAGAGATACGAGAGATTTCTCTTTATGAAGCTGAAATTCTGTTCTTTTAAATGAAGTAATTTATATAAAAAAACAGATATTCTCAGTTTATGTAATCTACTAATCTGTTTGAAAAGAGAGAGATGTCAGTATTTCCCTTTCAAGGGAACTTCGAGCTGCATCAAACGCTGCGGGAACGCCCCTGCGTTGTGCGTCATGAAGCACGTATGGAATCAGCCCAATGGAGAGATGAAACGTCATAGGCGGGTGACGTCATCGACCAGGAAACTATAAAGCACCCCAAAAACACAAGCGCATTAGCTTCTGTGCTTTCAGTCGCGCTACATGTGAATCTGTCCCTGTGTGATATTGTCTGTCTTACATACCCTGCACCACACAAACAATTTATCCCTATATATATATATATATTGAGAGATTATGGCGGACGAACAGCAGTTTAGAAAGTGTGTTCCTCCCTGCTCGCGTTATTTAACGAGCGGGGATACACATGATCTTTGTGTTGTTTGTTTGGGAGTTCAGCATGCCCAGTTTGCTCTCGAGGGAGCAGACTGTGAGCATTGCGAGCGTTTGCCGTTAAGGACGCTCCGCTCCCGCCGATCGCTCTTTGAGGAGAGCGGTTCGGTGCGCGCTCCCCGCGGTTCGGGTCCCGCTTCTGCCGAGGCAGAGCGGCGGCGCTTATCGTGGGGATCGCAGATGGATCTCACAGCGGGGTTTGAGACGGGCTCTGCCTTATCTCTCCCTTCACCTGTGAGATCCAGTGCCTCAGTCCCGGGTTCGGAAGCACGCGCTGCGGTTTCTTCCGCTCGGGCTGAGGCACCAATGCTGCAGCTATCCAGTTCTGAGGAACTTGATGTTGTTAGTGTTGAGGGAGATGTGGAGGATTCGCCACCCCACACTCCTGAGAGTGATGAGCTTATGGAGGTGTTAACAAGAGCTGTTGAAAAACTTAATATTGAATGGCCAGTGACTAGACAGGAGTCTGTTTCTAAATCAAAGTTGGATGAGAGATTTTTGCCGTCACGTGTGCAGCCTCCACGCCGGTGCCTGCCGTTTTTCCATGATCTCCACACCGAGGTGTCGAAATCATGGAGAAAACCGGTGTCATATAGAGTGTTTAGTCCCCAGACTTCAACATACGCTAATATTATGGGAGCCAAGGCTCATGGTTATGGTGCTTTGCCTCGTGTGGAAGAGACGCTTGCGAGCCATCTCTCCCCCGAAGCAGCATCATCTTTTAAGGCACCGGCATTACCCACCAAGCCTTTAAGAAACACTTCGGCTTTGGTGGGTAAAGCATATTCGGCAGCAGGTCAGGCTGCGTCATGTCTGCATACTATGTCAATCTTGCAGGCATACCAGGCTGATCTGCTAAGGGACATGAGTGAGAGTGAGGAGGTCAGTACTGACGTAGTTCGCGAACTGCGTCAGGCTGCTGATTTATCCCTGCGTGCCACCAGAGAATCGGCCAAATTAATGGGTCGTTCTATGGCAGCTCTGGTGGCCGCAGAAAGACATTTGTGGTTAAATCAGACTAATATTAAAGAGAGAGAAAAAGCTTTTCTTTTAGATGCTCCTCTTTCTCCCATGGGGTTGTTTGGTGATGCTGTGAATTCAGTTATCGATAAATTCCAAGAAGAAAAGAAACAAACTGCAGCTTTTAAAAAGTTTCTTCCCCTTAAAGTTCATGTCCCTGGGGCTGCTGGGCGGGAGCAGCCCCGGCCGTCTTCGAGCTCATCACATAGAGCGCAGCAGAGGCAGAGTGTCGCGTCTCGTGCTCCCCCTGCTGGACAGTGGGCTCAGCCGCGACACTCTCAGCCGAAGCCTTCTCCCAGTAGAACTGATCTGAGGACAGTTATATTGGCTAAGAAGGCTTCGGCTAAGAAGAAGTCCTGACGCCAAGCCGTTCAGGATGCTGAGGGTGGTCCCCACCGAGGCGGAAAGGTGTTCACCTCTTTTTACGGTGCCCATTCCTCCTCGGTGCCCTCAGGGGCTCGTTCTGCCAACCCCGCCTTTATGCCGGGGCACAGACGATCCCAGCGAGCGCTTTCCCGAGGGACGCTCGCTCCCTCTGAGGAGGGTCTCAGAGCGGTCAGACCAGTTGTTCCCTGCCGGTGCGCCGTTACAGGGCGCTGCGTCTGCTGCTCAAGTTACACCAGAGGCCAGTCTCGAGAGGCTGGTACCCTTAGTAGAATTTCTGGCAGAGTGGAAAAGCCTTCCAAAAATATCTCATTGGGTCCTGCAGACAGTAGAAAAGGGTTATGCTATCCAGTTCAGGTGTCGTCCACCAAAATTCAGAGGGGTTCTGCACACAGTGGTGGGCCCCGAGCAGGCTCTGGTATTGGAACAAGAGGTGAAAACGCTCTTTCAAAAAGAGGCTATAGAACGGGTTCCTCCTCCCAGTTTGGAGTCAGGTTATTACAGCCGATATTTCATCGTTCCAAAGAAGGATGGGGGGTTGCGTCCAATTTTAGACCTGCGCATATTGAATCGCTCGGTAGGGAAGCTAAAATTCAAGATGCTCACTATCAAGCAGATCGTGTCTCAAATCAGGTCCGAGGACTGGTTTGTCACGATAGATCTGAAGGACGCATACTTCCATGTGTCCATCCTTCCACAACACAGGAAGTTCCTGAGGTTCGCCTTCGGGGGCGAGGCGTACCAGTACAGGGTTCTTCCGTTTGGCCTAGCTTTATCTCCCCGCACTTTCACGAAATGCATGGATGCAGCACTAGTGCCTCTGAGGCTTCAGGGCATTCGTATTCTCAATTACATCGACGATTGGTTGATTTTAGCTCAGACCGAGCAGATGGCGGTTCGGCATCGAGATGTCGTCCTCGCTCATATCAGAAAGTTGGGGTTGAGGCTGAACGCAAAGAAAAGTGTATTATCTCCTTCCCAGAAGACCACTTTTCTGGGTGTCGTTTGGGATTCGGTATCGATGCGGGCGCGACTCTCTCCGACCCGCATCGCTTCGATTCTCTCAGCTGTGAAACAAGTGAAGCTAGGCCAGCTACTCACTGTCAAGCAGTTTCAGAGACTGTTGGGTCTGATGGCAGCAGCGTCCAACGTTATACCTTGCGGCCTGTTGTACATGAGACCGCTACAGTGGTGGCTCAGGACCAAGGGATTCTCCCCGAGGGGAAATCCGCTCCGCACGTTCAAAGTCACGCGGCGCTGCCTTCGTGCTCTGGTCATGTGGAGAGAAACTTGGTTCCTATCCAAAGGTCCTGTGCTGGGGGCTCTTTGTCGTCGCATAACGCTAACGACGGATGCTTCCCTCACAGGGTGGGGGGCGGTCATGAGTGGTCGCCCAGCCCAAGGTCTGTGGCAGGATCATCATCTTTCGTGGCACATAAATTGTCTAGAGATGTTGGCTGTGTTTCAGGCTCTGAAACACTTCCTAACAGACCTGAGAGGCCATCATGTGTTAGTTCAATCAGACAACACGTCGGTGGTCTCTTATATAAATCATCAGGGGGGCCTGCGGTCTCGCCGGCTTTACAAGTTGGCCCGTCAGATCCTCCTGTGGTCCCAAGGGAAGCTACTATCTCTGAGAGCAATGTATCTCCCTGGGTATTTGAATGTGGTAGCAGACTCCCTGTCGAGGCAGGGGCCGAGGCCAGGGGAATGGAGACTCCACCCCGAGGTGGTGGAGCTCCTTTGGTTGAGTTTCGGTCGCGCCGAGGTGGACCTATTCGCTTCCAAGGAGACCACTCATTGTCATCGGTGGTTCTCCATCACTCTTCCAGCCCCCCTGGGGTTGGATGCTATGGTGCAGCCGTGGCCGAGGTCACGTCTGTACGCCTTTCCCCCGATTGCTCTGTTACCAGGAGTTCTGGAGAGGGTCCGCCGGGACGGGGTCAGTCTACTACTAGTAGCCCCGTTCTGGCCGGCCCGAGTATGGTTTGTGGACCTGATTTCTCTCCTGGACGGTTCTCCTTTGGAGCTCCCGGTCAGGAGGGATCTACTCTCCCAGGCGGGGGGCACGATACTTCACCCCCGCCCAGAATTGTGGAAACTGTGGGCTTGGCCTCTGAGGGGGCCCAGCTCATAGACTCCGGTCTCTCAACCGAGGTTGTTGAGACCATTCTTAACTCCAGAGCTCCATCCACGAGGAAGCTTTATGCCTTGAAGTGGAAACTTTTCACTTCTTGGTGTGGAGAACACCTGCAGGACCCAGTTAACTGCCCAGTGGGTGCAGTGCTGGAATTCCTGCAGGAGCGCTTCTCCACAGGGTTATCCCCCTCCACACTAAAGGTGTATGTGGCGGCACTAGCTGCTTACCACGTCCCTTTCAGTGGAGTTTCTCTTGGGAGACACCCGCTTATAACTCGTTTCCTCCGTGGCACTTTGAGGCTGAGGCCAGCAGTTCGTACGAGGGTGCCGACTTGGGATCTGGCCATTGTATTAGAAGGTCTTTCCCTAGCTCCTTTTGAACCTATCGAAGAAGTTCCCGAGAAGTTTCTCACTTTTAAGACTATCTTTTTGCTT
Organism: Siphateles boraxobius; assembly: GCF_051911475.1. Taxonomy (NCBI): domain Eukaryota; kingdom Metazoa; phylum Chordata; class Actinopteri; order Cypriniformes; family Leuciscidae; genus Siphateles; species Siphateles boraxobius. Next base: position 963,916 of record NW_027508721.1, on the reverse strand, counting down.
GCTATCTCTTCACTAAAAAGAATCGGAGATTTGCAGGCTCTGTCGGTTTCACCCTCGTGCCTGGAATTTGCACCTGGCATGGTTAAAGCTTTTCTGCATCCTAGACCAGGTTACGTTCCTAAGGTTCCTACTAATATTGTTAGACCTACGGTTCTGCAGGCTTTCTGTCCTCCTCCATTTATGTCATCGGACCAGGAGAAACTTAATTCACTCTGCCCTGTTAGGGCATTAGACGCTTATGTCCACAGAGCTGCCCTGTGGAGGAAATCAGAACAACTTTTTGTATGTTTCGGGCCACCCAGGAAAGGGTGTCCGGCGTCTAAACAGAGAATGAGCAAGTGGGTGGTTGAGGCTATCTCACTTGCTTATGAGTCGGCTGGCCAGCCTTCACCTTTGGTTGTCCGAGCTCACTCTACCAGGAGTATGGCTGCTTCTAAAGCTCTTTTGTCGGGGGTTTCCCTGAGTGATGTTTGTGATGCGGCTGGATGGTCTTCACCGCATACTTTTATTAAGTTCTATGACCTAGACTTAAGCTCTACCCCTGGGGCACAGGTGCTCTCGTCCTCTGTGCGCTAGTCTCACATGACGGTCATTTGGTCCTATGGCGACGTGGGTATTCGCGTTCCCGCAGCGTTTGACGCAGCTCGAAGTTCCCTTGAAAGGGAACGTCTCGGTTACGTATGTAACCCTAGTTCCCTGATAGGGAACGAGACGCTGCGTCGCTCCGCCATACTCCCGGCACTCCCGTTAGCGCTTCCTTCAAGCCTATCAGAAGCTAATGCGCTTGTGTTTTTGGGGTGCTTTATAGTTTCCTGGTCGATGACGTCACCCGCCTATGACGTTTCATCTCTCCATTGGGCTGATTCCATACGTGCTTCATGACGCACAACGCAGGGGCGTTCCCGCAGCGTTTGACGCAGCGTCTCGTTCCCTATCAGGGAACTAGGGTTACATACGTAACCGAGACGTTTTCTTTCCAGCTCATTATACCTCATTACGCGTTATGTGTCACACAGACAAGCAAATCATATTTAAACAGTCTTTTTGCGGTTTATAGACACTATTCAATATCGTGATTAGAACAAAGCACTTAAGAATAAATGACTTACTACATCAGCTGGATCCGTTGCTCCTCGACATGAAACTACCAGCACTTCTAATACATTTTCCAGGGTTATTAGATAGTATTATTCCTCACAGGGTAGGGATACGCTATGTACACAGCGGTAGTAAGAAACTTACGAAACACGATTTTATAATCCAGCTGGTGGGCGTTGGCATGTTTGCATGGCTTGCCTTAGATCATTTGCGTTTGAATACCGCGCGCTCTCCGTGGGCGTGGCACATTAACGCGTAATGAGGTATTATGAGCTGGAAAGAAAAATACTGACATCTCTCTCTTTTCATACAGATTACATAAACTGAGAATATTTGTTTTTTTATATAAATTACTTCATTTAAAAGAAGAGAATTTCAGCTTCATAAAGAGAAATCTCTCGTATCTCTGTGACAAGTACTGACAGAGTTACAGTTCATTTTTCGGACGCGTTTCAGAATGGACCTCACTGACGAGAGAAGGTAAAACCCGCATCATGTTTATTTTTCTTTATTTGACGAAAAGCACAACACTTTGTTTTTATTGTGAGTACCCACAAAAAAATAGACACTTAACAGGACGTAATGATGTACAGCACTTATATGTAAGATCAAAATCAAATGAGTAATTTGAGTCTCTTTTGCACTGATAAGGAAAAAAGTGAGCTGGTATCCCAGGCGATACCGCCGACCCCAGAGGGATAATTACGATTAGACCTGCCCACTAATTACCATATTTCTCCTACATTCCATGTATCACTCCTGAAACCTGCCGGTGGTCCGAGAGGAGAGTCGGAGGAGGGAGCCACATCTCCTAATCCCCCATCCATCCTGGTCGACGGCGAGGAGGCGTATCATGTGCACGAGTTGCTTGACACTAGTTGCAGACTCTGGGGTAACGTTCTCGAGTATCTTGTTGACTGGGAGGGGTTCGGTCCGGAGGAGCGATCCTGGGTCAACTCTAGAGACATTCTAGACCCCACACTCACGGAAGAGTTTCATCGGAGTTTTAGGGGGTGTGAGGGGGGGAGGGGGGGAGGGGGTGCTCTGTTACAGAGCAGGCTCCAGCACCGCCTCCTCTTCACCACCGGAGGGAACGGTCTCCGGAATATTAACCACACTCACCGAACTCCAATTCCCATCATGCCTCTTACCTGGGACCGATTGCACACACACTTGCACTTCATTCACACACACACACAAACCACTTCCACACACCCATTCAGTGCGAAGTCTTGATTTGCCCCGGCTATCATTTCCGAGCATTATTTCCTGTGTTGGATTTCTGTATTTGACCTTGGATTGTTTACCGTTGCTAACCACTTTCTGCCTGCCCTGACCTGGACTGTTTATTGGACTCTGATTCTTGCTACCTCCCCGATCTGGATTGTTTATTGAACTCTTGCTGCTTGCCATGGCCTGTCAACCTGGTTTGTCACTGCCTTTTCTGTTCTGCCCTGTTTGCCATTGTTCACTCTGCCTGTCTTGACCATTCTTAATAAAAAGCTGCAAATGGATTACCCTGACTCTGCCTCGTCACAACAGCATGATCCTCAGTCATTTAGTGTATGATGCCCAGTTTTTCTCCGTAACCATTTACAAAGCCAGCAAGTATATGATGCCTTGTGTTTTAAAATCTGTTCAGAATAATCAGAATGGTTACTGATTAACATGTACATTTCTGTAGCCCACTGAAAAACAGTATGAAAAGGTAGCAATAATGGTTTAGTAAATTTGGCCTGATGTTTTAAATGTTGAAGAAAATTTTATTTTTTATCTTTTCAATCAGTTACCATCAGTCCAATTCAATTCCTTAATTTAATGTACCATAAAACAGACTGTTCGGTTTGAACCCATTGGATTCTTGCTTGTTTTGTTGTATGCAGTGAGTCTAACACCTCAATTTGTAAAACACCCACATGGTTTGAAACTTGTCATGAGTTTTGATTTGGTGGGGTTGTATTGGTAAAGGTTTTTCACTGTGAGGCTTTTGGACCTCTTTTGTGTTGTTCTTTTGGAAAACCCCCGCATGACATCAGCATGGTGTGATTCAGATTGAATTTGCCATAAGAGTCAATTAGAGTCTCTCCCACATGTACTGTGGGTTAGTGCATTTGATCAGAAGAAAGTCTGGAAATGATTGTTGTTGTGTGGCTTTTGTTTCAAAGAGACTTTTGATTTTGGAGCATTTTAACTGTCCACCCCCCTAAAGTTCAGACGCTATGGCTCTGTTTCACTCTTTTGTTTTCACTCTTTCTTTGTCCCTTTCTCTCTAGGCCACAGATAATGTATAACTGTTTTGCTTGATATGTTTAGTGAGCTACGCCTTGATGATGAACAAAACATTGGAATGACATTGTTGCTCCTTTCTCCATCTGTCTCTCGCATTCACGTCAGGCTCTGTGCATGTGTGTGTTTCATCCTGCAAGTGACTTTTAAAGCTTTTAAAGTAAAAATTCACTCCGTTATGAGAATTCTATTATAATTTACCCACCCTCATGTTGTACCAAACCCATAGGAATTTTTGAAGAATCATTATGATTGGTAGCTTGATGGCAGTTCATTGTGACCAGACTCCAAGTTCCACAATCGAGAACAAAAACACAATTAACGCACTATAAAAGTTATCTATATGACTCTATATTTCAACACTGAATCCAAACAAGTTTTTGTAGCTGAACAGACAAATTTTTCAGTCATTATTTATGTGAAAACTTACTAGTCATGTCAATTTACATAAATTCCCAATCGATCGTTTTTTTAATTAGTGATTAATTAAGCGATTAATCATTAACCGTAATCAAAGTGTTGGTGCAGAATTTTAAACAGAAGCACGGAAGTCAGCAGATGTAATGGTGAGTTGAACACAATGAGGATCAGATGAGAGGAACTTAGCTGATGAATAACTGTAATGTCCTTCACAGGTGGAGATCCGAACGCACTGGATGGTAAACACTGATGACAGTCTTTGGAGATGGTCGAAGGTCTATGGGACGATAACGGATGACGAGGATAGCAGGTTAGTGGAACAGGTTAGGTTTGAGGTAGAGTATGTGCGTCCATGGAAAGACGAGATCAGACAAGCATGTGAGGTGCAAGTGAGTATTATAAGGTGAATAGGTGACGAGGTGCAGGTGTGGTGAATCAGTACTCAGAGTAGAGTGAACGAGTGGGTGGAGTCTGTAGATCTGGTAGAGCTGTGACAGTACCACCTCCTCCATGGGCTGCTCTTGACAGCTGGGTAGAAAGATGGTGATGACGACGAGGTCTACCGGGGAGCTGGACGATTTGGATGTTGAAGGAAGGTGAAATTCTAAAGTGAGGGGGTAAGTTGAGTCTGTAGGTGACTGCGTTGAGCTGCCTCTGCACGGTGAAAGGTCCGATGTATCAAGGACTCAGCTTACGGCAGGGCAGGCGAAAACGGATGTCCCGTGTAGAGAGCCATACTTTTTGTCCGGGTTGATACAGCGGAGTAGTAGTACGACGACGATCAGCTTGAGTCTTGTGTCTCTGCACTGCCCGATTGGAGATGCACATGAGCTGAGTCCCATACCCTCTCGCTCTGCTCGAACCAGTGGTTGACAGCTGGAACCTCCGAGGGCTCACCCGACCAGGGAAACAGCGGAGGTTGGTATCCTACATACACGGGAATGGGGTGATCCCCGTGGTGGATTGGCGAAGAGAATTTTGGGCATATTCTGCCCAGGGGGGGTACTGGCTCCAGCTGTCCTGGTTCTGGTGGCAATAGGACCTCAGTTATCTCCCGATCTCTTGGATCTTGCGCTCAGTCTGGCCATTGGTTTGAGGATGGTATCCTGAACAAAGACTTACTGTGACTCCCAGGAGTCTGAAGAAGGCCTACCACACTCTAGAGATAAACTGGGGACCACGGTCGGACACTATATCCTCCGGAATGCTGAAATTTCGAAACACTTGCTGGAACAGAGCCTCGGCGGCTTCGAATGATGTTGGTAGACCGGGCATGGGTATCAATCGACAGGAAGATGCAAGTGGAATTCTTTGACTTTGGAAGATCCGTCATGAAATCGATTCCGATGTGTGACCAGGGTCGACGAAGTATAGGAAGAGGGACCAGTTTACCCTCTGGAAGCTTCTTCAGGGTGTTGGTAACGGCGCAGACTGAGCAACCCTTGACATATCGGGAGACGTCCTGAGGTATGGAGGGCCACCAGTAGCACTGTTGTAGTAGCGAGAGGGTACGCCTGTTACCTGGGTGTCCAGAGCACGGAGATGTGTGAGCTGAGTCCAGAAGGGTAAAACGATGAGGAGGTGGAACGTAGGTGAGCCCTTCTGGACCTCTTGGCGGAGCAGGGTTGGCATGATTTTCTTGAGAGATCTGCTCATGTAATGGGACTGACGAACATGGCTGGAGGGAGAATAGGTTCCGGTTAGGTTTCGTCCGGAGTAGTTTGGTGAAGACGGGAAAGAGAATCCGCTTTACAGTTCTTGATCCCAGGGCGGTAGGCTATGGTGAAGTTGAACCGTGTAAAGAATAATGCCCATCGGGGCCTGAAAGGGATTCAGTCTCTTAGATATTCCAGATTACTGTGGTCGGTGATTACTGTAAATTTGTGAAAAGCTCCCTCCAGCCAATGTCTCCATTCCTCTAAGGCCGACTTGATAGCAAGCAGTTCTCTGTTACCAATGTCGTAGTTTTGCTCCACCAAGGACAGCTTCCTAGAGTAGAAGGCACATGGATGGAGTTTAGGAGGGTCACCCTGCCGCTGAGATAGAACTGCTCCGACCCCAGTAGAAGAGGCATCCACCTCGACGATGAAGGGGAGATCAGGATTAGGATGGACCAGGCTCGGAGCGGTCTGAAAGGCTTCTTTCAATCAATGTGTAACGAGTCAGCTCAGAGAGGAAATATTAATAATCAATAATAACTGGTTATGATTAATTATGAATATTTGGGTCAGTTAATGGTATTAACTTGATGTAGCTAACTTAATATTACAATCAATTAATCAGTTCGTCCAACAAACTCTTTTGATTATTCATTTATTCTAAGAAAAAGGGTATCTTCCATGGCTACGGAAAATAATTGTTTCTTAGAATGTACAGCGCTTTGAGCATGTAACAAGATCAAAATCGTAAAATAGACGTTGTCTGCAAGCAGTAAATCAGAGCCAAATACATATTGTGCACAAGTTTTATTAACTAAATCACGAACATAACTACAATAAACAAACATACATACATAAATATATGTATAGGTATAAGGGTGAGTGATAGCATGGAACTGGAAACCGGAAAGGGAACAATGAAAAGAACCATCAATATTATAATTTTCAAAGCACCTTGTTAAATTGATACTTGCATGGCTTTGCTGTGGACACAATTCTTGAAGTTGTTGGAAATTGAAGTCGTTGACGGTTCTGTGAGTGTCAAATGTTGAAGTTGCAATCGTTTTCTTCTCCGTTGGATGAAGAAGATGATGAACTTGCATGGGTAGTTTGACTCTGTTCTGGTTGGAGGTTTTCTCTCTCTCCATGAGCACATGGCTGGTTGAATCAAGGCCTGGCAGGCTGTGGTCATAGCCTGCAGGGGCCATGAGCCGTTTGGGGGAGGGGGTCTCAGACACCCACCCGAAGTAAGCAGCCCGGAGGTCCAGCAAAACAAGAGTTGATCGTTGGCCGTTAAGTGATGGTAAGGTTGCAGTTTTCTGGATTGAAGAAAAGGCAATCTGACTTCCTTTGGGGGGGGGGGGGGTCCCCAGTGTCAGCAGAAGCAGTGTTGCAGCCAGATGAGAAGAACTAAGAGAGACAGGTCACTGTGGACTGTCTCTAATAAAGCTTGAGAAAAAGTCCCACCTCCAAGTTTGCTTTACTTAAGGGTGAAGGGTGGACTTTCTGGCGGGAGTTTCCTCTGTGGGCAAGATTTATGAGTCTTTGTCCTAAGTGTGGTTAAACCTCTGCCTTACACTTTTTCTGTTCATTAATGCTCAGATAGATATAACAAATCCACACTGTATTCTAAGAGAAGGTGATGTACATCAAAGTGTGAGTCATTAAATGAAGATTAATTAGGTAGGAGACATGATACAGGTGAGGTTACATTGGTTGTATAATAAAATACATACCATAGTATATACATAATAGTACACAAGACAGTAAATCATTCACACATCATTTCTGGAATGCATGTTAATTCATAGATCAGTTAGTCTATGATTAATGCAGCAATGCTGTATTAAAGATTGTTTCTGTCTTCCCATTGTCTCTCTCTTGCGCATGTGGCCACATTCCTTTCACATTAATAAAGCAACTTATCTGATCGCATCCATGGTAACCCAAAAGCCCCCCTTGCACCCGCTAGGGGGATGGGGCCACAGGTCCCAGCGTGAGCTTTAAAGATTATTTGTTAACCATTACAAATAATTGTGTCTGATTGGTCTCAGTTGCTACAGATGGAATGATTCGGAGGCTTCGGAGGTAAAGGACAGAAACTTGGGCCGGCCTTTGAGTGTGGAAGTCATGGGTGAGCTGATAAGACTGTAGTTGTTGATGAATCTTTGGTATAAATGAGCAAATCCTAGGAAACGTTTAAGCTCCTTAATAGTAGTGGGTTGAGGCAAATGCCGGATGGTGTCCACCTTCCTCTGGTCCATCTGGATGCATTGCTGATTGATGACGTACCCTAGGAAGTGAACTGAGGTGGTGTGGAACTCGCACTTCTCGAGTTTGAGATAAAGTTGATGGTGTCGAAGCTTCTCTAGGACCTGTGTAATGGCCACAAAGAAGAAGCTGGAAGCGGCAGGGGTCTTGGATGGACGAATAAACTGTTGTTGTAGAGCTTCCTCGATGGACTCCTCCATGGCCTTCTGCTCTGGGATGGACAAGGGATATACCCTACCCTTAGGTAAGGTGGCCTCAGGTAGCAGGTCAATAGCACAGTCCCATGGCCGATGAGGGGGTAATTTGGTTGCCAGTTGCCTACTGAAAACATCCTGGAACGCCCGGTATTCTGAAGGAACTTCTATCTGAGTGATTTCAGGACTTTCCACTGAGGTGGAGTTGATGACGAGGTTCTGATGATTCTGGTTTGAAGAAGATGCGCTCCCAGGAATTCGCTGAACAGAAGTGAGACAGGTTTGGAAACATTCCTCACTCCATTGGAGTATCTCACCAGATCTCCAGTAGAGACGTGGTTGGTGTTGGATCATCCACGGGTGTCCCAGGATGAGATCTGCAGTGGATTCTTCCAGCACCATGAAGGTTATGTCTTCCGTGTGTAAGCACCCAATGCGGAGTGTCAGAGTGGGCGAGAAGTGCCGAATGCGACCCCTACCCAGCGGTTTACCTTGGATGGTGTGAATGCGAAGATTCTGAGAACATCGTTTCTTGGGTGCATTCAGTTTCTGAAGGAGTTGGGTGGAGATGAAGTTCCCTGCTGAACCAGAGTTGACGAGGGCTTGCGCTGAGACCCATATACCAGAAGTTAGGATATAAACTGTGGTGCGAGACAGGGTTTCGACTCTTGGAGGAATTTGAATGGTACTCACCACCGGGCGCTGGGGTCGAACAGGGCAGACGTTGATGACATGATCCTCCTTACCACAGTACAGACACAGATGATGTTGGATCCTGTGTTGACGCTTCACGTGGGTCAGGTGGTAACTGTCAATTTGCATCGGCTCAGGTGCTGGAAGAACGACAGGAGGTGTTGTGGACGGAGGACATACAGCGGATGAGGAACTGACGCAGGCATTTAGGCGTTGAGAGACGCGAATGGTTTTCTGTATAAAACTCTCCAACCCCATCGAGTCATCATACACCACCATAAGTTGACGGATGTCAACATTAAGGGCGTGACAGAAGGCAGTTAGTAGGGCGGTCTCATTCCATCCACTAGATGCTGCTAAGGTGCGAAACTGTAAGGTATATGAACAGACTGATTGTTTACCTTGCCGGAGATTGAACTGCTGATCGTGGATGGAGAGTTCTGCAGCTGTTTGGCTGAACACCTCTTTAAAATGACCGATGAAGTTTCTGAGTGGTTTGGTCACTTGGGCGTTAGAGTTCCCTTTCAGTCGATAACGTCAGACGTAGTCGACGGTCGACTGAATGGGGATCTCGCTATAGAGCCTATCCTCTTCGACTACTATTGAACGAGCCAATGTAATTGGCGTGCGTGATTCGCATCACACACTCCGCCCCCGTGGCGCGGGTATAAATACGGAAGTGGATGCACGCACTAGTTGCCTTTCGCTTCGGAGCCGATCGTTTGATGTCTCTGAGAGTGCTGTTGTCTACAACGAGCGAGTGTGTCGGTGTTCTTCAGGAAGACTCTCCCAGTGCTGGTGTTCTACAGCGCGAGTGCAGCGGTGATCGCGAGCTTTGAGCTATCAACTGCTGTTTTAACAGCAACAAATTTCTAAATGTTTGTGTGTGTTGATGGCTGGTTAGAGGGCGGAAAAGTGAGTGCTTCACTGTTTCAGTTCTCTGTTCAGTGTTGCCCACGGTCATTCCCCTGTGTGCTCCGGCACTGGTGACGGTCCTATTTTCTGAAAGAGCAACACGGGTGCGTTTGCGTCTTTTTCAAGATGTCATTCCGCCCGTGCGTTTCTGGGTGCGGTCGTTCCCTGTCTCTCTCTGATGATCACAACTGTTGTGTCACGTGTTTGGGCTTACAGCACGCTGAGACAGCTTTTGTGGACAGCTCATGTTTTCACTGTGGGAACATGACTGTCGCAGTGTTGAGGGCGAGACTCGCCTTCGTTAAACACGGAGAGCGAGTCCCCATTACCATGCCCCACCCTGCACGGGTGCTGTGTGGGATGGGTGACCGGAGGATAGTGTTGGATGTCCCGCCCGGTAACCATTCCCTGTGGGCTCCTCAGTCCTCCCTTCCACTGCAACCACTGGAGCCTCCTGTGTTGTCTGCTGGTCCATCTGTAATGGGTGGGCCAGTGGTTTCACTCGGGGCTCCCCTGGAGGACAGGACGTCGATTGCAGCATCGAAGGGTGAGCTGACTTCTAGAGATGATGACTCGGCTGCATTTTCTCCCTCCGGGAGTTCAATGTTGCGCGAGCCGGATCCAGAATTATCAGCTATGCTGAAACAGGCCGCCGAGGCTGCCGGGCTCGAGTGGAACCTCCACCGTGTCCCGTTCAGTCTCGGTTGGAATCTGGAGTTTGGTGTCTTGGGGCGGGCCGCGCTGGTTCTCAGCTCGCCGCCCCAGTGCCTTTCTTTCCCGAAATGCATGGAGAGCTTATCAGGTGGTGAATAGCATCTTTCTCTGCCAGAAACTGCCTGAATAGCTTTTCCCCCTCATTACCCTTGATGGAGGAACGGTGAAGGGTTGCGAAGGGTCCCTCCATTGGAGCGGTCTGTCGACACAGGTGCCCCTGTGTCCGGCGGCCGCTGCCTTTTGGGGGGATCCTCGTCTCCCCCCTAAGGCCTGTGCGTTCCGTCCGTTCCAACGGGCAGAGCTTACAAAGCCTGTGGGCAAGCCGCTTCCTCGAGCATGCCATGGCGTTGCTGCAGGCTAGGGCACCCATGGCATGCACGAGGGTAATCCAGACCGTGCGCTCATAGGTGAGCACCGCACTGCATCCGACCTCACCCTCCGGGGCACGAGTGTCGTAGCATGCGTGATCGGTGTGGCGATGTCCAACGTGGTGGTCCAGTAGCGCCTTCTTGGCTCAGCCTGGTTGGTATGGCGGATGCGGACAAGGTTCGGTTCCTGGTCTCCCCAATTTCCCAGGTTGGGCTGGTCGGCAACGCAGTGGAGAACTGCATCCAACAGTTCTCTGACGCTCAAGCGCAGACGGAGGTCATCCGGCACATCCTGCCCCGGTGGCCAGCTGCTGCCTCCACCCGCCGCCGGTGGCAGCTCCTCTGCCTGCTCGTCGCCCTGGGCGTTCACAGGCCGCCGCTCCTGCTGGGCGTCTGCAGCAGCCTCCACCCAGGCCTCAGCATGGGCCGCAGTAGAGACGCCCAGCCTGCTCCAGGCGCTGCCAAGCCAGGTGGCAAGCGACAGCGAAAGCATTCCGGAGCGGGCCGCCCAGGAATGGATGAGATGCTCTTGGTGTGGCACGATCACTCCCTCCCCCCAGGTGAGGGCCAGGTGGAGCCTTTTGTTTGTGTGTGTGTGTCTGTTCCGCCGCTGGCTCCCTAAAAAAAAAAAAAAAAACAGTGGAGCATGCGGTACCCACACTTCAAAGAGAGAGCAATTTCATCTGTTCCTGGGTCCCAAGAGGGCCAATCTGGCGGGTGTGACCCTGTATAGCCTTACACCCCTCAGCTCCACCTTGGTCGCCAGCAGGCAGCTTGGTGCGTTCGAGGACCCGGTCATCCGCCTTCTCACGCGCCCGCTGCCGCTAGTGGAGACAGGTAAGTGTTGCACAGCACACTAACACCACTCTCTCTACTTTGCTGCCCCACCTCAGGCTCGGCTACCCAGCTCAAGTCAGTGATAATCATCACATTAGGTGTTGAGCAGACGTGCTCCTGAAAATTCAGTGATATTCATCACACCGAGTGTTGAGCAGTGCTCCAGTCTTGTGCGTGCTTATCTTATCCTGCTGGCGAAGGGACTGGATACGTGCGCCTTTCTACTCCAGTTGAGTTCTCTTAAAATTGAACCCTGTTGAGTTCCTCCACACCCCTCCGACGTCGGACGTGCGGAACGTCTGGTGTTAGGCCTACCACTCGTAAGCAGTGTGGAACCTGTGTTAGGCTCGGTCCATATGTTGCGGTCCCTACGGCGACCCCATATGTGTATTCTTCCACGAATTCTCCCTGCGGTGAGCCCGTGTCTTCCCTCGGCAGAGTCTCTCTGCCATCACTGTCCGGTGTGTCTCCCCCCGTCTTAGGCTGGACCAACCCCAGTGACATTCCATATGTTAGACTGCCCGGTTTCCGCCCAGTTCATATGTGTATTTTCCACGTTACCTCCCTCCGGGTTGGATATGGCTTCCGCAGCGTCCTTTCCTTCCAATGTACGGGGAACGCTTTCCCAGTGGTCCTGTAGGAACAGCAGTGACTTCCCTGGCCTAAGCCCTCTCCTTTCCTGCCTTAAATTTGCGGGGGCATCAGGAGGCTTTGGTTTAGGCACTGGAAGGTGGCAGCGTTAGTGGCGTTTTCAAAGGTTATCCCCATTCAGTCGACCGTCGACTACGTCTGACGTATGCAACCCAACGTTCCCTGAAGGAGGGAACGGAGGACGCAGTCCCCTTGCCACTACAGCTGGACCACCGCTGACCCCGGGTTACTCTCGGCTCCTCAGCGAAAAGCAACTAGTGCGTGCATCCACTTCCGTATTTATACCCGCACCGCGGGGGCAGAGTGTGTGATGCGAATCACGCACGCCAATTACATTGGCTCGTTCAATAGTACTCGAAGAGGATAGGCTCTCTAGCGAGATCCCCATTCAGTCGACCGTCGACTACGTCCTCCGTTCCCTCCTTCAGGGAACGGTGGGTTGCATACGCAACCAGGACGTTCCATAGTGATTGAAATCTCAACGCTCCACTCACGTACCACTCAAGCTCATTGAAAAAACAAAAAACGCTCAAATAATGTGCAGACTAATCATTAAAATTAAAACAAGCATATTTATTTCAGTAAGAGCAAACTTTACCAAGTATTTGTATGAACAAACGCTACACGTGTAAAATGTATTCATATATTTGCTTTTGCACCACGTTTTTGTTTGTAACTTCATGAAACATTAGTAAACCATAGTAGATCACATATCAATATTTAGTGCAGGTGGTCTCGAACAAGCCCAAACAAAACATAAGACAGTAGCTATGTTTCAATCCACATATTTTTATGCGTATTTCAGGGTATCGCATAAAAAACTGCTGGATGGAAACATCAAAGTGTGCATAAATTCTAAAAATCTTATGTGCTAGTTTGAGTCGGATACATTTTTTTCCGATAAAAAAAACGTGCATAAATTACAATCTAAACATTTAAATAAATTTTCTGAATTTTCTGAATAAATTCCTTGATGCGCATCAAAAAATCATGTGACTGCGCAATGAGATGGCATAACTGGACTAACCAGCCGACCGATCTTTTTGCACAGTATCTGAAATGCTGTTTTGGTTGTTCTGAAATGCCTGAGCAAATTCATTAAAGTGATTCTGTATAATTACCTTCCAAAACTGTCTTACATGACTGAGTTCCCAAACAGCAGCATCTGCCTTCGAAAACAAGATAACACGTTTATTTCCATTCGTCTGCATGCTCTGAGAGTGACATTTAATTTTATTAGGAAGTGATGATTTTGTTCTCTTTGACTAGCTGGAAGTAAACGCTGCAAATATGATATTCCAATTCCAATTTCCAAGTTAAATTTGCAACTTTGAATGGAAACAGCTAATGTGTAGATGCTGCTTGACTAAAGCTATATGACTTTGGGGGTCTAATTGCGCTGTGGTCATGAGGCGTTTTTTTCCAGCGTCATTTGAAATTTCAACCAATGGAAACTGGATCTCGGTGCGGTGGGTGGGTATCGTGGGTATAGTGGGTAGGGACGAGGTGAAGAGACCAATTGGATACTGTTTTACAGCTGGAGTGTGCTTGGATTGGTTTGATCGCTCAGATTGTCAGGTCTTGATTTAGCATGTGCCATAGAATAGTAGCGCACAGCTAAAACAGCACTGGAAGATCATTACTTTGCATCATTAATAGTTACTCAAATTTTGGTCTGTTCTTGTGATTCACTCAAATTAATTTTGTACTGAAAACCTAAAAAACTGAAATGAAAGTTTTCATTTAGCCGAAAACCCAAACTAAAAATAAAGTTTCAGTGATAAAATTGGGCTAATTGAACTCTTTTTGCT